>NC_142065.1:91156253-91895003 GCF_059756535.1 Pantherophis guttatus
CCATTCTAAATTATACTGTTTTTGCTTTGGAATGTTAAGATATTTTCACTACTTTTTAAAAAGATGTTATATGGAGTTTGTGGAAAATAGCATTGAAGGTAAATTGATATACAGTAGTTGTTATCTATGATCCATTCTAGCCATCCAATATGCTGTCTACAATCTTTGTCTTTTGTTGCTGCTTTCTGAAAAAACAAACACACTTCTAAATAAAACACTGGCCTGCAGTAGAACTAAAGATGAAAGTTTAAGTGTTTGTTAAATTAAAAGAAATCCACAAAAGTAGCAGCAGGTAGTGAAACGTAGTTTGAAGGGTATTAAGAGAGATCTGGTAGGCATATATTGCAGATTCAACTAGCACTATAGGGTAGTTTTCGGCTTATGACTAATTGAGCCTGCCATTTTCAACAAAAACCAGTCAACTCTGTAAAATCACGGCCATAAGACCATGAGATGCTGCAAACAGAAATAAATGCAGGCCTGTTACTAAGGGGCAAAAATGTGATCACGTGATCATGGGAGGAGCTGGCTATCAGAACTGGGTTGTATGTAGCTTTTGGGGTCCATCGTAATTTTGAAAGGTTGCTAAGTGACTGGTCATAAATACTGTAAATACAGGTAATCCTCGGTTTATAACAGTTCACTTAGTGACTGTTCAAAGTTAAAAGGGCACTGAAAAAAGTTATTATAATTTTTCATACTTATGACCATTGTAGAATCGCCATGGTCAAATGTTTCACATTTGGATGCTTGGCAACTGACTCACATTTATGACAGTTGCAGAGTCCTGGGGTCATGTCCCCAGACAAACAAAGTCAATTTGACTTTTGTTTAAGCCAGATTCACTTAACTAATTAACTAATGTTACTAATTTAAGAACTGCAGTGATTCACTTAACAAATGTGGCAAAAAAAGTTATTAAATGGAGCAAAATTCATTTAAGTTTCTCACTTAGCAACCTAAATTTTGGGCTTAACTGTGGTCGTAAATCGAGGACTACCTGTACAGGTTTCATGCCTTTTTTTGCTTCTGTCTCTACTTCCTCTGTCCTATGCTGGAAAGGACAGACGAGAGGTAGCAAGGGAAACTTGACCAAGGTGTCAGCATTCTAAATTCTTCATCATCTGCCATTCAGTCATGTCCGACCCTCTCCATTTATTTATTTATTTATTAGTTCAATTTATATGCTGCCCTCCTCCGAAGACTCAGGGTGGCTTACAATGCACTTATAGCAATAGCCTTCATTCTTTTGTATATGCCTGCTTATTAGGGCTTTTGGCCCCCCATAAGCGGTGTTTCTACAAAGTCAGCTTATTGCCCCCACAATCCGGGTCCTCAATTTACCTATCTCGGAAGGATGGAAGGCTGAGTCAACCTTGAGCCTGGTGAGATTTGAACTCGCACTAATTGCAGGCAGCTGGCAGCTAAGTGCTACATAACAGCACTTAGTCCGTTGCACCACCAAGGCTCTTGCCCTCCATGCCCTCTGTCTCGCACTGCCCCCTTTAACCCTTAACCACAGACGTACTATTTTGGCTACGCTATTACAGACATGAGGTCATAATGACCTCAGTAGCAAAAAGACATTCAATGTTTTCATGGTTGGATCTAAAGCAGAAAACCAAAAAATGTATTGATCTCTATCAAATCCTTTATCCAAGGTCACTTTTTGTTTCTCCATCCTTGAACTTCAATCTTTCTTCTCTAATTTTTACATTGGTCCACTGAATGGTGGCACTAATAATTTCTTTAGAAAATAATAATTTCCAAATCTCTAGGGGAGTATGTGAATTTCCGAGATTTCTAGTCTAGTTGCACAACAATATTGTGAGTAGCAGTTCTGGATCTATTGCTTCTAAAAGGTGCAGAAGACCATTTGAATTTGTTCTTGCTATATAAATTATTGCACAATGTAGATTGTACCTGGTCATCAATTTCATCAGAAGCTTCATCATTGCTGATGTCAGAAACGGCGTCATAGTCAGGTTCCTCATCGTCCATTACAAAATTTTTGTTACAGTCCGATTCCACTTCATTCGGATCACTCTCTCTGCTTCTCCATACCATTTTAGAACAGTTTCTTCAAAGTTTCGATCACCAAATCGCACTCTTTTTGGCAGAACACTTGGCCCCGACATTATTTTAAAAAAAATTAACAAAGATCTGCAGTCAAAATGACCGAAATTCAAATTCAAATGCCGCTACAGAAAACACCAAATAACTGATGCAAGCACAATGCTGCATACACTCTTATTGGTGGGAAAACAAAAGCTATTCACAACCGGAATGGTCAATTTCTAAAAACAGGGGTGTTCCGAACATTTTGGAAAACTGTTGCAGTCACTATGACCGCAGGTCTGTGGTTATGGGTTAAATCTGCCATGGTCTTTCCAATGTCATCTTTTACAGCAACAGTCCCCAACCTTTCCAACTCGGTGGACCGAGGGAGACAGTAACGACGGTGGGGGGGAGAGAGTGCAGGTGGTTTTGTGCACTTGCCGCTTTCATAAATGCAGCTTTGCATGCAAGCACACTCTCTCCCACCACTTCCATGGTCTAGTTCTGAATAGGCTGTGGCCAGGCATTAGGCCACAGACCGGGGGTTGGGGACCTCTGCTTTAGTGTCCAGTCAATGGGTGTTCTGACCAGCAGTGAAATCCTCCTGGTTCTTTGTGCACGCGCTCCCGCCTGCTCCCATTCCCGAACCGGTAGCGAAGGTAAGTGGATTTCACCGCTGGTTCTGACCCAGACTTCACAAGCAATGAGAAATCACTTACTCACAAGTAAAACGACCTTCTTTAAAACAGGGCAGGAACAGTCTTTATTCACATTGGATAGACCAAACCAAAAATAATTAGTCACAAATGAAAGTCTTTTTCCCTTCTGAAACAGGGCACGAATAATCTCTGTTTACATGAGAACTCAAGATAAAAAGTCCTTCAATGATAAGCCAAGCAGAAACATTCCCTGTTCACACCGGCTGAGGCAAATTCACTACCTATTATTTCCCAACAGGGAGTCTCAGTTGGCACCTCAAATACAGAGCAATTTGTCCCAACAAACCTGGTTCTGGCAAAGGAATACATCTTGATGTACATTGGAAAATGAACGGTTGTCTGTGACAACAGGCCACTCCCAAACCCCTATTTATTTCCCAGTCAGGGAGGGGCTGGCTAGCATCTACACCTTCTTTTCCCTGAGAGCTGGCCTATTGCTTTTCTTTGCTCTCCTCTCCTTTCCTCTCTATGCACATGTGCTGGGTTGGGCCCCATCTGTTCCTCCCCTCATTCAGCTCAGAACCTGAAGACAACTGCCTCTCCATCTGGTGGCAGACAGAAGGCCCTGGCTCTGCATCTGCCTCTGATTTTGCTTCCTCATCGGAGCCTTCCAAAAGCTCTGAAGCTGGCCCAGGCTCCCCCTCCCTCTCCTCCTCCTCCTCATCTGACTCTGCTGCTAACTCTGCTGCCACAACACTGGGTACTAGAGCCCTTCTCCTTTTTCTGCTGATCATTCCCAGTTATGATTGACTTTTTGAGTGAGTCAGTTCGCATGACATGACCAAAGTATGACAGCCTCTATTTGGCAATCTTGGCTTCAAGTGATGTTTCTGGTGAGGTTCAGTCTAGGACTGGTGTTGGCAACTCGCAGCTCCAGATCCACATGCAGCTCTTTGGGCCCTCTGCTGTGGCTCCCTGTAAGGGCGACAGCGTGAGATGAAGCGGCCGGGGCGGATTCTCTGGCACCTCACTCTTGTGGAACTTCTTCCGGCCTGCCTCAGTCGCTGGGGAGATATGCAACTTGCTCTCCATCCCGAGACATTGGCCTGGCCCGGCCGCAACCGATACCGGCCTCGCTAACACAAGGGCTGGCGGGGTGGGAATGGGATCCAGGAGGATGGGACATCGGAAATGGGGACAGGCCAGCAGCGCCCAGCCACAGCTTTAAGAGGTTTAGGGCAGCGGGAAAAAGAAGCTGGCCCCACCAACCACGCATGCCCACTCTGGGGGTCAGGCTCGGAGAAAGCCGTCGCCAAAGATGCTCGCCCGTCAGCCGATCTCCCCCTCTCTATATATGTCTCTCTCTGTGTGTGTATCTCTCTCGTGCTCTGTCTCTGCATCCCTTCTCTCTCTCTCGGAAAGCCGTGGTTGGGCCAAACCAGCAAGCGTTCCTTGAGGCACTTCATTACTCCTTTTATTTCCTCTTTTGGAAATAAAAGAGGAAATCTTTTATTTCCTCTTTTATTTGGTTGCCTGGAGGAAAGCCTCCACCACGGCTGGCAATCGTTCCTCAGCCAGCCCAGATTTCCAAAAAGAAGAAATAAAAGGAGTAGCGAAGAGCCCCAAGGAGAGCTTGCTGGCTTGGCCCAGCCACAGCTTTCCGAGAGAAACAGACAGACAGACAGAGAGACACAGAGAGAGAGAGACACACAGAGAGAGAGAAAGAGAGAGATACAGAGAGGGGGGGTGAGAGAGGGAGGAGAGAGACATAGAGAGGGAGACACAGAGTGATGGGGGGAGAGAGGGGAAGATAGAGATATAGAAAGAGAGACAGAGTGAGAGAGACAGAGAGAGATGGAGAGAGAGGGAGCAAGATAGTGAGAGGGGGAGAGAAGGGAAGATAGGGAGAGGGACAGAGAGAGACACACACAGAGATACAGAGAGATACAGAAAGGGGGGAGATAGGGAGAGAGAGATAGAGAGGGCAAGAGAGGGAGAAGGAGAGAGAGGGAGAGAGATACAGAGAGGGGGGAAGAGGGGGCAGAGATATACAGAAAGAGAGAGGAGGGGGGAGGGGAAGAAACAGAATGATTTTGTGGCTGGGTAGGCGTGGCTAGGGGGGTCATGTGTCTGGATGGGAGTAAGTGATATCGAGTTGGCCATGTCCACCCAGGTTTTGTGGCTCCTGGTGTTTTTTTTTTCTTTCTGTGGGAAACGGGTCCATATTAGGGGTAGGTTCTACTTACCTTTACTACTGGTTCGCATTGTGCCCACGCACGCTTTTCTGCGCATGCACAGAATACCTATGATGACGTCCGAGTCAGTGGGCGAAGCCTCCCACCAGTTTTACTACTGGTTCTTGCAAACCGGGGGCAACCCACCACTGGTCCATATGGCTGTTTGAGTGTTTAAGGTTGCAGACCAGTGGTGGGTTGCTCCCGGTTCGCACCGGTTCGCAAGAACCGGTAGTAAAAATTTGTAGTAGTTCGAAGCTGGCCACACCCCCAAACCGGTCCCGGGCCCAGTCGCTGCTCGCTTACCCTGCCCACCTCATCAGAGGCTTTTTTTTTTACTTTTAAAAGCCTTTTTTCTACAACCTCTTCGGCCGAAAAAATGCTTTTAAAAGTTAAAAAAAAGCCACTAATGATCGCACGGCTCAGCTGGGATCGTCAGAGGCTTCTAAAAGCATTTTTTTCTGCAACCTCTTAAGGTTGTAGAAAAAATGCTTTTAAAAGTAAAAAAAAAAAAAGTTGGCCATGCCCACCAAGTCACATTACCCCCCCACACCAAGCCACGCCCACAAAATAAGCCACGCCCACAGAACCCATAGTAAAAAATTTTAGAACTCACCCCTGTTGCAGACCCCTGGGAACTACTTTGTTATTTTTGCAATCCAGAAATTCAGGGAAAGGTTATTTTTCCTTCTTTCAATCCTCCACTCTAGGTTAAAAATAAGCCTCAGACATGAAAGTAACGAAACTAATGGCATATCTGTTATAATGAGAAACACCTGTATGAATAAGAGGAGACAGTTAAGAAACTGAAGGAAGCTCTGTATAGAAATGTATATATAATTTTGCTAAGCTAAGCACCATAACAATAAGAGTATGTGAGAGTGTATGTCCAAACCTGTTCTGTTATAACTTCCTGAGTCAATTACTGGTAACAGGCATGAGGGAGAAGAAATATCCACTCAGAGGTATACAACCTGGCAACAGATAATTTTCTTATCTCTTTTAACATGAAGCGTTGCTAAAATAACCACTTGCTTGGAAATATGCACACCAGGAATTACTAAACTTGGCATTACTGTAATAAGCAGAGCTATTATGTGAGAGATCTAATTTCACATTCCTTCGTGTTTTTAGTTCAAACTTTTGCAATGTTCAGATCCATTCACTGCCAGTCATTCTCTCCCAGCAATCTACTTTGTTAAGGTTAGCCCAGATATTATGGCAGGGCGTGGGAATAAAAATACTGCCTTGAGTGTTTTAGAGAAAAAATGAAATATTCTAATTCTGTAAAGGTAATTGGTGGCCCATTTAACTGTGCAAAACACAACATTCTTCTACTTGTCTCCACTTAGATGCCTTAAAGTGAATAATGATACCTGTCCTAATTTTTGCTGAGTGTATTTTGCTTAAGGTATTAAACATCCGGCTATTTTAAGGCACTTCTCCTTGATTGAAAGTCCTTAAGGCATTAACAACTCAGAACTTCTGCCAAGGTCTTAAGAGCGGGGAAGTCATAAAACCGTGCTAAAAAACCTTTTTCAAATTGTGAATCATATACAGTAGCACAAACGCATCTCAGTTGCAAAGAGGATGATATATTGAGGACACATTATTTTACAGGGAGGTTAATTTTTTATACTCCTAATCAGCTTTGCTAAAAGGAGTTTTAATTAGCATTTTTAAGTGAATAGTCATTCTAAGTTGCACCATTGTCTCTGGACATGGAACCCGAAATTATTATTCTAGAATCTAGATGAACTGTGAATTTATATATATATAAACGAATGAATGAAAAAGCATCCATCCTAAACACGGAAGGAGTCAGTACAGGCAAGGGAATTTGTATCATTCCGGGAAGAAAGAGTGCAGGATTGCAGTCAAAGCGTGAGGTGCCCTTGTGGCTTGGTTGGGAGAGATGCCCAAAAATTGAAATCTTGTTTCTCTTAAATCGGTGAGGTCACCGTTCGGTCAGGAAATGAGTAAACATCATTGCAACACCTGGTTGCGGGCCTGTCCCCAAAAACCTCACCATTTCTTTTACGCCTAAACCCCCCGCCGCCTTACGGGGTCCTACTGCAGCTGGCGGGGAAGGGGGAGAGAGAGAGAGAAACGCTGCTAAGGATCAGCGCCCGGGGATTCTCTGGCTGGCGCGCGCCGGACCGACCGACCGACCGACCGACCGACCGCGTCACCTTCTCACCCCCGGGAACCTTCGGGAGCCGGCAGGGGCGCCCACCCCGAGAAAGTGGGGGGAAGAGAGGGAGAGCTCTCCTGTCACTCGGCGGGCTCCTCGTGACTCAACGCCGCAGGAGGGCAGGAAAGAAGCCGGTCTTGGGAGAGACCGTCCCTCCCCCCTCCAGAGAGCCCGTGCGGGGAGAGAGGAGGCGGGCTGGTTTGAACGTGGCCGGGCGGTTTGTGGCCGGCGTCTCCTTCGCTCGTTGGGGCGGGCGCACCAAGACGCATGTCGTAGCAGCGCCCGCGCCGCCTGCCTGGGTGAAGACAGCGCGCGGGCGGGCGTGTTTTTCTTCCCCTTCTCTCTCTCTCTCTCTTCGCCCACCCGCCTCCTGCTGCTTTTCCTCCCGCTCCTCCCCTGCGTTGCCTGGTCACAAGGGCCGAAGAAACGACGGCTGTGTAGTAATGGAGGAGGCGGCGGGGGGTTAAGCGGAGACAAGAAGACGCCCGGAGGGGCGCTCCCCTTCGCCCTTGGCGGCGAAGGCTGCTTTATCGCGGCGCCTCTTTTCTTGGCCCGCCCCTGAGTCGTATGGCTTTCATGATGATGAAGAAGAAGAAGTTCAAATTTCGCGTGGAGCTGGAACTGGACGAGCTCTCCTCGGTGCCCTTCGTCAACGGGATCCTCTTCTGCAAGGTGCGGCTGCTGGACGGCGGGAGCTTCAGCGGAGAGTCCTCCAGGTAGGAGAACCGCTCCGACTCCGTTAGCCTGGCCAGGAGCGGGGGAGGACGGGGACTGCTAAGAGTCTGGCGGAGCCTCAAGACACCTGTTAGGCTTTGCCAGCTACGAGGAATGCAAATTCGGGGTTGGCTGGGGACAAATAACAACATAGGCTATTGCTGCTTTTATCTCGCTCGCTGCTAAGTTGCAAAATCGATTCCCCCCCCCCAGACCTGTAGACCCGCGAACCTAGGGAAACAAACCCGCTATCTTAAGTCAAACCCTTCAAATCTTCATTTCCCGGATCTGTTTACAGCCCCAAGACTGAGTTCACGGGAAAGCATCATCTGTCAATAATTGAGTGGCTCTGACGCTGCACAGGGCATCTTTTCTCTCTCTCTCTCTCTCCACGTTTGGATAGAGAAATCGCCTTCCCCCAAAGGGTTAAACTTCACCGTGGGGATTCCTTAGAGGAGTGGTGGTGTGGTTTCTTGACAAATGAAGCTCTAGTTTAAGGAAGCCATGACCACACCTGTATTTCTTTAGCATAATTGCAAACAATTCCATAGTGTCTCCAAACAGCACAAACCTAAAAATAATTGTATTATCTCATTAACTCCAGAATAAGTCCTCTGGTAGATGTAAGACGTCATATGAAATACAGTAGAATTTCTCCTGCTGGAAAGAGTTAAAAAGTGAGGTTCATTACTCAAAGCTGATCTTTTTATCCATCTATTTCTTTATCAAATCAAAATAAGGGAAAGTCTTTTGCCTTGTTTTATGTAGACAAAAGCAGTTATCACGCCAAGAGGTCAACAAAATAGTTATTAATTGACTTCAATATACTATACAATACTATACAACTCGGATTCTGAAATCTCTCACTGAATATCGATGTAAGGTGTACATTATTATTTAGGTGGCATATAAATGATGGTTTGGAGTTTTGAAACTAATAATAACAGACTTCAGATTTCCAATATTTCTAATTTGATTTCTACAATTTCTAATACTAACACAAATATATCCAAAATAGGTGCCTGTAGATGATGGCCCATAAAATCACCAGGAGTTGAGCTCATCTTGAGTAGCCTTTCACTTTTAATTGAGTAATGGTTAGGGAACTCATAATATGCTTGGTTTAGGAGCTTGACTCCTAATCATTTCAGTAACTCCTTCATCTATTTGTATTGGCAGCAAAACAGAAGTGGTTTGACATTTCATTTTTCCTCAATATTTTTTTCAACTTCCCAAGTTAGCATTCTATTCAGCTATTTCCTGGAATCTCCATCCAATTTTGCTTAGTTTTTTGAATTTGACAAAGTGTTGCTAACTATGTGGGTACTGTAGTATGTGCTCACTGGCTTATGTTTGTAAAACAGAGGGTTCTATTTATTATATTTTATATGCATAAATACTTTCTGTTTCATTAGTATGGGCATGAGTGTAAATTACATGGCGTTTTCTTGTTGCAATATATGAAAATGCACACTTTGCTGAGCCAGAGTTACATTTTATTAGCCAATAGCTGTGATATATGTAATGCAGCACAGTAAGTCCAAACAGAAAGATTTAATTGTCCTTTGACATATATATATCAGAACTGTCATTTCTTTGCATTCATAAAGTGGAATGAAAAATGGAGTTAGTAGTATATTAGTTACTATATATAATCTCTCCCTTCCCCAGTTTTCCCCAATGAAGAAAAATAACAAAGAATAAAATACTAATGTTGCTGGCCAATGTTTCTGTGGTCTTACCTTCTTTGCCTTCTAAGTTCCTTAGGCTGACACAATAGCTATATTTTATACCAGTGGTTCCCAAGATTTACAGCTTGGGGGCCCAGCCAGGGAGAAGAGGGGAACCTGCCCACCGCTTGTGTAAGTTGAGCTGCATGCATGCACGCCACCCCGCCACTCACATAAGTCAAGCTGAGTGCCCGCTACCCAGCTGCTCGCACTTCCCAGTTCTGAACAGGCCATGACCTGGTAGTAGGCCATGACCCAAAGGTTGGGGACCGCTGTTTTACACAACCACACATCTACAGCTGTATCACAGGAACTGAAGAGATGAGACAAACCAAGCAATAGCACACATTGCTTGACATTCCTATATTTAAAAATGCAATTTCCCTGTTGGTGGATACAATGCCATTGAATTGACATTTATTGCAATGGTATCAACAATGGTATGAACATTATCCTGTGATCAACAAAGAGATAATCTTGCCTTGCAGTCAGGATTAGTTATTTCTGTTAGGGAGAGCATCACAGAAGAAGTTGAAAATTGTAACCTATGTCTGTAAAATATAGCATATGTCACATAACAGAATTTTCAATTACTATGTTTTTTTATTTTATTGTTGGGTAGAAATAAATAACCTAGATTCAACTCCTTACTTGGTTAAGCACCCGAGGAGGAAAGAACTAAATATTTGTATAGCATTTTGAACAGAAAACCAGTATTTTTGTAATTCTCTTTTAAAAGTCAATGTGCTGTGAGATCTTAGAGTGTAGTGTAACTTGGCCAGAGAGAATTCATATAGGAGGCAAAATTCATATTAGTATTCTTTTAGAAAATGTTATTAAATATCTTATTGGATTGCTTATTTATTGTTTCCAGGTGTGAATTAATAAATGCATATAGTAATTCTGTTCTCATGGAAGAACAACGCTGGCTTGGTTCTTGGTGGTATTTACTGCCTCTGGTCTTAAAGCAATATACCTTATTAGCTGCTAGATAGCAATCATTATCAGCCCTTCAAAGTAGACCAGACTATAAAACCAATGCCATCTAATTCATTGTAAAGCATTAGTAACAGAATCTTGCAGGTTTGAATGTACTTCCGCCCCTTTCCTTCCCTTCCCTTCATCTTCATGTGAACTAAAGATGGATTTGTCTGAAACAGTTACTTTTCATTCTTGGCCCATGTCCCTTTTTTCTGATCATCTCCTTGGTAATAGCTTTTCTCCTGTTCCTCAAGGCCATTCCTCTTCCTCTACAATACCTTGGTAGAAGAGGTATCTACATACAGTATACAAGCTTGAAATCTTCCTGAATGGAGTTGGTTGGCCACTAGGTGACATAAGATGATGGACTCTATGGGCTGTTGATCTGATCCAGTAAGACTGTTTCATATTGATATATTCTTGTATAATTCCAGTGCATAGGAAGGCTTTTATAAATTAAAGGTAAAATCTAACTCAATGGAAATTTAAACTGTTTCCAACTATAGAAAACGAACCAATCTAATATCTTACATTGATATATTTAAAAGTATATCCTAGTATTTAAGGGTTAACTTATGTTAACATGGCTTTTCTTTATGTAGCAACACTAATACCATTCCTTATAAATGTTTGTCCCAATATTTTTGTTTATTTTGTTTTACATTACATATTCCAGTGTCATTATTAATTTCGAATTGTGGATAGTATTTGGCTAAGATGCTCTGGTGGGCCTTCTCTGAATGGTTCTACATTTAATTCCTCACCTGTTAATTTTATTTGTTTATTTTGCTGGTCTCAGTCAAATTAGTTTCCAGAAAGGAAAGCAATTTTATATTCCCTTTCCCCTTTTTCACTACTTACGCAATTAGAGAATAAAAAAAAGAAATAATAGGTTCAGTAGGTTTTCATGTTTAATAGTAGGCCCCCAATTGGTTGAAGGTTTAGATTCAAATCTTGATCTAATACCAGCATTTTAATATTTATTGTTAATTTAATTTAAACCATTAACTATGATAACCATTTTAAATATTTCATGCTTTTAGTTCAGTCCTCACAATATCACAAATGTATTGCTTGTCTTTTAAAATGCCATGAAATATTGTTGTTTTACACACACTGATAAATAGGTTTCTGGAATAGAGACAATTTACTTTATCACTTTAAATATTGCTTTTTAAAATGTTCTGTTGTGATATTCCAGCCAAACTACTGATTTAAGTATATGTTTATCTCTTAATCAATATCAACTCATTCTGTGAGTGAGATGGGCAGTCTCCAAATATGATAAATCAATCGATCAATTGAAGTATTTCTCAGCTCTAACTACATCATGTCTCAGATTTTTATCTTGATGAATTATGTTAGCCTTGCATCAACAGCAGATTTGCAGTGTTACTGCAAGCTGGTCTTTTTGGAATAGAGTATATTTCAGTTATAAACAGATGCTGGACCCAGACTGCCAAAAATTCTCCAGAGCAAGGAGAAATCTTGATATCTCCCATACATATTCTGGATAGCTGGCTTTTTGTGTGTGAATAGATGGCAGAAGCCATTGAGGTCAGTTGCAAACAACTTGTATTCTACCAAACCCAGAGACATTAATATAGACTTTTATGGACTTAATGTTCAACCAAACTTTATCTTTTGAATCACTCTGGACTTTATTCCCCCCTTTTACTGCTTTCCATTAAGAAAAAAAAAATTATAACTTTAAATTTCTGTAAGATTTTTTTCAGACTACACAGCAAAAGGGTGATTACCATATTGATTTTAGAAAGTTTTAAATTGATTAAGGGCTTAAATGGACTTGATTTAAGACTTTGAAGCTGATTGAAAGGACACTTTCCTGTGGAAAAATCCTATTGTTTATCCTTTGAAACAGAAAAGATGACTTGGAAAGTTGGACACTAGAAGGCACCAGATGGCTACCTTAAAATAAACGTTTGATGAATGGGTGCTGGAAGTTTTGGAATTTAACTCCTTGTAAAATCAGAAGTATTCTTGAAGAGGAACAACCCCCATTGAATAAAGCTGAAATTGACTTACAAGTGGATATAAAAATCACTTTCACCTATGAGAAAGTGATGGAAATAATGGATTTACAAATTAAATTTTATGAAGATTTAAAAACTTAGAAAGATATACAAATAATAAATCCAAAGAGCAATGTGGATGATTTTATTATAATGCATTTGCTGGAGTTACCACACTGGAATTATAAAAGGGGCCAAACAAAGATAACAAGACCTTTAAGAGAAGAGACCAAGAAAATACAAGAAAGCAGCCATTTGAGGAACTTAAAGGTAGTTGGGGAAAAGAAAAAAGAATACAAAATCAGTTTATTTGATCAAGGTTAAAATAATGGGTTCTATTTCTTGTAATGTTTAATTGTGGGGTTTTTGTGGGGAGGACTGTGATTATTTGAAGAAAAGGGGAAAATGTTTATTGGGTATAGTAGGCAACATGTTTGTAATACTTAAATTATTTCTAGTAATAATTATTTGACTTTAGCTAATTAACAGGGAGAGATGAGGTTTTATAGATGGGCATATAGAGAATGGGGTAAGGGATTGAAGGAAACAGGGCGGTGCACAATAATCAGATAAAAAACAACATATAAAAACAAAATATAAAAATTAATATATATATATCATAAAACCATAGGAGAGGTTGGATAAAATTGGCCACCTCAACAATGGAGCCATCTGAGCAAATCTCTAGTTGCCTGGGAACCCCAGGACTTGACAATATAGCTTGGTCTTGAGGATTTTTTGAAATATCAAAAGAAATGAAACTGATCTGTTCTGGGGAGAAGAATATTCCATAAAGCAGGCGCCAAGACAAAAAAGGCATGCCTCCTCGGACCCACTAAATGAAGGTACCGACTAAATGAAGGTACCTACTAAAGGCATGCCTCCTGGGACCCACTAAAATAACACACCTAGTCTACCTGATCTAATTGGGCAGATAGATTCAAATGGGGATAGGCTGTCCCTCAGATGCCCCACTCCCATGCCATGAAGGAGTTTAAATGATAAGTTGAATTGGCCCAGGAAGCAAACTGGCAACCAATGAACCTCTCCGAGCAGAAATGTTACAATGGTTGTTCTAGGACAGTGATGGCTAACCTTTTTGCCATCGTGTGCCAGGAGATGGGGGCGGGGGAGGGTCGCGCGTGCACGTGCCCACGCGCATGCGTGCGCAACCCCCTCCCCCCGCCGCTCCTGGCACATGATGGCCTGGTAGGCCCGTTTTTCTTTCTTACCTGGTTCCAGATCCTCTCTGTGTATCTGGGAAGGGCGAAAACAGCCTTTCCCACTCCCTTGGAGGCCCTACGGAGGCTGAAAGGGCCCATTTCCCAACTCTCGGTGGGACAGGAAGTGATATTTTTTGCTGTCCCCAGCCTCCAGAACCTCTCTAGGAGTATTTAGGAGCCTCTCTAGGAATGTCTAGGAGCCTCTCTAGGAGTCTCTGGAGGCTGGGGACAGGAAAAAATGTCACTTCCTGTCCCACCGGGAGTCGGGAAATGGGCCCTTTCAGCCTCCGTAGGGCCTCCAAGGGAGTGGGAAAGGCTGTTTTCGCCCTTCCCAGATACACAGAGAGGATCTGGAGCCAGGTAAGAAAGAAAAACGGGCCTTCCCCACCCCCCACCCCCAGGCCCTCCAGAGGCAGGAAACAGCCTGTTTCCCTACTTCTGGTGGGCCCAGAAGGCCTGAAAATCAGCTGGCCAGTGCGCGCATGCGCCCCAGAGCTGCGCTGGCGTGCCCACTAATATGGCTCCATGTGCCACCTGTGGCACGTGTGCCATAGGTTCGCCATCACGGTTCTAGGATTACACATAACTGCCCATGCAGTGGTGAAATCCAAATTTTTTTACTACCAGTTCTGTAGGCGTGGCTTGGTGGGCGTGGCAGGGGAAGGATACTGTAAAATCTCCATTCCCACCCCACTCCAGGGGAAGGATACTACTAAATCTCCATTTCCACCCCATTCCAGGGGAAGGATACTGCAAAATCCCCATTCCACCCTCACTCATGGGAGAAGGATATTGCAAAATCTCCCTTCCCACACCACTCTGGGATCAGCCAGAAGTAGTATTTGCTGGTTCTCCGAAGTACTCAAAATTTCCGCTACCGGTTCTCCAAACTGCTCAAAATTTCCGCTACCAGTTCTCCAGAACCTGCTGGATTTCACCCCTGTGCCCATGCCACTGTATTCTTGTGCCAGCTAAAGCTTCTGAATACTCTTCCAAGGGCAGGCCCATTGCAGTAATCCAATCTGGAAGTGACCAGGACATGGGAGACTGTAAGTAGGACCTATTTTTGTATTTTATCAATACAAAATAATCTTTAATTAAAAATATTTTAAAAAAATAAACTTTCAGCCTTACAGGGACATAACCAATTGCTAGGGAACACAAGCTGGAGAGTATTATTGCAATCAAATGTAGTTCAAGTGCATTCCATAGGCATCCAGCTGGTCACTGAATGGACTGTTGACATAGAATGGGCTAAATGATTTTTGTTCTGATTCAGATAATTTCTTATGTTCTCAAACCCATTGCATTCATTTCTTTAAGGGAACATATATGATGTGTATTTCCTAAATACAGTAGGCTTCAACCTCCAAGTAAAATTTTCATGTATTTATTCACATCTTTTTATTAAATATCCCCAATCACAACAACCGAATCTGAAAAGTTAACGGGCAATATTTTTAAAAAGGCAAAAAAATAAAGGTAATAGAAACAGTATGCCAATCCTGCTCTATGAACTAACAGTAAAAAGGTGACTCATCTAATTACTTTAATGAGATACCAAACCAAACTGTAGAAAGTGATACTATTTGTAACATTAAATATGTAGTTTCAAGATAGTCAGCATAAATACTGAAAAAAATTAAATAGTGTAAGCACTTTCTAATACAGATTTCCCTTTGCCTTTGCCAAATGCCTACTGAAAATAAAAAAGAAAGGTTATTTCCAAGTAAAATACAATTCACTAATTAAATATAGTTGTCCACCAGAATCTTAATAAACCTCCCTTGCTCTAGACTACAAAAAAAATTGCTTGGGAAGTCACAAAATTACAGGTAGTTCGCCACTTAGCGACCATATAAAGTTACAAAGATGCTGAAAAAAATAACTTTATGACCAATTCTCATATTTAACTACTGTTGCAGCATCTCCAAGGTCACACAATAAGTATTTTTGCATTTTGCAACCAGCAGACCTTTGCAGTCGTACCAGCATCCCATGGTCACATGATCACCACTTGCATACTTCACAGCCAACTTCCAACAAGTAGAGTCAGTGGAGAAGGCAGCAAGTCACAATAATGTGATGGCTCAGTTAATGACTGCTTTGCTTAACAATGGAGTTGCCAGAACCAATTTTGGTTGATAAGTGAGGACTTACATGTATGTATCTAGTAGGTCTGTGCAGCATTTCAGATTCAAAGAGAAAAATGGATTTCAGATTGTAGGAAGTCATGCCTAGCACTTTTTTTTCTGGATTGGGGTGGGGTGGGTAGGTGTGCAGGCCATGTATGTGTGTTCTCCTTAAAGTTAAAAAGTTGCTGTTGGAAATAAGAAGCAAAAACACATTTTCAGTTTTGGGCGTCTTTGGAAATTCCAGTGTATTTTGATGATTCATTTTTCTTCCTCCAATAACTCATAGGAGGACAAAAAACCCTCAAATGAATTTGAAGAATGATCGTGAAAGTACAACATGAACATCATCATGTAAATTGGAATCTGTTTATCTGATGTGTGTGCTGATTTAAACATTGCATTTCTAGTACATAGGAAGTTGACTCACAGTGGAATGTTTTCATCAACATGCTCTTTAGTGCAGTTGCCACTGACACTGTCATTATAGTTCATTGCTAGGGTAACCAATCAATATGAATGTAAAAACAGATTTAGAGGACAGTTTTAGAATGTACCAAATGTAAAACAAGAACTTGTAAGATACTTTTCAATATGAATGAATGCTCAAAGAAGTGAAGTTTGTACTCAGAATATGTTTTCAATTAGCCTGAGAGTGGATTCTTTTCACTACATGTACTGAGTATTCTTTCAAAGTTTTTTGTTGCAGTCATTAAATCTTGTCTCTAAATGTTTTGGCTTTGAACATTATATTTTAATGGCCAGATACATATAAACTTTGGGGATATACTTGTGGGGAAAAAATTGATGCCTTAGTTCCGTGATGGCGAACCTATGGCACATGTGCCCAAAGTGGCACATGAAGCCATGTCACCTGACACACGCAGCCTTGCCTGTTTGTCTTCTGGAGTTCTGGCTCGCATGCACATATGACAATCAGCTATCCTTCATGTGTGTGGCAGTGCCAAAAACCAGTGTGCGCATGCATGCCGGCCAACTGATTGTTGGGTGTGCATGCATGGCAGAACCCGGAATTTCGGCTTTTCCAAAGCGTGATCCCTTCATCCATGCAGCAATGCTGAAAACCAGCCTGTGTTTGCTCACCGGCCAGCTAATTGTTGGGCACGCATGCGCACTAAAACCCGGAAGTTTGGCTTTTCTGGAGCGTGATCCCTTCGCACGTGCGGCAGTACCAAAAACCGTTGTGTGCATGCGAGGCTCAGCTGCAAGGACACAGGTGTGGCTGCGCGAAGAATGTATCAAACAGCTGGGCCGGAGCCTTGGTGCATGAAAATCACGGGGCGAGGCCAACACAGGGAAGGGGTGTGGCTTGCCTACTTAAAGGCATCTAACAAGCTTGCTAACAGACTTTACACCTCTGTTTTGCTGCTGAATGACATCATTGTCTGCCAGAGCCCGGCTGAATAAACCCAGTTTGCTTCCTCATGTGTGTGGCGTTTTCCTACTGATGTCAGTCTGGAGCTTGAACTTTTGAGACTCAAGGCCCGCGGGCTGGATCCACCCCATGGGGTGCTTAGATCTGGCCCACAGGGCGCCCTGGAAACAGCAAAGGACCAGCCTGTGGTGCCCCTGCCAGCAAAAAAGAAGCTTGTGAGGGCCACTTGTAGCCCTCCCTAGCTGCGTTTTCGCTGGCAGAAGATTGCAGGAGGCCATCCCAGCTGAAAACGGAACTCGATCGGGAGCCTGTTTTTGCTGGCAAAGCGCTCGGGCCACTACAGGCGCCCCTGGCATAAGTGTCATCAAACTGGCCATGCCAACCCTGGTCACATCCACCCAGCCCCCCCAAAGTCAAATACAACCCTGATGTGGCCCTCAATGAAATTGAGTTTGACACCCCTGTTTTAAACCTTCTGCATGCAGGTGTACAATACACTTTATTTAATTCATTCTGTGCATACCACAACCTGTTCCTCAAATTACTGATACTTAAAGTAAAGGTAATATTATACTTATTAATTGACTATTCTTCTAGCAGAATATGCAGATAAAAAAATTATAAGCTACTTAAAGCCATGAGAATAGGTGGCATACAGTGATGGGCTAATCAAAAGTAAAATCTTCACAATAGCCATTCTCATGACGGTGGGCACGGCAGTCATGCCTGGGGAGTGACACTGCCTTGCTCCAATGGGACCGAGTCTGCTGTAAAGTTCTTAAGTCCCGCCTCTTCCTATGTAGTCCAGTTTTTCGACTCGGTCTTCTCTGGGACAGTCGTGTCTGTAGTTACTCAGGTGTTTTTTAGAATATTTACTCTGCTTTTTTATTTTCTTTCTGGCTATTTCTGGTGGAATCTAGCTGGAGCGAGAAAGGCTTTTACCTGAAACCACTCTGAGCCGTTGGAGCGGCTTCGGTCTGCCGGCTGGCAGAACTGTTTGGATTTTCCGCCCACGAGTTTGCTCCGCGGCAATTGCTGAGCCCATAATTAATGTTTGGAGCCTTTTGGAGGTTTTTTGGAGCATTTGGTGATTTACGAAGGGCTGTATGCTGCCTTAAAAAACCTTGGTTCTACAGCTGATTGGCGCGAAGTATTTACCGCGCCTTTATTTGTCGCGTTAAGCCGGACGGCTAGCAATCTCAACTTTTTCCGAGAGGAGACCACAGCAAGTATTGGGGGGCTTTCTTCTCAACTTGGCTTCAGTGCCTTATTGATTTGGTGGCTGAAACAATCCTTTTGAGCTGTTTGGGGGGCTTATTTATATTTGTGCAAATACTTGAAATTTTGAACGAGCTAGATTTTCAAAATGGCCGATGCTATTGCCTCCAAGGCTTCTCGCAAGTCATCCAAAAGGAAGGAGCAGCATGGGCCTGACCCAGGGGAGGGTAGTTCTTCCCAACTTCCCCCTTCTTCTAAAGTAGCTCGCTCTTCTGTTTCTAAGGGATCTAAATCCTCTAAAGATGAGGAAAGATGACACAGCGCCATGGAAAGAGCTTTTAAAAAGGCTCAAGCTGATAAGAATAAAGCCCCAGGCCTACCCCAGGCTTCCCCCCTCTCTGTAGTGGCTCATCCCACTGGCGTTCAGGCTACTAGGCCCCAGCCATCTCATACTCCTTCTCTATCTCCAGATAGATCCTTGCATGGTGATGCAAATTTTTCCAGAGTTTTTCCAGAGTCCATAGCAGAGTGCAGCCTTAGTCAGGCTGAAACTCAGGATATTGCTCTGGCTGCTACAGCTCAGTCAGGTTCTGAAACTGGGGGGGTCGGGGGGGGGTGATCATTCTACTCCTGCCCAGGATATTCCAGGAATTTCTCCTGCTCTAGCCTCCATCATTTCTATGGCCATCCGCCAGGGTATTGCTGAAGGTCTTCATCAGCGGGCTCCTTCTGAGGCTTCAGAGGTGCAGAGTCATCATGGCCATTCTCATAGGCATCAAGAGTCCAGAGATACAGTAACTCATCAAGAAGCTTGTGACTCTCCTCACTCTGACAGTCAGGATTCACTATCTGAGGGTGAGATCATTCCAGATCAGGAACTTTCTGAGGATGAAGGCCTAGAGCCAGACCAACCTGCATTTGTGGGCCTATTCAAACCTCAGATGTTTAGATCCTTGTTGTTCAAACCTCAAACCACTACACGTATGGGTGTTCCCAGTTCTAGTTCTGGTTCGTCTTCCTTGACTTCTGATCCAACGACATCTGTTTTTCTGGAACCCACTGTCCATACTGAAGTTGTTCCTGCTCCCAAGCTGTTTTCAGACGTAGTTCAAAGACAATGGGCCTTCCCAAGTACAGGCCCTCTTCCTAATTCTTTTGACAAATGTTTCTATAACTTGGCAACTGACTTTTCCAATATATTGCAGGTTCCCTCTGTGGATTCTCTTATAGTAGCTTTGTCTTCACCGTCTCTGGTTTCAGGCCCAGCAGAAGAGGTCTTACGCCCGGAGGACAAAAGAGCAGAAAGAAACCTCATTAAAGGGCATCAGGCTTCTTCCTGGGCTGTGCAAGCTTCATCTGCTGCTTCTTTCTTCAACCGCGCTACCATCCTGTGGCTGAAGCAACTCCAGGAGAGAATTCCAGCGGCTGATCATAGATCTCACCAGGACGTAAACAAAATTTTGGCAGCTGTGGAATTCTCTGCAGATGCCACTCTTAACACAGCTCGATTTTCTGCTAAGGCTATTGGCTCTTCAGTGACGTCTTGGCGTCTCCTCTGGCTCAGAAATTGGCAGGCCGATCAAAGAGCTAAATGGCGTTTGGCTTCTTCCCCTTTCCAGGGTGACAAGTTGTTTGGGGCCCCTCTAGAACCCCTCCTAGTTGAGACTAAGGACCATCGCAAAATCTTACCATCTATCTCTAGAAGGTTGGAGATCCTTCCACAGAGTTCCTTTCGTTTGGGATCCTTTCGGGGCCACGACTCCAGTTTCTACCAGCAACGTTCCCATCGTTCC
Organism: Pantherophis guttatus; assembly: GCF_059756535.1. Taxonomy (NCBI): domain Eukaryota; kingdom Metazoa; phylum Chordata; class Lepidosauria; order Squamata; family Colubridae; genus Pantherophis; species Pantherophis guttatus. The sequence goes on from NC_142065.1 coordinate 91,176,619, forward strand.
TTTCATCCACGAGGATCTCAACAGCAGGACTCTCAGATCAGACAGGGGTACAGGTTCTCCTCGAGGAGACCGTTCAGAGGCTCCAGGGGCCGGCCTTTTCGCCGAGCCCGTTAATTCTCCTCCTGATTCTAGGATTGGGGGCAGGTTATCTTTTTTTGCTGACATCTGGGATAACACCGTTTCAGACTCCTGGGTTAAAGATACTATTCGATTCGACCTAGCTCTTGAGTTCCTCTCCAACCCCCTCCCCCAATTGTTTTCTGCGCTGTCCTTTGTCCTTGGACAGAACCAAACGTGCTTGTGTAGATGCGGCCATTGACCACTTTTTACTAATCAAGGCCATCCAGCCTGTCCCTTCTCTCCAACGGGGTCAGGGATTCTATTCCCATTTATTCCTAGTGCAGAAAGCTTCGGGGGATTGGAGGGCTATTCTAGATCTAAAATCTTTGAACCGGTATATCATTTACCACCGGTTCAAAATGCAATCTCTCCACACTATCCTTTTAGCAATTAGAGAGCGAGATTTTATGTCCTCTATTGATTTAACGGAAGCTTATTTACATATCCCTATCCTCCCTGCCCATCGTAAATTCCTCAGGTTTTGTTACAACGGCAGACATTACCAGTACAAGGCCCTTCCAATTGGTTTATCTTCAGCACCTAGGGCGTTTACTAAAATTATGGCGGCCCTTCTTTCTCACATTTTCTCCATCCCTGTCAGGATCCTTTTTTACCTGGATGATATCCTCATCCTTTCCCAATCTGAGCTTCAGGCTCGTCGAGACGTTGCCACATCTCTTGATATTTTAAGGGCTCACAGGTTTTCCATTAACTGGAAGAAGAATCATTTGGCTCCTTCTACCCGTCTTCAGCACCTAGGGTTGGTAATTGATACGATGTCAGCTAAAGTTTTCCTATCCCAGGATCGACAAGATAGTTTCAGTGATATGGCCCTCCATTTTGTTCAATCCCGGTCAGCTTCCCTACGGGGCTTGTCTAGCCTGCTAGGCAAGATGGTGTCTTGTTACGGTATAGTACCCTGGTCTCGTCTTCATAGCAGGGAATTGCAGTGGCTTCTTCTGCCTTACCAGCGAAACATCAACCGTCTCTCAACCTTCCTCCTTCCTCTGCCCATGAACGTCGTCGAGTCTCTCAGATGGTGGACACCTGCGAATGTCTCCAAGGGCTGCTCGTTCCTGGAACTTCAAGGATTAGTCATCACGACGGATGCCAGCCTAGTAGGTGGGGGAGCTCATCTGGAGACGCACATGATTCAGGGCAGGTGGTCCCCCCCGGAATGCAACCTCAACATAAACCTCCTAGAACTCAGGGCGATCTTCCTCGCCCTTCAGGGATTCCAGGCCCAGGTCCAGGGCAGGGACATTCTAGTCCTCATGGACAACATCACTGCCAAAGCACACATAAACAGACTGGGGGGACCCGTTCCCGAGCTCTTCTACAGGAGTCTCTTCGTCTGGGGCTCTGGGCCGAGTTCCATCTGGTGTCTCTCAGGGCAGAACACATTTCGGGGGTGTCCAATGTTCAGGCGGACTCCCTCAGACGCAATCCAATTGACCAAGCAGAGTGGAGTCTACACCCTCGTCTATTCCAGGAGCTATCCAGATGGTTCGGCGACCCTTGGGTTGATCTGTTCGCCTCAGCGCTCAACCATCAACTGCCCCGTTTTTTTTCCTGTTTCTCCGCTCAGGGAGCGGAAGCAGTCGACGCGTTATGCAGCCCATGGCCACAGGGAGTTCTTCTCTAGGCCTTTCCTCCGTTTCCTCTTGTAGCCAAGGTGATCCGGAAACTCATCAGGGAGAGGCAGAGCTCGTACTGGTGGCGCCCCATTGGCCTCGGCATCCTTGGTTCGTGGACCTAGTGTCCCTGTCGGTAGCCCCTCCCTGGAGGATTCCCAACGGACAGGTGTCGCTGCTACAAGGACAGCTGATTCATCCAGATCCTCAATCCTTCCAGCTAGCCATCTGGAGATTGAGCGTGCCTCTTGACTGAGGCTCAGGTCCCACCAGAGGTCATCGCAACCATTCAAGCCTCTCGCCGCGGATCTACCACTCATATTTATGACGCCACATGGAATGCTTTCTCCAAATGGTGTAGACGGTGCAGTATCGTCCCCACCTCAGCATCGGTGGTTCAAATCCTTAGTTTCCTGCAGGACGGCTTTTCTTCAGGTCTCTCTCCGAATACTCTACGGCGTCAGGTATCCGCTATTTCATCTATTCTGTCTTACTCTTCAGCAATCCCTCTGCCTAAGGATCCTTTGATTCACAGTTTTTTACATGGAGCTGCAAACCTCCGGCCTCCAGTGATCCACAGGTTCCCTACGTGGGATCTTAACAAGGTATTGTCAACCCTCACCAGACATCCCTTTGAACCTCTTCGGGAGGTGGACCTCAAGTTTCTATCATTCAAGGTCTCTTTCCTGGTAGCCATAACCTCAGCCCGCTGGATTTCGGAATTGGTGGCACTGTCAATCCGTCAGGATCTGTGTATTTTTCACGCTGACAGGGTGGTCCTGCATCTGGATCTGGCGTTTATCCCCAAGATCAACTCAGTCTTCCACAGATCGCAGGAACTTGTTCTTCCCAATTTCTGCCCGTCGCCGCAGCACCGGCTAGAAAGGGCATGGCACACTCTAGACCAGTGGTTCTCAACCTGTGGGTCGGGACCCCTTTGGGGGTCGAATGACCCTTTCACAGGGGTCGCCTAAGACCATCGGAAAACACATATTTTCAATAGTTTCAGGAATAATTTTATGGTTGGGGGTCACCACAACATGAGGAACTGTATTAAAGGGTCACGGCATTAGGAAGGTTGAGAACGACTGCTCTAGACTTTCGCAGAGCCCTCAGGATCTACATTGCCCGCACGTCTTCTTTCCGTCGCACAGAAGCCTTATTTGTCGCCTTCCAGCCCTCGTCCATGGGCACCAAGCTGTCTTCTTTGGCAATTGGCCGGTGGATCAGAGCTACCATAGCTACGGCCTATTCAGTCCAGGCCTTACCGATTCCCCGGAATATTATGGCCCACTACACAAGGAGCGCGGCCACATCAGCAGCCTGGTCCACCAGGGCTCCCCTGGAGGAAGTCTGTAGGGCGGCCACCTGGTCCTCTTCTACTCCGTTCATCCGGCATTACCGGTTGGATGCCTACGCCTCAGCTGATAGGTATTTTGACGGAGGGTGTTGCAAGGAGTACATCTGGAGACTGCTTCCCCGATCCAGCCTGTTCCCACCCTATAGGACATTGGCTTTGGTATGTCCCAGGAATGACTGCCGTGCTCACCGTCATGAGAATGGGCGTTGGTCTTGCCTGATACGCCCTTTCTGTGATAGGTGGGCACGGCAGTCAGCCCCTCCCTGTTGGGCCGTTCCCGGGCATGGGGATGGGTGGCAGTTTCATGTATTTTCTATTTTTCCAGACACGACAGTCTGCTGATCTATCTCGTCTCAAAACTGGACTACACAGGAAGAGGCGGGACTTAAGAACTTTACAGCAGACTCGGTCCCATTGGAGCAAGGCAGTGTCACTCTCCAGGCATGACTGCCGTGCCCACCTATCACAGAAAGAGCGTATCAGGCAAGACCAACGCACATTCTGTGTGTGAGAGAGAAATCTATAAAAGCTGTATATAGTTTTGCACATGATTTGGAAGCGTATTTTTCTATCAGATGTTGTGGAATAAGAACACAGTCAAAAATAGAGCAGCCGCTTCTAAATCTAGCTTGTTCCTTGGTTAATGTGTTCTCTGTGTGAAAATGTACTTTCTTCTCCCCTAAAAAATAAATAAATAATAAAAATAAAACTATAGTTAATTTGTTGTTATTTTTTTGTTAAGTGGAATCAAGTTAGTTTTTCCACTGCACAGTTTCCTGATTTACCAAAGCATTATTTGTGCTCAGAAAGCTTTTTCCCTCGATCTCAGTATTGATTATCACATTTGTTACTGTAGAAACTGTGGTTTGCTATAACCTATATTTCAAGATCCACATTTTATCAGATTGTTAATAACTGGCTGCCAAAAAGCCAGGTATAGGGGTAGAGTACTGTTATTGTTGTTGTTGTTGCTATTTTAAAAATCTCAGTTGGCTTTCCACAGATGTTATTTTCTTCTGTCTTAGAAAAAGGTTTTGGTTCGTGGGTGGATGTATTTTCTACACAAATTAATGCACTTGAGTGGTCACTAGGAAATTCAAGATAGAATAAATTATTCATAATCTGGATATTCAGAACCTAATTAACAACTCTCTTCCATTACAGAAATGGAAAAGATGCTCTGAATGTTTTGTGCTTGAGTAAAATTCTGGGCAGCTTCTTAATATTGTAAATAATATTTCATATTCCATATCCATCAAATTTTAGACAAACTGGATAGAAGGGTGTGATAATATTGCTCAGAATAATGCTTGGTACTTTTAGTTATTTGAAATGAAGGTGCATTTATTTTCCAGTAGAATATTTTCTTACTTCTCATTTTAAAAACATTTGCATGTGAACTGAATGGTATAACTATTCATCACAGAGAAATACAGGTAGTCCTCAATTTACAACAGTTCATTTGGTGTCCATTCGAAGTTACAACTCACACTGAAAAAATGACTTATGACCATTTTTCATATTTATGACCATTGCTGCATCCCCATGGTCATGTGATCATTCTATAACAACTATGGCAAGAAAGATTGTAAAATGGGATAAAACTCACTTAAAGTGTCTCACTTGGCAAAATAAATTTTGGGCTCAATTGTGGCCATAAGTCAAGAACTACCCGTCATGAATAAAAACCAAATAGGGTGATCAATTTTGATCAGAAAAATGACATGGGGAGAAATTAAGCACTTCATTCCATCTCTCCAGTCAGATTTCTGGTCTTCAACATTTAGTAAAATATTTTTTAAAAAATATCAAGAGATTGTACACAGACATGTTAGGTTTTACTTTAAACCTAACTCTTTTACTTTAAAAGAATTTGATAAAGTCAAAGTTAATGCATTGGCAACTGTTTTTTGTGCAGAAGTAAATGCTAGAGGTATACAATCTCAACTTTCAATAGTATTGCTTGTTTTTATCTAATTACAGCTGTGTAGTTAGAGGTCAGCAATGTGTTTTGCTAGAATAAGGTAAGATTGATGAAAGAAATTATTTGTTCTGGCAATCCTTTTCTTTCAGCTAAGCCCTCCAATTTATTCTTTGTTTTTGCTTTTTAATATCAAAGCATCTTAGAGATTAGATATACCAAATGCAGTACTAGCAAGTGTATTAGTTTCTATTTAGATATAGTCCCAAAGTCATACCTCCTGAAAATCAGTCTCATAAATTATTATGTGCAAGGAAAGTAGGAAGTCCATGATTAATTTCCTTATGGTTAGTAAATTATCTTTCCATATGAAGGGAGAATCAACCTTACCTATTTACACATAGTTTTGCAAATACTGCAGGCATCGCCCTAATCTCTGGTTTAATAATAAAAATATTTAAAAAACAGTATTGGATACATTTTACTAGCAGTAAATAATCCCACATGGCTATTAAGGTTAAAATGAAGAATCTGATCATTGTAGGAGGGAATTGTCCTATGGTGTCTTAAATTTTAAAGGGCTTATTTTCTAAAAATAACAAATCTTCTGTTGTCAGTGTCTAATTATCTTGTAACTTTTTTCTATTTACAGGGAAGTGGTTCAAGCAAACTGTGTTCATTGGAAGAAGAGGTTTTCGTTTATATGTAAAATAAGTGCAAGTGCCACGACAGGGATTCTGGATCCCTGCATCTGCAGAGTCTCTGTACGAAAGGTATAAATGGGTGTCATACTTACATTTATATTGTAGTTGTGTCCCTGAAAATTACAGATACTTTTAGTATCTCTTCCCATTTAAGTTATAAGTTTATATATTTATTCATTTTGTTACTTCGAATTAGATTGTTTGAGCATATTCTGCTCTAGCTATTTCCTAATCCCTTACTGATGTACAAAAGGTATTTTACAAGTTGATAGCGAGGACAGTATTCATAACATAAGAATTTAAGACTGCTGTATCTTGAAATGCAAGATAAAAGGGGTCTTTTATCAGGTTCGCCTGATTCGCCATTGCAGCCCTTTCTGGACCGGGACGCCTTGTGCACGGTCACTCACGCCCTTGTCATCTCCCGGCTGGACTATTGTAATGCTCTCTACATGGGGCTCCCCTTGAAGAGCACTCGGAGGCTCCAACTGGTCCAGAATGCGGCCGCGCGGGTGGTTATGGGCGCAACTCGTTGTGCCCATGTGACACCCCTCCTGCGCGAGGTGCACTGGCTCCCAGTGGTCTTCCGGGTGTGATTCAAGGTGCTGGTTACCACCTTTAAAGTGCTCCATGGCATAGGACCTGGGTACCTTCGAGACCAACTTCTGCCACCAATAGCCTCCCACCGGCTAGTTCGCTCCACAGAGAGGGTCTCCTCAGGGTGCCATCGGCCAAGTTATGTCGGCTGGCGACACCCGGGGGAGGACCTTCTCTGTGGGAGCCCCAGCCCTGTGGAATGAACTGCCCCCAGAAATACGTAAGATCCCCGACCTCCGGGTATTTCACTGTGCACTGAAGACCCTGTTGTTCTGCCAGGCTGGGCTATCGACATGATAATTTTAAATTGGGGTATTTTAAATTTCTGGGGTTTTAAATGGAGCCAAATTTATTTAATAATTTTAAATTTTAAATTGATGTTTGTCTTGTGTTTTTAAATAGGCTGTACACCACCCTGAGTCCTTCAGGAGAAGGGCGGTATAGAAATAAAATTATTATTATTATTATTATTATTATTATTATTATTATTATTATTATTATTATTATTATTATTAAATGTTGGAGCTTTGAATGGATTGCAGCACATACTGTGTATAGTAATATAAACTATGCATGCTGGCTCAATATTCTTGAAATCCACAATATGTAGAAGGCCCTAAATTGAAGAAGGTTGGATTAAGACAGTGCCGTTAAATCTAGATTTGTGATTATACATACATACACCCATACATACACTTACATACTTATCCATATTATTTTCTTTATTATCTCAAAAGTGAAAAAGATTCTTTAAGATAGCAATAGCAATAATAATAGTACTTATATACTGCTTCATAATGCTTTACAGCACTCTTTAAACCAGATGTGTCAAACATGCGCCCCATGGGTCATATCCGGACTGCAATAGACCACAGAGTTGGCCTATGGAGCCGTCCCAGAGACTGCGAGGGACCGGCCCCTGCCACGCCTACCCAGTCAGTCACATCACCCAGGCCACATCCACCCCAAGCCCCCAAGGACAAACAAACTCCTGATGGAGCCCGCAACCACATTGAGTTTGACAACCCTGCTCTAAGTGGTTTACAGAGTCAGTTTATTGCCTTAATCTGGGTCCTCATTTTACCAACCTCGGAAGGATGGAAGGCTGAGTCAACCTCGACCTGGTCAGGATCAAACTCTTGCTGTGGGTAGAGTTAGCCTCCAATACTGCATTCTAACATTACAGATTCAATAGGTCCTTGAGATTCAGATTCAAAATAAATAAGGGAAAGGGAAAGCGCTGGTAGTCTGCTGTTTCTTTTCCTTATTTTTACTCTGCCTCATCCAGACCTAGAAGAATAAACATTATCGGCTCCCTTTGATAACAATCGCAACATCCAAATTTTACAGAGAATGCAGCCAATTGTATGAAGTTGCTTGCTATGTTTCCTTATAATGAATCCTTCCTTTGATCTGGTTTTTTGACTACAACTATTTATTTGTTGCAGGAATTAAAAGGAGGGAAGACTTACGCAAAGGTAAAAAGATAACACTTATAATACAATGCCTCTTTTTGTTTCCTTTTCATACCGTAATATTAGTTTAGAAATATAGTGCAGTATAGACTTCTTATTGTTATGAATGATATCAGGCATTATAAAACTTAGTTATGTAGCACAAAGATGATAAGGCATGCTACAAAGCCTAAATGTGTTTTATTTCTTTTTTGTTCTGTGATTACTAACTTTATTCTTTTGTCAATAGTTGGGTTTTGCAGATCTTAACCTGGCAGAGTTTGCCGGATCAGGAAATACCACTCGCCGCTGCTTACTGGAAGGTTATGATACCAAAAACACAAGGCAGGACAATTCAATTCTCAAAGTAATTGTGTGGGAATTTTTTGCTATTCCATTTTGGTTTTTTAGAAGTAGCTTTTTGCTAATTGCTAATAGGAAAACAAAGCACAGTAATCATCCATTATTTCATACTTCTCTTCCTCTTTTCCTTCCATCCCCATTCGTGATCACAGTACAGTAAATGGGACCTAAAGGAATTAGTTTGTTTTAATAAGATATCTGCTGAAAAATTGTAAATAAGCGAAAACCCATCAGAATTAAGTGCTTAAATCGTTAAGGGTATTTTAGGGACTGCATAAATAGCACCTTAGTTTACCCAAATACTTTTTTTTTGTTTGTTTTCTCATTAGTTACAGTATATCTGATGATATAATGAACACAGAAAAAGTAAAATACTTGAAGTTATGCAATTTACTTTTTTTCTCTGAGATGGTTTTGATGACACAATCTTTGTTAATGCATTTGGTTTTAAAATTGGTATTCAATTAGGCCTTTGTAATTGTTTTTCATAAGAGGTTTTAATCTATATGCTGTAACTATAATCCATTTTTTTGTAATAGCTCTGTTTGGTAGTTCACTTGATAGAATATAATTAATTTTTTTCTTGTCGTATTTTTGGAATTGCAGTTTGATTTCATTTTTTAAAATTTCATTCTTACTGATTTGTAGATCTTAATCAGCATGCAACTAATGTCTGGAGACCCTTGCTTTAAAACGTAAGTTTAAATTTATATACATATTTTTCTTAGCGTTTGTCCCACTTGGTTGTCTACTTGTATTGCACTGCTTTTCCTATAGTCCTTATAGCAAATCATTATCAAAGCATGATGAAATCTGGAGTTTTACTTTATAGCTGGCTGTTTGCTGAGCTGATGCTGATTAAGGTTGAAAGGCATTGATTGGCCCAGGATTACCCAGCTCCCTTCCATGCCTAAGGGAGGAGTAGAATCTGGTTCTTCCTGCTTCTAGGCCCCAAGCCAGCTCCTTGACCTTTACATCATGCTAGTTATCAATATTTATGAATGTCTGCATGCATGGGCATGTATATGTATCTTGCTGCCTATCTATAATGTTTAAGAATATAATATACTGGCCTTAGTGACCTAATTCCATATTCTATCCAACATGAGCGAAGGATTTGCTGTGCAGTTGTAGTGATCTTTATTTGTACTTGTCATTCTATTAAAACTGGATTCTGCTTAAAGCCAGGTTTCAGTCACCAAAGGCAACGAGATCATTTCCTTCCTTTTTTCATATTCTTCCTTATTTGTAGTCATTATGTATACTGCAGGGTATGTTAATTAAATGTATAAGCAAATAAAATGAAACGTTGTTGTTTGTTTCTGCACTATTATTTTTTGGAGTGCATCCTTAAGCACAGTATACAGGTAGTCCTTGAGTTATGAATGTAATGGAGCCTTCCAATTACATCTGTAACCCAAGGATTCATTAGAGTGAATCACATCAAATGAACGTGATCACTCCCTGCTTTTGCCCATGTATTCACTAATCGAATGTGCAGGTCGTTAAGTACACATGAGGTATCTCAGGGTGGGGAAGGCCATGTGGGGGGGTTGTCTAGTGATGGAACAGGCCACCTGCTTCAAACCACCCAAGCCCTCCCCTGACCCACTGAGATAATTCATGCGACCCCCATCATGCTGCACCAAGTCACCTTGTGAAGATCTAGCGAGCTGTCTCCTCTCCAGCCTCTCTGCCATGGTTTCTTTGCTGCTTGCAGTCTTGGCGCAAAAAGTGTTCGCAAACCAACAGGACTCTGGGGCAGCAAAATCGCATTGCTCCAAGGCTCCCATTGGCTTGCAAATGTTTTTCGCACTGTTCCAATCTTGGCGCAAAAACAGCTTCCCAGCCGATGGGAAGCATGAAGCAATGCAATTTTGCTGCCCCGAAGTCTCATCGGCTTGCTAATGCTGTTTGGCTGGATCTGGTGGAGGCCTCGGTTCACCAAGAATAGAGGCCTAAAGTACTGTAGTGTGGTACAGGCAAGATCTCGTACTAGTGATCTCATGTGATCTCACACTACTTTAGGCCTCTGTTCTCTACGAATGCACTGAAACAGGCAAAGGAACTGACAGCTCCCTAGATCGTCACAAGGTAAGTGAGTCTCCATAGGCACTGGGACTGTGGAGACCTGGCCGGGGGTGGAGGGGGAATAGAAAGGGCAAATGCACTTAATTCATAAGTGTGAACGACATTCGTAACTTCAGGATTGTGTCATAGTTACTTGGGGGGTTGTCGGAACTTCGAACAGTCACTAAGTGAACTGTCGTAATTTGAGGATTACCTGTACCTCTCAAGAGCACAGTACCACCTTGATCTGGGGAAAACAATATTCTTGACTTACTATTTGGGTCCTTTTATGTGATAGAACAAAAAGATATTTATGTTATCTCATTGGTTATTTTGATGAATTTCTCATCTACCCAGTGTATCAGATCTGTACGAGAAGATAATTTAGTGCTAGAATTGCAATTGTTTGTCTTAAATTATGTGAGTCAAGTCCAAAGGAAACGAGTCTCTCTGGCCCTTCAGTTCCTATCTTCTGTAGTGATAGTATGTGCTGCTGCTCAGTCTGTCTCAAAAACTATGACAATTGGTTTATGTTAGTCTGCATAAATTGCATGTGGGCATTAATAATATCAGCAATATTCTTGTCTGAAGTTATTGAGCAATGTTGAAGGACCCTTTCCTCTTAGTCACAACCTTGTCTTTATTTCCTAAAGTTATATATTTTAACTTTGTTAATAACATACTCAATTAGTAATACAGATGAATACCTTGCATTGACCTACTGTATGTTGGATATTAAAGATGTTCTTTTTCTTCTGTGGTTTGGCTTCTCATCCATAAGAGACCGTTTGTATATGTGCTACTCCAGAAAGCTATATACATGGATTGTACCAGAAAGAAAAAAAGTAGGATTGGGATGAATTTCTAGACTTTTGTGATGAGTCATGTACTGTAGCTCAGTGAGTGAGCTAATTGTGGCAGTGCAGCTGGAAGATTTTCTTTTCCATTAGCCATGTTATAATTTACTTATACTGTAGGTAGTGCAAAAAGAAATGTACAGTACTATAAAACAGTATACATTCTTAATTTGGAGTTAATTATTTTAAACTGCATAGATTTAAATAGCAGTGTAAAATTCAGATATGAGTACCTGAAGTAATCGATACAAGTTTGTTAGTCTTTATAATACCATAATAGCAGTTTTTCCTTCGTGCCCAGAGTAAACAACTATAGTAATTAGGCTTGTTTGGTTCTGTATTTACTCTGAGTCATCTGTAAATGTCATTTGTATTGAGTACTACTTGTATTTCCTACTGAAAATTTATTTTCAGGCTTTCTGATTATTTAGAAATAGTTTGATGTGTCATTCACATATAGTATAATGAACTGAACTGTTATTTTCCAGCAGGGTAGATCTTCATTTCTTCATAATGTTAAAAAATATCACTAATGTTTGCATTAGATACTCAATGTTACATTTTGGAATTTCATGTTTAATCTTATTAACATACGATAGTTCTGATTTTTTTCAGTGGAGCTGGATTTGGATGTAGCATGCAAGACGAGTTGCAGAGTAGAAATTAAAGCTTTACCTGGCAGTTGCATACCAGGAAGACTTGTATTTTTCAAGATGACGGTGTATCTTTGCTCCAAGATTATTATTTTTTAAAAAAAAAAAAACTTTGCCTGTCAAATAATGGTAGAAACATTGAGGAAGCTTGTTCCAGATGGTATTTCAACCAATTATAAAAGCCGGATGGACTAATATTGCCTTTCCCCTCTTAAGTGAAAAAAATAACCGAAATAAAGTAGAATTGGCTTGCAAAAATTGTGGATTAAGGATCCACATCAAGGATCTGAGAGAAAAAGGTGATATGCTAATTCATTGTTCACTGGAGTGGTTTAGTATGTTTTTGACAGCCCTTCCTGATACACCAGACAGGAAACACAACCAGATGAGCCAATTTTACTTTACTGTAAGGCTACAGTAATAGAATCTTGCATATCTGAAAGTACAAATTTCCTGTTGTCTATTTCTATAGCCTGACCAATTAGGGCAAGTTCTTCCTCTTTCTCTGACTATTAAGCATCTGTTCAATAGATGTTATTTTACTCCATGCAAGCACCTTATTCACATCCTTCATTATAGATATCTGATCTTTTTTGGGCACTAATTTCAATGCTGGCAGTCTTTGTCCTTCTGCTGGTAGTTCTACATCTGCCATAATTTTCTCTTTTAATTCTTCTGGTCAGGGAGGCAGTTCATAGGTTGCTTCAGTGCTGCCTGTACTGGTTCTGTTGTTATTACTTCTTCGTTATCTCTAGTTCACTCAGCTCACTTCTTTTCTATTCGCAATTGTTATTATTTGAGTTTCTTCTACTATTGGTTTTGGGCCTTTCATATTTACAATTTTTCCTAATTTTTCCAGTTCAGCTTCCCTGAATATTTTATTTCTGGTAATGAATCTCCTTAGATCTGCTAATTGTTGTTCAGTGGTATTTGAATCCAGATAAATTATTTCCCTATGTTGAAATTTTTGTTTTATAATATATATATATGTATATATTGTGCGTGTGGGTGTGGGTGTGTGTATCTATATGTGGTGGTTGTTCTTCCCACAGGAGCCCAACCAGAGCTCCTGAGTCTCTTGCCCACTTGTTGTCAGATGCTGACTTGTTTACAGAGAGATTGTTTTATAACTACGTGTGAGTATTCTATAGTTTAGATTCACAGTCTAAGACTGGTGGAAACTTAATAATTCAAAGCCTAACCATGGACCTAAGAATTATTCAGAATTAAAAGAATATAGACAGTTCCAAGTAGAGTGGGGTTTGTTTTTTGGGGGTGTGCGTGTGTAAAATTAGAGTGTTCAGATCTGATAAATTCAATATTTCCAGTTACCGAGGAAGTTCTTTAGGTATCGTTCCAGGGCTCAAATCATGACTGGTATAATAATGGATTTCTTTTCTCATAAGCATTCACCTTCGATCTTCAAGTCCCAATAGTTCATAATTTTTCGCAATTGTTTTTCCTCAGTCCTCAGTCCTAATTCAGTCCAGAATTATTATTTATAAATTATCCTTCTTTGCAGTAGTGTTAGAACGCATGCATGTTTCCCCTTCTAATGGCTGAACATGATGAGGCAACAACCAGCAGTTCTCAGACTACAAGGAACTATTATATAAACAACTCTCATCTCCCCAAGACCATTGATCAAATCACCAAATAACCATTAATTTTAAAAATAGGAGGGAAAAGCCAGTTTAACTCTGCAGCACAAATATATAAAAGCTCTATACATTCTTTGCTCCAGAATAGGCAATTGGCTGCTGTGTAAATTTTCATTGATGTTTGCATTGTATTATCTAGCTGACTTTTCTGTTGAGTCAAGCCAAGTCCCGAGTAAGTGATTAAATGTCTGGAGAGCTGAAAATTATTGATGAACTATAGCATAAAGCCTGTTGCCCTTAGGTATGCATACACACAAGTATATACACAACAATCTTCCATCTCAAACTTCTTTGATTGCAGACCTCCATCTACATCAATGTCTATACCAATTGCTGGAGAATCAGAATCCCTACATGAAGACAGAAAAGGTGCAGAGAACACTAAAGGGTCACATTTGACCGTATCAGGTAGGAAACTGTGGAAGGCGATCCGTCACAGGAAAATGAATATTTATTCAGTAAACTCAGTATAAGTCTTCTTAAGATAATTCATTCATAATTCATAATTCACTTCAGCATAGCTCTCTTTCAAATATTTCTCTATGACAAATCAACTAATCAGGTATATCTAAGAAACATGCCTGACATGTCTATATAAACGTACTGCCTTATAGGTATCTAGAATAAGCAACAATATCATATATAACATCATTGTGGAAATCACCCAGCGTTTATGTGCCATGGTGTATGATACAGTTTCCCATCCTTGTGACAGACACCTATGGTATTTCAATGTATATGATAACATAAAGGGGCATAGAATTTTAGGATTATCTGTTTTGTGAAAAATTACTGTCTAAAAAAAGCTAGGATGTTATTTTGAAGAACGCCTTCTTGCATTACAATTATTTACTTACAGACTGTTTTAAATATGGAGAAACGTTCTGATATGTAGTATCTTACATTTCAAATTTGTTTAAACTTCATTTAAACTTCAAGCAATTTTTGTTGCTGGAATGTGTAACTCATTTCTTAGTTACCAGCATTGATTCAGGTGTTGGGATGGCTTTTAAAAAGAATATTGAGATACATAGGTGATCAACATGATTTACAAATATCCATCCTTACTAGATTACAAATTACTTTTTAGTCCTCTGTAGTGATAACAGATGTGATGGAGTTATTTTTCAGTATAAATTTTTAAATTTTAAAGCTAAATGAAGACAAAATAGAGGATTTTTAATACAGGAATCAAGTTCCTTGTAGCAAGACAGATCATTATTAGAGAAGTAAACGAGTTAACAAAGTTACCTACAATTATTTCCTAATGTTATCTGCATGCTAATAATTCCTCATATATAGTGCAAAGGTATAATATTAGAGATCAATTCAGCAAACTACTGATTAATTTTAATCAAGTCTTTATTACAAGTAGCCCAGTTAACTGAGGAAATAATCCAGCAGTAGTGCTGTTCAGTCTGACTTTTTTTTCCCCAACAGATTTTACAAGCAAGAGCATCTCAGTCCCAGATGAATTTGGAGCATGTGGACATTCTAGGACTTCTAGTTATGCAAGCCAACAATCAAAAGTATCTGGTAAAACTATTATTCTTTGCGATATACTACCATTCAGAGAGTGACATGCAACAAGGAAGTACAGTGATGGAGAATGTACAAGCTAGCAGGAAAAAAAACATGTGAGCTATATGAGTGTTGTTCCCAAGTCATGGGTGTTAGATACCCATTGAGGCAAGGATAAACAACTCTACTTTTATTGTTTTACAGGAATCAGTAGTCATCGAGTTCACCATTTCTAGGCAAGCAGAAAGTATTGTTTAGCATTTGTACCTAATAAGCTTTCAGAATTTTGACTCTCTTTTCCTGCGCTGTCCACTTTAAAGAGACTTAAATTTCTTTTTACCTCTAATTCTCATAATGTCTGTTGGAGATAGGTGCTTCTTTACCTTCTTTGCATTCCTGCATTCAAGTAAGGCCAAATTAGATAGAGATTTTTCAGCCACTACTTTGGCCCTGACACTGAAGGGCTTACCAGATGTCCCTTGAACTAAAAGAGGCTGCTTATCAGTACCAGACTAGTTTAAAAAAAGAAAGAAAAAAAGACTTATTTTGTATTTTGCAAAGTTCTCTGACATGCATTAGCAAAATATGGTATGATGAAAGAGATGTAGTAAATCACTCTCAATTTTGTTGCTAGCTTTTTAATTTAATTTTTTTATGCCTTCCCTCCAAGTGGAGACTCCTGTTTGATTTAGTAGATCATTTTTAAAGAAATAAATTATCATTGGCCCCAGCATACCTAAACTTCCCAGTACCTTCCTTCCCCTTTTCATTACCAATATCAGGTTTGTTTGTTTTTTCATACTTTGAGTCTTATACTAATCCCTTCAGTTTTCTTGGCAAGGTTTTTCAGAAGTGATTTGCCATTACCTTCTTCCTAGAGCTGTGAGACAGTGACTGGCCCAATGTCACCCCACTAGTTTTGTGCCTTCATGCAGAACTAGAACTCAGGTCTTTAACAACTATACCAAACTGGCTCTCTTTAAATCTAGCAGCAGCTAAGTCTCTAGGAATCAAGTCTTGTATTTTATGAGTTTATTCTCCTATTCAGCAGGTAGCAGGTTTTGTAATTCTGTAGTAGAAAATGAATATGTAGAATTCATCTAGCTGCCTTTCTTTCTGAACTGACAAGGTAATTCCTAACATATGTTGGTGACCCAATTTTATTTGAGGAGTTTAGTGTTTACATTGAAGCCTCCAGGTAGGCACAAATCAAGATTTCATGGCCAACATGGCAATTATGAATCTGTGCACATGACGTGAATCTGTGAAGCTAGATTCATTTAGACTTGATATTTTTTTGCTAAATGATATGCTTGTGATGAAAACGATTCCTTTGTCATGGTAAACTTGCTGCTTAGTAATATTCATGCCCTAAATTCTCCTAGGTTAAGAAACTTTTGCAAATGGTCCGCCTTTGCAAAACTCATAATTCATATGGATTTATTATTCTTACGAGTCTAGATTTTTGTTTTGCATAGTTGGTGGTCTAGTTGAACCTTAATGGATGTTCAGAAGGTTTTAAATTGTTATTTTAGAATATAGTACAGGTAGTCCTCAACTTACGACTACAATGGTACCCAAAATTTCTGCTGCTAAGTGAGACATTTATTAAGTAAATTTTGCCCCACATTATGACTTTCTTGTCACAGTTGTTCAGTGAATCTGGCTTCCTTGTTGATTTTGCTTGTCAGAAGGTTACAAAAGGTGATCACATGACCTCAGGATACTGCAATCGTCATAAATATGAATCAGTTACTAAGCATCTGAATTTTGAGCACGTGACTGTGGGGAAGCTGCAATTGTAAGTGTGAAAAATGGTCATAAGTCACTTTTTTCAGTGTTGTAACTTTGAACGGTCACTAAATGAACTTTTGTAAGTCAAGGACTACCTGTAATGATTTAAGGTTCCATACCTTTGCTAAGTACAAGTACTTACTAGTTGCTGATAATCAAATAAATCACAAATAGCTATACATTAAAAATGGCATATTCTGGTTAAAAGAAGCTGGAAATTTTGACATGGCATCAGGTTAATGGCTCTGAATTAATAATTATATATTTTAGGATACAGTACTGCACATTCCAGATCATCCAGTTTCTCTGATCTCTGTCATAAAAGGAATACCTCTGTGGGAAGCACATCAACTGGTATAAGTAGTATTCTAGAGCCATGTGAAGAGGCTGAATCGAGAAGCACCGAGGATAATCTGAAAGCAACTATGAAAGATGCACTCTCAGAAAACTCAAACAGGTAAAATACTATGGAAGATTTAATAATATGGTAGTTATTGATCATTGTTCTGGAGCATAGCATTTCTAGATATTTCATATTTTTCATAGGCTACCAATAAAACAGGATTCTGTGGAATCACAGCTGAAGAGGGTTGATGCAACAAGAGTTGATGCAGATGACATTGTTGAAAAAATACTGCAGACTCAAGACTTCAGTTTGGACTCAAGTGCAGAAGGTTTGTAAAACAAGAATGAAAACTTGAGAATAAATTGTTGATGAATCATTCCAACTCTTAGGTTATACAGAGGAAAATCGCTAATGATGTTGTTGTCAAGGTTACAAGTAATGCATCCAAAGAAATTAGAACTCAGAGATAGGAAAGTCCCTCAAAGAATATGTTTATTGGACACATCAAATCAGCACGGCTAGGTGAAAACCAATTCTAAAGGTTTCCCATAGTTTCAGCATAATTAAAAGAGTGGAAGTTCCCCTTCCCATGAGTCACAGGTCACATTGTTCAATTAGAGCAGTTGACAGGCCCTTCGGTCATTCCTTTCCTCCCTCAACTGACACCTGTTGGCATGACCTTGGTTCATGACCATGAAAAAATCTTTATTATGTCTGCGAAGCATCCCAATACTTCCCCCCTCTTCCTCCCCCACCAAAGTGTGTGGCAACTAGGAAGCGGCAAAACAGCTCCAGCTAGGTTTGATTCAGAGTTGACAGTAGTAATTATTAAAGGTACTAAAAATAGCATCTACTGAAGAAATGTAGCAGCAGCCACAGAGAGGGACAAATTATGCAAAGAGCATTACACCAGTGAGACAAAGATATGTTCCACCCCTTTTGGATGTGGTCATGATATATGCATGCATACATTGGCCGACTTGCAGCACAATGCTGCTTTGATCGTTTTGATGAAAGCATTAAATCCTTTTGACAATCTGAGGAGAAACAACTGTTCAGATTAGAAATGTATTTATAGGATTAATACTCTTGACAACTGTATTTTTATTTTATTTATTAAATATCTATGTATAATTTGGTAACTCTAGAGAATCCACAATTCCAGTTTGTTTGAAACTTCTCCCATCATATCCCTTTCTGCTCCCAAAGATTCCTAGCCATACTTACGGCTGGAAGAAAGAACGGGAAACATTGTGTCATAGTTCTTCCACAAAACAGTTTGTCAAACATAGTAATACTGCATATTTTTTAATATCTATTTTTGCAGAAGAAGGACTAAGACTTTTTGTAGGTCCTGGAGGAAGCACTGCCTTTGGAAGTCATCACTTACCTAATAGGTATGTTGTTAATGTAATGCATCCTTTTATCTGTGACATAATCAGCAGTGGAAACCATATCCCAACACTTCAAACCAGTGTTTCTCAACTTTGACAACTTTATGAAGTATGGGCTTCTACTCCCAGAATTCCTCACTCAGATATACTGGCTGGGGAATTTTGGGAATTGAAATCCATACATCTTAAAGATGCCACGGTTGAGAAACATTGATTTAAATCATTACTGTAAAGCATCAAAAACGTTCATTTTATATAGCATGACAGAGTATAACACAGTCTTTCTTTTACACTCTAATATTGAAGATAGAGAAAAGGATAGGGGAACATGGAACAAACAGGAAAACAAGAACATTATATATAAAAAGGAAGAAGAAATTACACCAGTTGTCCAACTTGCAAATATAAAAGACAGACCTCCTTCATTCTTTGAATGCATTTATTTATGTTGCATTTTAAACATTGGTTAAACTTACTTGTAAATTGGTGGGGGGATAACAGAACCCCCTAATTCTTTAACATTTTGGCTTCTTCTGAAAAACAAGTGTTAACATAAAACCCTGCTCCCAAAACAATCTTGCTACTCTTTCTCAGCAGATATAAGGTTAAAAAGTTAACTCAATTGGCAGCGAAATGGAAATAATTTGTATTATTTCCATGCCACACACTGGCAAGCTAATTTAAGTTCCAATCTAGCCTACAAACCTGAGATTTCCTATCAGCCTCCTATATGAGCTTTGTTGCTTTCCCCTTTTTCTTGTTTCTAAGACTATGGCTTTCATTTTATGGTTAAATAAAAATAGTTCCAAAGAACCATTTGAGTCTAGATTCTAATTAATGTAACTTTGATGGATTTCATTTTTTTAAAGCACACCTAGAAAAAAAAAAGTTAAATATATAAGTAGTAATATTCTCAATTTTCATATGGATTTATGCCAAGTTCCACATGAGGAAGTGAAATTATTAGCCATTATTTGCTGGACAAAAAGGGTCCACAACAAAATGTGTCTTCAAATGTTTACCTAGCTATTGCATTCGTACTGCCCAGTGTGCCTCTCTGGTATGAAAAATCTTCTGAAAATGTTTCCATTCTATCAACTGAGCACAGAATGTGCTAACATTATGTCCTGGTACTTAGACATGATTTTTTAAAAATGAAAACTGCAAATGTCTCACAATATTAAATTTCTATTGTATGTGAAAGCATAAATTGCTCTACAGGTAGTCCCTGCTTACCAATGAGAACTCCTTTGCCGAAGCAATGCCTTTGTAAAGTGCACTATTACATGATCACACTGACTTATGATTATGGTTCCTGCAGTTGCAACTGTTAGGCGAATCTTAAGAGTCATAGCATCTGGCAATCATATGATTACCATTTGTGACCTGCCAGTTTTCCCACTGTCTTCGGTGAAGATTGCAAATGCTGATTGATACTATGAGATCACCGAATGCCTAAATTACAATCACATGACTACAGGCATTACAACTGCTACAACCATTAGGACCCATTTTCATTATCCCTTCTTCAGTGTGACTGTAACTTTTAAGGGTCACTGAATGAGTGTACATTAAGTGAGGACTACCTGTACAAGTTCAAGCTTTCCTTTTGTTTCTAATTTTTCCTCTAATTTTTCAGAGCCGGATCTGGAGCTTATGAACAAGTAGTTATAAAACGCTAGAAGAACTGGACTAAGTTGATGGATTTCCAGAATTTATTTCTCAATATTATGAAGGATGAGATCTTCTGAAAGTTGGCATACACTGTTATGCCTATTTAGATACTTTATATTGAAAACACCTTCTTCTGAAATCATTTATAAGGGCAATTTCCCATCTTTTAGCATGCTGCTAATTTGTTGGCAGATTTGTTGATGGAGTTGTTGCATTGTTCCATATGTAAATCAAATTGGGGTGGGGTTTGGGGGTTTTTTTTTGGAAAGCGGAAAACATTCTATATAATTGAACCTATATTGAAATCAGTTGTCTGTAAGACCTTCAGTAATGTTTTCTATAGGCAAATCAGAATAGGAAATGGAAAGTACTCATTCAAGGAAGTGTTTTGAGAAAGTAGTACTTTTATAAACGTGTGTAGTTTTAAAACATGACATGCATTTCAGTAATGTATTTTTGTTATCACTTGAAAATGAGTGGCTAGCCCTAAATAGGAATGATACGCATATTTTATTACTGTTGAACATACTCAGAGCCACACAGCTGCTGTACGTATTCTTAAAATATGAAAAAGTATGAGGTTGTATTGACTGACATTTAGTCTGTACCTAAATCATTATTATAGGATTGAATGAGAACTTTGAGCTCACAAGATGATTTGCAGAGAGAGCTTGGAAAATATCATTTGAGAGTGCCTTGTTTCTAAGGGAAAAGGAAATAACAAACTATTTTATGAAGCTTTAATAATAAATAGTAAACCGCTATAAAGATAAGCACTTTATAAAGGTTACTTCAGTCCATGTGAAATCCATTATTTTAGTTGAAGTTCCGACTTAGGCCTGACGTAAATTGAGCAAATGGCATAATAGCAATTTCCTTACTTTTTGTTGCATTATGTTTGCCGGTCATGGTCCATATATGAAGGAAATACTTGTCAGATGCAGCATCACCCGTGCAAACACTGACATGGATGAATGCTTTGCGTCTAGTGCTGTCCAGTATTAAATTGCATTTTTCCCATGTCTTCTTAAATAGAATTTATTTCAATTAGACATATACAGAAGAAATCTCCTGGCAGAACTGTGATGCATAAACATTTGTATAAACAAAACAATATAATTTGCCTATGCAACAATTTCAACAAAGCATTATCTGACAGCAGAAACATCACTTTTTTTTTGCTAATGATATGAAAACTACCAATAATCTTTAACTATATCAATAGTTGTTTAGTAGCTAGTCTCATATCTTTAAAAAATAGAAATTGATACACCTTTAAAAATAACTTTTAATAAGCTAATTATAGGTATCTTATTTAGTGTCTTATTTTTACTGTTTTCATGGTATCACTGATTCTTTTTGAAAAGAGTATGAGTTATTTTTAGTTAAATGAAGGATTTTTAATGTTTGAAATAGTTTTTTATAAATATCATAGCTTTTTTGCTGAAATCACATGTGTGAACTCTTAAAATAATATTTCTTTACTATGGTACCCAACAGTGTTCTATTATGTTTCAACTTGTTCTAACTTGACTAAGTGGTTTTTTTTAAAGCTGCTATTAAAATAATGGAAAGGGAACGCACATGGTTTATTTTGAAATACACTTTAATTTACTTTGAACTTTCTAGTAGTGTGGTTAAGTAAAACAAACCTAAGATAGTGCTTGAATTTATTGAGGAATGATCTTAGTCCTGGAAAATAACTGGTTAAAATAAATGACAGGGTCACTTACAGTACTCATAATGAGAAATTATCACACTCAACTAAATATTCCAGTGAATATAATTAGTACATCAAATGCAATATTAGTCCATTAGAAATATCCAATTTTGTTCCTTTTAGAACTAGTACAGAGAGAATTTCTCTCTTGGCATTCAACATATTGGTGGTAACTCTTCTTATTCCATATGCTCATTCTATGTATTAATTCTTCTGTGTAAAGTTTGAACAAATATCATGCACTTTTATTAATTGTATTATTTTAATGAAGTGATTCCAGTACTATCTGAGACATGGGAAATGATCTTCATATTTATATGGCATTAAACTTGTGTAAACTGTATACTGACATGCTAATGTTTTTTATTAAAACCAACATTTTTATCATAAAATACTTCATTGTAAAGTGAACTTACAAATTCAATAAAATTTGTCCTCAACTTTTACTGTTCTTTTTTAAAATAAAAAAATCACACAGAAATTTAAATATTTTTCCTGCATTACTTTTTCCCTCTACAATAAGAATTAATTCCAAAGAAAGCAGGTTATCTTTCCTGAAAATAACATGCAGAAAGTGAAAGGATTTTTAAATTATTTGCACCCCATTTTCAGTTTTTTTATTTTAAAGGCTACAAGCCGCAGCCACCACCCCTGTCCCTCTCACCCACTGAATAACTGGCTTACTTGAGCCAATAATTTTCCATAGAAGATAAAATTCTATTCAAGGTGTTCCATTCTCTTGTTGGAACTCTTAAATCCTTTTGTTAAATTCCTAGTGCTAAAGATAATATTGATCATATATTAATAATTCACTTATTTGCTAAGTGTAGTAAGAATTTGTATAAAATGGATTTTGAGTGCAATCAATGGTTTTATTTATTTTACTTTTTCCTATAAAATAGATAAGTTAAAGGTAAATTAGCTTATCTGGTCACATTGCCTTCTGTTTTCTTGTCTATATTAGTTTCTGTAATGTACTTGCTTAAATTAAAAACCAGAGTTGAAAATTCCTTAAAACAAAGAGCCTATGCATTTTTGCAGGAAGGGGGGGGGGAGAGAAAGAGTGACAAAGTATCAAGGCAACACAAAGCAAACTCCATGCCTTTTAGTACCTACATTGCAATGTTCCATGTACATAAAAAAGATGAAACTTGCATCACATCACATATTATCACTGACAAATCTTCAGATTCTGGACACACCTCTGAGACCCTCAGCTAATGAAATATCTCAGCCTCAACAATTAAGTATTTTACTAAAGAATTAGAGACAAGTTAAGTAGAGCTTGGCAATAAAAGATGCCAAGAAATGTATTTCTCTTAATATATTAACCTGGTTAACCAGCTTTTTTTTATTAAAAAAAAAAGTTTCATACTATGTGAAACCTATTCATTACTTTCTAGTGCAGGATACACAACTCACTTGTAAGGAATTTTGGAGGCAAAATAGCTCCTCCCAGTGCTTATATTGATCTCAGTCAATACATCTGTCTCATATCATCTGGCTGAGTTTTGTATTATAGATCCATTTCAGAGTGTAAGGTCCGAGGATGTAGTTATTTGTAGCTGTGCAGGGCCTCTTGATCATATTTATCATGGCTGATTTCACCAACTATGGAACATATTGTAAATTCAGTAAATATTTGCAGGGATTGATGCTGGATACTTTAATAATAGTACTTTGCATACTTGGGGAAAACCACCCTTTTTAATATTTAAAAAGATCATCCACTTCCTACAGGCTCTTTTTTAGGTAAGACTCACCTGAAGGTGGTTAAAGTGCTGTTAATGATCTGGATTCCTGGTCATTGGAGTGAGGAACCACTAATTGTCCTAACTGATGTTCTTTGTAAGAGGAGTCTGGGAAAGGCAGTCTTCTTGGTTCTCCTTGATCTGTCTGCCGCTTTTACTTTCCTGATTGCTTTTGGGTGGTATGCAGCACAGAATTAAGGATCCGATGGTACAGATTCCAGAGACTTGATGTTCTAATACTGTGTTGGCGAACCTATGGAAACGGTACCTGTGTTGGCGAACCTGCTGGAAGTGGTACACAGAACCATCCCGCAAAGAACATGCGGCCTCGCTGGCTCCTCTTCCGTGTTCCTGTGCACACACGCACCGGTCAGCTGGCCTCCGTGCCCACCGAAACCCAGGAGAGCAGCTTTCTGTTGCGCATGTATGTGCCAGCACCTGAACTTCCGGGTTTCCGTCGCTGTTTGTCGATCATGTGTCCGCGCCGGAAACTAAAAGTTGAGTGCCGGCACACGGATGCGTGACGGAACGCTGGTCTTTGGGGTTTTGGTGCTCCCACATGCGCAGCCAGCGAGGCCGCACGGTCCAGGCAGGATGGTTTTGCATTTCTGGCATGCAGGTTGGCACGCGGTGACAAAAAGTTAGCCATCACTGCTCTAATTTTATATAGAAAGGAACTTCATGTTTAGTGAATCTGGTTTTACTAGATTTATTTGCCACATTTATGTCATATGCCATTAGATTCTTGACACAGCTAATTATGAGTCACATTTTTTGCATGCTATTTTCATTTAATTTTTGCATTTTTATTCTATAATATTTTAAAATATTGTATGCTGCCCAAAATGACTTTCGTGTGAGATGGCCAGCTATATAAATATGATAAATAAATAAAATCCTATGTGTTTTACCTGTAAATATACTCACTAAATAAACTGTTATAGGAAATTTCCTTTGAAATTTCATGCTAGTCTCCAATCTTCTCAGGGATATGGGGGAGAGAGAAAGATTGGATAAAATTAGGATTATTATCTAATATAGTGTCACATCCTTAGCAATTTTAATATATACGGACTTCAAGTGCCAAAATACTGCAACCAGCATGGGGAATTCTAGAAGTCAAACTTGAAACAACCTAAAGTTGTGAAAGGTGAGAAACAGTGGCAGTATTTATGAAAGCATGCCAGTGCTACTTGTAATAGAACTGTTCACTGCCACATTGGAAAAATAGCATACACGTTCATGCGCTTCACTGTTGCTGGGAATCGAAGCAATATTTCAAAACTAATTATAGAAAAATCATATTTGTCAACAGAATGTACAGAGAACAGCCTTTATATTTCTAAATATGAAGAGATAGAATGAAGATATTTTATTATAATTGAGCGAAAATATTTGATATAAACCAGTTTAATGACACCAAAGTGAGGACTGCATCTTATCACTAACAATGTTTTAGATTTAGAACGTCCATCACAAAAAGAATTGTGGCAGGATCAGTTTCTGTCATTCCTGTAATGATAGAATTTGAAAGCACGATCGAAACTATCTGTATAGTTATTCCCAGCTGCAAATCAATCACTATGCATGCTTGTCATTTTCAGAAAAATGCAACATGTAATTGGCAAGTTATTATTTTGTAGCATAGAAACATTAAGACATTTGGAGAAAAAGTTCCAAAGCATAATACATGATTACAGGGGATTTATTAAGTACTTAATGTTTACCATACTTTAGTATTACTAGCAAATACTTCATTTTATCTAGTATATACTAATGATCTTTTGTACAGCAATCTCTATATTTTAGTACAAAACTTCTTAAATTTTACATTTTCCAGTATTAAAATTAGGAAAATAATTTTTTAAACTTTTGTTTTAATAACTTTTTTTTTTGCTTTGTGATTAGACTGACATCTTTTCACATGCATTCTTATTCAGAGTTATGTAGTAAAACACATGGACGAGTAAACTTCACTCTCGCTCTACTTCCAATTATTTGAAAAGTTGTATTGCTTACTTGGATTTGAATTTTTTAGTTTTTGTTACACTTTTAAGGGAGGATTTTCCCTCTCCCCCTTAAGTACTATATAGTATAACATTACCTTATCCACTTTGTGGGCAACGGCCTCTTGGGAATAAGCTACCTTCCTCAGGTGAAAAACAAAACCAAGTGCCACTCTTGGACACTAAGAAGTTACTCAACCATATACAATCCAATTTAATGTGAAAATGTCACATCTGATTATAGTATTTAAGTCCAATTTTAAACCAGCAATTACTAGTATTTCAATTACTAGACTATTCTGTTCATAACAGGAACAGTTCTTTTTAATTCTGATCACTATCCTGTTGTTCATCTTCATATTCCATCTCAATCATCACTGCAGAACCATCATGGCTTAGTGTGATTTTGCCAGTTATGAGCTTACTGAGTTTTTCAAAGGTACCACAAAGTTGATTCACTTTGGAAAAAGAAAAGATTTTTGCAAGAGGTACATAGATAACATTTCCCTTAGCCATCGGCTGCATAATTTTACTATCAGCTTCAGAGAAAGGAAAATCATCCAAATACATCTGGAAACTAGATTGCTGAAATTGGGATTCTGTTCCAATAAGAGTGTCACAGTGCTTTTTATCTTCAGATTTTTTATAGTCCAGTTGTTTCCTTGCAATTATCTCTGCTGCTCGAAAAACTTCATTGACCACTGCATTTTGCAAATACTTTTCATCTTTAAGACTTGGATATATGACTTTGAAAATCTTTCTCAAGAAAAAACAAAATTCAAGACATTTATATAGCACATCAATTGTTTAAAGTCTTTACATATTTAGCTTTTTAGCACTATAAACTATACTCAACTTTAAACTTTATGGCAAGTTTACAATAAATCAGAATCAAGTTATAAACAACTAATTCTTTACATTTTCTGTGTAGATGCTCTTCCCACCTTAGGTACACAATAGGTACAGCTCCTTCCTGAGAGTTCAAGGAGCATAAAGCAAAATCATGATAAGTTCTGCCCCCGATAGCCTCCCACTGGCCAGTATGCTCCCACAGAGAGGGGCTCCTCCGGGTGCCATCGGCCAAACAATGCCGACTGGCAGCCCCAGGGGGAGAGCTTTCTCTGTGGGAGCACCTGCCCTCTGGAACGAGCTCCCCCCGGAGATACAGATGATTCCAGACTTACATACTTTCTGTCGGGCCCTTAAAACCTTTTTATTTCATCAAGTCAGGCTGGCCTAATCTCTCCAATTGTGTATTTTAATTTGGATTATTAATGGGAGATTTTAACTGTCGGGCCAAATTGTTTAATTCATTTTTAAATTGTTTTTATATTTTGTATTTGATGTTTTTTACTTCTGGCTGTTCACCGCCCTGAGTCCTTTGGGAGAAGGGCGGTATATAAATTTAAACTTTAAATTAAATTAAAATAAAATAGCAGAAGCCTGGAAATATCATAAAATTTGAACATGAGAAATTTGAACAAGCATGAGGGCCCAGACAAATATGCTCAGAACAAGTAAAAAAAATCTAGCAATACATAAAGCAGTTTATCTTACCTGAAATTTTGCACAAATTACAAGAAAGTTATTACAATCCACTGTTTACATGCTGATAGAAAGTAAATCTCCTTAAACATGAACTTATTTTTAAGAAAGTATATATGTAGAACTATAAATATGCAAGATATAATTGTTTCATTGAGTAGATTTCTTCTCATTTTTTACATATTTTACCTACAATTTGGGTCTTGGGAGCCAGCTTGCTTTTATAATTATTGCAATGTCCTGCAGTCACGTGACTGTGATTTTTGACTTTCCGAGTCAGCTTCAGACATGCAAAATCAATGGGGGAAGCCAAATTCGCTTAACAACCACATGATTTACTGAACAACCATGGTGATTTGCTTAATGGCCTTGGCAAGAAATGGTTGTAAAATCAGGTGTATCATGTGATACCTCACTTAATGACTCTGCTAATTGATTTTCCAGTCCCAATTTTGGTCATAATTCAAGGACTATCTGTATTGGTAGTAATCTCATAACATCCAAATGTTTTGGTTTAAATTATCTAAGAATAACAGTAGTTCTTAAGCTCCAGTTGACATATCTGAAAGACTTTCCATACTCTTGCTTCCTTGCTTGACATATTCATTTTGAAGACAACCTGAAATCAACTGAACATTTTTCCAGTAGATATTTTAACGTTTACAGCTACCCTGACCTAAAGTGTGTTTGATATAAAGAGGCAGAAACCCAGTATGATATCTTTCCAAAATAGTTCCTTCAAATGAAAATTGTCTGATCTTACAGAAGAAAAAGATCTACCTACCGTTTTATAAACTCTTCTCTGATATTCTTCAAATCTCTCAGGCTCAACATTTCTTAGTTTTTTTCTTACAAACACTCCAATTTGTGTACAAAATCCAACATCCTTCCCATGAGGTGGTTCTCCTACTCCAGTAAACTCTACTGTGTAATCATAACGAGCAGCAACACTTACAGCCCTAAATTTATGAGAAAAGAAAAATTAAGAAGTCTGAAGGGGTTTATTCTAACAAACAAGCACGTCACACATTCCAATCTTCTATGTCTACTCTTACATGCTTACAATATGGAAATATCTTAACTGCAACAAGAGAGCAAAAAGCCCAATAGAAGAAATAATTGTATTCACTTAGTGTCACAACAATACATGGTCATGCTTATGAAAACAGGTCAAAGAAAGAAGGAAGAGTAAGGCTTTCTGGTGGGAAGGGCATTCTATTTCTCCTTTTCTGTTATCACTGCAATGGGAATGTACCTGATAGAGCAGTGATGTGGACAACAGTGACTACTGGAAATAAAGCTACCATTTTACCATGCTTTCTATATGCAAAACCAGTAATGAAAAAATTGTCTCCCCGGTTTTGCAGTGTCTCTTTTGGGGTTTGTTTTTTACAACATATTTGGAAGCAAATAGGGCTGAGGCTAACAACTCTTAATTCTGTAACCTCAAAAAGAGAAAGGCAGCAACTTCCATGAAGTGGCTGCCTCTTCTTCATACTATTAAACATGCAGCAAATGATTCAAACCACTCGCTAATAGGCTTTCACAGATAAAAGAGAATTTTGGTATGTTGAATCTATGATAAGCAAGAGTAATTCAAGACCCATCAGACAGTATTTCTGAATATCACTAGACAAACCCTTTTCAAGATAATTTATTTCTATGAGAAAGGTTAAGATGATAAATTTCACTTTAGTACATGTCTTTTAAAATCTGGGTTCCCACAAATATGTAGAATGGATGTGATTGACTTGTTATATCATTTTCCACTTACTTTCCAATCATTGAGGTTACTGTTAAATCAACTAAATATGATAACCCTAAATACAAAACATTATCACCTCTGTGGGTTTCTTTTTTTTTTTCTGTCATCATTTCAAAACTGGTGACAGTAAAATATGAGATTGGTTTGATTTTCATTTCCTGCTTCATTTCTAGTTCCAATTCAAAGTACTGGTGTTAACATACAAACTACATTATTCTATGGGACTAAATTATTTGAAGATTTTTATTCCCACACATGCCTACTCATACACTGTCATCTTTATCATAAGCTTCCTAACAGACAGGAAGCAGCAGGTGAAGCTAGGCAAAATCACATCAGATACCTGTACAATTAGCACAGAAGCCCCCCCAAGGCTGTGTGCTCTCTCCACTTCTCTCTATATACCAATGACTGCATCTCAAAAGATCCCTCTGTCAAAGTACTGAAGTTTGCAGATTATACAAGTGATTGGTCTCATTTGAAACAATGATGAATCTGCATACAGACGGGAGATTTTATAACTAGCCCTGTGGTGCAACCAGAACAATCTTGAACTAAATACACTCAAAATTGTAGAAAGATTTTAGCAGAAATTTGCCTGTACTAACACCTCTTACAATACTAGACAACACAGTATCAACAGTAGAGTCCTTCAAGTTTCTAGGTGTTCTGTCCCCGTCTCACACACGCACACAAACAGACAGCCGGGGGTTAAATAAACTGGCAGACAACCAATTCTTCCGATAAGACGCTTGGCAGCAACCCAGTAGCTGCTTGCCAAGAACTTTTACTCAATAAACAAAATACACACAGTCAAAGTTTGTCCAGTTCATAAAATAAATCCAAGGCTGATAATGTTGTTTCCAAAGATGCAATGTGACTCGATAGTAGTTTTGTCTGTCACAGAGTCTGAATGGCCACCTCACCCCCTTTTATACCCTGTGGGGTGTGGTCCAGTGACTCAGCCTAATCTCTGGCACGCCTTTTCTTCTGTTGCGCGCGCTTATCTCTGCGATGCTGCCAAGAATCCAGCCAAGACTCATTACCCTCATCACTGTCCACCTGTGGCTGCGTGGACGTGCTTGGCCCCGGCTCTATCTCTTGCCCTTCAGCAGACACCGAAGGCATTGCCAGAGAGGAGGGTCCTGGAGAGGGAGGCCTTGCCAACTCCTCTCCTTCACTCTCGGAGTCCTCTCCTGCCAATGACACAGGCTCAGGTAACGGAGCCACAACACTAGGTTCTATCATATCTTAAGACTTAAAATAGACACCTAACATCAGAAACAACATCAAAAAAGCACAACAAAGAATGTTCTTTCTGTGCCAACTCAGAAAGC
This sequence comes from Pantherophis guttatus, assembly GCF_059756535.1. Lineage (NCBI taxonomy): Eukaryota > Metazoa > Chordata > Lepidosauria > Squamata > Colubridae > Pantherophis > Pantherophis guttatus. The sequence continues at coordinate 91,206,866 of NC_142065.1, forward strand.
TCAAACTGCCCAAAGAGCTGATGATTCAGTTCTACAGAGGAATTATTGAGTCTGTCATCTGCACCTCTATAACTATCTGGTTTGGCTCTGCAACCCAACAAGACAGACACAGACTTCAGAGGATAATTAGAATTGCAGAAAAAACAATTGCTACCAACCTGCCTTCCATTGAGGACCTTATACTGCACAAGTCAAAAAGAGGGCTGTGAAAGTATCTACAGACCCCTCACATCCTGCACATAAATTGTTTCAACTTCTACCCTCAAAACAACACTATTGGACTCTGCACACCAGAACAAGAAGACACAAGAACAGTTTTTTCCTGAATGCCATCACTCTGCTAAACAACTAATTCCCACAACACTGTCAAATTAACTACTAAGACTGTATTACTATTCTTCTTCTCATCCTTACTAGTACCTATCTCTTCCCACTTATGGCTATATCCATGTTGCTTGTATCTTTACAATTTATATAGTTTTTATTGTTTCCTAGTATGATTTGATTGTTTATTAGTATCCTATGATTATTAGTAAGTGTTGTACCTTATGATTCTTGACTAATATATTTTATTTTTTCTTTATGTACAGAGGACATATGCACCAAAGACAAATTCCTTGTGTGTCCAATCACACTTGGCCAATAAAGAATTCTATTCTATTTTATTCTAGGAAGGCATCACTTCCCAACTGTAGTGAAACACCACTAAGTATCTACTATTTCTCTCTCTAGCACTAGGCAATGACTTTCTATTTCTCCCAAGCCTTTTAATATAATAGTTCAATATTTAAAATTAATGTATTGCAAAACACTGTTTAATGATTTTGGTTGCTGTTAGACTTTCACGGTTTGTATTTTTAATAGTATTGTTTTAATGTCCGTTTTCATGTCTGATTTAAAGTAGTGCAAGCCTAGGAAAACCTAGTTAAGGGTAGCATATACATTTTTAAAATAGCATAAGAGCAAGGAAGAAAAGATAACCTCCATGCCTTCAGAATTATAATGGTTATTAAAAGCAATGGCTTATTTTATTGCATTTTAATTTTACATTAAAATATCCATATTTGTTTTTTATTCTTTCACCACATCTACAAGATTGAAGGAACTTACCAGTTCTGAAATTGTGTTCGATTCCATTCAAACTTATGATCTGGATGTCTAAATAATGATACAGTTGGAAGTAAATAATTGAATTCTGAGTTTGGTGTGCTAATTACAATCATGGCTGGAGACATGAAACCAAATACTACTTCTGGAAATTTCTCAAGCTCTTTTGCTTCTAGGTGTTCTATTCTGTAATACGAAATTGTAAAAAAGATCTTTTTACTTCTCAGATCAAGTGAATATATTTACTTTTAACAATATCCCAGGACTTCAATGCACTTGTTACAATGAAATGATGCAGAGAACAGAAGTGATCACCAATATTCAAATTTTGGACACAGATGGAAAATCAATGGCACAGGAGCGAAACCAGAGTAGGAGAGAGAGGATCACTGTTCTGTTTGTCCTGAATCACAAATTAACTTTAATATACTGCACTGCCAGTATAAAAATTGGGCTTTTATACTTCTTTACTTCCAGATCATATTTGCATTGTTCTATGGTCTAAGAAATTGGAAAACTAAGAGAAGACATCCCTTATTTATGAAACTTTGCTAAGAACAGGAAACAGAAATGTATAAATATCCTAGATAACCCATAATCCTTTGAGTCATTCTTTCAGAGATATTTCCTCACCAATTTCCTTAATGCCTTCAACAATAATAGAACTTCTAATGTTCTGCCTTCACTGGAAAAGGCAGGATACATTCAAAGACGTAGCTGAAAACAGCCCATATTGAATTGCATAGCACAGTCAAACATCAGCACAGGAAATGGTTTATGACATTTTGTATAAAATTTTTTATACAAATAATTTTTATAAAATTTCTTCCACAAGAGCCATGGATTCCGGGTTTTGGATGCATTCTGTAAGTTAGCCCATCAGAGGTACCTTGGATCAAAGGTTATAAGAACAAGAATTTGTGTAATATATATAGAGAGAGAAAATTGTGTTTTTAGTCACCTGAGTTTGCTTTTTAAACATTCATCAACTAATATAAAATATCAAAGGAATACCCACAGTTCAATGCAGGTTACCATATCAAAGCCCAGCATACAAGGATCTTTGTGAGCAACCGAACCCTGAAGAAGGGTGACTGTCAACTGTCTTTCACTTGGCTGAAGATAGTCACTAGGAAGGGGAGACAACATATACCTGGAAGCAAATAAATTACACAGAATGAAAGCATTGTTTTGTCTATACATGTTGTGGCCTGCCAGCGGCCTGCGCGGATTGTTCCTGATCCCGACGACGAGGAGGCTGAATAAATTTTTGTGGGCACTGAATAAATTTCATACAGCATTATTTTTTGGAACTACTGTCCACTTAATTATTTTCCTGAATGAAAATGATAATACGTTTTCCTTACACATTAAAAATTGCAACATAAGCAAAGTTCAAAAATGGCACTATCAGGAAAGCAAAAATGTTTATATATTACTTTTTGATTAATTGTGCTAGAGATCTTTATAGTAATGAAATGCATAGCAGATTGTATATGTGAGAAAGATCAGAAACAAACAACCACATTCTTTGTTCCCTCAACTCCAAAATGTTGTAATCAACTCTCAATTAGGCACTGACCTATCATATCAATATTTTTAAAGAATATTTCAGAAATGGAAAATAGAACTCTCTTAGGAGAGAGAGACATGGAAGGAAGGAAGGAGTGAGGGAGGGAGATAGGTAGGTAGGTAGGTAGGTCGGTAGGTTTGGGGCAAAAAACATAGTTTTCCCAAAATTAACTAAAACATTCAACTTACATGGTTTCTTTCATCACTTCTTCACTGATATCTAGCCCAACAAGTTCTTCAATACAATTGCAGAATTTCAGCATCCAGAGTAGTCTACAATCAGCACATCCCAAATCTGCTACCTGTTAATGTGAAATTGATACAATTCCTAATAACATACGTAAGACTTGTTTGATACTGTTTTCTTATGTAATGAAAATGAATGCTGATTTAATGCTAGGCTTGATTAGAGTTTATTATATGGTGATAGAGAACTATGATCTACAGCACTGGGAAAAAAAATTGCTGTAACATTCTTAAGGGGACAATATCCTCACTACTACTTGTATTTATACAGCAATCGAATGAAAAAATTATGATGCATATATTAGCAAAACACACCAAAAAAAATTGCACATGTATACGACTCCTAAAATGAATCTTACCTAAAACTAGATCAAATATCTCTAATTTGATAGGTTCACACATCCCACTAAGCAATTATTATTTTAATCCAACTAACGGAGTAAGCCATATTATGCCATGAACCATACAATAATGTGGTTTGTTTTTAATTTAGCAAGCTGTGCAACTGTAGCTTTTCTGTGAATTCTAAATCCATATTTTATGGCTTTGCAAGTTATATATGAATGGATTCAACTGTGGCGCATATATTTATTTATTTATTTATTTATTTATTTATTTTTGAATTTGTATACCACCCTTCTCCCTAAGGACTCAGGGCGGTGTACAGCCACATAAAACATAGACTACAAATATTAAAATACCATTAAAAGATATATATAAATTTGGCCCCATAATTAAAAACAGTAACAAACCAATTAAAACATTTAAAAAGTGTTAAGCCAGCCCGGCTTGCTGGAAAAAGAAAGTTTTAAGGATTTTTTTCTTTAACATCCAGAAGAGCCTTGGTACTACAGTGGTTTAAAGCACCCTGTTATTAACACAGCTGCCTGCAATTTACTGCTGGTTCGAATCTCTCCAAGGCTCAAGGTTGACTCAGCCTTCCATCCTTTCTAAGGTAGGTTAAATGAGGACCCAGTTTGTGGGGGCAATAAGCTGACTTTGTATAAATATACAAAAGTATGAAGGCTATTGCTTAACGCACTGTAAGCCGCCCTGAGTCTCCGGAGAAGGGCGGCATATAAATCAAATTAAAAAAAAAAAAAAAAAAAGTGCTTGGTGAATAGTGTATTATCTGGGTCAATATACTTTGCATACAATTCTGATAATAGTACCATTTAAAAATACATAATTGTAATTTTTCAATTTCTAACATGTGTATAGTAATTACAATATGTTTCAGTAAATATAATACTATTTTCCCAATTTCTACTTTCTACTTCTTTTTTCTAACACTTAATAAAATAGCCACCATGTTAAAAAAGGTTCTATATCTATCCATCATCTCTTGCTCTTTTTTGAATTTCAAGTCTTATTAACTTTTTGGTGACTCTTGCTTCTCCTCTGGTATTTTGTAACTCCTTTTATCATGTTTATTTGATCTAAATATTTACTCTGCCACAGCATCTCTCTTGCTGTTGAATCTCTAGAGCACCCATCCACAGTTCCCCCATCATTTTTAGGGGATCTTTCTCTTTATTCTCTTTTCTATTTTGAATTCTTAAAAAATATTCTATTTGTTCCATGTTAGAAATTACTGCTCTCTCTCCCATCTCTTCGTCTGCTTGTATAATTTTTGGAATCATCTCCTCTATTCCTTCCTCAGCTCTTTCTGGACTCTCCTCTATTTTCTGAATTTTTTGTTCATTTTTTTATTGTCATTTGCCAGGGTTTTCCTAATCTCCCAGTATCAATTCCATCATCTCCCTATGATTCCTTGTTATATCTTCCGTAATACTTTGAAACATTAATAATATTTTTTTATAAACTGCATTGTTTTCTCCCTCTGAGGCATTTTGTGCTGGCATACTGCACTATTCACTACTCAATATTCCACCAAAATTTCAATATCCCAATTGTCCAAAAACACCAGTATTAATAAAATTTACAGTCCTGGAACTGTTCCTTAAAATCCCCTAAATTTATAATCCTTAAAATTTTCCAATTTGCACCCTCTAAATTTTCCAAATTTTTAAATCTTATTCAATTTTTCTTTCTTCTTTCGCCTTGTAGAATCTTCTGTCAGACAAGTTTAATAATCCAGATTAGCCCATCAAATTTCCCCAGATGTCTTTAATCCACAGTCAAATATTCAATTTCAAGGATGTTTCTTGTTAATTGTCTTCAAACGGTTCACTAAACTGTGGCTTTTCAATTAACTATGATCAAGCCAACAACAGCTTACTTGTGACTTCAGATTATATCACTTATCCACTACCCTTTATTTTTCTGATCTGGGTCTACTGTTTTATTGAAATGCTTTTTCACAGCATCTACTTGAATAACAACCACAATATTTAAAATGTACGCCCCTCAGTGCTGTGGTTCCCAATCTGTGCACTGCAATACCTTGGAGAACCATAACAGGATATTTTACTAAACAAAACTTTCTAACTATTCTGGGGTACTTGCAGTGCAGAGTTTGGGAACTACTATAGCAGCGATGGCGAACCGAGTGCCCAAACCGGAATGTGTGTGTATGTGCGTGCATGCACACACACCGGAACACTGGAAACCTGAAGACCAGCTGGCCCACGCGTGCATGCCTGTTTTTTGGCTGGTTTTTTTGGACATTTTCAGGATGTTTTTGGGCCATTTTCAGGCCATTTTTCAGGCCAAAAACGGCCTGAAAACAGCCCGAAAAATGACCTGTTTTTTGGCCGTTTTTCGGGCCATTTTGGGGGCTGTTTTCTGGTGCTCCGGCGCCTGCGAAGACCAGCTGGCCGGCGCACTGGAAACCAGAAAAGCTGGCGATGATGGCTCTGTGTGCCACCTCTGGCACCCGTGCCATAGGTTCGCCATCACGGTACTAGAGGTTCCATAAAATAAGAAAGTTTAAGAATCTTTACCTTAGTGTAAAAAATACTAAACACAAAAAAAAATACAATTTATACTATTCATGACAAATACATAAATCCTCCCTATATTAGTTGTTTGGAGTCTTCCTACAGTATTATAATTCCTAATTCAATTTTTTAAATGCGTTTTCTCACAGCAAAGTAATAACTTTAAGGCAATAGAGTTCTAATACAGTCAGCCATACTAAAAAAAATTGTACTAGGAAACACATACTAACCTTTTTAGGTTTATGCTTATCCACCAACTGCTTAATAAAATGGTAACGTTGCTTATACAATGGTGGTGTAAATGTAATAATCCTCACAAGGTCATCTTTTTTCATTGTTCCATCCATATTCAAAACTAAGAACAAAAAATAGCATTATTTAAATGCTATACAGGTAGTCTTCGACTTGTAAGTTTTTTTAGTAAGTTAACAACAGCACTGAAAGTGACTTGACTGTTTTTAACACATACAACTATTGCAGTATTCCCATGGTCACGTGATCAAAATTCAGATGCTTGGCAATTGATTTATATTTATGACGGTTGCAGCAGTCCAGGGTATTGTGATAATCTTTTCTGACCTTCTGACAAGCAAAGACAATGCGGAAGCCAGATTCACTTAACAACCGTGTTACTAACTTAACGGCAGGAATTCACTTAACAATTGTGGCTAGAAAGATCATAAAATGGGGCAAAATTTACTTAACAAATGTCTTAACTTAGCAACAGAAATTTTGAGTTCAATTTTGGTCATAAGTCAAGGACTGCCTGTAGTCTCAGAAACTCTTGTGCAAATTGAGATCCGAGTATATTTCATGGCTCTATAAATTACATACATATATACAAATATTGGAATCTGCTTTCTTTTGATTGTCATTATGGTTATCAAAATTTCTTTCACATTCCTTTTTCCTATAGAATTAATCTGCAACTCTTGAAATAAATCAGGTTTGATCTTATTTATACATGTCATTAAGTAATTCAATTGATAATGAACTTCTTTGGAGTTTTTTGACAAGATGAGATCTTTGATTTTCATTTTCTCTTTTTAGTTAGGCCTTTTATTCTAACACAGAATACTTTTTAAAACAATTGTGAATCAAAATAAAGACAAAGCAAGTCTGGGTTTTCGACTTTTTTCCTTTTTTTAATTACTTTATTAATGATCTGGTATATGAACTAAGTGAACTGTATTTCTTTCCTTCCTCTATATGAGAAAAAAGATTTCACTTTAGCCTTATGCAGATGATATGGTTTTGTTTACTTAAGCTCAGATAGCAGATGATAAATCTAAAGTGACTGTGTTTAAAGATGAAATGCCACATAGTAATAGCCAAAATAAAATTGAACAAAATTCCTCATATCAGTATCTTGGAATTTTCGGTGGTTTAGGTTGATTGAATTCTAATGTGAAAGCACTAAACCTAAAGACTTTGGATTTTTGATCAGAGGCAGGAGTGGTGTCCCCTGCAACACAACCCACGATTTACATACAGCCTGTGTGGCTTCCACCCCCCACTCCCCAATGCATCCCTGCATTTCTTAACTGGAACACCTGCTTAATAACCTGCAGTTTGGCGTTAACGATTGGGAGTGTTATATTTTTAAATATATTTTTGTTATTTCATCATTCTCTGTAAGAAATTCGAGTCTAAAAAAGTGGTATGGTTAAAATAGATTTATCCTCATTCATCTCTGTAAACTAATCTCCAGACATATCTAATCTACTTGCCACCTGGGTCTCCTCTCTTTCCTACTTTAGATCCCCCCTTTTTTCCCCTCTATCAGAGAAATGAATTCATCCAAATTGTGTAGGCATTCCCCCTTTTTCACCCATTGGGATTTTATCTATAATCACAAGCAAGAAGTTAATGTGACTATCTTTTTCTAATCTGAACTCCTAAGTACAAAAACCATTTACATTTGAAGCCCAAGGAAACTGGGTCCATTTTATATCACTGTCTCCCAATGAACACCAGTCAACTGTGCGGTCAAGTGGAGCAATTTCGCCAAACTTGTCAATTATTTCTATGGATGGAAACTAATCAAGGAGAGAAGCAACCTAGAACTAAGGAGAAACTTCCTAACAGTGGGAACAATTAACCAATGGAACGGCTTCCGTCCAGAAGTTGTGGGCGCTCTAACATTGGAGGCTTTCAAGAAAAGACTGGACAACCACTTGTCTGAAATGGTCTTGTCTCCTGCTTGAGCAGGGGGCTGGACTAATGACCCCCAAGGTCCCTTCCAACTCTGTTATTTTATGTTCTATGAGATTTTAACACTAGTGGTAGGTGAAAAAGAAAAAGCGAATGCAAAAGTTGAAGAGATTTTAGTGCTTCAGTAACTTGTTGAATCACAAGTGACAAGGCACACCAGGAGCCTGATTCCAGATCTCTTTTATCATTCTAGTACCCAAAGGTACTTTTTCAAGAAGCAACTGGACTTTCTGTTTTTTCTTTGAACATGTGTTTCACTTCTTGGATGAGAAGCAAAAAGTCTTCAAAGAAAAACCAGAAAGTCCAGTTGCCTCTTGAAAAAGCACCTTTGGGACAACCATGACCTGGATAACTGAGACTCTCCATAGACTTTTACCATTCTAGTTTTCAAAACCTGTATGCCTTTTTTTTTTAAAGGATATTTTTATATCATTAAAAAAAGCCTATCAGTGAAGACCTTTTAAGCGTTTAAGACCTTACTAAAAACGCTCAAATAAATGCCCGAGTTTGCACACACACACACACACACACACCACCTAAGCCTTGCACTACAATTTTAACAGTTCACAATTACGGTGCTAGACGTGCTTGACGAGACCGAAGAACATTCAACAGTCCGAGCTGAGTTTACAACAGAGCCCTCGGCTACCATACGGTCAGCCTCATTGCAATTCCGCGTGTCCTGCAAGCACAGCCACAGGAGACGTAGCCGCCTTCTCAATTCTTCTTCTCAACGGCGTTCTATTACTACTACGTGAAACGCCAGGCGTTGCAATATGTGGGCGGTTGGGCCCTCCTCACCCTCGCCCAATCAAACAAGCGAAGCAGGCTTCGGCCTTGCGCGCTCTCCGAGCCCAACCGAAGGGAAGCCGCGCGCTCCTCCTCCCTCCTCCTCCTCTCCTCCGCGGGCTTTCCGAGCAGTCCTCGGAGCCGGCTCAACCACCTCCTCTTCTCAGCCGCCGGCCCCCCTCAAGCTGCGATTGGCCGTCCCAGTCCCGGAAGGAATTTTTTTTTTTGTTCATTTCCGCGGGAGCCGCCATCTTGTCGGCGGTTGGCGGAGTCGCTCTGCGTTCAAGCTGGAAGGCTTCAGCCCGCCTTACTCGCGCGGCCTAGTCGCCCGCTCCTTTGGCGCCAGCGACTTGTTTTTCGCTGGGGCCGCTATGGCCAATAACTGCCCTCTCGTGGGGCCCGGCAACTGCCACCCGCTGCCGCCTCACCAGTCGCCGCAGCAGCAGCAGCAACAACACCAGGGGATCCTGCAACAGCAGCAGAATCCGCAGGCCGGCGCCGTTTTGTCTCCCCCGTTAGCGCTCCAGAGCGCGGGCCCCAAACCGGCCGCCTCGGGCAAGCAAGGCAACGCTCTGCCTCTGTGGGGGAATGAAAAGACCATGAACCTAAACCCCATGATCCTCACCAACATCCTCTCGTCCCCTTACTTCAAGGTGCAGCTTTACGAGCTGAAGACCTACCACGAGGTGGTCGACGAGATCTTTTTCAAGGTGAGCGGGCGAGGCGGGATAGGAAATAATAGGCCACTTGGGGAACGGGGGCGAAGCTAGAGGGATCCTCGAAACGAGGCTCTCTTGAGGCCGAACATTGTGGCCTCCGGCCTTCGAGTTGGGTGGGCCTCCCTTCCCACTTCCTTCTGAAAGAAAGAGGCTAGAAAGGGGCTGCTCTTCCTCCCCTTCCTATTTCGAAATCAACGGAGGGGGCCTTACACCGGAATGTTTGTGCAAAAGGGGCAGCCAAAACCTACAAAAAGTAGATGTAAACCTCTCGACCTAATTCCTGACCCCAATTGTGTGTTGGTACTATTTGGGAGTGGGTGGGTCGGAAAAAGCACTGGTTTTGTGTTGAAGCCTATCCCTTTGGAAAAATTCTCAGTATGGAAAAGGAATGGAATGAAAGTAAGGTTAAATATAGTTTTCCGTTCCATGCTGCTTCCACACCTAAAGTGAGAGTGAATTTTACTTTGTTTTTTTCTCTCCCAGAAACACAGGGTAGCGTATATTAGAATCTAATTTTATAACAGTTGTGAGAAATAGTTGCCCTGAGGAGTATGACCCCATCGCGCTGCATGATGAGCTTAATGGATGAATGAGTTCCTGGTCTAAAATTCTATGTTTACCAGATGTCCCAATATATCATTGTGATTGAGTATTATTTATTCTTTCGTTTTTTGTAACTGCTTCTCTGGGGGGGAAAATACTAATGAACTTTGTGAGACTTGGTTTTATTTACATATGGGTAATACACTAGTAATTTTAGTATAGATACTACCATTCTATGTTATAATGGCTAGCTGGACACGGCATCTACTTGACTTTTTACTGGCCTTGAAAAGCAAAATACAGACATTAAAATTTAGATAAATAGTTACTAGGAAACATAAACAATACTAAGCTATAAAATTTGGATTATATCATGGAGATGCTGCAAATGTCGTAACTGAACAATGATCATAAGTCACTTTTTTCAGTACCACAACTTTCAATAGTTACTAAATGAACAGTTGTGAATCAAGAACGATCTGTAAAATGCTAAATTAAGTTTTCACCCTTGAGAAGGCATTCAAAGATCAATTTGCTAATTTTTTTTCTTGTAATCTAATCTGAAAAATTTGATCAGATTCAAAAAGTATTCTGAACTGTGAGTTAAATAAGGCTTTTCAGAGTCAGAACTGTGTTAGCATTACACAAGAGGAATTGCTTCTTAGTGTTTTCTATTAAATTTCAATTATTTTAAGTTGCAGGCAACATAAGGGATTGCAAGGTAATCTGTTGGAGATCTAGTTTTTATAGAATTATCCAAGCCTACACCATAAATCTGGATTTGTGGATGTGTTTGAGGCTCTATTGGTCAGAATCAGTCAAAACTCATTTGTCCTAATCTCACCAGAAATTCCGGGATGTGATAACTAAGGTTGGTAACTTAGATGACACCTCCTTTATCTTATTGACAAGCATTATGTGAAAGCCTTGATGGATCAAAGCCATTATGGGTGACAGACTGAGACCCACCTGGTAACAGTCATATGTTTTTGATTGCAACTTGGGGTGCTAAAGAGTATGAATGAATGAAATGAAAGAGAGAAACATAGTATTTGTCGGAAAGAAAGGGGAAAGGTTTATTAAGGTGGGCTTGTGGAGTGGAGTTGATGAATAAATGCATGCATGGAAGTGAAGATATAGTTTATGAAATTAAAGGGTAAGAGCTATTTCAGAAAGGATGAAGTTACATTCAGATTGTATGGGTGTATATAGAAGTACACATTATGTTTCATTGATAGTAGAAATGAAAGCACCAGGAATGAGTTTACAGAAAAAATATGTGACATTCTGAATGAATGCAAATCAGGAAAAAAATGTCATGAATATGTGAGAACAAAAATGAATACAAAACTCAGCCATTTGAAAGCCCCAATATTGTCATTAGTCTTTGGCAAGTATTTGTGTTGAAAAATGTTAATTATGTATGTATGTATGTATGTATGTATGTATATGTATATTGAATCTAAGTTTCTTTATACATATATCTTGCCCCGATTTTACCCTGAATTAAAGGATTACAGGGTCATAATGACTTTTTATGGTAATCCATATATAGATAATCCTTGATGTATACTCAAAATTGAGCCTAACAATTATGATCATGATTCTTGATAAGTAAAACAGGTCATTACATAACTGAGTTAATTTTATTTACCTTTTTTGCAATAGTTGTAAAGTGAACCCATTGTTCACTATAAGCAGTTTTTGCCAGAAACCAGTTTCTGGCAAAAATGTAAATCATAGTTTGTTGGAAGACTACCAATAAATCTAAAAACATGTATTATTTTACTGTTTATGATAAAAAGTTTGAGGGAATCGGTGAAGGGAAGAAGTGTGATGAAAGATTCTGATTGTGGGATATGCCATTTTTAGATAGTGTCGGGTTGTTTTTTGGGGGAAATGGACATAAAAAAGGCAAATGAAAAAAATAACTGGAGGAAAAAAAATACAAGTCCTTTATAACAAACTGTTAGAAAATAAATTAGTCAATCCCCCAGGATAAATGGAAAATCAGTGTAAGAAAACAGAATATGGAAGCAATTTTGAATACAATGAAAATACACTGCTCAAAAAAATAAAGGCAACACAAAAATACGACATCCTAGATCTGAATGAATGAAATATTCGTAGTAAATACTTTGTTCATTACATAGTTGAATGTGCTGACAACAAAATCACACAATTATCAATGGAAATCAAATTTATCAACCCATGGAGGTTTGGATTTGGAGTTACACTCAAAATTAAAGTGGAAAAAAACACTACAGGCTGATCCAACTTTGATGTAATGTCCTTAAAACAAGTCAAAATGAAGCTTAGTAGTGTGTGTGGCCTCCACGTGCCTGTATGACCTCCCTACAATGCCTGGGCATGCTCCTGATGAGGTGGCAGATGGTCTCCTGAGGGATCTACTCCCACACCTGGACTAAAGAATCCCCCAACTCCTGGACAGTCTGTGGTGCAACGTGGCGTTGGTGAATGGAGCGAGACATGATGTCCCAGATGTGCTCAATTGGATTCAGGTCTGGGGAACGGGCGGGCCAGTCCATAGCATCAATGCCTTCATCTTGCAAGAACTGCTGACACACTCCAGCCACATGAGGTCTAGCATTTGCGTGCATTAGGAGGAACCCAGGGCCAACCACACCAGCATATGATCTCACAAGGGGTCTGAGGATCTCATCTCGATATCTAATGGCAGTCAGGCTATCTCTGGCGAGCACATGGAGGGCTGTGCGGCCCCCCAAAGAAATGCCACTCCACACTGACCCACTGCCAAACCGGTCATGCTGGAGGATGTTGCAGGCAGCAGAACATTCTCCACGGCGTCTCCAGACCCTGTCACGTCTGTCACATGTGCTCACTGTGAACCTGTTTTCATCTGTGAAGAGCACAGGGTGCCAGTGGCGAAGTTGCCAATCTTGGTGTTCTCTGGCAAATGCCAAACATCCTGCACGGTGTTGGGCTGTAAGCACAACACCCACCTGTGGACGTCGGGTCCTCATACCATCCTCATGGAGTCTGTTTCTGACCGTTTGAGCAGCCACATGCACATTTGTGGCCCGCTGGAGGTCATTTTGCAAGGCTCTGGCAGTGCTCCTCCTGTCCCTACTTGCACAAAGGCGGAGGTAGTGGTCCTGATGCTGGGTTGTTGCCCTCCTACGGCCTCTTCCACGTCTCCTGATGTACTGGCCTGTCTCCTGGTAGCTCCTCCATGCTCTGGACACTACGCTGACTGTCACAGCAAACCTTGCCACAGCTCACATTGATGTACCATCCTGGATGAGCTGCACTATCTGAGCCACTTGTGTGGGTTGTAGACTCCGTCTCATGCTACCACTAGAGTGACAGCACCGTCAGCATTCAAAAGTGACCAAACCATCAGCCAGAAAGCATAGAAACTGAGAAGTGGTCTGTGGTCACCACTTGCAGAACCGTTCCTTTATTGGAGATGTCTTGCTAACTGCCTATGCTTTCCATCTGTTGTCTATTCCATTTGCACAACAGTATGTGAAATTGATTGTCAATCTGTTTCTACCTAAGTGGACAGTTTGATTTCACAGAAGTGTGATTGACTTGGAGTTACATTGTGTTGTTTAAGTGTTCCCTTTATTTTTTTTTTAGCAGTGTAATTGCATTGTACTGTGTCACAGAAGCATGTAGAGTTATTTTAATAGGAAAAAGGAGACTTGGTAGAAAGATGAAGTGAAAGATGCTATGGATACAGAAAAAAATCATACAAAAATGCTGCAAAATTGGGCTGAAGCAAAAGTGGAGTGCTGGGAGAAGAATTTATAGATTAGTATTGCAGTGATGATAATACATTGAAGAATAGAATTGAAACAAATACAATAAATTTTAATGTCTGAAGGAATGAAAAGGAGAATGCGAAATATTGAAAAATGGTAAGGCTGTAGTCTTAGATGACATAGTTGGAGAAATGGTAAAACACGGGTATAGTTTACTGATCATTTGTATGATTTCCTTAAAGTGTGCTTGAAGACTGTCTGACCTTGACAATTGGAAGAATTTATTGATTAAATTTATAGGCTACCCATCTCGCCTTCAAAAGAAGCCATGGGTGGAAGAATTTACCATACTGTATACAGTGGGAAGTATAACAAAAGTGAATGCAAAAACTACAGGGAATTTTTGTTATATATCATTGGGAAAGTGCCTGACAGAATTCTAATTGAAAGATTCTTTAAGGTGACAATAAGAAAAAATTCAGATGGATGCTGCTTTTCAACAGGTCATTGAGAAGTACATGAACTCAGCAGTGTACTATATAAGTGTTGATTTAGAAATGCATATGATAAATAAAATAAGCTTGAATTATGGAATGTTCTAGACAGTGATGGCTAACCTTTTTACCATCACGTGCCAGGAGGGGGGTGGTCAGGGGGTGGTCACGCATGTGCCCACACACCCCGCACTCCTGGCACACGATGGCCCGGTAAGCCCGTTTTTCTTTCTCACCTGGCTCCAGGGCCTCTCTAGGAGTCTGGGGAGGATGAAAATGGCCTTCCCCAGCACCCCACCCCCACCCCTGGAGGTCCTCCGGAGGCCGAAAACTGCCCATTTAACAACTTCCGGTGGGACTGGAAGATCTGTTTTTTGCTGTCCCCAGCCTCCAGGGCCTCTCTAGGAGTCTGGGGAGGGCGAAAACGGCCTTCCCCCACACCCCCAGAAGTCCTCCGGAGACCGAAAATGCCCCGTTTGACAAGTTCCGGTGGGACTGAAAGTTGTCAAATGGGGCGTTTTCTGCCTCCGGAGGACCTCTGGGGGATAGACAAGGCCATTTTCGTTCTTCCCAGACTCCTAGAGAGGCCCTGGAGCCAGGTGAGAAAGAAAAACGGGCCTCCCCCCCATCCCCCGGGCCCTCCGGAAGCAGGAAACAGCCTGTTTCCCTACTTTTGGTGGGCCCAGAAGACCTGAAAATCAGCATGCCGGCGCAGACATGCGTGCCAGAGCTGAACTCGCATGCCCACTAATATGGCTACGCGTGCCACAGGTTTGCCATCACGGTTCTAGACAAATACGGACTTAAGTGTTGGGTGTTGAATACAGTAAGTCTGGCATATGATGCATGGTTAAAAATAAATGGATTACATAGCAAATGTATTCATCAGAGGTATGTGATAACCTTTTGGTTGTTTAATGTGTTTATCATTAAATCTGAGAAATTCTTGTGGTGGCAGAGGGGTATTGGTTAGAAATGTGAATGCAACGGTAGTTTTATGTGCAGCTGATGTGTTGCTGGCTGAAAGTCTAATTTGCAGTATAGGTAGTCCTCAACTTACATCTGTAAAGGAGCCTGCCCAATATGGTTATAAAGCAGGTCACATTACCAGATCTGTTTTACCATTAGTTTGCTGTGATTGTTAAGCAAACCCATTGTTTGCTGTGGGGTATTTTTGTCCCAAACCAGAAGTAAATACCAGTACCAATTTTCAGCAAAAATGTAAATCAGAACCACCTGACCATTGGATACTTGCAAGTGGCCATAATTGCAGGCCTTTTGCCAAGCACACAAAAGGTAGTCACATGCAAGGAGGTGACTGTCAAAGCCAAATCATAAGTACCTTTGGGAATCTTTGTAGCTTCAGGCAGTCACTAAACGACCAGTCGGAAGTTGAGCACTAAGTATAAATGTGACAAGTATAGTATAAGGAAAATTGAATGAACAGCTTCCACCATTTATCAATAAATGAAGTAAAACTAGAATAAGAATTTATATATATTTGGTAAAATGTTTGCTAAAGATGCAGAAATGGATTGAGAAATTTTAAGATGTGCTATCTGCTTATAGAAAATAGCAAGTAGTACATGTTCTTTTGTGAGGAATGTGTATTTGTCAAAATCAGTGAAAGTGGTTATGTATAAGAGCTTTTTGAGAACTGGAGAATGATTTTGGTCATTATATTCAATGCCAAAACAAATACAAACATGACATTATTGGAGAATCAGCTCCTAGTTAATTAAATGTGGATATTAGGATAATATGGGAGGAGAACAAACATCACCATTATCAGACACAGTTGTGCTACTGATTTGTTTATTTTGGTTAATTTTTCTGCAATTAACTTTAAAATTTATTTCAACTATGGATATATAGTTTTCATTCAGTTTTAAGCTATGAACATTTCCTTATTTTTGCAATTTACAAATCAATTCTTGATTTAGAATGAATTATTCAAAAGAAATGGTTACATGTTTACATGTGTGCTCTAAATTTAGATATTTTAAAAATAATAAAAGCCACATATAAGTTGTGTGTGTGTGTTTGTGAAACTTATTTTATCACCTATTACATTCTGCACTCAATGGAGGAAATTAAGAATAGTTTTTTGGGAGTAAAAGAATGTGTGCTTTCATTTTCTTCTCATTCTTTGAACTATAGAAATATCTCTTTGCTTAGGTCTGCTGCTGTAAATCCTATCGTCTTTTTTCTTTTTCTTTGCACTTTTCAAAAGTGGCGTAATAGCATCTATATTTTATTTATTTATTTAATCCCACTTTTATTTTTATGAACAACTCAAGGCAGTGAACGTACCTAATACTACTTCTTCCTCGTGTTTTCTCCACAACAGTAATCCTGTGAAATGGGTTGGGCTGAGAGAGAGAGTGACTGGCTCAATGTCACTCAGCCAGCTTTCATGCCTTAGGCAGGACTAAAAGGCACAGTCTCCTGGTTTTTAGCATGGTGCTTTTACCAATAAGGCAAACTGGCACTGATGTATTCTGTTCTACACAGGGTGGATTTGATTTAAATCGAGTTGATTTAAATCACAATTTAAATCATGATTTAAATCACTAGTAAAAAGGCTTGATTTAAATCAACTCGATTTAAATCATAATTTTTAAAGAGCAACTGTCATCTCTGCTACTCCTTTGACCCACTGTTGACTCACAGATAGTCCCAGTGTTGTAGAATATACAGCCTCATGCTACATAACTGAGCTCCATTTCATGCTGAATAAACTAAATTATTTATGTATCTTAAATAAAAAACTATCTTACGATAGATTTTTACCCCAAAAGTTTTTTATTAAAATAAATTTGATAAAAATCAAAAAAATCGGATTTAAATAAAAAAAATCGGATTTTTTTTTATTTATTTATTTAAAAATCATTGATTTTTATCCATCCTGGTTCTACACACGAACTGCAGAATAGACTGATTAGGACTTACCATTCATTTCTATACACTACTGTTAACAAACACTTTAACAAAATATTAGCTTGAAGTTGCTATTGATATCTTTATTTGGTTTGTTTTTATTTTAAACAATGCCTAAACCTTTCTATAACATTTAAGAGTCTTCCAATTTCTGATCAGTATTTTGCAATTATGTTCACTTTACTTATGAAGACCTGATATGTTTGCTCAAACAAGGGATGCTGTAATAATTGATAATCATTATTGCATCATGTGGTAGTGAGTTGCATAAGATGTTATGATTTGGGTGATGTTCTTTTTCATCACTTTTTCATGGAATTCATAGTAATTGGGGCATGTCCAAATTTCTTATAGTTTGGAATATACAGAAACAATATGCTTAATGAAAAGATAAAATTATAATGACATTGTGTCAGACAGAAGAAAATCAAATATAAACATGAAGTTATGGTGGATTTAATTAATTTGTTACTTGTTTACAGGTTACCCATGTTGAGCCTTGGGAGAAGGGAAGCAGAAAAACTGCAGGTCAAACAGGGATGTGCGGAGGGGTAAGTAGAAGTACGTGATTTCTGCATTTTGGAGTTAATCTTTTCAAAACGACCGATAAAAAACTTTAGTTTGCAAGCTCTCACCCAGTTCATTAGTACAATTAGTCCTCGATTTATGACTGCAATTGAGCCCAACATTTCCATTATTAAACAAGGCTGTTATTAAGTGAGTTGTGCTTCATTTTATGATCTTTTGCCACAGTTAAGTGAATCCTGTAATTGTTGAACAAATCGGGCTTTCCCTGTTGACTTGCTATGTCAGAAGCTGACAGTTACAAATGGTGATCACATGACCTCAGGATAATGCAACTGCCATAAATACATGCCAAGTGCTCAAATTTTGATCACATGACCATGGGGATGCTGCAACGGTTGCAAATATGAAAAAAGGTCATAAGTCAACTTTTTAACTGCCGTTGTAGTTTTGAAGAGTCGCTGAATGAATGGTTGTAAATTGAGGATTACCTGTAGATCGGTCCATTAAAAGTTTTATTCATAACTCATGGAACATATTTTTATTTCAGGGTGAGATTTTCCTTATATTTATTGTTATGAAATCTGTTTGAATATTAGTAGCTCGGATTGGGAGTTAGGCTATTGGTTTGAGCTCCGAGCTTGGCAATTTGGTTGCAAACGTTTTGTCACCATTCGAAGAATCATCATCTGCGCTTTGAATTGTACTCGTCTGTCAGAACACAGGTCTTTAAATACCTTAGGTATTAATAGCTTGGGTTGGTCTAATTACCAACCCGAGCTACTAAAATTCAAACATATTTCATAACAGTAAATATGAGGAAAATCTCACTCTGAAATAAAAATATGTTCCATGAGTTATGAACAAAACATTTAATGGATCAAACTAGAGGTAATCCTTGACTTACAACCATTCATTTAGCAACCGTTCAAAGTTACAACATTTTGATACCTTAGGTCCGTGATGGCGATCCTATGGCACGCGTGTTGGAAGTGGTGAGCAGAGCTATCTCTACGGGCACACCAGCCATCGCCTGTTGCTCTTTCTGGCGCTCCCGCATGTGCACACCAGGGAGCTGCTCTTCCGGTTTGTGGTATTCCCCCCACGTGCACACTCTCTTTCAGCACTTGGTGCCGAAAAGGTTCGCCAACACTGCCTTAGGTATTTAAAGACCTGTGTTCTGAGAGATGAGCACAATTCAAAATGCACTGATAATGTCTCCTCAAATGGTGACTAAATGTTTGCAACCAAATTGCCAAACTCGGAGTTATAATGGAGATTAAGATGATTAAAAATAATCTTTCCTAATGATAAATGTAGTGCTAATTTTTATATTTTATACTTAATCAAATGCTAATTTTTATTAATTTCTAGGTTCTCAGTTTTTTAAAGAAGAAACATAAGCTTTATATAAATAATAAGTCAATAAGTTAAAATTTAAGTTTTAAAAACATTAATAAAATTTTACTTTGTGAAACGTTTTCATTTTAGAATATTACTTCCCAGTTTAGCAAACACTGCATACATAACATATTTATCCCTTATTCTAAGAGGAACAAACATGCAGACAAGTTATATGTACATGTTTTCTCTTCAAGCTTTTCAAATGTGTGAAGAAGAAAACAGGTTTCATGTGTTGACTTTTTTAATTTTATTTTATTGATTTATTTTTAATGTTAGCCACCCAGATTCACTCTGGCAAAATGGATGGACATGTAAATCTAAGTAAGGAAATAAAATATTTCTTCCCTAAGCTATGCAAGCAAGCCCCAGTTGAATGATTGGCAATAATGTCATTTCATTGAGAGAAGATGTAGCTTCTTGTACTACGTACACCTAAATCCGTTCTTCCTTCTCCTAAAAATTTGAGCACAGAAAATAATTTATTTAAAAAAAAACCTCACCTATATTGTTCCTCTGTTGAATCAATTATGGGTTTGTTTTTTTCTCTTCTCATTTTGAAAGGTGCGAGGAGTTGGAACTGGAGGTATAGTGTCTACAGCCTTTTGCCTCTTGTACAAGTTATTTACTTTGAAGCTTACCCGTAAGCAAGTGATGGGACTAATAACTCATATAGATTCCCCATACATTAGGGCCCTTGGATTCATGTATATTAGGTAAGTAGTTTTGTATTTAATTACAAACGTTTTATCCACAGGAAAAAAAATGTTAAATTTACACAATTACTTTGTATTTCAGGTACACACAGCCTCCAAAAGATTTATGGGACTGGTTTGAATCCTTTCTCGATGATGAGGAGGTATGTCAACAAGGGTAATACTTTGTTTTCTTTTTTCTTTTCTTTCTGATATTTTAAATATTTTATGAAATGCAAAAATAATCTTTAACTGCAAATCTTAGCAGTAAAAACTTTCATCCTTAATGATGTGCAAACTTGGATTCACTTTCTAACTTTATTAAAAGTTAATCATTTCTCAGAACTCAAGAGAAAGGTGTTTTATGTTAGGAAGCAATATGTTGATAGTTTTGAATTGCCACTTTTTTAAACAATAAACAATAAATGTTTTCACTTCTAGAATTGTCCACTAAACTTAAATTTTCAAAAAAACAAAACAAAAACCAAAACAAATTTCTATAGTAATTAGGAACTCCATATATATATATCTTGCTTCAATGTCAAATTCCTCTAGTCCCCATACATTAGTTTATCTGAATTCTTTTTTTACACACACACAGCACTGATCTGATGTGAATTCTTTAGGTTTTATCACAAACATGTTTGTTATAGTACCCATATACTATACAATATTATACAATAACAGTGGTTATTGAAATCAAGTGATGCAGTCTCTTAAAGTGAGATTTAGATGGATTTCTTTCATTCATTACACATGCACATACACAACACTGGCACATTTATTTATTTATTTATTTATTTATCATGTTCTCAGTTCTTATTCATAACTAATTCATGGCTCAGTTTTTCACCCAACTAACTAAAACTGAAGGAATATAGAGGAATCACTTTCATATGTTAACATATTTTCCAGTTTGCCAGTGTTGAAGATGTGAAAGCATCTATATCTATAAATATATATTTGCCTAAATATAATGTTTTTATGAATTCATTGATATTCTATTTATATTTTTCAGGAACTACATTTAAGCTAATGTATTGTTTTCTTCTTTAGAAAGAAAATCTTTGCAACGATTTTGTTTGGAAAAACTGTATTTCTGAACACTTAAATGTGTGTGAGTGCAAGCAGTTTTACATACAGATTTTCTGTTCCTGTTTTAGATAACAAATCTCACTTTCCTTGTGTGCTTGCACTATAGGTTTGGGCCTGACAATAGCTGACTAACATGTCCTGAGCTGTGAGAGGGCATAGCAAGAAGGCCTTCATGCGGTAATGACCCTTTTCCGAGACAATGGTCATCATGGATTATGCGTTTCCAATTATTTCTTACTTTATTTATTTGTTGCATAACTCTAAATTAGAAAACTCACTGCTTCAAGGCAGTTGGTTTGCTATTGCTTCCTATTTAGGTAGAGTCCATTTTATACTACAGACTTTTCTGATCATTTTTAGACAGGAATGGTCATCCTAAGTATGGATAAATGGTAGTTCTAATTTGTGGCAATAGTCCTCAAAATACCAGATAATGTAGAACAAATTACTGTTCCTTTATGGAATAACCATATGTGATAATAGAATACAACTCAGTTATGCTAATATTTCAACCTGATTTACTAAGAAATGGATCCTTTTCTGCCTGGCTGCAGGAATAGTCTATACCTGCATGCTTAGGTATTAAATCAAATTTCCAGCCAGTAAAATAGCAAAATGCAAAGATGCAAGAGATGAAGTTCATATAAGAGCTTAATTATCAGCAAAAACAGCTAAGCCATCGTATTTGAAATATGGCAATCAGTATAAGTAGCATTTGTTTCTAAATAAATTTTAGATAGCTTCTCACAATCAGAATGTGTTTTGTGTTTTGTGTTTCTCTTTTGAAGGACCTTGATGTGAAAGCAGGTGGCGGCTGCATGATGACCATTGGAGAAATGCTACGCTCTTTTCTTACTAAGCTTGAATGGTTTTCTACGTTATTTCCGAGAATTCCTGTACCGGTACAAAAGAACATTGATCAACAAATTAAAGCCAGACCTAGAAAAATCAAGAAGGATGGCAAAGAGGGAGTAGAAGAAACAGACAGGCATACAGAGCGTAGACGTTCAAGGTTATATTTTAACTTTATAAAATAAATTTTAATCATTCTCTTATAATTTGGCATAATCATTGCATTACTTTGCTATTGTAAATATTATTTATCTATTGCTATTACACAAATAATATATCATTTTGAACTAACAAACTGCTTCATGTTATTTTCTCAGCTCCTTTGTAAGAATGGTACATATTCCCATATGGTAGTTAAGTTGTGATAAATGGACTTCACTATTAGGTGTTCATGGTTGAAGTGAAATTTAATTTGAACACCTGCTCATGTAGAGGTAGTCCTCAGTGACCATTTGTTCAATGACCATTCAAAGCTAGGATATGCGGAATGAATGGTAGTTACAGCTGGTCCTTGAAGTTATGATTGTTCTTGTGCCCTGCAGTCATACGATCAACATTTGGATACTTGGCAACCTGCCATTTATAACTGCAGTGTGCACTTCAGTGCCCTCCCCCCTTAATTCTGCCCTTTTGTCTGCCCTGTATTCTACTGACACTGTACCCCTGCTCACCCAACCTGATCTTCACCATCTTCTTTCTTCCATTGCTGATGTGACATGCCCAGCTGAGGCAGTTGCTGACCCTCCATGCATCTATTATATGAGGTTAAATTTCCTGTATTTACTAGTAGCTTGGTGCCCTTTGCTCAGTCTTGATTAGTCTTGCAAGTTTACATAGGATTTATGTGACCCTGTTTGATCTCCAACCCATTTGTTTAGGGAAAGTTGGGTGAAGGGGGTTGGAAAATATCCTAGAAGAAATAGTTCATCTAGATCCTTGCCAATCTGGACCAAAAACTGCATTTATTTCTATTGTAAATTATTATAATGGGACCTGTATAATGGGAATCACAGTCCTTTGGATTTTATTAAACCTCTCCAGAGATGCAGAGTTTATCATACCTAGTGCTTAGAAGTTATCAGGGACTGAATAGGTCAAAAAGGTTCAAGTTGAATGTGTAATGATTCAGAAAGATTTTTAGTAGCTCTGACTTGGACTTTGAATGGAGTTTCACTGATGAAGGAGCATGTGTGAAGTGTAGATTCTCTTGAATCTGTGGCTCCTCCTAGAGGAATAAATAGATCCATTCTTTGAGTGCATTGGCTATATTTACTCATATCCTCATCACCCATATTAGACTATTGCAACATGCTCCATTTCAAATTGCTTATTATTCAGAAATTTCAACTAACAATGAATGTGAGAGCCCATATCCTGACAGATGAAATCCAGTTCAGCAGAGTAACACTTCTTTGATTACTATAGTGGTCACCTGTAGATTTCCTAATCCAGTTCAAAGTGCTAGTTGGTAGTTATCTCTAAATCTTTTCATAGCTTGGATCCTGGCTGTCTTTGGGACTGTGTGATCCAAATAGAATCTGTTCATCCCGCATGTTCAAGTCATGAAAGCCTGTGGTAGATACCCACTATTCATGAAGCTAAAGAGATGGGAACCAGAAAAGTTGCCTTTTGTGTGGCTGCCTGGTCTTATGGTTTGTCCATTTCAAGATAAACCCATCTTTGAGTTAACTCTGATGAAAGAAGTAAAAGCAATCGTTTTTCAACATTTTTTCCTGTTATAATTTATATGTTAGCTGCTATTACATCTCAGTTTATTCATTGATCTTTATTTCTAAAATAACAGTTTTGTGATTTTATGTTCTAGGTTCTTTTATTTATATAAGATGACCTGTGTCTTCTGATGGGGATGGCAATTAAATACTTATATAAAGTATTTAATGTAAATTAAACAGTCACCCAGTTTTGTTGAGGATTGGGCGATATACAAATACAATTAATTATGCTAAGTAGACACCAGAAGTTGATCAAATGATTGCACCCTGCCTCTGTGCATTTTCTTATACATTACATCAGGTATAATAAATTAATAATGCAAAAATTTGATTCTTAAAGTTGATAACCCAACAGATGAAAAAGTTCAGATGTTCTACAGTTAAATACTTGTGAAAAAACTCTGTTTCTAAAGCATTATGTCATTTTAATATAGGTCTCCGAGAAGATCCTTGAGTCCTAGGAGGTCACCTAGAAGATCAAGAAGCAGAAGTCATCATCGGGAAGGACGGGGTTCATCCAGTTTTGACAGAGAATTGGAAAGGGAAAGGGAGCGACAAAGATTAGAGCGTGAAGCTAAGGAGAGAGAGAGGGAAAGGCGACGGTCTCGAAGTTCTGATCGTGCATTGGAACGTAGGCGGAGTCGGGAAAGGCACAGAAGTCGAAGCCGCGATCGAAAAGGAGACAGGAGAGAGAGAGAGAAAGAAAATGAAAGAAATAAAAGGAAGGAGCGTGACCATGACAAAGAGAGAGGTGTTGAAAGAGAACGAGATCGCTCTAGAGAGAGAGAACATTCTCGAGAAAAATCGAAAGACAGAAAAGGTAAAAATGAAGGAGATGAAAGGAGGCACAAAGATGAAAAAGATGAAAGGAAGCATAAAGATGAAAAAAGAGATGCCAAAAAGGAGAGGAGGCATAGCCGAAGCCGAAGTAGGGATCGTAAGCATAGGAGCAGAAGTACAAGTAGAAATGCTAGCAAGCATAGTAGAAGCAGGAGTAAAGACAAGTCAAGTAAACATAAAAGTGGAAGTAAAGAGAAATCAAACAAGCAGAGCAGAAGCAGAAGCAGAGGAAGAACTGATAGCAGTGAAAAGTCTCGAAAACGAGACCGTAGTCCTAGTAAAGAAAGATCACAAAAACGTAGCAAAAGCAAAGAACGTTCCCACAGACATGACCACAGCGATAAGGACCACTCAGATAAACATGATCAGAGGAGCCAAAGTACAGAACAAGAAAATCAAGAAAAACCATCTAAAAACAAAGATGAGACTGTATAAATATTCAGAAATGGATCACATTGAATCCTATAAATGTTTTGAAATCTTGCTTATTTTTTCTTAAAATCGAGATTGTGCAGTAGTTGATGAGCACTCTTCTTCAACCTCCCTCTAGGCTGCAGATTGTCATTTCCTATTTTGAGTAGGGAAGTGCCTTTGTAATCCCATTAAAAGTGTTGGCTATTCCAGTCCATTTATTTAGTTAATTTCATGATGCAAATCTATTTGTGCATTTTTTTAAAAAAAAATGTTCAACTGTTTCTGAAATGTACAATCTGTACATATGTCCTGAAACTGTTGTAATTCCTTTGGCATGGTTGCCATGTTGGTTAAATTTGTATACGGCAATAAAACTGCCACTAATTCTACTTTGTTTTATAGATGTGGAATTATGGTTTCTATCTTTGCATTAGCATGGCTGTGCTTTGCATAATAGTATGGCAGAAGCTTTTAAGGATGGGTCTTGAACATGTATTATATCTAAAATATTTATGTGCATTCAGCATCCATGAAGGTTGCAGTTCTAGAACTGTTGTCTTGGGAACACATTTAAAACACATTTTAACTGTGAAACTCAAGAATGTGTTATAATTAGATTAGACTTTTCAAAGGAGGTAGCAATTTAAGGCAGGGATATAGATTTGGCTGAGTTTTATGTAGTAGTCAATGCTACCTCACAGGGACATTTAAGATTGATAATCCTATGTACCATATCTGCATATACTTTATGGCTAGTGTTTATTGTTCATGTAAAAATTCTTTCAATACAAATTACCTTATGTTTTTCATTTGTTATGTTATGCCCTTGCCCTGTTATTCATGAAACAACCTTAGGCTAACAAAGATGTATTGAGGGAGGCAGGATGGCAAAATAAGGTCAAATACCAGACTTTTAAGTTTCAGACTGTCAGATCTTTTTTTTATAAATGAGACATTTAAAATAAAACATTCTTCATAGTGTTCCTTTCGTAATGCATAATGTTTTTTTAATCAAAGATTTGTGATCATTGCTTGAGCTGAAGAACTTTTCTCTAACAACAGGAACTAAATTTTAAAACATTTTATTACCTGTGAGATAATGTCAAAATGCCGAACCGAAAGATAAATCATATCACAAAAGTTCATATCTGTTTGGTAGATTTGTTCTAGTGGCCTGTATAAGAAATATCTGGAATAAAGACTGGATTAATTTATTTGTGGTTATCACCAGTTCATTGTGAAAAACAAGTCAGCCTGGGCATGCATAAACAATAGAAATTGCAGTTCATTGTGTAAAGAGTAGACCTCTGGTCTATGAGCAAAACTACTGAACAAGCCAATTGGCTGAGTGGTTTTATAACAGAATGGAGAACTAGTTTGGTACCTTTATGATGCTTATTAGGTTATTAATAGTAATCTTTATATAGTGAAAATAGCCTGCATGTCATCCTCAAAGACATACAGGAAAAATATATTTTATAGTGTTAAATTCTCCATAATGGTTCACATTGGGGAAAGGATATAAATATGCAATAATAATTACATGGTGGAATTTTATAAGAATTCTAATAGCATCTTTTCTGACTAAAATATATGGTACACATCTGTTGAAACAAGTGATCCAAAAAAAGTACAGTGGAAGCTGGATATAGAATGAAAAGGCATAAAGAGCATTACATTCCAGTTCAAAGATAGTTTTAAATATTCTTACGGAATTGTTTCAGTTTTTTCACTCAGCACCTGATGCTGATCTGCACTTCTTCCTCTGTAAATCACTGAAAATTGTATTAAAATATACATTTAAATCCAATAATTAAGGTATTGAGTTTTTATATACTCTATCTCAATTTGACCCTTTATGAACAATGTTTATCTGGTGTTTTACTTTGTAATAGAAGTGCTAAGACCTTAATCTCTTTCAGGGCAATGGGTTTTTCCCTATTCAAGATAGGTAGGGATAATTTATATACTGTATAATGTTTATTTTTTGAAACAGTCCAAGTTCAATCTGCTTTTCTAATGCCCCAGGTAATATCCTAACACATTGTTTAAACTTGATTGCTTCTGAGTGCAAAACAATGTTTAGACAATGCAGTTGTTCTAGTAATGTTGGATAGATCTCTTATGAGTGCAGAAAGTTTCAGATTTAAAATACTTTGCTACTTCTGGTAAGGATTAGTCATAAAGAAAGAAGGTAATTCCGAAAATTCACTTGAAAATTTAGAACTGAAATTATCTTCAGGGCAAGCCAAAATGGTAGCTTCATGGACACACTCCTTTTTTTATGAATAACAATATGGAAATGGTTTGCTATAACCACCTTTCTGAAATGCTTTTTCAACAGCCCTAGTCTCTCCGCTGTGTATTAATTAGGCCTTAACTTTTTGCAATCAATCAAATACAAGCAACCTCTGGCTTTGGTAATGGTTTTTGCTTCCTTCGGGGTTAAGTAACATGACTTGAGGTTGGTTTAGGCAGAGTGCTTTCTTGTCACATTTAGTTCATTCCCTTCAGCTACGTTTAGCAGTTTCAAGTGTTAAGATTTTAGTAACTTAAAGTTTGTAGTATACTGCATACCAAATTTCATGTAGTTCTGAACATAGATCGATAGACATTCTTGATTATGTATTTCTATGTAGAAAATACCAATGTTAAAACAGAAATTGTATCAGAGAGGATGAGTTTCTGATACAAATATCTAAATATCCAGTTAGTTGAAGCTTAACTTAAGAACACTAACTTAACCAAAATGTTCATTAAGAATCCACTTACCCATTCCTACTGAGTTTCCAGAACATGTCACTAGAAGAAAAATATGCAAATATAAGTATTTAAGAGAGCAAAACTTATCAAAAAGGTTACATTGGCTTATTAAAAAAAAAAAAAAAGCTTAAAATTGCTGGATGAGTTTTATACAATGAAATCAATGTGTAACTTTATAAACTTGTAAATACATTCATATTTGAAACTAATCTAGGATAAAGCTGGGTAAGAGTTTAGTGGTTAAGATAGCAGCAGCCTAGAAAACAGGAGATAGTCCCGCCTTAGTCTCAAAGCCAGTTGGATGATGTTGGGCCAGTCACACCAACTTCCCCAGGAAGCAAGCAAACCTCATCGGAAAAACTTTGGCAAGAAAATTGTCCAGGCAGTCATCGGGAATTGATACTGACTTAAAATGTACATACATGCACTCAGAAACACTAGTAAATTTGAATCTTAGTTGAATAGAACATTAATTCTAAAATGCTAGTAGTTTTTCCAAAATTCTCATCAACAGTGTCACAAGCTTTCATGGACTAGATTAATGAGAAGCAAGTCTCTAGAATGAAAATGATGTGTTACAAAATAATTGCTTCTACACCATGTAGAGAGTTCTCATGCTGTTAGCAGGCATCACAAAGATGGGCTGACAATCTGGCAATGATAATAGTGTACATGCCAGTCATTGTGTAAATCGGGTGTCCAACCTTGGCAACTTTTTTAAGACTTGTGGACTTCAACTGCCAGAATGCCCCAGCCAGACATCATCTTAAACCAGATTAATAATTTCTATGTACCGTATTTTTCAGAGTATAAGACGCACTGGACTATAAGACGCACCTACCTTTTTTGGTGAGGAAAACAAGAAAAAGAAATCTGCCTCTGCCTCCCAGCAATTTTGCTTCGTTGCAGCAAACAGCCTGGTTTACTTTCATTTTTGTTTTCAGCATAGCTTGATTAGCAGGAGAAAAAAAAATCTGCTCCCAGCAATTTACCTCCTTGCAGCAAGCAGCAGAGGCCTCTGCAAAACAGCTGAGAGTCAGGAGGCTGATCCAGTCAATTTGTGCTAATTAGGCTGTGCTGAAGCTGAAATGAGCTGTTTCTTGCTGCTTATTGCAAGGAGGTAAATTGCTGTGAGGCAGAGGTCAAAGGGTGGGGACCAGTGGGTGGCCGGAGCTACATTCGGTGTATAAGATGCACCTAAATTTTCACCCCCTTTTAGGGGGGGGGGAAAGGTGTGTCCTATACTCCGAAAAATACAGTATTTTTATTTCTCTGCATATGCGGTCCCACCAAATTTTTTTACTATTGCAATCCCTTTTAGGGTTTTTACCTGAATACATTTTCTTAGGACAAAATGCAAGCTTTGCTCTATTATGATCAATTAGCGGTGACACTGCCACCATATAGACGTCCCCACAGGGTATCTCGGTGATGTCACAGTATGTCAGGGCTCCAGTGGATATACAGGTGAAATTTCTTTTTGAGCCATATAGATTTGTGCTGTAATTTATTGACTCTTTTGAACTGCGCCAATATACTCTTATGCTATTGTTGCCCAGTCTGTATAATTTAACCCCAGATGGACAGCAAGCACCTAAGAGAAAATAAAATAAATTGCAGCTTTAGTGACTTAAAGGCACTGTTGAATACCTACATTTCTTACCACTTATTGGCATTTAAAAGCATTCTATACAGATATCAGTGAAAACTTAAATGGTGTTCTGATACTGTTCTCGTTTCAGCAAAAGGAAGGAGGTAGGATTTTCATAATCTATATAATGTGTGTGTTTGGTTTTACAACTTTAGTATTTGTTTTGTGAACCCTGTTAGTTACCTATTGGTTCTTCAGTCAAGCAGGTCACTTTCAACCTCAGAAGGCTGGATTATACAGTATGTTGGAATTGATTAGTTTTATGACCATTAAATCATCATAAATAAATGTTATAAGTGTTAGCAACATGCAGCTAGTATAAAGTTTACACATGCCTTATTTGCAAGCCATAGAGGGGATGAGCTAACATTTTCAAAGGAGTTTAAAAGACTATTTTCCCCATTAATCCTGCCTGTCTCCCAAAATCCTAAAACTAAAGAAACAAGCCTGAAACCATTTCCTCCACCACAGCAGTAACACCCTCTTTGATCAAACTTTTTGCAGCCTCCAGAAAGCCAGTTTGGGGTAGCGGTTAAGGCACCAGGCTAGAAATTCTAGTCTCACTCTAGGTACAAATCCAGCTGAGTGACGTTGGGCTAATTATTCTCTCACAAATTACAAAGAAGGCAATGGTGAATCACTATCTTGCCAAGAAAAGTGCAGGGACCAGTCCAGGCAAGCACTAGGCTTACTTGACACATACACGAAGCCAGGACAGCAAACTGAAAAAGATTTCTTATTCCGCATAATCAGGCATCACATAGGCTGCAGATATAAAAATTGGATTAGTTACGTATGACATGCACCTATTTATTATGAGGGGACATAACAAGTAGAGTGTCATAACGAAAGAAAACTCATGAAGGCTTTCTTACTCTTATAGATACTCCTCTAACTTCAACCACTAACTCAGTGACCAAATTTATGATGGTACTTGCAACAAATCCTCAAAGTTGCAACCGTCACAGCATCCCCATGGTCACATGATCATGTTTCAGGCACTGGCTCCCAATTACAATAGCTGCAGCATCCTGCTGTCACGTGATCACCATTTGTAACTTTCCCTTCCAAGCAAAGTCGATGGAGAAACTGGCAAGGAAGGTCGTAAACTACTCTCATCATATTTTACTCCAAGGAGCCCCACTAGAAGATCTCAGGGATCTCATACTCCATAGCATCCCCATGGACACTCAAGTTCTGTAGCATGCCTGCCCTTAGAGCTCTTCCATCTGCACTCTGTAGTACCCACCTGCAGCCTCCACCTGCCAGCCTATCCTCCCTAATGCCCCCTCCACAGCCTTATCATCCCACTGATGGCCCCCCACTATCAGACCTGTGTTCTCTAGTGCTCATCCAGCATCTTACCTGTGGCTCTCATCGGCCCCCAGCACTCCCTACCACCCATCTGAGGCCCTCATCAGTTCAACTGTACTTCCAAGCATCTGCCATAGAATCTGCAGACCACCCTATGGCACTCATGCGCACACACAGCCATACTCCACAACATCTGTCCATGGCACTTTTGTACCCCCACATGGGGGTGCTTGGGACTCTTGCCTCTTCCAATTTAATGGCCCACCCAGTCCTGGGGTTACAATGGCAAGCAGAACTGCCAGGATTAGTGTCATGAAGTAATGTGATCATGTAACACTGCACATCATTAATATTGGAAATTCTGGTCCCAATTGCTGTTGTTACACGGAGATTATCTGCATTCTTGGATTTCCGTAAAAGTTACCAAAGACTTTGAATGGGACATAAGGGATTACATCGTGAGGGAATCTATGATGCTCCTATTCAGTTTGAACAATCCTCTCTATAACCACTTACACACGAAGTAGGACTGGCCTTGATGACAGCCTGGCTAGACACTGAAGATCATTCTCTTCTGAAGTATCAATGATTCTCTAGAACAGGGGTCTACAACCTTAAACACTCAAAAAGCCATTTGGATCCGTTTCCCACAGAAAAGAAAACACCGGGAGCCACAAAAGCCTTCCCGTGCCTGACTATTTCTTGAGCGGCCACAATACTAACATATGTAAACATTTTCTTTTGAAACTTTTCTTTCCTTGGATTTATCCATGGTTGGCCTACTGGGGGTTGAAAAGCTCAATAAATCGCGTGCCGGCGGGTGTCACACATTGGCGGTTGTGATGCATATTTTGAGTGACAGGGAGCCGCAGCAGAGGGGTGAAAGAGCCACATGGGGCTTCAGAGCCGCAGGTTGCTGACCCCTGCTCTAGAAAAACAGGAGCTGAGAGGAGAGGATCCAGAAAGGCCCTTTCTGTAAGTTCTTTTTCACTAACCGTTTTCAGATTTCAAGCCCATGAACATAAATTACTAATTGCATGCAAACATTCTTTTATATTCTCGTATTTCAACAACAGTTTTAATCAGCAATTTCACATACTTACTAGAAGAAAATCCGTTGTATATGCAATCAGAGATCAAACCCGTTTCACTAACTGCTTTGACAGTTACAGTGTAGTTAGTTCCACAAATAATGCACCCCAGGAGACAAGAGGTTTGGAGAGTATGACACCGGGCTTGTCTTTGGTCTGATTCCAAAATGGTTATGTATGTCTTTGCACCAGTCCCAGGAGACCAGCTGATATTGGTTACGGATTGTGTCACTTGAGTTACTAAAAGATCAGCTGGGCAGCAAGGATCTTGAAAAAAAAGAAGAAAATGTTTAGCATTTGATACTAGCCTTCTTTTAAATACTGTACAGACAGCCATGTTCTTAAGGGGTGACTAAAGTATTTTAGCAACTTTGGCAATAGATGCTATTTATGCTGATAAAATGTCAGTAACATGGATAACAGATCTATCACGTCTTGTGTAACATACATCTTCCTATAAATATTTCAATACTACTTGAGAAAAAAATGGCACTGGTAATCCTTGATTTACCACAGTTCATTTAGTGACCGTTCAATGTTACAACGGCCCTGAAAAAAGTGTCTTAGGACCATTTTTTACGCTTATGACTGTTGTAGCATCTCCAAAGTCATGTGATCAAAATTCAGATGCTTTGCAACTGACTCATAGTTATGACAGTTGTAGGGATCATCTTTTGTGACCATCTGACAAGCAAAATCAATGGGGAAGCCAGATTCACTTAACAATTGTGGCAAGAAAAGTTGCAAAATAGGGCAAAATTCCTTTAATGTCTCACTTAGCAACAGAAATTTTGGGCTAAATTGTGGTCATAAATTGAGGATTACTGTATTGTTGCTGGCGGCTTTATTTCAGAATTATACATCTACAGTATGTCAGGTGGATCTACATTCTCTGTTTAAGAACAAGTTTGTGTTCTTATAGTCCTTCTACAACCAGTTTGGTGCTGGACAACCACATTATATCTATGGTATGGGGGCCCTTTATAATTTTGGCCTACAAACCAGTTGTGGTGCTGTTTAAAGCAAGGGGGGGATGATGTTTGTAATAAGTGCATACTGCACACTGGTGACTTCAGTTGTATTATTGCAATACTTTCCTTCGTATAGTCAAGGCTATAGTTTTCCCAGTTGCAATGTATGGTTGTGAAAGTTGGACCATAAGAAAGGCTGAGCATCAAAGAATTGAGGCCTTTGAAATATGGTGCTGGAGAAGACTCCTGTGAGTCCCTTGGACTGCAAGGCAATCAAACCGGTCAGTCCTAGGGGAGATCAACCCTGACTGCTCTTTAGAAGACCAGATCCTGAAGATGAAACTCAAATACTTTGGCCACCTAATGAGAAGGAAGGACTCACTGGAGAAGAGCCTAATGCTGGGAAAGATTGAGGGCAAAGGAAGAATGGGACAACAGAGAACAAGGTGGCTGGATGGAGTCACTGAAGCAATAGGCTTGAGCTTAAATGGACTCCAGAGGATGGTAGAGGACAGGAAGGCCTGGAGAAACATTGTCCATGGGGTCGCGATGGGTCGGACACAAGTTCACAACTAATAACAACAAAAATACTTTCCTTACCTGTCTCTAATGGGACACTGTAACTAGGTAAACTGTATCCTGCTTCTGTACTTGCTACAGCATTGATAAAAAACAGGGACCCACACGGAAGGTTATGGATAGAGCATGAATTTCCAGAACTTGTGCAATACCACTTTCCTGCTTCTCCTTTTACTGTGACAGTATACATTGCTCCATCACTACGGGCATGCCAATACACACTAATTATAGAAAGAGTGTCCTTTGAGATGTTTAATATTTCTGGGCTACACGGAGCTGAAAGGTTATAGAAAGAGCAGAGAAAACACCACATTCTTATTTGTGACATATACTGTATTAAAAGAGCATTATAACATCAGCAATTTTACTGAAAGTCCAATAATACAACAGTGGAAACACACATACTGCAAAATGTCCTCTCTCTGCAACCATGTTCTTTCAAATTTTTATTTGAAATTTCAAAATAATAATTTTCAATATTTTCTTAAGAGATTGTATGGCATAAACTTCTCTAATATTTATTTATTGTATTTTATTAGATTCAACAAAAATAATTGTCAGTAGTTTACAACAAATCCCAAATGATCATTGGTGTCATGAACTGTGTATTATCAAAAGCTAAGCAGAATTTGGTCAAACTTGTGAAGGAGATCAAGGCTGTAGGCTAGACTGGCATGTTTTTAAAAAAAGACCAATGGCCAAATTCACTTCTATAGTGTCACCAAGAATATTATGTAGACATATCTATGGAGATTTTAAGAATCCAGCCTGACCTGAAGAATACTTTACTTAATGAAAATAATGTAATCAAGTGCTTAACTATATTGATACTATATTATTAGAGCCAAAATAAAACAAAGAAAAATTAGCCAACATTCCTTTGCTGTAATTGTGCTTAACAGACAATAATAAACAGTTACTATAGGGAAAAACAATACCCAAATTTTCAAAAGAAATGCAAAGCAGTTTTATTTTAGTTGTTCTCTTGGATATTCCCCCCTCTCAAAAGTACTTTGAAGTGTGATAAATGTACGTATAGTCATTTTCTTCTGCCACTTTCAACATGGACATCATAAGATAGCAAATATTAGTTTATTTTCAAGTCTCATTTCCTCTTATTATAATTGATGTCTTGCTCCAAAATAAAGGCTAGAGTCATACCTGTTGTCACTTGTTTAGGTTCACATGACATATTGCTGCCTCTGATTTCACTGAATGAATAAACTGTGATATTGTACTGAGTGTTGCATTCAAGGGCAGAGAAGGTACACGTTGTGGCAGTATCATGGCATAGTAACTCACTGGTCAGGGCAACAGCTTTGGTTTCATACATTTCAGCACCACGGACAGGAGACCAGATAATCTGAACTGTGTCACTAGACACAAAGACTGGGCTAAAATTACTAGGACAGCAAGGTGCTAAAAGGAAGAAAAAAAAAAGAAGGCAGGGTTGGGATTAAGACAATACTAAAAAATAATAAAGCAAATTATTGCAATGCAAACATCCCAAATAAGGATTTAGTCATGGGTTCTTATGTTGTAATATTATGATAGAAGAAATAATTGCTGAACAACTCTTGGGTACTTCAGCACCACTATTCCAAGTGGCAATGGTCCTACTGTTGGGTCATCAAGGATCTTCTAATATAAAAAGCCATCCAAACATAACCATAAGTAGGCATTTCAGTAGTCTGATTTCCTGAAGACATTTCAGGACCAGTCTACTTCTTGCTTTTAACCCAGGCCATATGATCAGTACTGTAATCAAGAGATTATTCCTCCAGAACTAAAAACCTCAACAAGAGGGAAAGAATAATTGCTCATCCTTGAATTAAAACCAGGTTGACACCAGCCTGTTTTTTTTTTTTAATTTGATTTATATGCCGCCCTTCTCCGAAGACTCAGGGCGGCTTACAATGTGCTCAGCACATTTCTTTCTCAGTTCTTTCATCTAAACAATTCATTCCTCAGGCAGAGATGGAATTGTTTCTGTACTGCTTAACACCATTACAGATGAAAACTTGTCACTGGCCATGACAGTCATGTAATTATTGCCCTTATCATTTATTAAAGCAATTGCTAACTTTGTGCAAATATACAGAAATAAACTGACCCTTACCTGTAGTATAGTTAAATATGTCACCTAAAGGGCTCTGACCGGCCTTGTTATAGGCAAAGACACTAATGAAATAGGTGAAGCCACAATCTGATTGGAAAAGGCATCGGGTACATGATGTGTTGCAGTGCACCTCCAAGCCATCATCACTTTTCACAAAAGCCACATAATAATCACCAAGCTCAACATCTGACCATGACACGGCCAAACTGCCTGGTTCTTTCTCCTCAATGGTTATACATTCCGGAGCACAAGGGACTGTAAAGATTTTAACAAAACTCTCTTTAACTTTTCTCATACGAAACAAAACTCAGGACAATAACAACTGCAGCAATTTTTACAATTACCAACAATGTGATGTTTGAAAAATGTTCATCTGTTGCATGTGATATGATGTAATTTTGTAGAACATCTGCTTTTATCGGTCCACCTGTACTAAAGATGCCAATCACTGTTGTAGCTCAGTCTAAAGCCAAAGAATATGACAAAAAAAATCAGTCCATGTTGCATAACTTACACAGCAAATATCAGAAATGGTCTTTAATCAATCAGAATAGAGCTGGAAGGGACCTTGGAGCAGGGGTGTTATTCAGCAGGTTGTGACAGGTTCTGGAGAACCGGTAGCAGAAATTTTGAGTAGTTCGGAGAATCTGCAAATACCACCTCTGGCTGGCCCCAGAGTGAGGTGGGAGTGGAGATTTTGCAATATCCTTCCCCCAGGAGTGGGGAGGGAATGGGGATTTTGCAGTATGCTTCCCCTGGAGTGGGTTGGGAATGGAGATTTTGCAGTATCCGTCCCCTGCCATGCCCACCAAGCCACACCACATCCACCAAGCCACACCACGCCCACCGAGCCACACCCACAGAACCAGTAGTAAAAAAATTTGAATTCCACCACTGCCTTGGAGGTCTTCTCTAAACTAACCCCATGTTCAAGCAGGGAACCCTATACAATTTGAGACAAGTGGCTGTCCAGTCTCTTCTTAAAAACCTCCAGTGGTGAAGCATGCACAATTTCTGAAGGCAAGCTGTTCCACTGGTTACTTGTTCTCATTGTTAGGAAGTTTCTCTTTAATTCTAGGTTGCTTCTCTCCTTTACGGAGCATAGTGCCTGCTATATCTAGCAGCAGTAACACCTCCACTCACAAGCACATGGACAAATACTAATCAGATCTATAAGTACATGTTATCAATATGTTTTTATACTATCAAGTAATTTTTGTTTTAAAATAATTTTATTAAGCAGATGTCAGTATTGCACTCTTGTAGATTTTGGAGGAAATTATTCTTGCATATGATCTAAAATGGAGATCTCCAACTTTGGCAACTTTAAAATTTGTGGACTTCAACTCCCAGAATTCCTCAGCCAGCCATGCTGACTGAGAAATTCTGGGAGTTGAAATAAAATCTTAAAAGTAGCCTAAGTTGGAGACCCCGGATCTAAAAGACTGTTTGTTGACATTAACATTACTAAACAAGAAACCGAGAGACTATGAATTCTTGTCCTGTTTTAGGCAGGAAGTCAGTTGGGTAACTATGTACCAGTTACATTCTCTAGTGTCTAAGAAGAAGGAGATGGCAAACTATTTCTGAAAATGCTACCAAGATTTGTCCAGGCAATTGCCAGTACTCAAGATTGATATACACACACACAAACACAAAATATCTAAAGAACTAGCTGAACTAAAAGGAGTGGAGGCAGCTCATAAAACAAGCCTTGCAATCTTATAAGAAAGACAGTTCAATATTTTGGATATTTTATTTCCATAAAAATAGTCCATGTGTCTTTCGGTTTTATATTCCTCTGTGTGCTATAATTTTTGGATTGTGCATGTTCACCTACCAGTTTTGAAAATCACAGCCTCTGAGGGGTTGCTAGAACCAGCTTCATTGCTTGCTACAACCACCAGGGAATACTCAGCCCCACACTCCAATGATGAGATAGTGCAGGAAATGGAAATAGAACTACAGTTTCGTTTGGAACTGTTGCTATAGGCTGCAATGCTGTAACTGGAAGCTCCTTCTGTCGGCATATAAGAAATCATTGCTCCCAAAGACTCACTGTCAAAGACCACTTGAACGTCTCCTGGTGCATGAGGCCCTGGAATACAGTTTTAACAACATCCCACTGTCATTTGAATGGAAACAAAACCAAAAAGAGCTTTTAATCAAAACTGTATGATCAAAACTGTATAATCTGCTTCAACCATCACACTAAAGTTATGGTACAGTATGTTCCCTTCTGGTTTAGTTTATAACGATTGTCAAATCTTGGTTTACGGTTTGGCTTACTGTGGGAAGCTTATTTAACTTAACATTGTTAAGCAAATTCTCACTCTATGTGAGGTATAAATCTATATGAATGCTTACCTTTGCTATATGAATAGCAAAGGTGTTTGCAATGAAGAAACCAAGGTAGCCAAAATGGCAACATCAGCTCCCTGATGTTTGGTGATAATTTTGCTTAAATTGCCCAATTTGAAGATCAGTTGTAAAAACTGTTTATATTTTCACTCTTTATCATCTACAACAGTCCATGGTATTAACACTTCAAAGAAAGCAGTAACATTGAAAATGCAATGGTTATTCAAGTATTGTTGCTACTAAATCCATGGGCAATAAACAAAAATCTTTTTCTTTAATCATTATGATATTTATTGAAATTCAATTGTTCCTTGCAAAAACATGCTGGCTTCTTACTTGTTCTTTGATTGTAGGTAAAATCATCTCCAGGTATCCCATTAATATCCCATGCATATACCTTGATGGTATAGAGAGTTCCTGGATCTAAACTGAAAAATGTCAAGGAGTTGTTGGTGGTATTTTCTTTTAACATGTTACCCAAACCATCTGATCTTATGATAGACACAGAGAATCCAACAGCCATATGTACAGCATTCCAGCTAACCACAATGTTGCTACAACTCGGAGAATTTGCTATCAGCATAGGGGCAGCGAGCACTGTAAATGTGAAAATACAGATTAGATTTAGTGAGTTCTGGTACATGGGTAAATGGAGGTGAAATCAGGCAACATATCAGTCTAAGTCAATAATGGTAGTGATGTTTCTTAGATAATGTTTGTATACTATTGGCATACATATCCTAACACAGCAATATGCAGTTGTCTACCGTAAAAATACATCTGTTATAAATATCTATAAAACTCATATTTCCTCCTACAATTCATGGACACAAGGGTTCAATATTTTTATGGATCCTAATTCTTTAGTAGACAATAATAGATGATGGGAAAGTGTCAAATTGGAAAACATTCTGTAAAGTGCTTAAGTCAACACTAAGTACAAATAAACTGGCAGCTAATACACCTGGCCCAAGCTAGTCTATAGTATTGTTTAACAGTACAATTTGCACCAAATGAAATTTCTAAATCTTTTCAAGAGAAGTCCTAGATGGTGTGCATTACTATATTCCATTACTGAAGGTCAGAACATTATGTAGTATAAATTTTCCAGTGTGAAATGAACACATCAGATAGTAAATATCCCTAGCCAGTTGATAGGTTACTTGTAGTAGATTTC
The DNA here is from genome assembly GCF_059756535.1 of Pantherophis guttatus. Taxonomy (NCBI): domain Eukaryota; kingdom Metazoa; phylum Chordata; class Lepidosauria; order Squamata; family Colubridae; genus Pantherophis; species Pantherophis guttatus. The sequence goes on from NC_142065.1 coordinate 91,245,723, forward strand.
TTAAATTAACCCCTTAATCGGAAAACTGCATTGATATTTTTATTGGCTATGCAGCACTTTGGATTCAAGACAAAAAGTACATATGCTACCTGACTGCAACTCTTTAAAGCAACTGTATCATTTCCTTTTACATGCCCACCCTCTGAAGTTATAGCACCAGTCCAGGAAACAATATATTTGTTCTGATGACTAGCATTAGAGAAACATTCCCATGCATTATGTAGAATTTACTGTGTCTGCCTCCATATCCAAACCTTTGCACAGTCCTACTTTTGGTTGCAGAAATCACTTTAATATTTAATAACTTGCATAGTGTCTGAATAAAATCAAAAAGTACCTGTCTTTGCTTTCTTCGAAGGAGAAGGCTGACTTCTTCCTCCTGTGTTTATAGATCGAATTGTGATTTTATATAGCGTAGCGGCCTTCAATCCTGTCACAGTCCCTGGTGAATTTGTGACTATTGTTTCAATGAACATCTCTCCGTCCTGTGCTGTCAGAAGATAATTGGATGCCCCAGTGACAGCTGCCCATTCCACTGTGATACTGGTACTCAACTTTGAATAGGCTTGGTCAATTATGGGAATCTCAGGAGCTTCAACAAAGGGAGGAGAACCTCAATCATTTCAAAATCAAGACACGTCATACTGAAAGTTGCTGAATGTGAATGTTTCTTTCAAAGATAGGAACTCTGAAAGCTTGGATGCCTTTACTCTGTTTATAATATGTGTTTTCTTATCAGTATCTGATTCCAGAAACATAATAGAAGACCACACTGGGGACAATACAGATAGTCCTCGACTTATGATCACAATTGAAACCAGAATTTCCATTGCTAAGCAAGGTGGTTGTTAAATGAATTGTGCCAGGTTTTACAGCCTTTTCTGTCATGGTTAAGCAAATCATGCCATTGTTACATCAACAGCATGGTCATTAAGTGAATCCAGCTTCCCCCATTGACTTTGCTTGTCAGAAGCAAACTGGGAAGTCACAATTGGTTATCACATGATCCTGGGACACTCCAACTTGCCTCCAGAAGTTGTAAGTGCTCCAACACTGGAAGTTTTTAAGAAGAGATTGGATAACCACTTGTCTGAAATGGTATAGGCCGTTACCTGCCTAAGCAGGGGGTTGGACTAGAAGACCTTCAAGGACCCTTCCAACTCTGTTATTCTATTCTATTCAACCATCCAAGCACCTAAATTTTGATCCTGTAACCATAGGGATGCTGTGAAGGTTGTAAGAGTGAGTATTGGTTGTAAGCTACTTTTTTCAGTGCCACTATAACCAGTTGCTAAATGGGGATTACCTGTATACAGTTGTAAGTCGAGGACTACCTGTACATGAAAACTTTTTCTGAATAGAGAAAAAATTATAGGCAGGGAAGAGAGAATTTAGGAAGGAAATGACAGGAAAAAAGAAAAAGAAACTGCATTCTCAGTCAGCAATTTCACAATAAATGGGGTTTCAGAAACCTTGGCAATTTTCCTGGAGCTGTTCTAATGCAAGAAAGGTGAATTCTTTTTGAACAATATTTCCCTTGTACTTCCCCTAAGCCAGTACATTCTTTCATTCAGTGCTTACTAACTAGCTACTCAGATACACACACACACAAATTTTTTTGCAAGGATGCTTATTTAACAAAAGTTTGCGCTAGTAAGAAATTATTCAGAAAAAAAGAAGTATAGTAGCGGAAATAGCATGTCTTTACTTTCTACTTCACTGCAAGTATTTTTCTTCAAAACCACATTTAAATTTTCTGTTCACAAAATAAAGACCTGTGGGAAAGTACAACTCAGAACACAGTGTTTCATTTTATTTCATTACAGAAATCCTCTATGGATTTAACTGTTTTATTGTACACTTCTCTAATTAAACACAGAGATGAATATATCTCAAAGAATACAGTGGATGCTTTGTCATCGGGATTCCAAATTGAAGCAGCTAATTGCTTGATGAATTGTAAGAAGTCCAGGAGAAAGGATTGGAAAGGATGAATCAAATACACTCCAATGACACACTTAACCCAAGGTTAACTAAACACAACTTTTACAGTTTATAGTAAATTGTAAGCTAACCACTCAGACCCTAATTGGCTAATTTTTCATTGGCCTAGTTTGTGATTCAGAATAAGAAAAACCTAGTTTGTGAAATGCAGTTGATAGGATTAGCTGATACAATTTTTCATTACCCCCCATTATAATGGAATGTGTGTATGACCTTGAAGGACGAAGGGAAGAAATGCTGCCTAGGAAACAATCAGACAAAAAAGACAGGGGCCTCATGAAGTACTGAAGCAGTTAGAGAAAGAAATTTAGGAAGGACCCAGCCTAATTGTTCAGATAGTGAGAAGTTTGTACCTTCAGACTTAAAAGATTCTGTTAATGTAGCCTTACAATAAAATAGTATTAGTTATCTAGTAATGTTTCCTGTGTGGTTTACCCAGAAAGGCTGACACCCATTAGCATTAAGAAGATAGATCTAAAAGGAAAATTTGTGGGAGGAATAGAAGTGTACAATTTGTGTACAATTTATACAATGAAGTTGTCCAGTTTATTTCCATTTGTTCATAGTGAAAGGAAGATGAATTCATAGTAGCACAGTAGAGCCCAATTCTTGGACCTCTGAAGGGAGGGCTAAGTCAAGATCAAAGAGAGTCCTTTAACTAGTTAAGACTGCTGATCCGTGCATATCACGATTGATCGCACAAACCTTTTTCAATGTGGCACTCTGCAGATATCCTGGGAAATAGGAATATAATTCCCACAATTCCCAGTCACCCAATTCTCATTTTTCAAACTATCTGGTACTAACCTGTTAACTGCTTTATGAGTGATTCAGCTAGTATAACCCCATTTTTATCAACGGCATCCACCATTACAGTGTAAACTATGTTGGGGGCCAGTGATGACAAAGTACCTACAAGTGTAACATCACTGAAATGGCCCATCAGAGTATGACCCAAAGTGTTGACAGGGGTTGCTGTGACTCTGTACAAAGAGGCACCTGGAAATTTAGGCCAACGAAGAGAAACAGTTCTTGATGTCACATCATAAACAGATACTGTGAAACCTGCAAAACAAATACAAAAGTCATGTTCAGTTTTCCCCACTTTCCTGGTTACAATTTAGAAAATATCCAAATGCAATGCAAGTCCTTCAATTATTAAGTTCTAAAAGCATTTGCAAAAATGTACATTTTTAATATCTTTTTTTTAATGGCATTTTTTTTTTTAAAAAAATTTTTTTACCTGTGCCAGCAGAAATAATCTGTAAAGAAAGATTTGGAAAATTAGTAACAGAAACAAGCACTGAGATATTTACCTTAAAAATAAAATATAATGGCAGAATAACTAGGAATTTTCACTGAAGTACTGGACATCTGAATGTTTTCAATAGGAGTTACTCCCTACTTATGAATTTTAAGTTTTCAATATTATGCACATAAGAGTCTATTAAAAGAGCCTTCATGTCTACGTATAAATCTCTATTTAAAATCTCTTTACATCTAAATAATAATAATAATAATAATAATAATAATAATAATAATACTGTTGACTAATTAAATAATATGATAATCACAAAGCTATGAAAGAAATGGGCTAGTATTCAAAAGTTCATATTACTAATGAATCTTCCCTTTCAAAATCTGTCTGTTATTCTAGAAGGGAAAGTTTCCAGTTGCTGACACACAGATATGTGAAACCCAAATACAATCCTACCATTTTTCGTAGAAGATCTGAATGCAAACCCCCAAATCTAGTAAGAGAATTCCAAATATTCATTCTATCCCATGTTCCTGTTATGGCCACAATTGTCATATGCATTATGGTGCTTTAAGGGATATAATTTGTTTTGTATGACTTGTTGTTGTCCACCAGCCATAACTGGATCCAAGCCAAAATGTTTATCTTGTTAAGATCTCTAGGCCACTCCGTTGATAAGTTAAACTTGCTCTTTAGACCAATTGACACTTGCAAACACAAAAATATATTACACAGTTGAGGCAGCCAGGCTTAATTCACGAAACCTCATTGCTAAATAGTTATGCATTGGATTGAATTGCTGATTTATTTCTGAATAGCTGTGTCAATAGATCACACCAAAATAATATACTAGGGAATAAATTGAACTGAGCTCAAGCTTTTAAATAAGCACAGAATACAGGAATCATAAAACTCATTTTTTACGAGCTCAAGCTTTTAAATAAGCACGGAATACAGGAATCATAAAACTCATTTTTGGGCTAACAACTATATTACAGCTCTAAAGAAATAATAAGATTAAAGTGAGTTTTTCATTTTTTAAAAAAAGGATGTCTTTTAAATTATAAATTGAGTTTAAAAAATTATAACAAAGGTACATTTTCATCCTGCACTCATAAAAATGAAACACCCAATGCTGCTACACAAATAAATAATTGAGCAATAAGATGAAAAAGTTAATGTATTGTAAAACATTTCTGCATTTGAGGTTGCATATAGTCTAAAGTCTAAATCAATTAAGACTAACTATTGATCTTAACTAAAATAGTTTTTAAAAACCAGCATCATTTCAGAATTTTAAAAGTTTCATAAATGAAAAGAAGATGTAGAAAATATTAAGACTGAAAGTGTTTTTTAAAAAACAGCAAGTAATTCCTGGAAGAGCTTAAGAAATAAACAAGACAAACTCACCATTTTAAAACTTATCAGAAACAATCCAGAAGAAAGGAACAGTTTACAGCCTCCACACATCGTACCTACTTTTCTCACCAACAGAATGAAATTACCACTTAGAAAAGAATTCACCTTCTAAGAAAGTTATCAGTTGGCTTCAGCATCCAGGTTTGTAGCTCCTCCTCCAGTTACAAGTAGCTTGTAAAAATTGTACAGAATAAATCTACATCTATTCAGGTAAAGATATTTCTTTTCTTTTTTCAACATTATGGGATGCATACATAATATCTAACATCTTACATAGTAACATATTGCTTTCTCAAAAGTTAGTTCTGACAATATATTGAAGACCAACATGAATAAAACAGATCTGTTCACAAGTTATTCTACTCATGTGAAATATACAATAGGGAACTATATACCTATTAAAGACGAATGCAAGATGTATTCCCCAAAAGAATTAAGCAAAAGAAGTGTGTGTGTGTGTGTGTGTGTGTGTGAATACATAAATAGTACTGTAGATACAAATGGTCCTTGAATTATGACCGTTTGTTCAGTGGATGTTTACGGTGGTGCTGAACCAGTGGTGGGTTGCTCCCGGTTCGGACTGGTTTGCAAGAACCAGTAGTAAAACCGGCAGGAGGCTCCACCCACTGACCTGGACATCATCATAGATGATCTACACATGCGCAGAAGAGCACACGCATGCGCAGAACAGCATGCGCAAAGCAAGTGTGTGCACGGGCGCGATGCAAACCAGTAGTAAAGGTAAGTAGAACCCACCCCTGTGCTGAACAAATGGGTAGCTACATCCAGTCCCTGATGTTATGGCCATTGCAGCATCTCGGAGGTCAAAATTTGAGTGTGTGGCACCTTTCCTGCACTTATGACTGCCTCAGAAGCCTTCCAAAACTTCATATGAAGGTCTCACGTGACTTGAACAAGAACACATAATTTGAACAAGGAGGTGGTGTGGCTTCAACAAGGAAGCCTGGTGTAACCATCAGCTGCCCCATAAAAGGCCAGATAGGAAGAAAACTGTGAAGGCAGCGGATAATTGGGGGGGGGGTAGTGGAGTGCAAGGCAGCTAAAAGGGAAAACGTGGAAGGGAGTTGGTGGGTATAGGGGCTGAAGAGGAGGAGGCAGCCTCTTACTAAAGTTTGGGGCTGGGAGGGATGAAACTGGGAATGTTTTGGTTTGGGTTTAGACTGGTGGGATTCAATTAATGATAGTAAGGGGACTGCCAGGATTGCTGTCGCTGAGCAATGCAATCAGATGGCATTGCCCTTTATGATCGCATTGCTTAGCAATGGAAATTTGAGTCTCAGTTGTTGTGGTAACTTGAGGACTGCTTCAGGGGTGGGTTCTACCTACCTTTACTACCGGTTTGCAACGGGGCCGCACGCGCGCATGCGCAGAAGCATTTTGATGACGTCAGGGTCAGTGGGTGAAGCCTCCCGCCGATTTCACTACTGGTTCTATAGAACCAGTGTGAACTGGGGGCAACCCATCACTGGACTGCTTGTAGTAACACTTGAGCATGGTCATTTAACTTTATAGTAAATTCCTAATCGTTCTCAGATGCAGCACACAAACTTCTGTCAAGAATCCCGGGTTTGGACACAATTTCTAGATTTCCAAAAAGAATACAGATTTCTACTATTTCTACTGGGGAAGAAGAGAGCTTTTTCCACTGTTTTGACACTAAAATTACATCTAGAACAGGGGTGGCATTCACTTACCTTTGCTACCAGTTCGCAAATGTGAGCGCATGTATGCACAGAGATTCAGAAAAGGGATGTGATGATGTCCGGGTGGGTGGGCAGAGCTTCCTGCAGCGTCCGCTACTGGCTCACCCAAACCGGATAGAACCGTCTGAATACCACCACTGATCTAGAAAGTAATGAGGAATTTTGTACTGGACTTTTCCTGCTTGTTCACCCTTTTTCCTTTTCCTTTTAGCCATAAAGTAAAAGGAGATGGTTCCCCAGCTCCTAAGGGTGTCAAACTCAATTTCATTGAGGGTCGCATCAGGGTTGTGTTTGACCTTGGGGGGCCAGGATAGGCATGGCTGGGGTGGACATGGCCAGCTCAATGTCACTGGTGTCGGGGGCACCTGTGGTGGCCAAGTGCAAAGGCAGGACTTCCCTCAGACCCTTCCTCCCTCTCATTATAATCTCCTTCCTTCCTTCCTTCCTTCCTTCCTTCCTTCCTTCCTTCCTTCCTTCTCTTCTTTTTCCTTCTGTCTTCCTTCTCCCTTTTTCTTCCTTCCCCTCTTTCCTTATTTTTCCTTCCTTGCTCTCTTCCCATTTTTCTTCTTCTTCTTTTTCTTTTTCTTTGTCTTTCCCTTTCTCCTTTCCTGTCCCTTTTTGGATGCTCAAATGCAAAAGGGGAAACATTTCTCCTTTTGTTTTGTTTTTAGTTTGTGTTGCTAGCCCTCTGCCAGCAAAGACGGAACCGGGGGAGAATGTGCAGCCCCCCCAGGCCCCATTTTCAGCCACGATAGTCTCCTACAGCCCTCTGCAAGCGATAACGGATCTCGGGAGGGCTGCATGTGGTGTCCCTGAGCCCTATTTTCAACCGTGATGGCCTCCTGCAGCCCTCTGTCAGCAAAAACAAAGCTGGGGGGGGGCAGCCCTCATGAGCTCTGTTTTCGCTGGCAGAGGCATTATGGGCCGGTCCTTTGCTGTTTCCAGGGTGGCCCCGCAGGCCAGGTCTAACCCCCCTGCAGGCTAGATTGGGCCTGCAGGCCTTGAGTTTGACACCCCTGCCCTAGACAATGTTATTTGAGCAGCTCTATAGAAACTACCTACCATAATCGTAAATATGGCAAGATTCATTTTCCTGCCCTCTGGGCTACTTCTGCTCTCAAGTCGTCCTTTACTGTTTTGGGGGTGGTGGTGTTTTGTTTGTCACATTACAGTAGAACCTTATTTTAACTCACTAATTGGAAGAAGGGGGCCCTATTATTAACTGGTATCATAGTTTATTTATATTTATTGAAACATTTCATAGAAATATGTAAGTGACTTTCGACCTTTTCAACAGAAAACTACAATCTTATTGTCTCTCCCACTTGAATATTTTGCAGATCCCTCAGTTGCCATTTTAGCCAGCACCTTTCTTAATCTTCAAATCCATAAATCATCCAGCTTTTTTTTTCTTTCAGCAAAAAGTCCATATAAGATTTCCAGTCATTTGAAAAAAGATGTTCTCTGACAAAACCAGGTCAGTTTTTGCTATTTCTACTAATTCTGATATTTTCACAATACATTCCTCCACTGTGGGAATATTATTCTTCCATTGTTGTGCATCAAATAAGCTTGCTGCAATTAGCATCTAACTAACATATCAAGCTACTATGAGTCTTTTTTAATCCACTGTCCATAAATCCCAATAAAAAGAATTCTGTTTTTAGCAATATTAATCTTTAAGACCCTTTGCACCATTCTATGCATTTGTAACCAAAAATTTTTTGGTTAACAAATATCTCTTCAGATGGAAAATTCTCAGTGTCGCATTGTTTCCATAATGACTTCATTATAAAACAAAATTAATTGGTGCAGAAAATCAGATCTGGTAATTTAAGGGTGCATTGTATTTTGCAAAGGGGTGGGTAGGCTGAGACAAATCAGCCTGAAGAAGACAGGCAGTACTGACAAAAAAAATTCCACCCATTCTGAAGCAGTGATATAACTGATGGATGATTTCCCAGGGAAGGCTGTAAAGCAATAAGGGAAATATCCCCTCGCCTCTAGAAAACGGTACATTCACAATTCACTATTTGGCTCAGAACAAAGACAGGATCATTATTGACAAGGGGACAATTATTGTTACTCTGGCCTTGTGGATAAAAAGCATTTTAATGAGGTCAGGAACGTCATATATGTAAATGCCATAATGAACCATAATGGTAGAATCAAGAATTCTTAATGCAAAAATTTAAATGGAATCCTCTCCTGGGCTATGCCCTTTAAGAAATCTTCAAGAGACCTGGGTATCCTCACATCAGAATTCTTCCCAATCCATGAGAAAATCTAGCATTGGGGAAGTAACAGGCTATATTACTAGGTGCCAAGATCTGCATGGAAAGTTGGGATAAGCCCAGTGGTGGGATTCAGCCGGTTTGGACCAGCTTGGGCAAACCAGTAGTTAAATTGCTGGGTGGCCCTGCCCCTCCTCTTCCAGGAGTCCCCATGTGCCCCATTTTGGCTCCCAGGTAAGTGCAGGGAGGCCTCCTAGGCCCAAAATGGGGCACAGGAGGAGCGGCGTGTCCCCACGTGGTCCGTTTTGCTCCCAGGAGGCTTCAGGGAGGCCTCCTAGCCCCAAAATGGGGTGCAGGGCTGAGGCGCACCCCCCCACGGCCCGTTTTCACTCCCAGGAGGCTACAAAAAGGCTTACTAGGCCCAAAACGGGGCACAGGGGGCAGCGCATCCCCTCTGACCCAGTTTTGCTCCCAGGGGAGTGCAGGAGGCTGAGTGCTGCTTGTCACACCCCCTGGCCACACCCACCATGGCCACACCCACCCAGCCAATTATTAGGGCAGAGAAACGGTTGTTAAATTATTTGAATCCCACCACCAGATAAGCCTAATCCTGGGCCACAAAGAAAGGAAAAATCGATCAATACTGCACATGCAGAAATTCACTTAGTTCTTAATACCGTATTTTCCGGTGTATAAGACGACTGGGCGTATAAGATGACCCCCAACTTTTCCTGTTAAAATATAGGGTTTGGGCTATACTCGCCATATAAGACTGCCCCTCTTCCAATGCACACCAAATAAAAATTAAAAAACATCAACTGGCTCACCTACAATGTAAAAGCAGCTGTGCTAGACCCAGAATGGCCCCTGTAACAAGCAGGAACCTCACACAGCCACAAAAAGCCCCCCCAAAAAACTTTCACACTCTAAACACACACAACACAACTCAACTGGCTCACCCACAATGTAAAAGCAGCTGTGCTAGACCCAAAATGGCCCCTGCAACAAGCAGGAACCTCACACAGCCACAAAAAGTCCAAAAAACCAACTTTCACACTTTACACACACAAAATTCCACATACAGCTTTGTGAGATTTTGTGTGTTTGTGTAGTTGGAGTGAAACACTACAGAAACACACTAAATCTCAGAAAGCTGCACAAATATTGTTTTATTTTATTTTATTTTTATTTTTATATGAAAGCTAAATTTAAAACTTCCTAAACTTTAAATGGCTAGGTCTAAAAAAGAACAACTAAAAAACCCCCAATTGACTATTTTTTTTAAAGCTCCCAAAGGGGAAAAAAACTTACCCAATAGAACAGGGGTCTCCAACCTTGGCAACTTTAAGACTTGTAGACTTCAACTCCCAGAATTCCTCAGCCAGCTTTGCTTTGATGGCTGAGGAATTCTGGGAGTTGAAGTCCACAACTAACTCCTTGCTTGATTGCAGGCAGGGAGTTGCTTGCAGGCAAGCAAAGCAAGGCAAGCGTTGGGACTAGCAGCTGAGGTAAGCAAGCTGGAGGGGGAAAACTTGTTCCCTTTTACATGGCTCTGGCCATCCCAGCTGAGTTGCAGGGAACTCAGCTGGGATGGGATCGACCATCAGAACTGGGACCGTCAGAGCCATGGTTCTGGCGATCCCAGCTGAGTTGCAGGGAACTCATCTGGGATCGTCAGAGCTGAGAACCTCAGAGTAAAAGGTAAAAAACTTTTTTCCTTTTACGTGGTTTCTGGCGATCCCAGCTGAGTTGCAGGGAACTCAGCTGGGATCGCCAGAGCTGGGATCACCAGAGCCATTTAAGGCTCGTCAGAGCCTTTCGGGCTGGTCTGCCTGGTTACAGGAGAACTACACCCGGCGTATAAGACGACCCCCGACTTTTGAGAAGATTTTCATGTGTTAAAAAGTCGTCTTATACGCCGGAAAATACGGTATATTACAATTGCTATTACAATAGGTTTCATCACACCCACAAGATACTTCATGTAAAAATCCAATGCAGCAGGAGACTTGGTAATAATGGTCTACTCAGTTGACTATACAATTTCTTTCTAATGTTTAAATGGCACTAGACAACCCATGTCCTCTTGGTCATTGTTTCAGAGATATTTCCTTACCTAAATAGAAAAACAGAATGACTACAGGTAGGCAAAAAAGCAGTCAGAATGGAAATGACTTCTGACTTCCTGTCAGCTTCCCCATTGAGTGTCCTTGTGGGAAGCTTCCAGGGAATATCAGAAGCCTCCCTTCCTTCCCAGCAGGCAGGTAAATGGCTGATGCAGAGTGGGGGAGGGAGCAAGTGTTTGCTAAACTGGCTGGGAAGCTGTCACAGAATATTGAAAATGAAGATCATGTTCTGAAGCAGTAGCAGCAGTTCAGTCATGCAAAGGCAACCACAACTTTTTCAAATTTCATTCCATTGGCATTTTGGACACATTCTGTAAGTTATCCCATTTGAGGTACCTAGGTTCAAAAATTGTTGCCCTATGCTGCATTGTTTCATCCAGTTAAAGACCACAACTCTTAAGTTTTAGTAGTATTTAAGATAGTAATAACATGTGGCATCAATCAATTTTTCGGCTGTGTTGTTTTTTTCCCTGCAACACATACATAGCAATGCTGAAATTTAGCCACATGTAATTGGCAAGATAACTCTTTAAAACTGTTTAAAATTTAGAAAGATCATTTTTTAAAAAATAAGATTATTACCTCCTTTAGCTTTTTTCATGGGAGGAAGCTGATTTAACACTCCTTAATAATAGTTATAGCAAATTCTTACAAGGTCTTGTCCCAATGGAAGCTAGTAGAGAAACAAGGCCCAATCAGGGAAAGCTTCTGAATTGCTTGATATTATTATGGAAAGGTTTTAATGATAGTCCTTGACTTACAACAATTAATGTAGTAACCATTCGAAGATACAATAGCACTGTAAAAAGTGACTTACGACCGTTTTTCACATTTACTATTGCAGCATCCCCATGGTCACCTGATCAAAATTCAGACACTTGGCAACTGACTCATAGTTATGACCGTTGTAGTGTTCCTGGATCATGTGGTCACCTTTTGTGACCATCTGCAAGCAAAGTCAATGGCTAAGCCAGGTGTTATTGCAGTGATTCACTTAACAAATGTGGCAAGAAAGGTCACAAAATGGAGCAAAACTCCCTTAAATGTCTTGCTTAGCAACAAAAACTTTGGGCTCAATTGTGCATGTAAGTTAAGGACTACCCGTACTGGAATCCTCATGAGCCAATGGTTTGCATTTCTAATGTTTGAAAAGAGCTGGTGATCTTGTATCAGTTCTTGACATTTCAGGAAAAAACTATCAAGTTTATCTATGTGTATACTTCATTTTAACACCCCCACTTTGGGGAGAAGTTATAATCATGTGATGAGGCCAACCTGATTAGTTAAACCCAGGGAAGGACTAAATCTTAGAAATATTGTACTGGGAAGGAGAAACATGTCATTGGCTATTCATCAGCCAATGAGTATACTCAGAATTCTGCATTTTCAGTGCCCTCATTATAACAATGCACTTCCTTAGCTATTCAGGTCAGCCGTCATTTCACTACATAATAATTACAAGGTACACCAAAGAGCTTAGGCGAGGAAAGGCTCTAGTGGAGCTGTATTCCTTACGCTTCTTCCACATCCCAGCAACAACAAAAGAATCCTGAAGCTTAAAATACACTGCTCAAAAAAATAAAGGGAACACAAGCATAAGACATCCGAGATCTGACTTTATTTATTTATTTTATTTATTTCCAAAAATTTATATGCCGCCCTTCTCCCTAAGAACTCAGGGCGGCAAACACAGGTTAAAACATACAATAATAAAAGGTAACGTAATTAAAACCCAGTTAAAACCGTGGTAGTACAGTTGTCTAAAGCACCCTATTATTAACACAGCTGCCTGCAATTACTGCAGGTTCGAATCTTACCAGGCTCAAGGTTGACTCAGCCTTCCATCCTTTCTAAGGTAGGTAAATTGAGGACCCAGTTTGTGGGGGCAATAAGCTGACTTTGTATAAAATATACAAAAGGATGAAGGCTATTGCTTAACGCATTGTAAGCCGCCCTGAGTCTCCGGAGAAGGGCGGCATATAAATCAAATTAAAAAACAAACAAACAAAAAAAAAACAACGACAATAAAATAATAAAACCCAAGGATCAGGGTCAACCCATTTGTTGAAACAGCCAAGTCTTTAAGTCCGGAAGGAGCGGAGATCAGGCGCCGTCCAAAGCTCGGTGGGTAACTCATTCCAGAGGACAGGAGCGCCTACAGAGAACGCTCTACCCCTGGACGTTGCCAGCCATCATTGTCTGGCCGACGGTACCGAGGAGGGCAGCCCTGTGTGAGCGGACAGGACGGTGGGAGGCAGGTAGGAGATGGTCCTGCAAATACCCTGGACCTAAGCCATGTAGGGCTTTAAAGGTAAGTACTAGCACCTTGAAGCGGATCCGGAGGACCACTGGTAGCCAGTGCAGCTCACGTAGGAGAGGTGTTACACGGGAGTAACGGGGAGCTCCCGTAACCACCCGCACGGCTGCATTCTGGACCAGCTGGAGCCTCCGTGTGCACCTCAAGGGCAGCCCCATGTAGAGGGAGTTGCAGTAATCCAAGCGAGAAGTAACCAGGGCATGAGTGACTGTGCGAAGGGCATCTTAGTCTAGGAAAGGGCGCAACTGGCGCACCAGGCGAATCTGGACGAAAGCCCCCCGAATGAATTAGCCTTATTAAATACTTTGTTCGTTACATACAGTAGTTTTGTGTTCCCTTTAGTTGTTTGAGCAGTGTATAAACTACTGTATGTAAAGAACAAAGTATTTAATAAGGCTATTTCATTCATTCAGATCTCGGATGTCTTCTGCTTGTGTTCCGTTTATTTTTTTGAGCAGTATATATTAGTGGGTAAAAGTCAGATCTATGCAAATCCCCAAGAACTGTAATGATTTTTAAAAATATGGCTTCCATTTAATATTATCAAACTGCACATCACAACCAACAATAAAATCATACAGATATGCAGTGTTTGTACTACCACTTTTATTATATTTTGTTTATATTTCATATTTCTAAACCCCGATCTTCCTCCAGGATCCTATTTCTCTATTAAAGAAGCAGATCACATCAGTCTGCAAAGAACTGAACCTAGACCACTAATGGAAGAAAAATCTAGTCCAGTTCCAAGCTGGGAGAAAGATGCTTAAAATAAAATGGCGGCAGGCTGCATGAAAAGGAGGTCTCTGTTTATTTGGTTTTCCAGCAGCATGTTTCTGGTGTGGCTGACCAATTGGTTGGGTGAGTGGGTAGATTTTTATAAGGTTCTGGGTTTCAGATGCTCCAGGGAGTTGTGCAACTTTGTGAGCCTTGTGTCTTTTGCTATTCTAATGGTGGTCAGTAAATACTATTATGTCCTAAAGGTCCTGTCTTGTCCTTAGAATGGGGTGGGGGAATGTAGATTTTTAGGAGTCTTTATTTTTCTACTTTTTAAGATCTCATCAGCTCCAGCCTTCTGTGAGAGGTTGTGGCTGAAGGTGTTTAATTTTGAATAGAATGGCCCAGTCTTTCTGAATGGATACAAAATATCCATTCCAAAAAACCAGTCTCTTCTGCTTGAGGCTGTTTTCCTAAGACAGGAAGACTGGAGCTGCTTTCTGCCTTTAAGAACATGTTTCTCCATTTCTCGTTTGGGGAAATATAATATTCTGCCTCTTTTAATATTCCCCAAAATATTTCATTCTCTAGGATGACACCACCACACCACCATAAATCTGATATTTTTAGAATCAAAATGTGACTGTGAATCACCAGTCTTCACATTTAGATATCAATAGCTCTGAATGTAAAATCGCCATCCGAACACGTCCATCTGCACAGAATGAGCCATAAAGGTCACACCTTGCAGAATTTGTAGCCATTTAATTGCAAAGTTAGCAAGGCAGAACCTTAAGAAGCAAAAGAAGAATCCTGAGATGGAGTAAAAAAAAAAAAAAATCCCTTCAATTATACTGGATTCGCACATCACGTTTAGCTAAGGTGCGGCTGGATTCTGTGAAGGGTTCCGTGGATTGTGAGAACCCAAACGTTGCGGGCGGTTCACGGTTGAGCATATTGTGGCCAGCCAGATCACCAGGGTTTATTCGGCAAACCATGGCTCAGGTTTAGTCGACATTTCATATGGTTATAGACCGATTAGCCAAAATTTCCTATGGGCACAGAGACAGACCAGCGAGCAAAACCACCACCCGCTCAAGCTGCCGGCTTCCGCCCATCTGAATCCCCAGGGCTTGGGCGGGGGATTCCTGCTTCTTCTTGCGGCACCTACGTCACCAGTAAATTCGGCAGGAAAGGCGGCCGCAAATCTGCAAGGCCGGAGGCGGGGCTGGCTGAACCGAGGGGCGGGGCTTGCGCGCCGGGGCTTGAATGGCCCCCTTGTCCGGGAGTGCGGAATTTTTTCTCTCTCTTTTTTTTTTTCCGTCACAGCCCTGGGAAGCGCAGAGGCAAGATGGCGCCAGCAGCGGCAGCGAGCGGGGACCGGGGGCTGAAGAGCTTGGTGTGGCAGAGTGAGTGTCGAAGCCCGCTCTTTCTGACTTCCCTTCCCCAGCAGCAGAGCGAGTCTCCTTCTTGCCTTCCGCTCTTAGCAAAGCCTGCGGAGGCGGCTTTGCCCGACGGCCTTAGGCGGGCGTCCTCTACCTGGCACGGTCGCCGAGGGCGCGGAGACCGGGAAACGTGCAGATGCGGAATCGGTCTTCGCGAGGCGACAAGTTAGAGGGTGGCGGTGGTGGCGGCTGGGATGGGGTTAACGCCTTCGTTTGGGGTCGCGGCCCCGCGGTCTGGACTGGAGTCCTCGAATGCGGCTGCATCTCGAGGGTTAAGGCGAAGCTATTCCGCGGCTTTATTTTATTTTTTTTTCGCCTCGGGAAGCGCTTCACCTGCTAGATCTGTAAGCACGTCGCCGTCTTTTAAAAGTCCGTTTCCCACACTTTCCTCGCACGGCCACTCCTATTCGCATTTTTCCTGGTCCCTCAGAGGGGTATACTGGGATGCATCTTCTCTTGCATTTTTAAGCTTGGATTTTAAAAGGTGGTCCAATTACTAAGAAATAATATACTGAGTTCAGCTGTGGAAATGGCTTTGACTGATATATATATGTGTGTGTGTGTGTGTGTGTGTGTGTACACGTACATATATACCATACATACATACATACATTCTTCATCCATACCTACTTACCTACCTACCTACCTACCTACCTACCTACCTACCTACCTACCTACCTATCTCTCTCTCTCTCTCTCTCTCTATATATATATATATATATGTCAGTCAAAGCCATTTCCACAACTGAACTCAGTATATTATTTCTTAATAACTGGACGACCTTTTAAAATGCAAGCTAAAATGCAAGAGAAGATGCATTCCAATATGCCCCTCTGAGGGACCAGGAAGAATGTGAATAGGAGAATATGTATGTGTATATGTGTGTGTGTATAAATATATATATATGTGTATGTGTGCATGTATGTATGTATATGTGTGTATATGTATATATATGTGTGTGTGTGTGTATATGTATATATATGTATATATATATATATGTGTGTGTGTATATATATATATATATATATGAAAAAAGCCCAGGGTCTTCTAAATTCATTCAGATCCTTGGTAGGGATGGAGGGAGCATAATGCAGTATGTATTATCCAGCTCTGGGCAGGTTGCTACTGCAGTGGTAGAGAAAATGATAATCAGATGGGTGCCTTAGGGTGGAAAAGAGAAGAGTTCAAGATAGAAATTGATGGTGCTATTTTAGAGCTGGCATTTTAGAATTTAATTTCACTGCATGTGGCTTTTAGGGAAGCAGAAGAGATTAATAAATGAAAATACTACCATCACCTGAAAGCAATCACCTCATAGCGTGTTGAGATCTGATTTCAGTTTGCTTCCCAACTCTGAACTGTACAATGTGGTTGAAAATTGACCTAGTTTATCTTCTATGATTGCGCTAGATAAAAATGTCATCAATCCACCTACTGCATCCTGAGCTCCTTGAAGGCAGGGAGCATAAATTAATTTTAATAAACATTCTGTGGGACCTTTAGTTTTTTTAAAACCACATTATTAAAAATAGTTGCATTATTCCGTGGAAATATATTATGGTTGATCAAGGTTCAGGCTTATGTGGAAATACATCATCCATATTTTTATTTGCAACTGACAATTCTTATCCTGGAATGGAGGAAGCCATTGAATTGTATGCATAACTGAATGGGTGAAGTCTGATAGTCGATTTAAAGTTCAGATTTTATTTATTTAGATTTATTTTCAAAGCTCTACATACAAGATTGTGCTATATATATGCTTCCGATTTGGTCATCTCTTTTGAAACTAAAGATAGGGGTCGTACCTGAAGGATTGTTAGATAAAAGGATCCTTTATCTGATTGTGCCCTGTGGAATGCATTTGTGGTATTTGTACATAGTATTTGTACATAGTATTCTGTTTTGAGGAAAAGTAATGAAAACATGTTGCACACAGATCAGCATGGTTGTGACATTGTGTTTTCTGATCTTATTGCTTTTACTTCTGGTATGATTTAATGTTTCCTTTTTTGGAAAAAAAATAGTGACTTATCAGCCATGTTCACTTAACGTGCTTACCTTAATTTAATTGTGGTTTATTAAATGAGTGCCATAATAGCAAAGATATTAAGATATCTCAACATATATTATTTAAAAGAATTGCTCCTTTCCTAGTATTTATACATTAATTTGATGTAGATTCCTTAAAAAAATCTTGGCCTTTTGCTAGTTTAGCCTGGAAGAAATTCTTTACCTGTTAATCACAAGTTAATCACAAGTTTGGAGGAGCTTCAACATAGATTTTAATTAAAAATTGCAATACCTTCTTTTGGATGTACCTTTTTACTCTGAAAAATTTTGAAGTAAGAATTGTTAATTACAGGCATTTCCAGCCCTATTTAACTCAGTAGGAAACAGGCACATGCTTACCTTCAGAAATGAACTTGAAAAAATCCTTAAGGGGATGGACTAAGAAGTATTGCTTCCTCTCAGACCATTCAATTTGTTCACTCATGCTTGCTCCTTTTCTGTTCTGCATTGTTCCAATATATGAACCCAAATGTTTTGAGGATAAAGGCTAATAACATTTTTCCTCTTATGATAAATTGTAAAGTGAAATATAAATGGTTGCAACTTTATAGTACATTTAGAAAAATAGTACATTTAGAAAAATAACCATTGCCAGGAGAAACAGTGCCTGCTATAAATTCATTTAATTTCACTGACAGTAAAGCCAAAATGCATTACCTCTGGAAAGTTTGAAAGAAAATATCTTTATGAAGAATAATTATGATTTTGTATAAAGATTAAGGATACAGAATCATATAAACTAGAGCCGTGATGGTGAACCTATGGCACGCGTATCAGAGGTGGCACGCAGAGCCCTCTCTGTGGGCACGCGCACTATCACCCCAGCTCAGCCAGCTGGTAGTCGAGTTTCCAAGGTGCACATGCACGTCGGCCAGCTGGTCATTGGGTTTCCGGTGCTTCGGCGCATGCACTCCTTCCGGTTTGGGCACTCTGTGCCTAAAAGGTTTGCCATCACTGAACTAGAGCATGGGTTTTCAAGCCTTTTTTACATCAGAGAACCTGTTACAAATATCTTTGGAACCCCTTATCAAGGGTGTGTGTGCTGAGTGTCAGCTGAGAAGCCTCATCACCTTTTCCCTTAGTGACTAAGGAAAGCTAGAGGGGAAAAAAACTGCAACAGAGTAAAACGTTTGTTTCCCCTTAGTTTCATGGAACCCATTCAAATTCTTGCAAAATCCCAGTTTAAAAAATAACCTAGTATAGAATAAAAAATACTTTATGATAATTACAGTTCCCATATGATGCATTTAAATACATAAATATCACATAGTATGTAAAAATGGGAAATGAACCAAACCCATCTGGCTGATAAAAGCATATGCTGGTATGTTTGGTACTTGGTTGTTGTTTTCCAGTGATCATAACCTACATTCTGGATGCAAGCATCCTGAAAATAATATTAAAAACCAAGGAACTGATTCTTTGATACGTTGTTGCACAAAGCATATTTGTGATCTAATGTAATAAGCTATGAGTTGTCAAACATCTAAGTTTGTTTAGGCATATTTTTTAATATTACTCTGTTGAATTTAAGGATGCTTGGCATATAGTGCATATATTCATGATTTTAAAGACAGGTGTTTATCCTATTTATAAATGGATACGTTTATTTTCATTTTATATATTCCATGATTTTTGTATTTATAAGACCGTGTAAAGGTCAATTTTATGAGACCAACTAAATGATTTTAGGATTTTCCTGTCATTCAGGGAAATATAACTGGCTTGATAGAATTATACCATTGCTTTGTTTTCTTAGTGAAAAAAGATAAAGACAGACTAAGTAGTAATTATATAAATGAATCTGCAGGAAATATACCTATTTTTGTTTTGAATACAGTGACTTCATTTGCATGACATACTATAGCAGTAAAGGTCAGTGGATGAGTATACTACTTTGTAAATTAAGTTTAGTTCTTTGTAATTCAAGATAGGGACTGTTTCAGATTCACTTAGTACAGTAGACCTCAAGTTACAGAGCTTTTTATATAGGTTCATTATCCAAATTCAAAACTGGTAGTTCATGCAAACACAGTGATTTTTTTATTCTTCTAGTGTTGACCTAAAGTTCTTTGTGCTTGCCCTGCAAATCTGGAATTGGAAAACAGAAATAAGATGTGCAGAAGATGTGAAAGCCATGCTTTCCTATTGTATCTACTGTATGTTAAAATAAGTCAGATTTAATTAGATTAATAGGATAAGGTGCCAACATATTACAAATTATTGTTTTTTCAGTACTTTGTACTACTGTACACTTTGTAATGCTGACTAGCTTAATTCTTTAATGTTACATTTGACATTGCATGCACTATTATTTTTAATGTAGTTCATTTCTAGTTTAAATCTTTCTTCTCTATTATTCCATTTTAACCATAATAATATTTTTTTTCTTTTAGAACTAAAAGCATCAGTGTTTGATGACTGTAGAAAAGAAGAAGAATGGAAGGTAAGAAAAATTATTGAACTGGTTTATCTATGACTTATATAGTATATTTTAAAAATCATTTATTCAAGGTACAACTCGAATGTACAATGGAAAATGTTAGTGATAATTGGAAGTTTTTGTAGGAATATAGTGGGTCCATAGTTCTTTGGAGGAAGTCCTATGATTATAACCGCTAATCATCTGCATTATTGACCACTTATTATGGCATCTCCATCAAGGTCTATAGGAATTACTCTGCTTGGGATAGCTTGCTGGAACTCCTGTTGGACTTGGGTCTGGAGCTGTAGGGAGCAGTAGTGGGAATAGCAACACTGAGGTTGGCTGTAATGGTAGAATAATGCTACAGTTGAAATTGTAGAATAGCTTCTGGCAGGGGCTGCCATTCAGCTGTTTGGAGATACATCTGTTAGAGTGACATCAGAGAAGACACTCTCCTTCATAGCAGCATGGACGTAATTTGTTCCTGTGAAACCTGATTGGCAGGGTAGATGGACTGTCCTGGTAGAACTATGTTCCTTCACTTGTGTTGTCAGTCGAGAATTGTTGCACCTTGGTGTGATGGGATCAGGAGTTATCTGGTAGTCCTGTGAAAATACCATCCAGTATCTTGTGCCATGTCAGGGTGCTTAAAGGACAGTCATCTTCTTATTCTGTCGGTATCTCAGGTTCCAAAAAGGAGAAGCAGTGATTTCATCTGTTCCAATTCACAACAGGAGCTGAAGAAGATTGATCAGTCAACAGAAAAGGCCTTGAATAGTGCATAGTTGGGGCTGAAGCTGTGCTGTTCTGTATCCTAGTGTATAAGGAAAAATTGGAAATTATTCCTGACAGAATAGTATTTATCCCAATATACAACTGGTCTTAACCCTACAGGGCTTTAAGGAGGTAGTTAAGACCTGTCTCTTGAGATCAGGATGAATTGAATTCCAGTTGAGGAAGATTTCATTTTTGATTGCCATTTTAATAAAATATGTATTGATTGAATATGCTTTCCTCATCTTGTTTATACACTGCCCAAAGTCACTTGGTTTGCAGTGTGTGTCCCTATAAATGCTATAATAAACAAATCAACTGGTTGGTATTATAGGTAGTTCTTATTGAAGAATCACTTGTTTAACAGCAATCAAAGTTACAGCGGTGCTGAATTATAACAACTTATGACAGGTCCTTATACTTACGGCCATCATAATGTCCCTGCATCATGTGATTATTATTTGTGACTTTTACTGCTGTTTTCTGACAAAGTCAATAGGGAAGCCAGCAGAAAGTTACAAATTGCAACCATATGACTGGGGGACACTGTGACTGCACAGGATTTACCTAACAATGGCAATTGGGACTGATGCAACTACCATCATAAGTTGTTATAGTCACATGAAGTCACACTTTACAACTGTACCTTAATGACAGAATTGCCAGTCCCCATTACCATTGTTAAGTGAGAACTGTCTGTAGTTAGTCACAGAAATCTGCATTTTGGAATCAAAAGACTAGATATTTGTATCAAGTACTTATCTAATGTTTCTCTGTACAGGTAATCTTTGACTTACAACCAGTCATTTAATAACCCTAGTCACAACAGCTTCGGAAAAGGTGCTTTTCAGCCCGTAAAGCACTTCCACCTGTCATAAGATATCATGCCAGCCCCCCACCCCCACCCCCCAATCACATTTGGGGCGTGTGGCAACCTGTTTGCTTTTACAACCAGGTATTGAATGCCTGTGATTATGTAATTACTATTTGCAATATTCTTGGCTGGCGTCCCCAGAAAGTCAATTGGAAAACGGGTAGAGAAAGTTACGGGCAGAGTGACATTGGATCTGAGAGCCATTCCTCCCAGTGCGCTGAGGGATTTCCACTCCCTTCCTCTTGCAGTGAGGTGAAATCTTCCTGTGTGCTGAAAGAACAGACCTCAGAACTGGTGAAAACACTGAATCCTAGGGAAGGCCAAGGTTCTGAGCCTTTTAAAATGTTGGCCTTCGGTAGCATGCTGGCATTTGTTTACTTTTTCTCTTCCCCTCTGAAGAGGAAAACACTAATGAAGGCCAGCATTAATAGCCTTCCTTCCTTGCTAGAGGAATTGACCTCAGATCTCGTGAAAATACTAGCAAGTGCCATCATTCTTAGAATTGTTCTCCCAGTTTTGCTCAAAGACCAAGATTCTGAGCCCAATTGTGGTTGTAAATGGAAGGCTATCTGTAATTGAAGGCAAAATTAAATGTGAATAGATTATTCAAATACAATATACCTAGATTTGGGGCAGCTGTTGAATTATTGCAGTGAGATATCTACATAGATATCTGAAGAGAAGTCCAGATGCTTAATTTGGAAGAGGGTCAATTCTTTTACACGAGTAAACAAAGTGTTGTAGTTACAGATACTAATGCCAAACAAATACAACATAATTCAATTTATTGTATGGCAAACACTCAGTGTATTTATTTTGTAAATTAGAACATTTTAACCAAACAAATGAAGTATAGCTTTAAGATGTATACTATTTTGAAACAACAGCTGGTTTTTACTTAAACAAATAGCTGGATAGCATGGTAAGCCAAATTCAGTCAACCCAGGTTTTTTATTTTTGTTCACTACATGGAATATACAGATTTAATTTTATTCCTTCCATGGTAATAATAGATTTGTTTCTGGACCCAATCATGGCATTTGCTTTTATTTTAAAAATTTTGGACCAGGATTTTTGATACACGACCTAATCTTACACATGCATGGATCCAAGCATCTAAAATCTGTTTTATTATTGTCCAACATAAAAATGAATTGAATTGGCACGGGACTGAGTATTCTGACACAATGCCACAGTTGTGAAATTACAGTTGGGAGACCCATATGATTCAATTGTATTTGAATCTACTTTTTCTTAGTAATAGAATCTGAATTGGTGGATCTCTGAAGCAAATATAGTCATTAACTTGCTCTTATGAGACATGCAGTTATATTTTTATAGTGTTTCTTTAATGGAATCCTGCTGTTGCATACACATTGGTAGCACATTATGCTAAAGCAAAGATTTATCCATGATTTGTTGAATAAAGTATTGTTGTCTGGATTGTACTATGCATTAAATCCATATTATGGTTTAGCATAATGTATGAATCCAGCTAGCATAATTAAATTTATATGTTGCTCATCTTGCTACCATATCAAGTAATTGTTTAAACACTGTAGATTATGTACTTGTATTATATACACTTGGGGAATTAAAAGCTTGGTGTGTACATTTTGTGTCTGCATGTGGTACATGAGTGAAAGATTTAGTACTTGAAACTGACTTCAGTGCAAGCTCATTCTAATATTGATAGGAGATATAATGAGCAGTGATAATATCCTTGAGGAATATGAGAAAGAGCCATAGCCAAGGCAAGGGTCAGATAATTGATTTGGCATTCTGGCATTGTAATCTTGTAATAAAAAGTATTTTTAATATTCATGACTTTGTTGTTCAAGTCCACTCAACCTCAAAGGACTGACAGTATATTACCAAAACGTAATCTAGTATCTAGTTGTCAACTACTGATTTGATTTTTACTTTTATTTATGAAGATAATTCTTCTAGATGACTTTACTACTAAGCTGCTGTCATCATGTGGTAAAATGACAGACCTACTTGCGGAAGGGATAACTGGTAAGTATCTGCTAAACAGAATTAATCATCTTGGCATAGTTTTTGCCAGTTAATACATTTGCAAAGTAAAAACTGTATTGATTTGTTTTAAATAATTATATTAAGAATTACAAATAGAAAGAATAAAAGCTAATAAAAATACAAAAGAGAGGAAACAAATATTAAAAAAAGAAAAAAGAGCAAAAAGAAAGGAAAAAGGAAAAAAATGCCCCCCTTTATACCAACAAGTAAAACAATGTTAATAGCTTTAAATACAACATAAACTCTTTTCATCACATAACTCATCTCTTAACAACAAAAGTCCAAAAATCTTGTCATTTCTTCTTTATCAGCAAAAATCTAGTAAGAGAAATCAGATATAGCTAATTCGATATTTTAACTTTCATTGAATAAGCCAACCTTTTATTCCTTCCCTGAATTTTTAAGAATCTTAATTTTTAACCCCTTCAATAAGAATCTCAGAATTTGTTTTTTGTTCATCTTTTTTAAAACTAAAAATCTTTGAAAATTTTAATAGGCTTCTTCGTTTGTGCAATAAGTAAAGCTTGTTTTTCCACTTTTTTTGTCTCTTCTCGTAAAATTTTTCAAGATCTTAACTGTACTCTTTTGTAGATACAGTAAGAAAAAGCTGTCCAAATCGTTTTTCTAATTTATTAGTTGTACAGTTCCCTTAAGGGAGTAAGATTTGTTAGTTTTGTTTCAGTACTCGGTACATATTTCTCCATATCCTTTTCATTGGTTTAAGTCCACTTTCAAATTAATTTCAAAATTAACTGTTATAGCTTGTTTTTCTGTAATTTCATTGGTACATGTGCTGTCTATCATATCAAGTAATTTTGCAGACCAGTATTCAAAAACACCTATTAGGAATTTTTTTCCATTTTTAAATTTCTTTGTAAACAATACAAATTTATTACTGTATATCTCTCGTATCAAACTTTCAAGGTTTTCCATTATCATGTTTTTTCTTTAAAAAACCGCAAATCATCTCCCTTTCCCACATGAATGATTCTTCTAATAAATTCAAAATATGATTCAAAATCCATATGGACCGTTAATTTGTTGTTAACTTTTCAAAGTCCATATTCTAAATTTCCTTGCTGGTAATCAAAAAAAGCTAGAGCTTTTAAAATCATATTGAAACCATATTTCTTTCAGAAGACAACTCACCTGATGAGCATAGTGAAACCTTGCCAATTTGAAATGCCTTAATCTTTTCAGTACAATAAAAAAAAAATCCAAAAGTGAAGCAAAAAATAAAGCTGAGTTGAGCTTTATGTCCTTCAAAGGGTGCATTACAGTATAGGATTGATGGAATCCTCCCAGCCACTCAGCTGGCCACTAAACCAGCTGCAAAATAACAGTCCCTGCAGTCTATTCACCAGGAGTTACTATCTGGAGTCACATGAACTATCTAGTGATTTTTTCTTCCTCTAGAGTGGTTTCACCAATCTGGATAGAGCATCCAGTTCCAATTCTCAATTTTTAAAAAAATCTATCAACTTGTACCTTAGTTCATCTTGTATATTAGTCTATTACATATGTTAGTATTTTAAATTTAGCATGCAAATGTACTTAGGGTAACTCTTATAATTAATATCTTATTTTACAGCTGTGGAGAATGTTTACAAAAACCGTGAGCCAGTCCCTCACCTGAAAGCCATTTATCTTATTACACCTACAACAAAGGTTAGTTTCCAGAAGAATAATTCTTCAGGGTTCTTTTTTTATACTATTTTAAGGCAAGCCAGAAAAAAAAAACACACGCAAGAAATTTGTGGGCAACTAATTGAATTTTTTTGTAATGCAAGGAGAGAGGTGGTCAAAGCATATCACAGAGCATGGTAGCCATTTCCAAGATTTATCACTTGACTAAAATCACATATACTTCCTATGGAGGGGAATTCTCAGCAGTAACTGGAGGATGTCTAGATTGGATGGACAAGTTTAAAAAAGCATGCCTAATGTTACTAGTGCTTTGCCATATAAGTCTGTTTCTCCTTACTTTATGTAGGGATCATGGCATTACATTATGGTTACATACAGTGGTGAAATCTGAACCGGTTTACAATTGGTTTGCTAGCTGCACAGTGCGCACCATGCACCAAATGCAAGGTGTGCGCGCGCAGTGCATGCCAAAAAGAGGCATGCGGTAAGTAGAACAGCGCGCAAGGGGGGGTGATCAGCTGTGGCACGCAATCTTTTTTTTTACTTTTAAAAGCATTGCTTTTTTTAAAAAAGCCTCTGATGATCACGCTGCTCAGCTGTGATTGTCAGAGGCTTTTTTTTACCTTTTAAAAGCATTTTTTCTACAACCTCTTCGGCTGAAGAAGTTGTAAAAAAAATGGTTTTAAAAGGCTCTGACGATCCCAGCTGAGTTGCCTGATCATCAGAGGCTTTTTATTCTTTTAAAAGCATTTTTTTCTACAACTTCTTCGGCCAAAGAGGTTGTAGAAAAAAATGCTTTTAAAAGTAAAAAAAAAAAAAAGCCTCTGATGATCGCGCTGCTCAGCTGAGCATGGGGGGGGGAGATTTTTGCTACTGGTTCTCTGAACCACCCGCCACCATTGCTACTGGATCGGGTGATCCGGTCCAAACCAGGAGCATTTCACCCCTGGTTACATATTTATGTAGTTGCTGACTGATGGCTTAAATTCCAGTTTAAGGTCTATTCAAGGCTAGTCCTTTCTTGACAATATGTTTAGATTCAGTGGTTGGTAAACATAGATTATTATAGGATGATATTTCTTTTTGCATCCACTACATACATTATTTATTTATTTGCTATAGAGTCATAGACCCTATATCTCTAACCTTGCAGCAGGTATACAGTTTTCTAATTCCCATCATGTGCTGATTACATAGAATAACGCAGAGGACCTGCAATTAAGGAGAGGACTGATAGAATTTAGGGTTATTTTTAAAATATCTGTTGATGTTCTATTTGTGAAAGATGTCTGATTTCAATCCCATGCTAAATCCTACACATAATGCTAGATTTAATTGCCCCTCAAAATGCTTTTCAGCTATGCCTTCCAACAACTCTCATCATTGTCTCTGCTAATTGAAACCCCCGGGTGATAGTTCAGTAACATGGAGGATCAATGATTTCATCCCTCGCCAATGTTAAAACATAATTCGATACATAGTATAGTCTTCAATTTACAAAAGTAATTAATCCAGGAATTATGGTTGTAAATCATGCTGGTTGTTAAATCATCATGTGACCAACTTGATTTTATGACTTTTTTTTTCCAAAGGTAAATAAACCATCATGGTAGTTAAGCAAACACCATGGTTGTTTAAGGGAACCCATTTTCTGCAGTGGGCATTTTTTGCTGGAAGCTAGAAGTAAACACCAGTTTCTGGCAAAAACCAATGTGAATTGCGGTCACATAACTGTAGAATGCTTCAAACAGTTGTAAATTCAGTTTAAAGCTAAAGATAGAGGCCCTGTCCATTTGTTGTGACTCTAGGTCAGGGATGTCACATTCGTGTTGTCACATGATGTATTGTGAGTTTTTCCCCCTTTGCTAAAACAGGATTGGGCGTAGCCAGTGCATGTCATATCAGGGTCACAGGCTGCAAGTTTGACACTCCTGCTCTAGAGGGTGATGCTCATCTATGTTTCTTAGCCGAGGGAGTCAGCTTTGTCATGTGGCCAGCATGACTATAGGCTGGGCGCACTGAACGCTGTTAACCTTCTCACTGAACTAATACTGTTTATCTACTTGTATTTGTATGCTTTCAAACTATTAGGTGGGCAGGATGCAGTTTACATACTTCTTTCTCATTGTATGGCATGTACTAGAGGAAAGTTCTAGAAGCATTCTTTTCTCCATTTTTAATAGTGTTATTAACAGTATCCAAATTTAGTCCAATGGTTAATTTACATTGAGTTGTATTAACAAGATTTTAAGCTACAATGTTATCACTGCTTGTTTGTACAAGTAAATTGTACAAGCAATTTACAATTGCTAATTGTAAATGTATTGTCTTTCCCCCTTTTAAGTTCGCTGGTTTTCCATTTAAATGTTATATCATCCATTGCAAAACATTAAATGTATGCTGGTTTTCCCATACAAATAAACTATATAAATGAATAATACGTTTACAGATGAGCTTATTTGTCTGCCAGAATTTTTGTGCTCCTTTTTCCCCCCATCTTCATCCTGACCTTGAAACTCCTTGCATAAGGAATAATAACCTGAGTATTCATATCAGACTTATTTTAAGTTTTTCAACTAGCTAACTAACTAGTAGAAAAATTAGGTTAGAAGTATATAATTTATTAAATGTTTTTACAAATTTGTTCTAAGAAGCAAACAAAAATTTTTTTTTCATGATTCAGTCTGTAGATGGACTTATAAATGACTTTGCAAGTAAATCATCTAGCAAGTACAAAGCAGCCTATGTCTACTTCACTGATTGTAAGTATTTAAAGATTGAGAAAATAACTGATCTTCAATTATAGCTGTTGGTGTAGATGAGACAACGGCATTTTAATTTACTGTTAAAATTGGGTAATGAGTATTTAATTATTTGTAGGCTGTCAAGGTGGTACTAGATTATTGGAGCTTCATGTGACACTGAAGAAATTATTTTGTTTGGGAAATGTAAACGCTACTAGCATGAGTTGTAAGGGTTTGCACTTTAGCTTGGAACAACAGTTGTATGCGGAAGAATTTACTTTCATTTCCTGCACATATCTGCTGGCTTGGTTAGCTATTTTGATGGAATTCTCTAATGAAAAAACAGTATTGGCTACATTCTGCTATGATTAGGATATGTTTAGGTCTGACAAACCATAATATTCCAGTATGAAAATAATTTATTAAATAATTTAGTCTGCAATTTGGCCTGTTTTTGTATTTAAACTATAGGTAGTCCTTCACTTAGGACCACAATAGAACCTGGAATTTTGTAGTCATTACAGTCATAAGTCGAGACACTATGTGACTGGACTTGATTTTACAACTATTTTTAAGACAACTGTTAAACCTATTACCATAGTCATTAAGCAATTGATGTGTCATAAATCAAAATCCAGGTTATTGAAAGATAGTTTTTGCAAGAAAATGGCAAAGAATGTCATAAAACATGATAATGTGACCACAGTACATTGTGACTGGTCAATGCTGGTTGCCAAGTACCCAAAATGCAGACACGTATTTTCAGTGGTGGTATGGTAGTCGTATCTTCAGTGATGGATGGTAAATAACTTTTTTCGAGTCCATCATAACTTCACTCATTAAGCAATTTTTTGTAAGTCAAGAACTATCTGTAGTTTGCAACTATGTATGGAATATTTTGCATAAACTCAAAGGAGCTATGGAAAAATGCAAGATATTTGCAAGAGATATTTCAGTATTTTTAACTGATAGGGTGAGGCATTTTACTTGTTGCACAAAAACTGAAAACATGACATATATATATATATATTTCCCATTTTAGTTTGTGATGACAAACTTTTCAATAAAATGAAGTCATCTTGTTCAAAAGCTATCAGAAGATGCAAAGAAATTAATATTAACTTCATCCCTAATGAATCTCAGGTAAAGTTAATACTCAAATTCTTTATTTTATTTTTAAATGTTATATCATCCATTACAAAACATTAAATATAACTAAATTAATTGCTTTGAAGTGAGAGTGTATATTTTTGCAAGACTACAAAATAATGTAAAATTATGAAAAATATATGAAGTTACTCAAATCACATCTGTAGATCTATTTTTTTTCATAAAAACACATTTTTAGTATGATACAAAATTAATTATATTTCTAAATATAATAAATGGTTTCCTTATGTTCCTTTTAGAACAGGAAGGAAGCATTGTATAGACAACATCTCTCTTCACTGGCCCTCTCCAAATTTTTCATTAGCTGAAAAACAATGGATAATTAGGGATTGGTTAATGTATTTACATAGTGGTAGAAGCAGTTATTTCACTGGGCTTATTTTCAAGGTCAGCTGTATTATATTGCGGCTTTAACATGCATTTTGTTTACCAGAAAACCTAACAGAGTTTTTATGTCTATGTTTTTTTAAACTAGAACTTCAAGAGTGGTTCTTATTTGGCATATGTATTCTTTAAATTTAATATTTGTCTATACATATTGCAAGGAACTCAGAGTATTATGTTACTATAGTTGCCACCTATTTTGTTCTCACAACAATTTTTGAGTAACAAGGGAGTGATTGACCTACAATTAACTTGTGAGATATTTCCCTGTGAATGGAATTTTAGATCCTGATTTTAGTATATGTTTCAGTTACTAAACACAAATCTCTTGACAGTGAGGAGTAATGCATTAGTGAAAATAGTATATATTCTGAAAATATTTGGCCTATGATTATCCCTAGAGTAAAATTATTGCATCATTTACCAATATTGTAATTATGAATCAGATAAAATACAGTTAAGTGTAAAGCAATGCTGATGATAACTGAAGAATCTTTTTAAGAATCTCAGTTGTACCAAAGATGTTTGAATATAATGACCCAACTGTAATATATCAACCAGAATGCCTTATTTGAATGCCTAGAGGCACTGAGGGTCTGGATTGGGAAGAACAAACTATGATTCAACCTTAAGAAGATTCAGCTGTTGTGGACTTTGAAACTGCTAAAGGAGGGCATCTTGGACTCATACCGTAGCTCCTGTTTTAGAAGCAGATGGCAAACATGGCTGGGAGAGTCCTGGCACAAATCCACCTTTTATATCAGTTGCACTCATTCTTGAATGAGAAGGCTCAGCTCATGTTCATTCATGCTTTAGTAACTTCCTAATTGCATTACTGTAGTGCACTCTACACAGGGCTGCCCTTGAAAGGTATTCAGAAGCTCCACCTATTCAAAATGCAGGAGTGCATACAGTCTCATGTGCATCAAGGCTCACCCATGTGATCTCACTGCTGAAGTGATGGCTGCCAGTATGCTTCTCAATTCAATTCAAAGTGCCAGTTATCACCCTTAAAGTCCTGCACAGCATGGGGCTAGGTTACTTGTCTGTCTCCAGTGGTCTTAGCCTCTCATGCCAGATCTAAAAAATAGCTGTGCTCTGGATCCAAGAAATGTGCTTCCTTTGTCACAGTGCCTTTCTCCATGAAATCTATATGATCCCGATCCTATTGACCTTCCATAAGACCTGGCTTTTCTCCTCAGGTATTCATATCAGTATATTAGCAGAACGTAAGATGCATATTTTGATATTGTGAGTCCTTTGCTTGGGACCATTTATCAGGCACTTAGACTTTTCTTTAAAAACATCCATAATAGAGATTACATTAATTTACCTTTCTCTTGTACTTTTGACCTATATTTCTCCTATACATTTGACCTATAATTCTCCTGTATTTTTGACAGGTATTTCTCTGATATTTTTGACACTGTATAGACCTAACAGACTGTAACAAAACTGTTTCTTGATTTAGGTATTTACTCTTGATGTCCCAAATGCCTTCTACCGCTGTTATAGTCCCAACATAGAGAAAACAAATGATAATATAATGGAGCAAATTGCTGAGCAAATTGTTACCTTATGTGCTACTCTAGAAGAAAATCCAGGGGTCAGATATAAAAAGTAAGTCTGGAAACACTGTTTTTATACCATTGCAGGTTTATTGAGAGTTATGTTAGCTTAATAGAAATGGAATTCCATGCCTAAGCAATCTGGAAGTTAAGTATATTATTCTGGAATGTGAAAAGGAATCTTAAATTTGTTTATGCATTTGTTAAACTTCTATACCACTGCTATCAAAATCCACTGAATGTGCAGGAGAGTGAGTTTTATGGTCAAGTTATGATGTAAGTTAAAAGCTTTTTTTTTTGACTGTCAGGAAATTCAGGACTAGTTGGGGCTAGTTTGTACCAAAAGCAAAATATTGGGTGAAATTGTTAATTCAGATTCATAGGTTTCTGGTGGCATTTTATCACTTCCTAACATTTTTGTTTTCCAAGTTGTGAGGTTTTGTTTAGAAAAATGTGTCATCCTAGTCAAGTGGCTGATGAATAGTGCTTCTGTGCCTAATTCCATCCTTTCAACTGATCTGATTAACAGCAAATAGCTACAGTTAATTAGCAGAGCAGTTGACATTTACTGATAGTTCTCAACTTGTGACATTTGTTCAGCAACTATTCAAAGTTATGAATGAACAAAGGGACTTATGACCCTAGCCTGAAGTTACAGCCACTGCAGCACCTCGTGATAAAAATTCAGGCACTTAGCAGTGTACCTATCCTTATGACTGCAGGGGCGTTGCAACTCCTGCATGCTTATTCTGTCCCATCTAGGCCACCCTGCACAGTAGCACTCAGCAGTAGCAGCATTTGTCCCTGCTGCCCAGCTGACTTTCACTGCCTCAATCCATTCTCCAAGCTGGTGGCCCTTTCTCTCCGTAAGTGGGAGTTCCTTTCCGTCTGCAAGTGGGCTTCCTTTTCCCTTTGCAACCAGGCTTTTCTTACTTTTTGCAAGTAGGCATCCCTTTCTTCTGCAAGAAACCTTCTGGTTTTCCCCAGTTCTTGCAAAAATGGGATGGGTGGCTTGGAGAACAACAGGAGCAGAGGTGGGTTTCAGCAGGTTCTGACCAGTTCTGGAGAACCGGTAGCGGAAAGTTTGAGTAGTTCAGAGAACCAGTAGTAAAAATTCTGACCTCTAAGTCCCAGCTGATCGGGAAGAAATGGGGATTTTGCAGTAACCTTCCCCTGGATTGGAGAGTGAATGGAGATTTCACAGTATCCTTCCCCTGGTATGGGGTGGGAATGGAGATTTTATAGTATCCTTCCCCTGCCACGCCCACCAAGCCATGCCCACCAAGCCACGCCCACAGAACCGGTAGTAAAAAAAATTGAAACCCACCACTGAACAGGAGCCTTGTTTTGGGGTTGCTTTAAAAGTCTCATTCCCCATATTGCATGTGCCCCATTTCTTCTGCACATTGTGAGGGCTTACAGATAAAATGGGATGCCTCTTAGGAGAAAGTAAGTAAACCTTCTTGCAGAGGGAAAGGAAAGCCGGCTTGGAGAAGAGCTCAAGGCAGTGAAGGTCAGCTGAGCAATCGTGGCAGTTGGAATTGCTGCCACTTGTGCTACTATATAGAGTGGCCAGCAGAGATGGGGGGAAGTGCTCCTTACTTGGGACTTTTTCCACTTTTCCAACCCAGGAGATAGCTTGCAAATCACAATTAGGCATGCCTGGTTTGCAGTTATTGAACAAGGCAGCCAGTCAGGTGCCTCACCACAATGATTTACGATGGTAATTCCAGGCTCAATTGTGTTCATAACTCAAGGGTTACCTATATGCACTGTAGATTTCCCCAACTGTTACCTTTCAAATAAAGTGCTACACATTTCCTAATTTAAAATTTAAATTTAAATAAGATTACAGGACTAATCTGGTACACATTGGTTTAAAGCAATCTCCAGTGCATAAATATGTAGTTTTTTGAATTTCTGCAGGACAAATTATTCTGACTACTAAGTGAATGCTCTTTTAAAGATCCATTAATCACCTAATAATGTTAAAGAGAAATACTTGCATTTTTTGTCTTTTCAGTAAACCTTTGGATAATGCCAGCAAGCTTGCTCAGCTAGTCGAAAAAAAGCTTGAAAACTATTATAAAATTGATGAGCGAGGTCAAGTAAAGGTAAGGGGAAAGCTCAGTTTTCTCTCAAACGATAATAAATAGCTTCTTTCTCTCAATCTTAACGGAGGTATAGCTGGGCAAGAAAAGTGCTATTATTGCAGCAGTTTTTATTAAATGGTTTTGAAATATACTCTTAGAAGTTTTTGCTCTTCTATCAGTGGAATGTGAAATTTACTTCTGGTTAAGAAGCTGCAAAAAAAAAAAAAAGAAAGAAAGAAAGGAAAAACAATCAGCAGGAAAAAACATAATTGCACTGTTAAGATCACGTAACTTCTGCATATAATTGCAGTTTCAATAAAAAACTTACTTGGGGATAGCACCATTCTTTCTGTCAAATCCTATTCTCTCTGAACATTATTTTCATTAACGTGTTATGGGTGGTAAAGGAACATTTTGGTTTTGCTGTCTGATGCTTCTTAATATTAGTTTCTATTGCTTTCATTTCTAGACTCAGCTTTCTCTTTGCTTGGGACAGCTATGTAGGAAAGAGGCTTAACAGTTTTAGAGAAAATTGTACATTAAATTTTAATCAGCTTTCTGTTCTTCTTTTTTCTGTATTGCCCAAAAGGTATGTCAGAGTTTCTTTGTTCTTTGTTTTAGGGCAAAACTAATTCCCAGCTGTTAATAATTGATCGTGGCTTTGACTCTGTCTCTACTGTGCTTCATGAGCTCACTTTTCAGGCAATGGCTTATGATCTGCTACCAATTGAAAATGATACATATAAGCAAGTATAACTATTTTGATTTTTATATGCTAACCACAGATTTGTAGTTTCAAACTGCAATATCTTAAAGATGCATAAGTAAATATACAATTTTATATTCAGACTCTCTTTGTCTATCAATAGTTCAATAGTTTACTTTATTGTCATTGCACATTGTACAATAAAATTAAATGCCATCTTCAGTGTACATCATACATAAGAAAACTGTAAAAATAAAACAAAAATACACATCCTTCACATTCTATACAATTGAATTGAAAACCCCTGATACTGCATTAATATTGCACTATACAGTAGAATTCAATATAGTTACTGCTCTGGGATAGAAGCTGTTTTTCAAATTATTTGTCTTTGTTTTTATTGTCCTGTATCCTGTACCGTCTGCCAGATGGTAATAGTTAAAAAAAAAAAGGATGCCCAGGATGAGATGGATCTTTAAGAATGTTTTGAACTTTCTTAAGGCAGTGGGAGCTATAAAGCTCTTCCAAGGAGGGGAGAGGGCAACCAATGATCCTCTGGGCAATGATGTTAACCCTCTGTAGCCCTGTCCTATCTGCCACTGTGCAATTGGCAAACCATACACAGGTGCAGTAAAATATTCTCTATGGTGCAGCGGGAGAAGGTCACCAGCAGTTTTTCATTCAGTTATTTCCTGAGAATCCTTTATTGTCTGAATAATATCCCAAGCAGTAAAATGCTTTATGGTGCAATCTGACTTTTTTTCTTTCACAAAGTGGGGCTGGGGAGATCCTGGCATGCTACTTAAGATTACAAAATCCCCAGTCCCATGGAAAGTTAGCAATTTTAAAGAGTTGCAAACCTATGGTAGGTTCTGCACTGGAGGCAACAGAAAATTCTCTTCCAACATGGTGAAAGAATGTTGTATGAACCCTTTAGCACAATCTGCCACAATCTGAGCATCTAACTAAGGTAGTTTGAGTCACATGGAAAACACTAAAACAAGAGCAGTATGCCAGGAAAGATACCAAAGAGGAAAAACATTGTTCTGTAGAAGTCCATTGTTATCCCATCCAAGTTTGCCAAAAAACATGCAGATGATCCAGCGGGCTATATTTTATGGGCATATGAGGCAAAGTGGAATTTTGGTTTTTAAAGTGAATGTTATGTTTGGGGGGAAAAACCACAAGGCATTGTATTCTAACAAAATAACTTCACTACAAATATGAAGCATGGTAATGGGAATATCATGATTTGAGGTTGTTTTGCAGGCTTAGAATCTAGATGGCTCCTAATCGTTGAGAATACAGTGCATTCTGTATCATACCAGCAAACGCTACAGAGCAATGTTAGGTTATCCATCCAGAAGCAGAAATTTAAATGAAGGTGTATCGTGTGACAATGTGTGATGATCAAACTGGAAAAATGGCTAAAGCACAGGAAGTTTTGTTTTTCCTTTGGAATGGCTAAATCAGAGTTCTGGTCTTAACTCTGTTGAAATGTTGTAGCATGATCTAAAGCATATAGTTCATGCCAGACAACTCCCAAATATAAATGAGTTGCAGCAGTTCTGTAGGAGTATGCTAAGCTGCTTCCAAGTCAATGTGTGGGATTGATCAGGTGCAGGAGGTATTTCTTTCTACAAATTTCTACAAACTTTCACAGATTTTTAACAAATACAGTTAATATGTCTTAATATGTCCAATAAAGTACACTATTTTGTGTTGTTTGTTTGTTTAAGCAGGATCTCATTATCTACTGAAATTAAACAAAACTCAGATCACATTGTAGGTCACAGTATTACCATTAGATTATAATCTAATTATAGATACTTGTAAAGGGTTGACTTTCTCTCACCACCATATTATCATCCATTGATTTATTGAAAAGAATGATTTAGCCTATAATCGTTAAAAGTAGCTGCTAGTGATTACTATTTAGAAAGCATGGCGGGATTTATTTCTGAGTAAAGTTGTATATAGCATATGATTAGGCTATAACATTTCAGTGTCTTAATGTCTATTGCATCCCAGCAACATATGTTGCTCTATGTACTTTGTGCATATTTTCATTTTAGGCAAAAAATAGCCTATAAAGTATTTCTTGGGAATACTGTCTGCTGATTTCACTGCCAAAATGACATTATTTACAACAGACAACTGAAAAACTGAACATTTGTATGTTTTATGAAATACCATGCTTTGTGTTTTGAACTAACTTGGATTATCTATTTCTTGAGAACTTCCATATGTATTTGAATTTATTTCTCAGAATAGCCAAACATGATTTGCTTAGAGTTCAAAGAAATTTATTCCAATATATTTAGAGGACAACAGATCATGGAACATTGTTCTAGAGGGCACCTTTAATAGAAGCAATACCTTTGGTGAGAGATTTTCCTCTGTTGCATAATTTAAATTAATGATCAACAAGCCATTATGCAATTGCAGTACTAATTCAGTCTCTCTGTAAACTACTAGAATGCAAAGACTTGATTTCTTGAGAATTTCCACATGTATTTGAATTTATTTTCTGGAACAGCCAAACATGATAGCATTTTTGTTCCTAAAAGCAGCTTAAATTCATTTAAATATGTTTTTAAAATGATACCTAAACAGGCCTCAGATCTCACTGCAGAAATTCAAGAGTAAATTGTGTGAGAGTATGGCATAAGAGTATGGCTTACGTAAATGTTTCCAAAGGAATCTTAGAGACACAGGGGAGTGACTATGAACCACCTCTTTCTAAATTAGTAAAACAGCAATGTCTTTCTCCAAGATTTGCATAGCTATTGATTATTTGATCTGGGTTCTTTCCGCTGACTGGTGAAGTGACAATACATGCATCCGTGTGCAGGGGCAGCCAGGAGTAGCTTTAGAAGCAGAGGTGGACTGCTGCCGGTTCAGACCGGTTGTCCCAAACCGGTTGTTCCAATTCTGTGCAGTTCAGCCAAATTTTCAGGCCGGAAAATGCCCCAAAAAACACCCAAATACAGGTCGGTTTTGGGCCATTTTCAGGCCGCTTTTCCAGCCAAAACCGGCCTGAAAAAAGGCCTGAAATCTGTCCGAAAAATGGCCTGAAAACAGCCTTAAAAATGCCCAAAATACAGGTCGTTTTTCAGGCCGTTTTCAAGCCAAAATCGGACCTGAAAATGGCCTGAAAATGGTCCAAAAAAGCTGGCTGCGAGAGGAAGAGAAGCCAGGTGAACCGGACGCAGACGTATCCCAGATCCCCTCATTCTAGAAGCAGCAACCTCACACTCTTCTGCTAGCCCCCTTCTTTGCACAGGATCGCCCAGCAACGGAGAGGGAGAAGGGGGCAGCGTTTCTGTGCGCTCCCATTTCTGTGTGCCACTCACCCCTCAATGCTAGCAGCCGCTGCTGCCCCCTTCTCCGTCTCTCCTGCTGGGCGATCCTGTGCGAAGAAGGGGGCTAGCAGAGAGGGGAAGAGTGTGAGGTTGCTGCTTCTGGGACAAGGGGACCCGGGAAGCATCTGGGTCCAGCTTACCCAGCTTCTTTTCCTCTCACAGCCAGCTTTCCCAGTCTAGCTTGACTCAATCTCTATCTCTCTCACACACACACCTGCACGCACACAGACACACAAACAGGTTAGATCTTTCCTCCTATCCCACCGGAGACCCCTGGGTTCTCTCCCAACCCTGCCTGTCCCATACAGCTACCACCCACACAAGTGATGTAGAGTTGGCCATGCCCACTCAGTCATATGAGCCCATCCAGCCATGCCCACCCAGCCAGTCACTAGGGCAGAGAACCAGTTGTTAAAAAATTTGGAGCCCATCACTGTTTAGAAGAAACTACACGTCTCAGGGAAAAGAAGAACTACACAATTTATTTATTTTATTTATTTATTTTTATTTTATTGAATTTGTATTCCGCCCTACTCCCGAAGGACTCAGGGTGGTGAACAGCCATAGAATAAAACATATAGATACAAAATTTAAAATAAACTAAAACGAATTAAATAATTTGGCTGAACAATCCTGTGCATTCATAAGAAATTACCTTGAATTTGTCCAGCCCTAATATCTGAATATCAACTATAAACAAGTGATTAGTGAGCAACTATAGCGATAAAGCAATTAGTGAGCAACTATAGCATTCAACTAGAGGAAATGCTTCAAGAGTAGTCAGTACTTTATTTAGTATTATAGCCATGAGATAACTTTTGTTAAAACTAACTTTCCATTTTCCCCTCTTGTATTTCTACTGCTTTCTGGTTGAATTAGTTTCTGTGAGTTTCTATGCATATAAAGTGTTTCGTGGCATAACTTTAGTATGCTCTGTAGTATTCCTTCAGTCTTTAATAATCTGCTTAATAGCTGGAAATGTAATGCTAAGCATGTTAGTTATAGATATATGTGAATTAAATAGTTACTCTATCAGAGTCTGCTGTGATTGCATGTGAAATTAATATTTGGATTATTTATTTATGTAAAATAGAATATTCTGTGCACAACAGGATATTAAAGAACTGAGTAGTGTCAAATTCACTGTACTAAAGGAGAAGCTAGGCACTCTAAATAAATTTATAATTGGGTTTAGGGAATCTGTGTTGCATTTCAGTTCACGCTGTTTTATATGTGTTGTTGCAACTTAATATAATTATACTTTCAGCATAAACTTTCCATATGGGATATTACCTCGACATTTACTTAGGGACTTAGGCAAGGCTTAAAACTGCAGCACTTCATGAAAAGTGCAACTTGTTTTTTCATCAGATTCTTGATATGTATTCAAAATAAGAGCTTTGCAATACTGCTTTTCCATAATTACGAAATATCTGTGCTAAAAATATTTTGTATGTTTAACTTCATAAATTAAAATTAATAAACTGCTTTTTAAACATAGGTATAAGACCGAAGGTGCAAGTGGGAAAGAAAGGGAAGCCATTCTAGAGGAAGATGATGATCTTTGGGTAAAAATCAGGCACAGACATATTGCAGATGTGTTGGAGTAAGTGTCACTTTGTTAAAAACATTTTAAGCACAGTTATAGAATAACAGTTACATAAACCTTAATTGTGTGCATGCACATGCACTTTTTACCAGGAGTTGGGAACCCACAGTGTTCTGTATATATATTAAAATATAAGCACCTCACAAAGTTATTTGATGGTGAAATAACCTGTCTTCCTCATTTTGTTATTTTGATCGAACTAAAAAATATTTTTCTCACCAACCTGTTTACATACATAAATGTATATTGTCTGAAACAGATTTTTTTCAGCTGGGGTTCTGAATTCTAGAATTCCATTGGAAAGCACTACAGGTTATATGAAAGATCGTGATTGAAAAAAAAAATTCTAAACCAGTGCTCACAAAAAAAATAAAATAAACATTTTCTGATCTAGTGGGAATCTTTTAAATGCCACATCTCAAGCTTCCAGAGTTCCCTGAGATTTGAAAATTATTCAGAAGTTTCTCCTGGATAAAAAGGTCAAGAAAAGCTAATCTAAAACAATGCTTTTCATTAAGCAAATAACACTTTAGACAACTGATCTATGTATATTTAATTTAATATGATTTCTTTTAAACTTTCAGAGAAATACCAAAACTTATGAAAGAAGTTTCTTCAAAAAGGAAAGCAACAGAAGGCAAAGTAAGATTTTTTTATGTTTATCTCTTTATTTTCAATCATGCTACCTCTCCAAACTCCTCTATCTTTTTAAATAGTTTAGGAATTGTCTCCAATGGTTCTTCTACAATAAATACCAAATCGTCTGCAAATGCTTGTAAGTTATATCTTTCCTCTCTTATCTCCATTCCTTTAATTTCTGGATCTTGTCTAGTATTCCTGTTCAAGACTTCCAAAGTCAATATAAATAGTAAAGGCGATAGCGGACATCCTTGTCTTGTTCCTTTCTTTATATTGAAATTCTCTGTAGTCCTCACTTAAAATTGCTTTGGTAATTATGTATAAAATGCCCTTAATACTTAACTATTTTGACAAATGATTAAAATCCTTGGTAGACTTAAAGTCCATAAAATATTTACCAACAATTTTTTTACTTTATCTACAAGACAGTAACCTTACTAATTTTCTTGTACTCTGTGGTAATGTTATTTCCTGGTCTTTGGATGAAAAAATAAAGAGGACAAAAAGAAATGTTAAATATTAAATATTTGACTTGACTTTACAAATGCTTTTTTCCCAGATATCATTAAATAATCTGGCCCAACTTATGAAAAAGATGCCCTACTTCCGCAAGCAGATTACTAAGGTAAACAGAAAATTATATGACAAACTGGAAGAAAACACTGTTTTTAAACATGTAATTAAAAAGAAAATAAATCAGCAATGAAAAAAAAAAGAAAATCTCGGGAGGAGGAAGTGAATGAAGAGACTGAAACTTGAAAGTATCCATTCTTCTGAGAGAAAAAAATACAAAATATTATAAATATCTATATTCAGTATTTCTATCCAGAATTATATTTATATGAAAGTAATTTATTATAAAAATCTTGTTAGCTATATTAACAATGACCAGGTTTGAATATATCCCTTATTCACTGTAAGGTTTTCCAGTGTTTTTTGTTAACTAGAGCACACTCCATACATAAATACCAAATTTGTAGTAACAAAACTGGCAGCTATCAAAGTTTTTTATGCATCAAAACTAATTGTCATATTTAATATGACTATTTTGTAAAAGTGATGAAATTTTCTTGTTAGTAGGCGGAGAAGATGAAAACCAATTTTCAGAACTGGCCAACAGTTTTAACTTATAAGATCTATATAGTTAACAGCTGAATGATTGAACTTCAATAATTCATACCATATTGGAAATTTTGACTTCTTTCTTTTTAAATCCTGATAATCGTCTAAAACTGCCCAAATTATGCTGAGATAAAAGCATGGCTATAGATGTATCTGCATTAGTACACCATCCATTATGTATCAAAACCATGATTTTTAGGTAATTTTATATTTAAATTAAAAAGATTTTGTATATTTACATGGTTATTGTTGGAGCAGATCACAGTTCATTTAGTCTTGATTTTAGTCATTTAAATGCCTCTGCAAACCTCAAAGGATTGTAGAACTGTTGAGTTTCATGGATTTAATGCTTAAAATTTTGTGACACAGACCTTTCTAATTTTCTGCAGTTGTTTATATTAATCTTCATGAATTTCTATTAACAATATTCTAAATTTCATTTTAAAAAATCAATAATTTACATTATGTCATGATAATCCTAAGCATGTGTTCACTAGAGATACATCCTTCTAGGTTCAGTAGACTTTATTTTCTTCCTGACTATTACAACTATAGTCTCAGAAATAAAAAAAGGCTTGACTATAGTGTAAGTCTTGTTCATTATACTTACAACAGTTTCTGCCTAGAATAATGTGATTGCTTTTTACTTAAATCCAAATACTATCATATCGGTTTTAGGAAATACAAGTGTTTGTATTGTGATTCTTGAATTGTAAACATAATTTAGCATAATTTCAGGGAAAAAAAGCTTTTCCCCTTTCTGTTTTGCAGCAAGTTGTGCACCTTAACATAGCTGAAGATTGCATGAATAAATTTAAGAGTAATATAGAAAAGCTGTGCAAAGTGGAACAGGTATGTGAAAGCATTCAAATGTCCAGGGTTTTTTAGAGTAGACAAATCCTAGCCTAAATTAATTTTTTTATCCATCCATCCATCCATCCATCCATCCATCCATCCATCAGCTGTCTCGACTTGGTCAGTTAAAAAAGAAAGATTTGGATCCATTATTAACCAAAGTATACTTTATTAAAGCCATGTGGTTACACAGTAGCAAAGTCAGATATGAAGTTTCATGCCTCAAAGCTCCATTTAACTTTTTCCTTCTTCCTACCTTCCCCAT
Source organism: Pantherophis guttatus (assembly GCF_059756535.1). NCBI lineage: Eukaryota > Metazoa > Chordata > Lepidosauria > Squamata > Colubridae > Pantherophis > Pantherophis guttatus. The sequence goes on from NC_142065.1 coordinate 91,287,321, forward strand.
GGTTTTCTCAAATTGTCCAATTACATTCAAACAAATTGTTTTGGTAACAGTCCTTAGCTTGTTGGGCTAGTTGATGTTGCATTCCAATCCATGACCTTAGAACACTTCCCATGGGAAGGCACCAAGAGTAATTTCAATTTCCCTTGTCCCAGTCTCCACCCTCTTCCTCCCCACAGCTCCTCCCCCCCATAATCTATGGCAGACTGGCATCTGGTGAAGTATGGCTGGTGTAGCAGGATGGCAGTCCTGACACTATGAATCTATCTAATTTTAAAACTGCCCATCTACCTCACAGAGAGATACCACTAAACTGATAATATTATAAAGGGGATCCCTACTTTTTTAAGGCAGTCTACATAGGATGAAGTACAATAGGAAGTGCTGGTTTTCTGTTTTGTCTAGCAAAACATGAGAAGATTGTTCCATCATGCCTGGAGAATTGAATAATGTTGGAGATGGGGCTCAGATACTTCTGAATGGTTTGGGGTCTAGATTCAGCCCTCAACTTTGCTTCATGGTTTACCTTAAGATGAAGTAGCACTTAACATACGTGAATGTTGACATGACTTGAGCAGTGCACTTTTTTCTAGGACAAAAATGTTGCTGCAGTCTTTTTAGCTCATGGATAATTGGAAGGGCCTTAATTGTATCAGATCCTAAACTTTTGGAAATGAAATTGCCATAGCGTCCCATTGTTAGTTTTTAATTAAGGGTAGGAAGAGAACAAGCAATATAATGGTTTGATTTATTTATAAAATAGATAAGGTGAATTCATTTCTTATAATGTACTTCAAGATTGACTAAAACTTGTTTCAATGCAACTCTGTTCTATTTGCTTCTGATATTTTCAGAATTTTTGGAATCTATTTTAGCAAAATAATCCAGTAATAGTTATATGTGTGAAATAGGACTTTCACCAAAAGTTCAAATGTGACAAGAAACTCCTCAAAATTCTGTAACTGAAATGAAGGCTTAAAAACCATTGTAATATTACACTGAAGATTATGCTAAAATTATTGCTGTATTTTCTTGTTTATAATTTAGGATTTGGCTCTTGGAACAGATGTTGAGGGACAGAAAGTAAAAGACTCAATGCGGGTTCTCCTTCCAGTACTGCTTAATAAAAGCCATGATAGCTACGATAAAATAAGAGCTATTCTTCTCTATATCTTCAGCACAAATGGTAAGGTTTGCTTCATATATGGTTCAGAACCACTTCAGTTTATAATTTGATATTGAAAATATATAATAAAAATATAGATGTGGTGAAGCATTACATTTATCATATAAACCCTCTGAAAGCTATGGTTACTATTTTCTAGTGTCAGGACCTCTTAAGATAATTGCTAATTGAACATTGCTTGTTGCAGAACTGGGTTACCGGGAGAAAATGTTTCTGAATGCATAAAAATAAAAACATGGCTGTGCTAGACAGTGCTTCTGCAGGTCACATCATTTTTTGAATCCTAGGATAATTTGATTTAATTGCAGTCTTAACAGAAATTGATTTGGCAATATACACTATTTAATTTGGTGAGATTGCCAGGAAAGCATGAAATTGCACTATTCTCTGAAATAAAATAATACACAGGAAAATAAGTTTCCCATCCTGTTTTTCTCCAGAAAGCAATTCTATAAGATTCATTGAGCTTATCTAAAAAAAAGACTTCAGCACCATTTTGGGTGCAAATCTTCCCTTCCTCATTAGGCTACCATTTCCTAGTCCAAAATGTTCCAAATCACAACTGCAAAAGGTGCTCAGGGAGGGTGAAGAGAAATTATGAGAAATGCTATTTACTGTATTTTTCGGTGTATAAGACACACTCCACCCCCCAAAGAAAGTGGGTGGAAATGTCTGTGCGTCTTATACAGTGAATGTTGCCGAAGCCCTACTCACCCGCCAGCCCCCACCCGCCAGCCTCTGTCTCCCAGCAATTTGCCTCCCAGCAAACAGCCTCATCAACTTCAGCATAGCCTAATATAGCACAAGCAGCTGATTGGCGGTTGGATCTGCCTCCTGGAATACCGCCTATCAGCTATTTCATGCTGCGGGGATCGCTGCCATCGCCGCCTATCCCCACCGCCTGGAACAGGCCAAAAATGGCATGCGCAGAGGCAGCCACAGGTGGCAGCGGCGATGGGCGGTGGCGATGGCTGCAGCCTGGAACAGCGATATTCCAGGAGGCAGATCCAATTGCCAATCAGCTGCTTGTGCTAAATCAGGCTTGCTGAAGCTGACCAGGCTGTTTGCTGTTCGTTGCAAGGAGGTAAATTGCTGGGAGGCAGAGGCAGATTTTTTTTTTCTTGTTTTCCTTCCCAAAAGCTAGGTGCGTCTTATAGTCCGAAGCATCTTATAGTCTGAAAAATACGGTAAATGATCCTCTGTTAAAATCATTAAAATCAAAATTATTATGTTGTGAGTAGTATAACTAGGAAAAGGTAATAAACACTGGCATGAGGGAAACATTCAGCATGGTATAAGTTCCTATGGCATATAAAGTTTTCACTGATGGCTTAACGCAACTTGCAATTTATTCTACACAATTGTTGATTTCTAATTCAAAATGTCATATTTATCGAAAAGGAACTACCCAAGAAAATTTGGACAAGTTGATCCAAAATGTACAGATAGAAAATGACAGCAACATGATAAATAATTGGAAGTACCTTGGTGTGCCTGTCCTCACTACAGTAAGGAATACAACTGTTTTTTTCCTGAAAACTCTCTTACTTTACTTATTTTCAAAGTTCTCATATAGTACACTAGTTTCAGTTTCTCATCCTTGCAATTTTTTCTCTTCTCACTTAATTTTCCAAATTCCTCTGTCAGCAGTCATTATAACTAGAACAATTTATGAAAATTAATGACAGTGAAAGCTTGAAATACAATGAGGTATTTTTCCCCCAGAATGTAGATTAATAGCATAAAAATCTGTTGATCATACTGAATTTATAATATAAGAAAGCATTCCAAAAAGTTTTATAAAGATGGTCTCAATAACCTAATAAAAAGTTTGCATAATTATCTCAAGTTAAAATGGCTATGGAGATAAACCTCAGATGTAATGCTTATCTGAGGGCAACCAATGTATTCATAGTTGATAGGAAAGCTGAACCTACAACTATACCTGTCTCATATTACTACATTGTGCACAAACTTTTGAACTCTGAAGCTGGAATGTAAATATTTTCTTTTGGAATGGAATGGAACATTAAAAGAGAAATGTTTAGTGGAATCTCAGGCTATGGTAGATAATTTAGATTTATGAAGAACAAAGCAAACAATTAGCTAAATTGCAATTTAGGAGGAGTACCTATTGTGGATTTTTGTTTGAATATCTGATTTCTTAGATAATAAAAACATTTGACTTTTTAGTCTGCAACGCAACGAAGATCATCAAGAAGGAATCGCTCTTCAGAAGGAACATTTCAGCTTTCTAGATGGACACCCATTGTTAAAGATATCATGGAGGTAACTTTTTCGTGAAGAATGCTTAAGCAGAAATTTTAAAGAGAGTATGTGAGTGTGTGTGTGTGTGTGTGTGTGTGTGTGTGTGTGTGTGTGTATTTAATGGAAAATTCCTCACTTTTAGGCATGCTGAATCCTTGGGTTACAGAAAAATGTTATTCTGCAGAATATGAAAGACTACAAATGTCCATTACTCTTTAACAAAACTTAACTAATTGTATATTTGGACATTCATACACACACACACTTTTTTTTTTTTTTGCAGTTCTTAGCATTTGAGTAACATGCAGAAAGTACTTTCAAGAAGCCAAATAGTTTAAAAGTCCCAGAATATATTTAAATATTTAAAATACTGAAAAAGAAGTGCTTTTCTTCAAAGATTTAATAGAAAGTTATACACGTGCAAACACACACGCACACACTGAACACTAATAAATATTGCTGAAAATATACAGCATTTTTAATTCCTTAAATTGACTACATATCTAAAAGCTCTGTCTTCCTCCTAATATCAGTGTAGAAGTAGAAAATTATTTAATTATATGAAAAGATGCTTTGTCTTGGAATAAGAACATGAAGTGATAAGTATTTGGAGATATGAAGTGATAAATATTTGGAATGTTTAACATAAATTATTGGTAACTATGAAATGTCTTTTCATTGAGAAGTGATTCATAAATGCCAACTTCTGTTCCAATCTTTTGTTAATGTATTACCCATTAATCTAAGAATTTTTTCCTATTGTATACAAGCTTTAAGTCTGGTTGCTGGTTACAGGTAGTGTGTGAATTGTATAACAGGGTCATATTTCTTTGTTTTGTAGGATGCTATAGAAAATAAATTAGATTCAAAAGAGTGGCCTTATTGTTCCCAGTGCCCGGCACCCTGGAATGGTTCAGGAGCAGTGAGGTTAGGAATTTAAATGTACTTGGCACAATTGCTCCTTTTTTCCTGATAATTAGTTTGACCAGTTCTGTGTATTTCCCTTTACAGTGCTCGTCATAAGCCCAAAACTAGTTACTTGGATGAACGTAAGGGTGGTGCAAAGTTGATTGTGTTTGTCATTGGAGGCATTACATATTCAGAGACACGTTGTGCTTATGAAGTTTCTCAGGCATACAAGTCTTGTGAAGTTATTATTGGTAAGCCTTCTTTTAAGAATAGTTTTATTGCTTTAATATATAAAAAAGAGGGGGAAACTTTCAAAGAACAAAAGACAGAAACAATGAAAATGAAATAACACCAAATATCATAGGGAAAGCCATTCTGCCTATCTTTTGAATACAGATAATTCGTGGGATATGATCATAATGGAGCCTGCCTATTATGGTCACATGACATGGCAGTCATTAGGTGAAACATCTCACTTAATGATCACCCCATCCCTGCTCTCCCTATTGAAATGTTAAATGAACGTGTGGATCATTAAGCAGAGTGCAGGGTGAATCCTGGGTAGGTGGGCAAGGCATTGGAGGCCTAGCACAGGCACAGGTCCTCTTGCCCTGGTGCCCCCAAGGCCTTTGCCACTCCCAAGATCCCCTGGCTCCACTTCCTGTGGCACTTAGCACACAGCCACATTTAGGGTTGCTTGCAGCATTCCATAGTCACATGACTCTGTTTTGCAATGGTTTGCCCCAAACCAGCATTTTGGGTTTTCGGCAAAACAGTGCCCATAACGAACAATGAGTTTGTACTTAGGACCACTGCGTTTGCTTAATAATCACGGCATTCGCACATGATTGCTGCATCTGCTTAACAGCTGCCACAAAAAAACATAAAATTAACTCTTATGATTTGTGACCATACTCTTTTTATTTCTTTACTTTACAATCTTCCCATTTTTCTGCTAAGGTAAATTCTAGAAAGGTCTAAAGCAGTGGTCCCGAACCTTTTGGGCACCAGGGACCGGTTCCGTGGAGAGAGGTTTTTCCACAGACCGGAGGGAGAGTGGTTTCATGTTCTGCCTGCATCCCACGGATGGGGCTTTGCTTGTTTGCACAGACCGGTTTCTGGCATGCTGCGGACCGGTGCCGGTCCACAGACCTGGGGTTGGGGACCCCTGGTCTAAAGGGGTAAGACAAGGCTGGTTTATCTTGCCTTTCTTTTTCTCTCTCCCCTTCTCTTTTGTATGGTCTTTGTGCTGTTCTACCTGCCAGGTTTTTTATTGCAATTTAAAAATAGCATTAGCATTTATACTTACATACTGCTCCATAATGCTTTACATCCCTCTCTAAGCGGTTTACAGAGTAACCATTTGCCCCCAACAATCTGGGTCCTCATTTAACCGACCTTGGAAGGATGGAAGGCTGAGTCAATCATGAATCGGTCAGGAGTTAGCCTGCAATACTGCATTCTAACCACTGCCCCACCAATGGTAGAAGCCTCTTAAAGGAAACGGGGAAAGAAATAAACTAGGAAAATCAGATATACCATGCTGGAATTTAGGAGCAATGGTGCACAGAAGCCAATTGCATGTCTAAGCAGTCTGCCAGTTTTTCTGAACATCTAAGTCCTTACTTTTCCTGTTCACATTTAACTGCTGTGGTTACGAATGTTTGCCTTATTTCTGCATTCCTGATCTGGACTACATATGTTTCAGCTCTATATTTAGACCACTGTCTTGATTGAGGATTTTCAAACTTTTTTCAGGCTGCAGAACATTAGCTAAAAGAAAAGTCCCTGGAACCTTGGTTCGAGTGGGAAAATGATGAATTGTCATGGGTGCAAATTTCTGAATGTTGCTCGATAAACTTGGACTCATTACTTTAGAAATCATCCAGGAGACTCTTGAGTTCTAGTCCCGCGTTTGGCATGAAAGCTGTTCAGTGACGGGCCAATCACTCTCTTTCAGTTCAACCTACCTCACAGGGTTGTTGTGGAGAAAATAGTAGTAGTAGTATTAGGTAAATTTGTTGCCTTGAATTATAAGCATATACTTATAAGTATAATAAAGGCACACTATAAACATCTATTTAAAAAATTGCTATGAATGCCCCTGCAATTGCTTTGTCCTTACTCTTCAATGGAACTGTATCAAGTTCTTCATTTGTTTTTCTCCTGCACATTAGAAAAATCCTAATCTAGTCTGCTATCAGTGATGAATGTGGTAAATTAATGTTCATGAATGTTTTTTTTTTTAACCAGGATCCACTCACACTGTGACACCTAAAAGACTTCTGGATGACGTAAAAGCACTTACTGTGACAAAACCAAAGGATAATGTGTATTTGAAGGATGAGTAGAAATCATAGTGAAACATTCACTTCTGCTTAACTTAACAGATAAAAAAATCATGCTATAGATATTATGGATGTAATCTAGATGGGCATAAGCATTTTAAGGTCCCCTGGTTTCACTGGAAGAAAACCATTTAACATTCTTGCAACTTCTTTTTGAAATCAGTGGGTATTTAAGAGCACTCAGTTTGAACTGGGCTGTAATCTGTGTATATATTTTACAAATAAGTGTTATTTAGAATTGTTTTTTATAATTTGAGATTGCTGCTTTTCATTGTGGTGGGGAATGGGAAGATGGTAAAAATGAAGTGCATGCAACAGCTTGTGTTTTATATTGTGTTTGCGTTATACAGTAAATGGCCTTTTGTTGTGAAATGTTCACTGTAGAGAAGGTTCATCACTACAATATATTACATTAAGACTTGGAAAACATGTTTGTACATATGCTAATAATTTCAATAATAATGTGTACACTTTCTATCATGGAAACATGTCTGTTTCTAAATATATGGTTACAAAATGTTATTAAATTAAACTATGGAAGAAATTTAAAATATACCGGTAAATGTGTAACACAATTTCACAATTAACAGATGTAGAACTACAAAATTCTATGCAACTTCAATTTCACTGAAAACAGTTTGCAGTAAACTTAGAAAAGTTAACTTCTTTTCTGAGACATTTGATATAAATTATAAAATATAGGCATCTGGGATTGCATGGATCTTTTATGGTATTTGGATAAAATTCAGGTATGTAATAAACACTTTACCATAATTAAAGAACATTGGAGAATGTGTTGTCTTGTATTTCTAGAGAATCTTTAAAGACTGCAGTACAGACCAATTGGTCTGTATTTTCCTCCCCTCTTCTTTCCTTGGAACATTGCCTCACTGGAGTCTTTCAAACAACATTCAGTATTGATTGGAGCAGGAGAAGCAGAAGGTGAAGAGTTATGCCATACAGGGGTAATTGGCAGCTTAAAGATGTTCATAATGGTACAAACTGGATTAGAATAAAAAAAACATGATTGCTTATTTAAATGATGCTATCCTTCACTAGCACATACATTTGGGAAATACAGTTCCTAATTTGTTACCAGAATATTTGATGCCAATATGGTTTATTATTTAATAATAGAATGCTGTCTTGGCTGCTCACTGCTACTTGTTTGGATCCCTGTCCTTCCTGGCTTGCACAGGAAGTTAGTGGGATGGTGCTAATGTGAATGAGTAAGATTCTGAAACATGGCAAGTGCATTTAAGAGGCAAATATGAGTACCAGTATTGACTATCTCCATTTATGAATGTAGCTAACATATCACTTGTTAGCATAATATTTTATTATAAAGAACCATTAACTTTTTAAGGGAACTAAAACATTTTGTGATCTGAAACAGAGTAAGATACTATGTGGTATCTAAAATGGTCCGTGAAAATAATTAGATTTATTTGGACACAGAATTTAGCTACATCAAAACCAACATGAGAAGTTTCTTTTTCCAGTAGTCTATTTTAATTTTGGATGGAATACCTCTATTCTAGATATAATTTATTAGTCTTCAAAATACACTGTCAGTACTGATGAGCTGTGCCATTGGATAATGTCTGAATTTTGACCTTGGCTAAATCTTCTGAGACAGCTTGCATCATATGCTCTGTTGTTGTCTTCAAATTGTTTGCCATCTGTATAGCATTATCCAAAGTGCAGTTTAATATCTGTTAAAGACAAAATTTCATAATCATCAAATACATTTTGTTAACTAGTTTAAACAATCTATTTTTAACTAGTCATTTCATTGATTGGTATTTATAGTCCCCCTAGTCAGCATACAACATAGGGCAGAATACTTCACCAATAAATAATAAAAAGTCAACAAAAATCACTTAATAGACCAAAACATAAAAAAACAAACAAAAACAAAGCAGGCACATACAAACACATAAAGTGCTGGGAGGAGGGGGGACTTATCCAATAGATCATACTGCTTCCATATCCAGTGCCTTAAGGAAGAAAACAGGATTTTAATTTTACAGGATTTTAAAGGCAAGGTCAGGGCCAATCAAATCTAAGCAGGGATTCATTTTAACAGACATACTTCCTGGGACCTATTGCCTAAACAACAGGACTGAGAGCTTGACAACTCAAAATTCTTAAAACATCTGAAATACAAATTTCTCAAACTTTCCACCAACTACTAAACAATATTGCTTTTGTAAATAATGATCTTGTCTTACCGTGCTATTTATGTCTTTACTTTGCCTTTTTCTCCTATTACTGACTGACTTCCTTCCATTAATATTACTACCAGAGAGGTACTGTGGTGAAAGGATAACGGTATCATGCATCTTTGAATAGTGGGTTTGGGGAATATATAGATTCTGTCTAAAAAGACAGAGCACAAGAAAATAAAAAATGTTCATATAGTACATTCCATGTTTAATATGCAAAATGTAAAAACCTGGCAATCCAACAATTTAAATCAAGATGTTAATTATGCACTATTTGTCAGGCTGTTTTCAAGCATTTAAGCACAATAGAAAAGACATCCAACAATGACAATTTTTCCCTTTTAACTTAAATATATCTGCATAATTAATGTTTCACCGAAGTACAAGTTTGCACGATTGGCTATTGATTGGTTCAAACTGTAACAGACCTTACCTGTCACAGTATTTGTCTATAAAATCTTCTCTCTGTTCTTTACAAATCCTTTGATGGGCAAGGCTATTCTTTCGCAATGAACCTGAAAATAATTATAAATCAATATGTCATTAAATAAACATATCGGCAGTTCCTGCCCTAAATATCAAAATGTTTTGAATTATTATAATGCTGCCTTTTAAATATTAGAAAAGAAGGCTCGGAAGATAGTAATACAATAATTTTGCTAGGAGATAGCAACTTATAAAGGCTATAAAAAGATTAAGGTGTGTCACTAAGGAGGCCTATATTACACACTATGAGCCAAATTCTGCTTTACTGTCATCAAACTTTCTACAGCAAAACAAAATATGTTGCAACAAATGGAGACCTTGACTTATGACTGATCGTTTAGCAACTGTTTGAAATTACAACGGACTCCCAAAAGGTACTTACAACCTAGTTCTGTAGCTCTGATGGACAGTTCCCCTCTGTCATGTGACCGCATTTACAGCGGTTTATAGCATCCTGGATTCAAGTGACCGCGATTTTTTAATGTTTTGCTGAAAACTGGAGTGTATGATTTTCTGCAAAAATGACCCACAACGAACAATAGGTTCGCTTAAGGACTGCAGATTCACTTAATGACCACAGTCATTCACTTAATGACCATATCAGAAAAGATAATAGATCACTCACATGATAACCCACTTTGTAAATATCACGACTTACGTCCGTAATGGGAAGGCTCCATTATGGTCGTAAATTGAGGACTACTGGTATAAACTGAAATGTATTTGTATAATGAGATTTTTTTTTTTTTGATGCTATCTTGCTGCAAACTCTATTTCTACAGATTTGTTCTGTAAAAGCAAAGCAATCATCTGAGTCTGCTTCATCACGGGGAGGTCAGTCTCACCCAGAATAGGCAATTTACCATAATCCTAAACCCAGAATTTTTCACCAGCTTTGTGGTTCATTGTTAACTTTTTAGGTATAGTTTAGTTATAGATAGCTAATATAACTGCTAAATTGAATTACATAATACATTGCAAGACCGCAGCGATTGAAGTTTGAAGGGGAAAAGTTGTTCTGGGACCCTTGCAGCCATATATATTACATTATTTGACATTAAATACAATGGACCTTTTTTTCTAGGTTTGCATCTAAATTCAGAAAAAAAGCTCATTTAAGGAATTTCTGACAGCATCTCTCCAAATCATCCTTTGAATCTAGAATCCTTCAAAGCCATAATATGTTAAGAATGGGATTGCCATTGCAAAATGATTCAGAAGCTCCAGGTAGTACATAATTGTAACTGGTTTGTCCATAATGAACGTGTCAGTTTTGACCCAAGTACATGATCCTAAATTCACTACTGAGTTCCTAAAAGCTTATGAATTAGCACATCCTCTCGTATCTGGTCATGCCTTCAGAAGTTGTAGAGGCTTCATCACTGGAGGTTTTTAAGAAACAACTGGACAGCCACCTATCTGAAATGGTAAAAGGTCTCCTGCTTGAGCATGGGATTGGACTAGAGGACTTCCAAGGTCCCTTCCAGATCTATTCTGATTGGATTGAATTAGAAGGCCTCCCTGTTTCTTCAATAACAAACATGTAAATCATCTACAAAGGTAGACATTTTATTTTCTACAATGGTATTCTAATTTTGGAATTCTAAGATGTAAACTATTAAGTGTGAAATAAAATATTGTATGAGTGTAAATAAATGCATGGATGTGTATCAGTGGTGGGATTCAGCCAGTTCGCACCACTTCGGGAGAACCGGTTGTTAACTTTCTGAGCAGTTTGGCAAACTGGTTGTTGGAAGAAATCAATAGAGCAGAGAACCGGTTGTTAAATTACTTGAATCCCACCACTGGTATGTATGTTTGTGTATGTATACCTGGGGAGATACATTTATAAGCCTCTCAATTCTATTTTATGCTTAGATTTTAGGTTGCTTTATTATATTGGATTTGTAACATTTGTGTATACTTCTTTTTCCTGGATAAAGACATGCTAGGTATTTTACCTTTATTTAGTTCTTTATGTCCATGATGGATCCATGATCCATGATGTTTAAGTTGATGTTTCAGGTCAACTTTACTAGATGAACTTCCTTGTAGGTCACAGGATGAAATGTCTTCTATTTCATTACCTAGCCCACAAAAGTTATACAGTCATGTTACACACTATAAATGTATCAACCTTAAATATGAGTATGTATAATATATTTCATTATTGTATCGTTTTTATAATTTATGATTGATGGCAGTCATTGAAAGAGCCCCAATATTAACCATAATATATTAATTAATAATATGGAAAAAATTGGTTGCCATGACCTCCAGTTGATGCATGAACTGAACTGACTAATTTAGGCCTTTCCCTAGCTAAAAGATATCACTTCATCTTCTATCTGCTTTATTATTTTAATTAGCATTCTATAGTGTCTTTCTGTTTGTTCGTTTGTTTGTTTGAAGTCATAAAACAATTTTTAAGCAATGTGTACAAACCAAATAGGCTTATTTTTAAAATGTTGATATGAATAGGCACATGTATAGATCCAATTAGTTAAATATGATAAACAAATCAATAACTCACTTTAGAAAACTATAATTTTAATAGCCTAAATGGCTGTCAGCTGTTTCAAGCTGGCAAGTTTAAGCTCACTGTTTTTTTATTGCAAATGCACCAAAGCAATTTCTGTAAATATTTCTGTGAATATTATTTAATGTTTTCTGTGAAATATTATTTAATAAGAAATAACAATATTGAACTTGGTGCAAGTCATACACCTAGGAAGTTGTGGGTATGGTAATATAGAGCATTATTCATGATATAGCAACAGGTTCAACAGGAATGCAGCTGCCTACAAGCATTTGCAGAGGCAATCTACTGTAGATAATGTAAGAAATATTATTGAGCTGACCTATCAGATTCAAAGGTAGGATGGCTAGATTGACCAATGTAAATGCCTTTCGTTAAAAGAAAAGAATATTAAAAGGTAGTTTGGAATAATGAAGGGGATGTGATAAAAGTTGCCTTTTGGAACTTCAGATTTGTCACCTTACAAACTCAGGACAAGAAGTCATTATTTGGCTTCCTAAACAGCTGTCTTCAGACCCATTTTTTTAGTGCATTTATTGAAAGGCTACAGAAGGAAAAGTTTTTTTTTTATGTAGAATTAAATTTGTCACTAAGAACAAGCTGACCCAATGAATTATTTCCATGATTTAATTTCAATTTCAATTTCAATATCTTAAGTGACATGTTTTATATTATATGTCTGTAGAAGGAGAGCCTAATTCATTAAGAGATTGTGGATAAATCAAGGGACATGGAGGATTACTTTACTCTGTCCTAAATGCTTGGTGTTTTTATAAGAGAGAAGTGACTATCACAATTTCCTAAATGCAGTGCCAGTTCTGATATAAGAAATTGTTCCAACCTGAAGATTGAAGAAATTACCACAAGGTTTCTTTAATATACACTAGATTCAAGGCCATCTGAGAATCCCAACCCTTTCTTCTTCTGATGGAGAGCAACTTTTTGAGAGGCTAAAGAAACTTCAATCTTACTTTAACTGAATTTAAATAAATGATACCTTATATACCTGTTACATCTAAATCCACTGGTTTTCCTTCAAAGAAGATCGGAAATCTTTCACAATCAGAATGTCCTCTAGTTGCTTTTCTGTATTCTGTTTTATTTCTAGATTAAAAAGGAAATATAGCACTGAAATTGAACAGCAAACATGCAGGTAATGATGCAATCCCATGCAAGCTTACAGAAATACAGAAATAAATTTTGCTAATCTTAATTATCTTCTTCCTAGAAAAGTTTTTCTTGAAATCTAATAATCACTTATCGGGGAGTATATATATGATTCAGTTGACCTCATTTCTAAGTAAATATGTAGGCTTGCAATGTAAATCTATAAGGTAAACTACCTTGGTTTTTTTGCATTTTATATTGATAAGGGTGCTGATTTGATTCATTTTATGTATATACATACTAACCTATTAGAATAACAGGAACATATTTTATTTCTTGATAACTGCATTTTCAATGTAGGATGTATAATAATTTTAGACTTATCGATAGAATGTCTCACTTTCTCAACGTTATCTGAAGCTGACCTTCCTATGGAAAATATTACAAGTTAAAAACTGATCAGTGGATGCTTCTTATTTGAATGATTTAATTACTTATTAAAACACAAATGTTTGTTTTTATCTTGTTCTACCTTGTTCATTCAGTAAAGTGAAATCAACCTCATTAGATTCTTTGCTGATTAAATTTGCTAGAGCTGAAGATCTTTTTTGAAGATCATTTAAATTCCTGATGGAAATGAAAAGAAGATTAGCATTATGTTGTATCAGATTAATTGGATTGATATTCTGATACTTGGCCAATTAGGAGCAACACATGAATAAATGCATTTACCACCAGTGGATATAATTCTATTTATAAAAATCTCTGAACTTTATTTAGTGAAATTGTCATATTGGACAATATTTGGTTTTAGTTCAAGAGAAAAATGCCTAAAAATGAAAGAATATGAGAAAGGAAAAAACAGTAAATTTAATATATTTTGGGAAGTTACCTATGTGTATTTTCTTGTTCATTGTTGTAATTCTGTTTTGTTTTATGGGATCTGTGGTATTGGTCAAATTCTTCAATCTTACATATAAAAATAAAATAAAATATAGAGTGGTTAATAAATGAAACAATAAGAATGACAGACAACTTAGCACATTCATTTAATTTATAGCAATGTACCTTATTACATAATTAAACTAATTTATTGAATCATTAAGCGATTAAATATGAACTTGACTTACAAGAATATGCTTATTTTTTTGTTGTCTTGTTTTGTCCACAGATGACATTGTTCTTAAATGGATATTTTTTTTCTGCATTTCCAGATGACTATGGAAAAAGCAAAATACAAATCTTTAAAAATTTCTTCCTTAATGTACTTTTTTCTATGAAGAATGGTGTTTAATTTCAACCCTCATAGCAAGTTTCTTCAACTTTGAAGAGTATTATTATACTTGTCCCAATCTTAGATAACAGATTTAAAGGAAGCTGCAGTGGATGTCATTTTATAACAAACCTTTAATCATATTCTTTAAAAAAGAGATTAAAATCTTCATCAGCAATCACTTAATTTATGTAACAGGCATTTAGAAAAAAAAATCAGTATAACAAATCGTATGAGTCCCAAAAAAGCTGATACAAGCAAACCACCTTGGAAAATAGTTAAATTTCCTCAAACTGATGTCATGTCCATTGGTGTTTAAAGGAAAAAAAAACATTCTTAATTTATACCGGGTCAGACATAAAAAAACATTTTGAATCCTAACTACGGTAGTATATAATTTAAGTTTTAATGCATTCCATTCTTTTATGCAAGTCTAAATTTCAGTTTGTGTTTGAGATACCTCAATTGGTAAGCCATTATTAGTGTTTATTCTTCAAAACATAACATAACAGTCTTCTTTTCAATTTATCTTTAGAGAGTAATCAATAGCCTATTACACTTTACTTGGAATATTATCTCAACTAAGCCAGAGGGACATCTTTACTAAATTTAATCAACTTCAGTGATTATCGTAAAAGTTCAACCTTACATTTGCTGGAATGGATGGTTGCTGTCACCTTGTATAGATTTTTTATATGCCTTTTGTAGAGTTCCTTCTATAGGATGATTTTTATTCTTCCAGTAGTTCTCATTTTGGGAAATATTTAGTTCGGCAACATTTCTTTTTGGAGATTCATTGGTACTTGTAATCAAAGGACTCTAAAAGAAGCATAAGAGAAATATAGGAAGCACAATACTTAAAACATGCAAAAATAAATGTACTGAAAGTGCTCTCTCTTTGCTTACAGAATGCTGATTAAGATTATAGGTATATAACCTGGCTTGCCATAAAACCTGGATAATTGAGAAAATATTTTTGTTGAAGAAACAGCTGTAATTTTGAAAATAATTTTCTTGATGAAATTAACAAAAACAAAACCCTTATAAGAGTCAGTGTCTACTAAATGTCAGAAAATTATTTTTTAAATTCCTTTGGATTGAAGACTACATTGTTTTCTTTCTTCACTAATCAGTCTTTAAGACTTACAAAATATGGGATAATGGATTACCGCAGAACAGCTTGAACAAATAGGAGATGGGTGGGATCTGAGTGACGGTGATGTTATATATGTTGAGGAATATGAAGCAAACGTCTTCTCAATTTTCTCTTTGATATCTTCAAGGAACATCCCAAGTTTAAATATTTCCCCTTCTACTTTTCTAAATACAAAAAAAGAAAAAACCCACTCAAAACTATATATAACATTAATTTTGCTCTGTTCTTTCATTATCAGATGTTATCAGATGTAAGATATGAAACAATAGAAAAATAAATGAGAAATTGGAAATTGAAATACTACATTTATGAGAGATAATGTTTAATATTTACTGAAAACAGTGAAGTTGAATGGTAAAATACAAAATGTCTGCAGTAATGAAAATACTAATTAGATTAGCAAGAAAAGGGCCTGGTGGCTCAGCAGACTGATAGCATTGTGATTAACACCAGTATCTGCAATTACTGTAAGTTCGAATCTCCCCAGGCTCAAGGTTGACTCAGCCTTCCATCCTTTCTAAGGTAGGTAAAATGAGGAGCCAGTTTGTGGGGGCAATAAGCTGACTGTATAAATATACAAAAGTATGAAGGCTATTGCTTAACGCATTGTAAGCCGCCCTGAGTCTCCGGAGAAGGGCGGCATATAAATCAAATAAAAAAAAAAAAGAGTTTAGTTTTGGAGGAGAAAATTGATAGACAGTTCTATAGAGAACAAGGAAGAAAAATGGGCCCTATACTATGAAATAGTAATTGCATACTTTTGAACTTCCAGCTATATTTTTCTATGTTGCCTACATCTTTTAATAGCAATAAATTATCACTTTATAATTATAAAGTATTAAATATTTACCCAACAAAAAAATTATGACAGTAAATACTGGATTTGGAAAAATATGTATTTTTAACTGAAATCAAGCATTAATAGGTTTTATTTCTAGGTACAGAGGATCGGATTGCAATATTAACGAAGTAGTACAGTAAAAAAAATTAATAGCTATGTTATTTCAAAACATTAATACTGGACCTGTTAGGATCAAATTTTCCAATAGTTCTTGATGAATGGTTATGGTTCTGAAGTTGCAAAGCATAATGCTTTTCCTTGGTAGCTACATAATTATGTTCCAGTTGCTCCAGTTGTTCTTTTAAAAGTTGCAAAAACTTCATTCAAAAATAATAAAATCATTTAATTCCATATTAATTTTACTATGAATCTATTCATGTAATCTATTCCATTAATAGAAATTGAAATGTCAATTTCTCCTCAGATATATAATAGCAATAATTTTGGAAGAAACAATATAAATAGAATTACTGAATCTGGATGACATTAAACTTTCTAAACTGATCTCCAGCTTTAAATGTTGCTAAACATGACTCATCAAACTCATTCCTTGAGTGCTGTTATAATTTTGCTTCTTCAGTTCTTAAGTACCTCTTCTATGAAAATAAGCACTGGTTAAAATATCTAAATTGTATATTATGCAGAATTCTACATGCCCTTTTCATGCGGGAGGCGTCCATGCACATGTAGGCTTCTGAATTCAATTTAACACAAGAAGAGGAAGCATCACACAGATCTTCATAGATCTGTTTGCTCTCTAGAAGTGGTCATAGTAGTACAGTACCACAGGATTAGGGACTCTATACTAGTGGTTTCCATTCTGTCATACAAAACTATACTGAGTCCACACTAAATTATTTTATTAACTTCCAACACAGGATATTTAAGTCATAGTTGCGTCCACCCATTTACATCTCAAAATGTATGCAATTAATTAGCTTTACATATTATAGTATTCTGAAATGATAAAAATCACACAGTATTGCTTATATAGACAAAAGACTGGATCCAGGCTGCCACAGCAATTCTAACTCTGCCAAAGGCTGATATAAGAAGACTGAAATGGAATGAAATTGTTGTGGTGTTATGTGAATAATTTCAGGGACTGCTATATTGATAAACTTTTTCCTAACTTAGAAAACCAAGTTCCCATAACAGCTAAAATGGTGTGTAAAGAGAAAATTTGAATTTAGAGCTTCCTTATTTGTCTGATAAAGTCACAGTATGAATTGTAAAATTTCCCTTGTTTGTTTCAATGAGAAAAACAATTCAAAACACACTAGTTTAAGTAAGGAGGAAATGCTGTAGGTCAAGGCATATAATAAATCAATGGGTGTGTGAATGATGGGTCTCTACCATGTAACTTTCCTTTCAGCCTAAGGTTGCTTAATAAATTAAACTGAGTTCTTATTAAAAATAGATAAGAGTTGAAAGGCACCTTGAAGGTCTTCTAGACTAACATAACACCCTGCTCAAGCAGGAAACCCTATAGTACCATTTCAGACAAATGTTTGTCCAATTGCTTCTTAAAAATCTCCAGTGTTGGAGCACGCACAACTTCTGGAGGCAAGTCTTTCCACTGATCGTTATAATTGTCAGGAAATTTCTCCTTAGTTCTAGGTTGGTTCTCTCCTTGATTAATTTCCATCCATTGCTTCTTGTACTGCTTTCAGGTGCTTTGGAGAATAGATTGACCCCCTCTTCTACATCATGATCTACATCATGATGATCTACAGATCTACATCATGGAACTGGATAATCTTCCAATGGAGCTCCTGTCTTTTAAAAGTATATATAAAGTTGAATTTACCTGAAGGTGTTCTTGTACTGAAAATACATTCTGTTTAATACATTCAGAAAATATTTCAACCTTTAAAAAAGGAAAAAAAATACATTGCATTTGAACTTGCAGATGGGATGTTAATAAAATAGGTCAAGTTCCAAACATTTAAAAATTAACATGTGGCATTACATTTACTTTCAGCTCTTCAGTTTGTTTCTTTAATATCTGTTCCGTGTCATCTGTTATATTTTGCAGAAGAGGAGTGTTCACAGATGGTTGTCTTACTGCATCAACTAACGGTAATGAAGAAGTTATATTTTTAGATGGTGATTCTACCAAACAAAATTTAAAAAAGATTAAATAAAAACTTGGAAAATTTTCTCAAGACAACAACCTGCTTTTTTGTAAAGCCTATTTAAAGTACCTGGATGAGGGGCCTGGGAAAAATCAAACATGTGCTCTATAGGAATGGTTGCAGGAGAAAAGGCAGACATTTTGGAAGCTATTCCAGTACTTTGTGCTTCAATACTAAATTCTGCTATATGTGAATTTGAACAAGGAGGTATCTGTGAAAATATACACATTCAATTAAAAGTGCAAAATCAGCATTAACAATAGAATTCATTCACTTGCCTCTGTTATCCCATACTTTTAGCAGCCTCAAACAATAATTTTGTAATTAAAAAAATAATTTCTAAACATTTTCATATTTTCATTACTCTAAATATTTATATATATACATCCTGCAGTAAAATCTTCTGTGTGGCTTACAGAGTAAGCACATAGAAAACATAACTTGTAGCCAGATACTAAATCAGAAGATAAAATAATGTTATCATGTTAAAAGCTTCTAAACATTACTACTTTGTCAACTCTAAAAATTACATGCATACTTTAACAGAACCTGCAATGTCCTAAAAAAACAAGGCAAACACATAGATAAAATATTTCTAAATCAATATAAAATAAGTCAGAAAATACATTAGGGAATTAATTCTATTATTCCTGATTTCTCAATGAATAATTTTGATCATGGGATGCTTTGAAAGAGAAAATTAAATTTTGAGACTGAAAGCTGTTGAATAGCAAAGAGTAAAGCAAACAAACAAACAAACATGTTTTTATTTGAAACAGGAGAAAAAATTGGGGTGATTTTCAGAATTGGAGGGAGGAGAGGAATTAAGGGAATAAGGTAAAGTGGACGGTTGGGAACAAATTAAGGCATTATTTAAGACACCAGTGTTGTAATAAAACAGAAAGAAAATGGAGGATAACAGCTAATTGGTTTTTATTTTTCCTGCCCAACTTTTGAAAAATGAAATTTATAAATATATTAATCACAAACTGCAGCAATCCTAGTTACAGAAATCAAGAAGTGCGGAGTTGCTTCACAAAAGATAATTTGGCAATGGGGACTGAGATTTGCGATAGTGATAGCGAGGTTCTCACAACATGGCCCATGAATATTTCAAGGAATTTCTCTTTCCTTAAGTACACGGTGTGGACTCTTTACTCACCTTCAGAAGCCCTCTTCCAAAAGTGTAAGGTTATAAAATACACAAAGGTTTCTTCAACTGAGGTGCCTTATTTATGGAAAACACTCCCTAGGAAAACATACTTTCATCTATGTCAATTTATTTTCATTGCCAGGCAAAAACATTCTTTCTGAACAAGATTTTAATATTTTTGTATTCTGTTTAATTTTAAATGCCCATTGTACCCTGCAATAATAGAATTTAAGTTTGGTGAAATATGTACCCTATCATACAGTTTGATAGGGCTTGGGAAAAAGAAAATACATTATTTTTTATTAAGACGTCATCCTCAATAATGAAATTGATTTCTTATTCTGAGAGATTTACCTTAGAACCAAATCTTAGTTGATCAATATGATTTTGAACCTCAGCTTGTCTTGTCAGCACCTGTAGTTTGAAAAGGTGCAGTAAATTTTTTTTGAATGTGGTTAATATTTTCAGCATAACATTAGTTGCATTGTTACAATAACGTAAGACAGGAGTCAGCACCATTTCGGGTCTCCAAATCTCCTTAAATCTTATGAGGGTTTAGCAATATTACTCTTAGATCTCATGGGATTTTGCAAACTAATGCCTAAAGATTCCATACATTTGAAGAAGTGTAGAATTAAAAAGTAGTTTAATTTTGATTGGTTGCAGCTATCATTTTGGGGACTGGTGGACACTTGAGCATCCATAGGTGCAGATTTGCTCATCTATGTCATAGGATACTCAAAAGCATTCTAACTTCTATATTCAGTAAGCTGCTAATAAGTACTGCAAGAACTGTGAAGGAAAAAAAAAGAATTAGTTTCAGAAAAAAATCAAAGTAAAACATATGCCATTAGACAGGAGAACAACATATCAACTACTGTAGCTTTATTTATTATTTATTAAACCCATATGGCCATCAAACTGGACAGATTCAAGGCAGCATACATTAAAAGCTAAAAAAATATATCAGAGTCTAGAAAATATGAAAATGAAATGATGTAATGGGAAAGTATATTACAAACATAGGATTAGAAAGAAGACTGGAAAACGAGTCCTTTCTAATATGTAATATGGCTGAAAAGCTAGCAGACTAATTTGAAGAAAATGCCACATGCAAGGAGAGTCCTGAGGCAGTATGTTGTCATAAATTAGCTACTACTGTAATATTGCTAGAGATTTATACTGGAGATAATGAATTCATGATTTTGAAAGTAGGAATTGTTATCATAAATAAATATAATTCACGTTACTATGATAAAGAACAATTAAAATTATTTCCACAGTAACCAGTGATTTCCAAGGCTGATTCCAGGATAGCAATGGACTCTACTAAAAAAAATAAAGGAGGGAGGGAGAATTGGCAAAAAATCAGAAACTAGTCTTAATGTGTAATTTTTATTTGTTAAAGTTCCATTGAATTTCAGTTCATTTAAATATTTTTCAGCACATGTATGTTACACTGCATTTATTGCAATATAAATGTATGTATATTTATTAAGAAACATTCTATTAATAAGACTATGAAAGTGGTTTAGGATTGCAAACCCCCCCCCAAACAAGAATCCAGAAGAATCCCCCTGGCATTTAATTTAAATTAAATGTTTAAAGTAGATTTTCAGCATTGATTTGGAGATCTAACTCAAAAATCAGTGATTGAATTTATCCATATAGAAGCAAACTTAGTTTATATGCAGACAAATCACTTTTAATCTACCTCTAGCTGTTGATCAAGTTCAAAAGTTCCATTTTGGTCATCTTGATTTCTGTTTGTATCAGATTCCAAAAATGTAATTGCTTCTAGAACATCTTTACCAAGCAAATCTGTGGAAGATTTAGTTCTTTTAAATACAAAGCTTTCATTATTTCTTTTTAATTCTTTGACTTTTGGAGAAATCTCAGAGGAATTGCCAAGTCTATAATAAACCTGGTGTTCATTGCATTGGGGACTATGAAAATTTTCAGTGTTATCCAGAAAATATTGCTGATTTTGATACTCTTTGTGGGTAGAAGTATAATTTAAGTCTTCATTAAGTCTGCCAGGTTCCTTCTGAATTAGAAATTGTGAGTCATCCATGTTGCAGTATTTGCTGTTACAAACAAGAGTACCCTCATCTGTTAAAGATAGCTTATCTTGAGTCAAATCCCAATTTTTGACAATTGAGTTACAACTTACTTTCCTTTCACTATATTTTATTTCTTCTTCTGGGGAAAATATCCCTGTATTTTCTGAACTCTTATTTTTTATTAGCACTGTTTCATCAAAACTGTCAGTAAATGATATCTCTGGGATAGTCTCAGAATCAATTAATTGGTATGTTAAGTCTTCTGTTGGAAAATGACGTAAAAGGACATCTGACATTTTTGAGTTGGAAAACTCTTCATTTCTTCCTGAACTGGTAAAACCGCCAACTTGTATTTCCTTTCCTGTTGTCATGGTAAATTCTATGTCATTTTTTTTGGTCAATAGCACTGTATTTACTTTCCTTTGAGACAATTGCTTTTTGCAGTCTGAATTTTCTTTTGACAGACTGCTGATAGAAGATGTCAATGTGGAAACAGTTGGGGAGACATGTTCTAAAGAAATAAATTCTTCCAAATTCTGTGAATCACAACTACATTGATCTCTATGTTGTAGATCTCCATCATAAGGCAAATCTTCTTGCTCATTATCAGTATTGTCTTCAGAGTAAAGCATATCAAATAATATACTATTCACTTACTTTTCATATACTGAATGTTGTTATATTGAAATTACTTATATTTTGATCATATTCTGCATGATTTCAAGCTCTGTAAGATTTGAGAAAACAAATTTAATAATCTGAATTATGAATAAGATGACAATTAAATATTGTAAATCTTCCATTTCCTTTCTGTAAAACTTTTATAGACTCATCATTTGATATTTGCATTTGTTCCAAAAATGTCTATGTGATAACCCAAGGATCTAGTTTGGGTTGAAAGATATATACTTATAATTCTTTACACAGTTTAACTAGATGATCAAAGTTCTATTGGAAGATTCATATTATCTATTGAGAATTATGCACATCAGAACAATTATATCATCCATGTCAACTGAATTACGCCTTTAAGTGTGATTAAAAATTAGATACATACAAAATAGTTATTTTATATAAAATTTCCTCCAACATTCCTACTTTCTATATAAATCAACTCATTAATGTGCCAATTTTGAAACACACCAGGATGATAAATTTTAATTTGAATCTAGGTCATAGTTATAAAGTGCAAACAAGCTTAACATTAACATCTGCATGCTTTTTTTAAGACACTTTAATCTTTCTTTCAATACACATATTCTCCAAATAAAAGTCACTCTGTACTCATACGTGCATTGTGCTAATATCTTCAATATATACAGAAAATAAGAAATTTCATTAGATAATAAAAAATAGAAATTATACACACTGTATATATCACATAATGGTAAATCAATAATGAACCTTTATACTTACATACTATAGGAAAATATTTGTTTAATTTTCAGGAAACAAGGATAGTTATTGCAAGCAAAATAAAAATCCTTACACAGGTTTCTGTAATCTAGTTTAGTTGTAACCAAAATATAAGGCTCCTCTTTAGTAGGTGTATTTTATTTCGTCAGTTGTAACTCTATACTGAACACAGCTGACCTGGAGAAGTACAGTATCTTTAATAATGCAACCATTCACTTTGTTACTTGCTTCTTTGATCCTGCCATTATTCAGTGATAGCGTAAAGGGAATCAAGAATAAATCAAGAATTTTGAAAGCCTGAAATCAAATTCAGCTTAATCTATTTATCAACTAATGTTTATTTTCAGTGGGACTGATTATGATGTTTTTAGAAGTGAAACATTAACATTTGAGGCTCTCATAAACATGTCTATCTGCACTGTAAGGACTTTAAATAATTTATTTGTGAAAATTAATTATTTAGTACTACTCCAGACACCATCTGGGACTGCTTCCTAAGATCATGAGCAGACCTCTGCACCATAAAGCCTTCATGAATTATCTCTAGATAGGTAATTTCTAGGAATGTAAATGTAACAGTTGTAAAGGGATGACATCACTAAGCATTCCTGCCAGAATTTGAAAATTCTTTTAAAATATAAGTTTTCTTAATTATTTTACTGCCTGTTTTAGTGAAATATAATTTTCTCATAAAACAATGGTTTGCACAGTAAGAAGCACTTATTACCAACAGAGATATGCTAGAACACGTAATCTGAGAATGGACAAAGAAGTAGTACACCTGTTCCCACTATAATCTGTCTTCCATAAAACTTTCTTCTGCATAAGTACCCTGTCTTCCCTCCCTTCCCTCTACTTCATTCCCAATGTATTTAATAATATTACCTCAGTCAAGACACTTCATGCATCTGATGTAATGAACTGCAGCTGACAAAAAACTTACACTAAAATGTGCTATTCTAAAGAGGTGTTACCAGGTTCTTTCTGATTTTAGGCATAGGTATAAAATCTCTTCCTGTATTTATTACTAGTTTTTTGCTCTTCTGCAAAATTAGCTCATAATTGCAACTAGCGTTAAAAACTGTGAGGCCTCAACAAAAGAACCTTATTACTGCATTGAACCAAAAGCACAGCAAATTCATGAGCTTCAGAAATGGCCTCTTCAGAGAGGCTTTCCCAAAACAAACACCAACTATGAATATGCAAGCCAACAGAAAGACGGAACGTAAACTGGTTAAAAAAAAATCTTACATAATAAACATTGGTGAGTATTGATGCTGATGATGCTATCGATACAATACTTTTTAGTAATCTAATTCCCAAAGATATAACTGTAAGACACAGAGAGCACTTTTTGGCAGTTTTTTTGGTGGTATATCTAACACCATGTACAGTATAATTTTCTCCCAAAGAAGAAAGTAGCAATCTCATATGTTCAGCTGTTATAGAGCAGTTTTGCTGTACCATACAGTATGAAATAAGCCTTGCGCATACACTGTTATTTGACAAGGTACAATAGGAAAGTCTCATATAAAGAAGACTGAAGTAAAAAAGATGCCTTGCACCTGGGTATACATTTTCTCCCTTTGAATGTTTAGCAGAAAAAAATATGCTGATTACATTTGCCACTATCCAATGCATACCCCATGATAGGCACAATTTTTCTATCACCAGCATATAAATAGGGTAGCCCTTTTCATCTGAAGGAATGTTTTAGGAATTAAAAGCTGCATTTTAAACAGTTACGTTTTTTCTTATTAAAGAGCAAATGAAGTTGCTTTTCTGTCAGCTACATTTGAAAAACTTGAAATTCCTTTCAATTCATTTCATTATTAATATTTGAGATACAAAGCTCATATACAAAGTGAGACACTGATGGCTGTGCACTCTAAGAAGCCCTCATATTGAAATCTATTTGTATGTATACCGTATACAGTTGGGCAAAAATATACCGACTTGGCAAGACCAGAAAATTTTATCTATCCCTATCTGAAATATAGGGAGTGTTCAAACATGCTGAATCAGGATTTGTTTATTAGGCGTCACAGGTAAACTGATAAAAAGCAAATTTCAGAAACATTAAATTCCCAGTGAAATACTTAAAAAGGTATCTAGTAACTTATTTTAGCTATACAGCTAATTTTCTGAATGAATGCAGAAATTGCATACAATACTCATTGTAAGAAAGAATTATGAATCTCTGATACTTGTATCATAGGAAAAGAATATATTGCATGGTTAAAGGGGATAACAAATTGTCTAGAATGTATGGCCTGTTAAGCATTTAATAATATGGTTCTCTTACATTAACCATACTCATGCCACAGATAAGTTGCACTACTACAGCAAGTTTTTTGGATGAACATGCTCTGGCTGTCAAGCAAGTATTAAAGATGATTTTCCGCCCCACCTGTTCCTGGGTGAATACATTTATTTTGAAATAGTGCCAAGAACTCTTGGTGAGTAACTATGATTATTTTATTGCCCCACCCTTTTTCTTGCCATACCAATTTCATTAACGCTCCTTCTGTAATTTAAAAGAAAAAAGAGCCAAAGTCCAAATACATGCTCAGCTTCAATGAACCCATTCTTAAGAATTACTTCTAGGCTTGCAGAGCTCATCCCGGTACTTAAAAATTAACCCAACCCACTGAATCCATGTTACTCAGTACTAGGCCAAAATGCAAGTGGTTTGGTGGATCAATGCAAACACAATATTGTTATGCAAACACAATATTGTGTGAAACTACCTCACAGGGTTACTGTTGAGAGGAAAGAAATTGGACAATACTATGCATATCACCTGGGGTTCCAAGAAAAGGCAGGATATGTATCTAGTGAATGAACAAGGAAAGGCATGACTATAATACAATTCTTGAAAAGCAGTTATCTGCTTTCTAGAAGGAATCCTCAAAAAGGATTTGATAGGTGTATTGTACTGTATATATTTAACACAATTATTAACTGCCCCATTTTATACCTTTGGGTGGGGACAACAGACCAAAAATTCCAAAAGATATATAAATAATGAAATAATCATAAAAGATAAAACAAAAATATGCATGCATAGAAAAACCCCATGTAACGATCAGTTGAAACCTAAAGCTAGTTTATAATAAGTTTGAGGGATACATATTTCTCAACTCATATAGGTGATTGAAAACATGTCCCAAAGAATGGAAGCAAGCATATGTGCCTTCATTTGCAAGTATATTCATCTTTTGAACTAGTTCAGAAATGGAGGAAATGCATGATTATTTTTCATACGTTGTCAACAGCTTCATTGTCACGATCCAGAACGACTTCTTCATATACAGGTAGTTCTTGACTTACGACAAAAAGAGCCCAAAATTTCTGTTGCTGAGACAATTGTTAAGTGAGTCTTCCCCCACTTTATGACCTTTTTTGCCACAGTTGTTAAATGAATCACTTCAGTTGTTAGGTTAGTTAAGTGAATCTGGCTTCCCCATTGACTTTGCTTGTCAGACATTTGCAAAAAGTGATCAAATGACCATGGAACATTTTGTAACCATCATAAATGTAAGTCAGTTGCCAGCCTCTGAATTATGATTATATGACCACAGAGGTGCTGCAATGGTTGTGTGAAAAACGGTCATAACTTACTTTTTTTTCAATGCCGTTGTAACTTTGAACGGTCACTAAATGAACTGTTGTTAACTCGAGGTCTATCTGTACTCTACTCTCCCTGTGCAGGAGCCACCGAGCGCTCACATGAATGGTTAAAAAAAAAAAGTGACAAAAGGGCGATCTATTCTATATTGCATGATCCTGTCAATACACATAAGTAACCATCCTTTCCTTTGCTGCGGACCTTTCCCATCGCCCAAAACCGATGCGAGGGAAGCTGTCGCTTTAAATCTCTCTACCCCTCCCCTTGGAATATAAATCTAACCGTAGGAAAAGGGAGGAGAGGACAGAGCTCATCAACTTCACCCTCCTTCTTCTGATTGGCCAATGCAAAAGATGCCGAGGGGAGCGTGGCGGGCGGAACAAGAGCCGGATTAAAAGACAAGACGGCGCCTTAAAAACAAGAGAAAAGGGCATGGCTGCGAGGCGCGTGCGCTGTGCGGCGCGAGAGCGCGGATGGCCGTTTTTCCTTCCCCCCCCTCCTCCTCCTCCTCGTCACGCAAGGAGGCGGAGGGGGAGCGCCCTTGACTGGGCAGGTGAAAAGCAAAAGTGGGGAGCCCCTCCCTTTCTGGCTCTCGGGGGGTATTTTCGCGACGCCTGTGTTGTGAGCTCAGGAGACCGAAGGGAGAGCCGCCTGCTTGCTGTCCGAGGCAGCTTGAAATGAATGTGAGCGAAAAGGAATCCCCTTCGTGGGCACCGCTGAGCTTGGTATAAATGGGGAGTGTGCCAGCGGCCTGTTTGTGTGCGTGGAGGGGGGAAAAAATGAGGGGAAAGGCAGAAGCCGCTCCCTGAAGGTAGTGGGATGGAGGAGGAGGAGGAGGAGGGCTGCCCGTTTTTGGGAGTCCGCACAGTTAAAAGGGGAGCCATTTTGAAAGAAAACCATACCGGGAGGAGGAGGGGGCAGGCAGGGATTCGTGTGAGTTTTGTTAGGAATGGGCTGCATTTTGATTAGTCAGATGCTCTTCGGGGGCGGGGGGAATACGGTTTACCCTTATTTAGGGACATAGGTATTATCTCCGTAAGAAAAAAAAAATGTGTGCCAAAATGGAGAGACAAAACGAAGGCTACGTGCCTGGTAGGTTTTCGGTGAAAATCACCCGAGAATCCTCTCCCATTAATGCTGGCACCGACTGATTTTCTTTGCTCTGGAAACGATTTATAGTTGTGTTGTCTTCTGAAAGTTGGCGGCCCCCCTCATCAGTATTTTAAAAATTTGGATGTCCTGGCTTGGATGGATGTTATGACAGGATGTTTTTAGGATCCAGTAGAAGTTTTTACTTAATAATTGCTTAATGGCCTTCTCTTACTGTACAGTTCTTATTTTTTTGATTGTAAACTTGTGTAGCATTAGATTCTTCTTTCATTGTTAAGTTGTTGGTGTAGGTGGAGTTGTGCCAAAGCCGTATTTTCAGGACTTGCTTAAACGTTAGCGATTTGTAGTACATTTTGGCCAGCAGATGAAAACACTAATGCAGCAGATGATACATAGGTCTGATTTTCTATTATGAATTTGCTATTCAGAAGTTATAACTAAACCTAGTGAAGCTTGCTTAAAGCCCTGGACTACTTTGTAATTTTTTAATGTATTTTTTTTATTAAAAAAAAACATGAATACAAACTAATATAAACTAAGTAAAAAATTAAACAGAAAGCTGACAGTGCAAAAAATGAATTAAAAAAATACAAAAGTACAGATAGTCCTTGCTTAAAACCATTCATTCAGCTTCAGAAATTATGACACTGAACAAAGGAGCTTAAACGAACTCTCTTGAAGTTATGGTGGTTGTAGCACCTACATGATTACATTGATTATGACCTGGGGGCTTGGTAACCTGTTCCCACTTACACCTAGTTGCCACCACTCTGCGATCATGTGATTGCCATTTGCAAAGTCAATAGGGAAGCTGGCAGAAAAGGTTGCTAGCACTGCCAAGAGGACTCTCCCAGATTTCTGGGGGCTGGCTGGAAAAGTCCAAGCAGAATTTTGGCGTGTTTGCAGCATGGTGCATTTGCAATGTGCTTGGATTTTGGGATGGATGCAGTGTGGGGTCTTTTTGCTGTCACCTCAGGAAACGAGGAAGTTGTCTTATCTCCTTGGGGCTGGCTGCAAATGCCCCATGCTGCAAACACACTGTGCTAAAATCCTGCTTGGATTTCAGGATAGACATTTCCAGCCAGCCTTTTTAACAATGAAAGGGTTGCCTTCTGGAGAGATTTAGCCCCCACCCCCCATAGGAGTCAGTATGTCCAGGAGGCAGGTTTTTAACCCTGGAGTACAGGGATTATGATTGTTGAACCAAGTAGTCACATGGTGTCTTGCCTAACTGCTTTGCTCAATGACTGAAGATTTCAGTCTCAATTGTTGTAAGTCAAAGACTACCTGTAGCTTCCAACTTTCCTTACAACAGTTATAAGTACAGCTACAAATTTACCTCTGAACTTTATGACAACATAAGTTTCTTCTTTCTATAATCTACCTTGTCCAATAATCAAAACCATAAATCCTCAAAGTATGTTTTTTCTATTTTCCAGTGATGGCTGTGGCATCATCCAGACATGGGTTGCTTCAGTCAGATCTGCTTTTGGCGGAGTCATAGTTTTTTGACCACGCCCCTTGCTCCTCCCTTTCAGGCCCAGTTTCAACTCAGTTGGTCTGAGAGAAACATCTCTTGCAGATCTGGCTCTCAGCCCTGTTCGATTCCTTTGTTAACTGTAAGTTTTTTGACCTTTTATTTTTATTTTTTTAATTTTATTTTTCCAAGGGTACCGGTCTACCAGGCTATTTAACTATTGGAGCCTACCAGTCTACCCAGTCTCTTTGGAGCGGCCTGGTCTACCAGGCACCTTCTTCGCTCCTGGCGGCTGCCATTTTGGAGGCTCCCTTCACGCGATGGTTCTTTTCCTTATGGTGAAGCTCTTTGAAGCCCTATACCACCAACGAAGGCGCAGGGCCTCCAAACGCTGTACCACCAATATTTAAACAGCGAAACGTGGCAGCAGCTCCAGGATCGCTCTTTTCGGCCGCAGCTGCCTTCAGCATCGCAAATACTGACGATCAGCTGTAGGATGGCCCTTTGAAGCGCTGCGGCAGTTTTTAAAGCAATTTTTGCCGCTTTGCCACCAACAAGTTCAGAGGAGAGGTTTGGAAGACAATTTTAGCCTCAATCCTCTTATACCACCAACAGAGTTTCTTCTGGTGGAGAGTTGCAAGGTCACTCATTGCACTCTCCACGTAGCAATTATCAGCCATCGGTTCCTTGAATCATGGCTGTGGGCGCTAGATAGTGACTGATTCTAGGTGTTACCTGGACAGTCACTTCTTGAGCAGAGTACATCCTGTTTACGTGTGTGCTGGCTGACATCAGTCTTCTCCGACATAGCCGCCACCATTTACTCCTCCATGTGGCTTGGTCATCAGAAGGGGAGGGAGGACTTCTTCATGAAGAACAAGGCACAATTCAAAATCCTTTTGCATGTCAATTGGTTACTCCTACAACTCCTGAATCTGGTAGGATTTTTACAACAACAGCCTCTGCAAGGGAATCTCCCTTACCAGAAAGACCTCCAGAGGACCCATTTAAAAATTTACCAGAAGGATTATAAATCCTTATTAATTAGGTTATTGCCTCTTGCATGGCTGCTGCTTTCCAGGGTGGTCATTCTGGCTCAATAATTTCAGAATGTTCCGTTCAAATCAGAGGCTCTCCTTCAGCTAGCCTAACTGGTTCACATTCTCCTGAAGCTTCCAGAGCAAATGAGGCCTTTGCCTTTGACAAAGAACGTCATTCTGACTTATCAGATGATGAAGGGGTGATTCCAGACACACCTGCCTTTACAGGTTTATTTCCCCCAAATAGATTCAAGTCCTTATTGCATAAGGCACGAATAACTGCTGCAATAAAAGAGGATGATTACCTCAAAGAATCTCAGGAAGCTCAACAGGGACAACCACAGAGTCTTTTTTCTGAGCCTCCTCCTGAACAGTGTTTTATTCCAACCCCACAACTGTTCATAGATGTGGTCAAAAAGCAATGGTCAAGTCCTGCAACCCTATCTTCTGCACATGGGACAGATAAAAAGTATTATTCTGTAGCACCTAGGTTTGCCCAATTATTGCAGGTTCCCCCAGTGGACAGTCCTGTTGCAGCTCTTTCCTCTTCCTCTTCCTCTTCCTATGTGGCAGGGGATACATAGGAAATGGATAAATTTGATAAAGGTATAATTAAAATCAGCAAAATTGCATTTGTGTTTCACATGTATAGCATGTTTTGATTGATTCTCAATTGTGCTTTGCTTATTTGACAGTTTCTCTCATGTGAATTGTCTTGTACCTATTGGTCTTGCAATCCTTCAAAGGGATACTAAAAGTTGTTAATGAGTTTTAAGTGAATACTTAATGCTACATTAATGAAATTCATGGAATGCAGTTGTGTGTGGTCTGCATTTTTCTCAGGCTTGACTTCTGAATCATTTTTGAAGAATGCACAGTTTAAATAATATGCTGGGTAGGAGTTGATGTTTCTAGTTCCCTGGACCACTAGTAGTCCTCGATTTACAACCACAGCTGAGCCCAAAATTTCTGTTGATAAGTGAACAGTTATTAAGTGGTTTTGCCCATTTTTACAACCTTTCTTGCCACTGCAGTTGTTAAATTAGTAACATGGTTGTTAAGTGAATGTGGCTCCCCTATTGACTTTGTCAGAAGGTCACAAAATGACCCCAGGACTCTGAAACCATTATAATTATGAACCAGGTGCCAAGCATCTGAAGTTTGATCATGTGACCATGAGGATGCTGCAGTGGTTGTAAGTATGAAAAACAGTCATAAGTTACTTTTTTCAATGCCTTTGTAACTTTGAATGGTCACTAAATGAATGGTTGTAAATCGAGGACAACCTGTAATCAGTAATTTTCATACTACTAGCTATGATACTCTTCTGGCATAGACATCTGTGTCTATCACAGTGATGTCAAAATCATGGTACCACAACAATATCCTTACCTAATCTGTTTTCACATGATGATGTCTGATACAAATGCATAACTCATGATTTGCATGATGATGTCATGATATACAGTGTGAGCTATTGTCTCTCTGTATATGGCTATGCCTTCTGATTAGAATCTGGGAACTGAAAATTTGGGACTTGATAAAAAATATAGATACTGTTCTGAGGTGTTATAAGTCTGCTAATGATACCGGTACTGTGTTTTACTCTCTTTAACTTTGTTCAGTGTAGATACTAAATATGTTCTGGTTTAGACAGTAGCATGATTAATAATAGTTTGAGGGTTTCGTATTCAGGATAGTTTGGATGGAATTTCAGTTGAGGAAGGAGTAGTGTTTATTAGTCATATTGCCAATATTTCATTTTTTTCAATGAAATATTTGCATAGACTATTCTGTAAAGAACTGGTGCTTTCTTGTGGTTTATGCCTGAACCAAAAGATTCCTGTTTGTTTTGGATATAGAATAAAAACACAGTTGTTTTTTTATATAGTCCAGAGATGGATGAAAACATACCGTATTTTTCACACTATAAAACACAATTTTTCTCCCCCCCCCCAAAAAAAGTGGGGGGAAATGTCTATGTATCTTATAGAGTGAATACTGGGGAGGGGGTTGGGATGGTGGCGGCATTTGGCACCTCCGCTGCCTGTCACTGCTGTTTGCTGCCTCCAGGGAATGCTGGAGCCTTCGCTGCTGAGCAGCTGAGCAGCGGCTGGATCGGCCTCCCAGAATACCGCTGAGCAGCTGTTGTAGGCGGCAGCAATTTGTGGCGGCAATCCACACTGCCTAGAACAACTTGATCAGTGCTATTCCGGGAGGCTGATCCAACCGCCAATCAGCTGCTCGGCAGCAAAGGCTCCAGTGTTACCTGGCAGTGGCGGCAGCTCAGCTCAGTTGACCGATGGTGGGCGCAGCGGAGCAGAGCCCTGACGAGCCATGTGCTGGGGCTGCGATAACATGCTGAAGCTGACCGGGCTGTTTGCTGCAAAGATGCTAGCCAGCTGAATACTGGATGGATGCTGGGAGGCAGAAGCAGATTTTTTTTCTTGTTTTCCCCCTCTAAAACTAATGTGTGTCTTAGGGTCCGGTACGTCTTACAGTGCAAAAAATACAGTACTTCCAAACAGAACTGGTAAAGAACCAATGGATACTGTTTGGAGTATGTTTCCAGTAATCATAACAGAAGTAGTGTAGCTTCTTGTATTATTGGGATATTGGAGAGCTGCTGTGTCCTGCGTAGACCTCAGAGCCTGTACCCCTCCCTTCTTTCACTATTTGGACATCTGTACCAGCTGAGGGGGAGGGAGGGAGGGAAGGAAGGAAAATTCATGGGCAGGCTGGCTAGAAAGAAATATTCTACTGGGAACTTCTTTTTCTACTGAGTAACAAATGAACAGACCCTTTGGAAAAGGCAATGGCAGATGACAGTTTCATTTGTACTAATCTTGATCAGTGAAATCATACCCAAGATCTCTGTAGGTTTTGTTTTGGCCAAAAGATAGAAAAACAAAACCTTTCCAGGTTTTGTTTTTGCCGAAGTTCAGTGGAATTTCCAGAAATCACAGTATTTGTTTCTGGGTTGAAACAGTGTATTTTCCACTTTGTGTACAATTCTAGTGGAAATACGTGAAAGAGTATGATACTGAGTCCTCATTCTGATATTTTTCTACTACTGTAGTTTCCTTGCAGCTGTTTATTAGGATAAAATTTAAAACTAAATAGGTAAAATTTAAAAAAAAAACAGTTTCGCTACAATTTTTCCAAATAAAGTTTTTAAGTTTTCCTAGAACAAAAGAGACCATAGTTCTATAACCAATCTCTTTAAATTATTACTTTATAACTAATCCATAAATTAGTGTTCAGCATGTATGTAATAAATTTGCTTATGTGTGAGAGAAAGGTTTGCTTTGTAAGCTTTGTTTATACAAGAATTTCATTTGTTGTATCTTCACTAAGCATTGCCATCTTATTTTTAAAAAATTAATTTGACACTCACTATTCAAATGAAATTGGAAACAGCATTTTCTATTCTCTGCAGAAATACAACTGAGCGACAGACACAGATTGTAATACGACTTCTGAATGTATAAGTGATATCTGATAAGAATCTCCTTTTCTAATCAAGGAAGAATACTGCAACAAAAAATTGAATTTTATTAACTCCAAGCCTTGATAACGTATTGGGACATTGTTATGAGAATATTTTTTCATTCCGTGGTGATTTTCCTACATGCTGCCTAGTTGATAATAAATTCATTCAGAATGTGAATTGATGGAAGAAGATGTTTTGTTAAGCATGTGTGAAGATAATTCGTTTCATGTTCGTTACAGGTAGGCATATATACTAATTTTTAATACATTGAAAAATTAACTTAAGGCTTGCACCTGAATGCTTACTTTAATTATTCACAATACTTCAGTTGCTCAGTATATGTATGATTAGTTATCCCATTATATGCATTTTAATTGCAAAATTAGAGTTCATCCATGATTAACCTTTTCCAGATGCTTGTAAGCTCTTAACAATACTCTTTTTTCTTTAATGTTTCAAATTTTGCTTGAAGCTTCCTTATTTTTATCTGTGCTGAGCCAAGCTATAGAACTACATATGTGAGGAATGGTGTTTAACAGATGTACTTGGTACATTGTTTTAAGAGTAATTTAATGTGAAAGGTAGTCTGTTTTCATTGCCCATCCCTGTTTGTTCATCTAGGATAAAATGAATCTTGCATTTGTAACACTATTATCATATGGACCTTATTTATCTAAAAAAAACCTATAGACTTGCCAAAGTTACTAAGATAAATCTGCAATAGTGAGTTTACACATATGGATTTGATTTATTTGCTGCAGCCTCTACTCCCATATTTTCTGGGCTGAAGCTAATATTAGTTCAGTTCAAAAACACTGGAATTTTCACCTTTTATGCCTTTAGTCACTACATGAATCATCTGTTTTATTATTTATATGTCCTTTGTTTCTGTATGTTTTTATTATGTTTATTATGTTCTAAAACAACAGTGTTTGTGCTTAAAAATATGTGTAGTGTTTTTATCCAGAACCAAAAATATGGTTTGTATCAGGCATAGTAATGCATTCCTTGCTGGCGAGAGTATCCTTAAAGAAGCTGCATGTTCTCCTGGGCTGTCATGGAGCCACACAATTGAAGGAAAGTACAGTTTATATTTAAGGAGATCCAGCTGGCTCTTCCATAGCAATGCCAAAGAATGTAAAAGACTTTTTTAAACAGAGCAAAGATAGCAATCTGAGAGGAATACTATAATAAAGAGCCACTGGCTTGGTAACAATTTGTTTGGTTTTGTTTCTCAAAACTATGTTTAAATGATTATTGAATTATAGTAGCTTGCTTGGTTTAAATGATTATTGAATGACACTTTTTGTATTCTAAAGTAATAGAAATTACAGTATTTCCAAATAAAATGGACTAAAGCTTGAAAAGAATTAAAATATTGGGAGTATTTTTTTAAAAAGGATAAATTGTTGAATGACGTCTGAACATAAATACAGGAAATGATATGAGCAAAATGGGTTGATTGTTTAGATGCAAAACCAAGCATCTTAAGCAAAAGTCTGGTGCAAATATTTACACTGCATCCATAATATCAAAATTTTTAGAATCCAAAACAAGGCTGCAGTGTGATAAATTGTTGCTTGTCTTGGTTTATACAAACAAATGGAGAAAGGTTTTTAAAGTACCATATACACCTGTCTGTACAGGGCTTCAGCTTTAAATAAATTCAAAGACTGAACACTTTGATAGCTCTACTAAAAACATTTTTGAAGGATGATAGTTGTATAAGGCAGCTATGCAGTCCCAGGAAAAAACAATGTTTTAAAGAAATGCAGTCCTGTACTATATTTGTATCTTCAAACCCACAGTACTGCAGAGCTTTATCCTACATTACCTAAATTGTATTATTTATTGAGTACTTGGTTATATAATAATTGTTCATGGAAAAGACAGAGTAGGAAGCTGTTTTCATAGGTACATAAGGCTAGAGGGAACCATTTAGATAAAAGTCCAAATTTTTGTTTTGTGCAGTAATTCCAATTAATATATGGATTACAAATGTTTATCCAAACCTACATACATACACTCAGCAAAGAATGAAAATTGGCTCAAATTGTTATAATGGTAGGATTTCTGCCCTAACATTCAAAGAATTCTGTTTTTCTTTAGCTTAAATGTGTTATTCCTTGTCCTAAAATCTGAAGTAATAGGAGACAGATTGACCTTCTATGTGATATTTTTTAAGGTACTGCACCTGCTCCCCCCCCGCCCCCGCTCCCTCAAGACAAAACTTTAAAAAGTTATTTCTTAGTTTCCAGGCTTGGAAAAGTTTTCATTTTCTGTTTCAAACTTGTTGCACTTTGCCTGAGTCCTCCTTAAAATTAGGAACTAAGAACTAAGTGATTTGGAAATTAATACAGTGAAAATTACAATTTCCTTCTTTGCTACTGTATTACACAGCATTACTGTATTACACTGTATTAAAAGCATTTGTGTGTGTGTGTATTTATATTTGTATAAACATATACAACATATAAACACACTACATATATACATACTTGCAAGCCAAAAATGAATTAGTGGTATGAGGGGATTACACAATTTATTGTTTCATTAATAGGATTGTACCTTTTAGGTATGGAGTGGAATATATTTAATTTTAATTGGATGTGACATTTAGCATAAGGTGCCCGGAGAGAACCTCTCTGGAGAGGAGAGGATTAGTTAACATTACCCTACTAGAGGATTAAATCTTTTGTTATTGCAATTATAACAGTGCTATAGTCAATTTTGTTATATCATTTTAATAAAATAGAAGAAAATACCTGTTGGCTGTTTCTGAGAAATGCTATAGGTATGTTATAGGTAGGCAAACTGGGACACTTCAGGGGCAAAATATAAATTTTACTTTTCCTGCACAAGCTAAGAATGTCTGTCATATCGATGTGCTTAGGCTGCAGAATGTCGAAAGCTAAGAGGTATAGTATTCCTTCAGTAATTTCATTTTATATGTGATCTCTAATTGTGATTTTATCAAAAACTTATCAAAATACTGAGGAAGTAGACCTTCTATTCAGAATGATTTTCTTTCTACAAGTGAGCATTTGAAACATAGTTATATGTATATTATATATGCCCTAATTTCTCAGATATGTATGACTTCCTTATAGCTTTTCCAAAATGTAGCTTTTCCTTTAAATGATTGTGCTAATTTTATATGTACATTTATGTCATCTTTAATTCAACAAATTCTTTGTATTATACTAAAGTAGAAATAGTAGCTTCATACACTATTTGATATGTTTCATGGTGGTTAAAAAAATAAAAGGCAGTTTAAGATTGAAAAACATTAATATAGTTATGGTATTTGTTTGCACATTAAATAGTTGATATGAAAGATTATTTTTATAAAAGTTCATAGGGCATTAGGAAAATAGGGAGCGATGATTATCTTATTCAGAATATGCGCAGGATAATTACATGTTGCATCATACTATGTGATAATTTCTCAGTGTTCTTTTTTTTAAAAAAAAGATATGGTTGATTGCACAGTAAGCCAGATGCTGGCATTTTTATTATTACAAGTAGAAAAATGGTTGAAGAGAAGCTTTAATGGCTGGATCCTGTGCATGGTGCAGTCTATCTCCAAAAGTTGCTTAAGTACTACCATTCCAGATTTTTAATTCTGCTCAAATTTGCTTATAATCCTATATAGCATTTCAAGCCAGGCAAAGAGGAGAATGGAGACCAGGAAAATAAGAACCAAGAAAGCCCCTTAAATGCCATTATTACAGGTAGTTCTTGGTTACAATGGCCATTGAGATTGAAATTTGCGTTGCTTAGCAATGCGGTCATAAACTGTGAGATCATGTGACTACTATAATTAATGAGTGACAGCAATCCCAGCAGTCCTGGTTGTTATTGTAGTCCCAGGACTGCAAAGATTGATAAATGGGAAGAGGCAGGAGTGCCATGCCAGTGGGTGTGCAAAGGGCCACTTCTAGAAGGTACTCCGAAGAATGGGTGGGTGCCATGGGAAGGTGGGCTGCAGTGGATAGATGCTATGGAGTGTGGATGGGCAAAAAAGCAGGAGAGAGAGCAATTTCCTGCCAGCTTCCCTACCATTCTGGTAGATTTGAAGATCCATGTCTGGGAAAATTTCCTGCTTGTAGAAGCTCCTGGGAATGAAAAAAATCATGATCATGTAACCGTGAGGCATAGAATTTCAAGGACTAGTCATAAATATCACTCATTCAGCACTGTCATTAACTTGGAATGGTTGCTGAAAAAGTGGTCATTACTTGAGGACTACCTGTGTTGCTGTTGATAACTCAATACTACATACAGTATTCCACCAGCACACTTACCCTCTCATTAGTTACTACCTACTGCCAATACCCAATGGCCTTCCTCCTTTTCTAACTGGGACTAATAAGAATATATTTTAAACTTGTGATGCAAAAATGAATGCTTCAGTAAGTACTTGGAATTCAATAAGTATTTGAAATAAATTAATATGTTTCTATTTTGCTTCAATGACTACTAGAGGAAATAATCATTATTTTAAAACACAAATTTTGTTACGTTTCATATTTATAGAATGGAAGCATCATGCCTGGAGCTTGCCTTGGAAGGGGAACGTTTATGTAAAGCAGGGGATTGTCAAGCTGGGGTATCTTTCTTTGAAGCTGCAGTTCAGGTTGGAACAGAAGACTTAAAAACACTCAGTGCTATTTATAGCCAGTTGGGCAATGCCTATTTCTACTTGCATGAATACTCAAAAGCTTTGGAATATCATCATCATGATTTAACTCTTGCAAGGTAAATGCAGATTTTGGTACCTTTATGTCAGCCCTTCAAGATGGGCGAGTTCAAGAAACAATCACAGCATGGATATCAGTAATACTCTTTATTGTAGTAAAGTGGAATGACAAACTCTTGAAAGCCTTTTCCTGTCTTACACTAAGCCTAGTCAAGGTGGGGTTACAGTATTTTGAATTTCTTTCTTACACATCCTTCCATTTTAGGACTATGTAACTTCTTCTCCAAGCCAACCTTAACACTCATTGTTCCTTCTTCCCATAATAATAGCCTCATATTTTTTCCAACCGCTATAAAGTTATACTTTATCTAGAAATTATCACTTTTTGTGATAATGATTAAAAATTTGTTCAATTAAATATTGCTCAAAATTGCTCCATCTTATAAGACTTAGCTGTTGGATAGGGCAGATTATCTTAGTCATGAAGTGAACCACTCAGAATAATAGATAGGAAAGTTTTATACTTCAGGACAATCATGTGTAATTTATCTTAGGCATATTATATTCACAAGAAATGACATACAGGAATTAAACCCTCAGAATAACATTACATTACTTTTAAAATATATTTTACACTATATAATTGGGTATCTGATCCTCTGACTTCTAAAATAAATTCCAGATATTTTTATCTGGAACATAGTATATCCACGGTATAATGTTATGCTTATAAGTGTGAAGTACAGTTTAGCCAAACATATAAAATATGTCCATTCATTTACACTCATGTGTATATGGAATATATTCTTTTCTCAATATGGATCACAAGGTGTTGTTTTACCCTTTTTATCTTTTCTAATGATTATACATTAGCTGGGAATACTGGTAGATTTGAAGATCTGTGTCTGAGAAAAAATGAACTAGAAAAAATAAATAATGATTATACTGAGTTAGGATAATTAAGACTGGGGGTAAAAATGTTTAAGTATAAGTGTATAGTTGCTGCCACTTTATTAAACTTGTTGCCAAGTTTAATAAAAATGTTTCTGCTGCTCAAGATTGAGCTGACTTTTAACAGAAAAGCAGGAGGACTGACTAAATGTTCAATTTTCAGAACAATTGGGGATCAACTAGGAGAAGCTAAAGCTAGTGGCAACTTGGGAAATACCTTAAAGGTTCTTGGGAATTTTGAAGAAGCAATTGTTTGCTGTCAGAGGCACCTTGATATTTCGAGAGATCTAGGTGATAAGGTAAGAAAAATCACTACAATCAATATTGGAAGAAAAAACACTGTGTATTCTTTGAATACTGTTACAAATTTAGGATGAACCTGATATCAGCAATAGAATAATACTGTTTTGATAAAGTTCTTCAAGCTTATTATTTGGTTGTGATGGTATCTTTAGATCTTGTCTCGCTGACCCAAACTAAAAAAATAAATCAGAAGATATTCTTGCTATCTTTCTTCCTGCAGTAGTATTGTGGAGATCAAGAAGTATCTTTTGGAAAATGAACAGGCTTTGGAGAAAATATTGTTCTTTGACATAATACAAAACTCATAAATATGTAAGATGTGAACAGAGGATAGTGTGGGGATAGTATATAATAGTAAAAATATAAGCCCTTGACTTAAAACCCCAATTGAACCCAAAATTTCCTTTCTGAGAAAGAGTGTTATTAAGTGACTTTTGCCCCATTTTATGACTTTTCTTGCCATAGCTGTTAAAGAATCATAGGGGTTGTTAATAACGTGATTGTTAAGTGAATCTGACTTCCCCATTAACTTAGTTTGTCAGAAGATCGCAAAAGGTGATGATTACCTGACCACTTGATTTCTTACAACAGGAAATAAGAGTTTTTTCTGTTCAATTAAGTGAGTAGCTATATAGCAGTGTTGGTGAACCTTTTCGGCACCGAGTTCTGAAATGGGAGTGCGTGTGTGTGTGTGCTGGAAACCGGAAGAGCAGCCGCCCGGCGTGCACATGTGCACTAGGCGGTTGCTCTTCAAGT
Source organism: Pantherophis guttatus (assembly GCF_059756535.1). Taxonomy (NCBI): domain Eukaryota; kingdom Metazoa; phylum Chordata; class Lepidosauria; order Squamata; family Colubridae; genus Pantherophis; species Pantherophis guttatus. The sequence goes on from NC_142065.1 coordinate 91,327,892, forward strand.
TTCCGCTGGTCCCACGCTGGTGCGCCGAAACCCGGAAGAGCAACGGACGATGGCTCACATGTCCAGAGAGATGGCTCTGCATGCCACTTCCGGCACGTGTGCCATAGGTTCGCCATCATGGCTATACAGCATAAGAACCTTTAAGAAAATATTTTATTTGTATTTATAGGTGGGAGAAGCAAGAGCTTTGTATAATCTTGGAAACGTGTATCACTCCAAAGGTAAAAGTGTTGCCTGTGCAGGTACCCATGATCCAGGGGAATTTCCAGATGATGTTAAAACTGCCTTGAGGAAAGCTGCAGATTATTATCAGTAAGAAAAGCTTTAGTAATGGATTAATGTTTCAAAGTGGATACAGTTTTTAATCATCCTTTTTATAATACATTAAAATGTGTTATTTTAATTCTTTTAAAGCCACTTTTATGATGTTAATGCATAAAAATTGGAAGAGATAAAATTTAGATACAACTAAGTATAATTTAAAATTTCAATTCTATTTTTTCTGTAGTAGTGACTTAAATAAGATGAATGTCTAAGAAGGAAAAGTAAGAACTATTGGACAGCAGCCATCAATATTGTTACTATAATTTATAATCACAGGTGATTTAAGGACATCATCTTAAGAGGATGGCAAATAGTAATATATAATGAACATTAAATCAATCTTCATAAAATGTTTTCTTTTGAATTAGCAAAAATTATTTTTCATAATGTTACTTGTACATTTCTTCCATTATAAACCTATTAATTTGTTTTTTAAAACTTTGAATATTAAATAGGGAAAACTTGACAATTGTAACAGAATTGGGGGATAGAGCTGCCCAAGGACGTGCCTATGGAAACTTGGGAAATACACATTATCTTCTGGGCAACTTCCGAAGTGCTGTTACTGCCCATGAACAGGTATAAGAGAGTGCATGTTGGTGTGTTCTGGTTCGTTGTAGTTTATATTATTTGTTTAAAAAGTACATTTACTGCATTCGGATAAAGCTAGTGAAGCATATACTATTGTTTCCTTGGTTTCTCATATGAAATATATATAGAAAGATGGATATTCAAGGAAATATCTATAATATTTATAAAAGAAAGCTAAAATGTACTCTTTTTAAATAGTAATCAGGAGATTATCTGATATAGATTTATTATGCATGTGATATTTTAAAGTGCATTATTGGGCTGAAAAACAGATACTACTATGAACTGTTGAAGACAGGTAAAGGTGTTCCCGCGGGTTTTACCTCACTAGTCATGACCGACTTTAGGGGTGGTGCTCATCTCAATTTCTTAAGCCAAAGAGCCATCATTGCCTGGAGATGTTTCCACGGTCATATGGCCAGCATGACATCATGTTGCATCACAGAGTGTACAATGAAACATGGAACGTTGTTGCCTTCCAGCCTGCTTTTGGAGACAGAGGACTTTAAAATTATTTTCTGTATATAGTAATTCTTGACTTACAACTAATTGCTTAGTGATTGTTTGAAGTTGCGATAGACCTACTGGGAAGCTACTTAGGAATTGAATTGAAGTTCCAGTGGTTGTCCCCTCCCCTTGCAGTCACATGACTGAATTTTTGGCACTTGGCAACCAGCACTCATTTACATCTGTTTGCAGTGTCGCATGACTGCATTTTATGATGCTTTTGCTGAAAACCAGCATTTACTTCCGTTTTTTTTTTTTTTTTTTTGCAAAAAACCCATGGCAAACAACTGGTTTGCTTAAGAAGTGCAGTGTTGCTTAACAACTGCTGTGAAAAAAGGTCCTAAAATCAGGTCAGTCACATGCCTAACCTTAATTTACAACAGTCACGACTTACAACCGTGATGGGCAGAATCCTTTATAGTAGTAATTCGAGGATTCCCTGTAAAAATATGTTTTAGAAAGGGAAAAAGAGTGAATCTTAGTATTCCTTTCGTGATTTATTCTGGCAATAACATTGAGCATTGTTACAATAATTAACAGGCTAATTCTTTTCCAGCGCCTTTTGATTGCAAAAGAATTTGGTGATAGAGCTGCAGAAAGAAGAGCCTACAGTAATCTTGGAAATGCCTATATTTTCCTGGGAGAATTTGAAACTGCTGCTGAATATTATAAGTTAGTTTGAGTATTGTTTTATATTATTTTATTAATACATTTACTCTGATTTACTGAAGTCTTAAAATCAGATCTTTTAAGTTTTCATTCTGAAATATGTATAATTTTATTAGCATTAGCTATTTCAAAATAATACTTATTTGTTGTCTTTAACTGTTCTTGGCTACATTTGTTTTCATCATTTTATTTTCATAAAACATTATTGCTTAAATTTGATATGTAAGAAAATAAATGCAACTTTATCCAGTCATAATTCTATAAAATATGTTATAAATATAAAATACTAAAGCTGATAGAATATCTATTTGAATAGTTAGGCTTTTCCTGTATTTGAGCTATGAACATGCAGTATACTTGAACCATCTTATCTGAGTTTCTTCCCAGAGACAGAAAGAATTGCCACAGTTAGGCCTAAATTGATTCACTGAATGCAATAAGGCTCACTCCTACAAAAGCATGTACAAAATGGCACTAAACACCACTGCTATTCTATACATAAAACAGAATATAGCTTTTATTGAAAATAAAATACGACGTAAATCCTATCCCAGAGATTAAGACATGATGTTTAAATTTGTTTTTCAGTGCTAATGGCATTTGAAACAGAGCTGCTTTAGCTGATTGGAAACAAAACAAAACAAAACAAAAAAACCCTCATCTGGTTATATAAACACTCTGAGAACTTTAGGTGGTAGATATCTGCAAAATTTTCTCCCTGGTAATTCTGCAAAAGTACCATTATTTTTTATTTGCATCTGATTACTCTGTGTGGTATTTCATTTATATTCCTTAGCAATGTAACTTGATTTAATTTATAAGGCTAGGAATTATAGCACATTAAGTATCTTGCTTGGGATCATTCAGTGCAGATAGAGACTTCTTGGAAAGGGAAATACTGGTTGTTCAAGCTGGCTTTAAAAAAAACAAAAAAAAAGAGATTATTGCTGATGCATACTGGATAATTGAGAAAATTGAATAATAGCAAAAAGAAATATTATAAATGCCCATAATGATTGTCTAGCTTTCCTGACATGCTGATTACTGTCACTTCCACATATTCCACTGATTATTATTTATCACATTAATTGGTTGACAAATAGGTAAATGACAGCAAAACATTTTCAGTATTAATGTATGCCATAATATATACCAATTAGAAAAGGATAATTTGTTTAATTTTTAAAATATTTTTCCAGTTTATTTAAAGAGTAGTGGTATATATTGCATTGAATTTTATAATTGATCTAGTAAATCTCATTACTGTACATTACTGTATTCTGAAACATTGACTATGGTGATTTGAATCGTATAAGTAAACATTGTATCTGTTTGTCATTTAGGAAAACATTACAGCTTGCAAGGCAGCTTAAAGATAGGGCTGTGGAAGCACAGGCGTGTTACAGCCTTGGAAATACCTATACCTTACTTCAGGATTATGAGAAGGCCATAGATTATCATCTGAAACACTTAGCAATTGCTGAAGAACTAAACGACAGGTAAGAGTTTTAAATTAATTGCTATATAGTAATACAGTTTTTGTTCTCTCTAGAAATATTGCTTTATTTGTATAAACAGAGTCTCCATGCTAAATGTTTTAATAGAGGATTGTAGTATTAATTGCAATAATAAAGATATTCTGTCTGTTATTGGAGGAGTTTGCTCCTATGTTAGTTTTTTGGAGCACAAATCAAAGATTTGAGGTTTTCTATTGGCATTTGGGTACCAAGTGGAATCAAGGATTATTCTTATATGAGCTCAACTGCGCAACTTTTTTGGCACTAATATGGAAGTGATCTGTCAGATCTTTTAAAATTTCTCCATTATAAACTTTTTTGGAAAGCTTTTTTCAACAGAAAATGAAGCATTTTTGAACTAGGGAAGATAGTAAGTAATGTGATGTTTAATTTTTAAAATATTCCAATAATTAATTAATATGTATTCTGTTCTTAGTGTGCTTTTTATATCTTAAGCTTTGTAGTTGCCCAGCAATTTGTTAATTCAAATATTGCTATAATTTTAAAAGACATTTTAAGACTTTACATTGAGACAGGCAAAACAAATCAATCTGATTTTGATAAATGTAATTAGAGTAAAGTATAGTTAATATGATAAATTAAAATTAATGTACCTTACATATATTTGTTTTTCTCCTGTTAAAGATTAAATCCAACAATAAATTCTTAGAATGAGTTTGGAGACTATGATTAAGGTCTTCAACTGTACATATCTATTTAAAATCATTTATATATTTACATGTATTTAAAAGCTCTCTTTTATTTTTAAATAGAGTATTTGATATATATATTATTGAACTGTGTTCCAGAATTGGTGAAGGAAGAGCATGCTGGAGTTTAGGGAATGCATGCACAGCTTTGGGGAACCATGATCAAGCTATGCATTATGCAGAAAAGCACTTAGATATTTCAAGAGAGGTATGTGCACATATTCTTAATTCTTGGTTGTGTGCATTTTTCAAATAAAACAGTGTATGTACTGTATGTAATTGGAATAAATAGACTGAATAAAATTAAGGAAAAACAGACTGAAAGCTTGAGGGCAGGGATTGTTTTGGTTTTATATTTTGTTAGCCATTCTAAGATTGTTTCAGAATGATAAGTGTGATTCACATATTTTAAATAAATAAAATCATTTACATAAAACATGTAATATCTTTGATTGCAGGTTGGAGATAAGACTGGAGAATTAACAGCTAAACTTAATCTCTCAGATCTTCAAATGGTACTTGGTCTTAGTTTCAGCACAAACAACTCAATGATGACTGAAAATCAGATTCCAGATTATAACTTGAATGGTAAATATGCCCAATAAATTTTAGTATTCTTCTTTATTAACCTTCAGTTCTTTATTATTTTCTGTATGATTACCAAAATGTGAAACGCACCTGCAAAGAACTACATTCAAAACATTGTAGAGCAGGGGTGTCAAACTCGATTACATTGAGGGCTGCATCAGGGTTGTGTTTGACCTTGGGGGGTCCAGGGTGGGTGTGGCCAGGATGGGCCTGATCAATGACACTCGTGTTGGGGGCACCTGTGGTGGCCCAAGCGCTCTGTCAGTGAAAATGGGCTCCCGAGCTCCGTTTACGGCTATGACAGCTTCCTGCAACCCTCTGCCACTGAAAACACAGCTCGGGGGGGGCCACCCGCAGCCTCGTGAGCTCTGTTTTTGGCTGCGGCAGCATCTTGCAATCCTCTGCCAGCGAAAACAGAGCTTGGGAGGGCCGCCTGCAGCTCTCCCATGCTCTGTTTTGCTGGCAGAGGCACCGCGGGCTGGTCCTTTGCTGTTTCCAGGGCAGCCTCGCGGCCAGATCTAAGCCCCCCAAGGGCTGGATCTGGCCCCCAGGCCTTGAGTTTGACAACCCTGTTGTAGAGTTTTTAAAGTTTATTGAGAATCTTGCTTCCTGTGCATATCATATTAGCTGTGCCATTGTGTTCATTGTCTTTTTAACTCCCCCATTTTTAGCACATTTTATTCTTGAGCTAATTGTCATTTTGCTTTATTATTTAATCTTTTTTTCTCAATTTTTTTTCTTATCTTTGACTTATCTCAGCAATCCCTCAAAACTCTTCTGTATTATTCATTGGAACATCTTATCTTCCCACAGACATTTGGCCTTAATAGTCCTATTTTGCAAGTGCCTGCATTACAGAAATACACTTATCTCTCAACAGGAATAAACTTTTTAGGCTCAGTGAAAATTTTACAGTAGATACACGTAAGTGCTGCCAGGCACTTAGGAAACAGATTCATGGCAATTTTTCTTATTTATGACCTGCTCTTCTTTCATACTTTTTCTGTGTTCCTAAAATTGTATGGTGGTTCCTTCATCCCTTTGAGAAACCAGTAAAGTTTTCTATTACCTATGGAAGAATGTATGTTCTCTACTGCCATTATCAGTGCTAAAGAAATCACCTATTGAGGATGCTAACCAGAATCTGTTGAAAATGACTAGGTTGCTATATGAGTGTATTGCTAATTAACAATAAGTCATGAGTTTCCAAATCCTGGTTTATAATTCCATGTGAACATAATTTATATGTAATTCCTTGCTTTTCATCACTCTATTTTTATTGTATATGATTTTAGAGTTTTTATAACATTTTGTAGAGTTATAAGTAATGATGGTATAAAGAGAGAGTGAGTATAAATCCTTTGTTCCTGTCCCTTGGTTTATCTCCACACAAGTTACTTTCTCTAGAATGGCTACTCTCTTTTTGATTTGTTTTCTAATAACAAAAACATAATTTGTCTATTTCTACAAGTCACTTTATTCTCAAGTAATAATGTAGAAATGATTCATACAAATGGTTTTAAAGATACATATTAGGAATTAGGTATAGTCAAAATAATATTTTGAATAAACTATATTGTGTCTTCTAAAGGGTATTCTTAAAGTAATTGCCAAATTTATACAAATTTTGTCAGATACGTCTATTAGTAGAAATAGTAATGGATGGAATATCTTGATGGTGACATAGAGGGAAGCAATGCATAGTAAGAACTTCCCTTTCTTTTGAGAAAGTGTTCCAGAATCTTGATAAAAGTCAAGTACCGTTTCTGAAGTTAAAAGGCAATACTAGATGTGAATTCTGCTGGATGTTTCTGCTAAATGTAAAGAAGATAAAATAATGCATTGATCCTGTAATACTTACCATAGATCTGGAGGAAAGTCAATATTACTAGTACAGAAGTTTCCACCATAGAAATGTTGTATATAGTTTCTGTCCTTTTTTAATTTATAATTTATAAATTAAATTAAATAAATTTATAATTTATAATTTAAATATATTTGTCCAAAGATTTTTAATCTTTGTAGCTAATGAAACTAGTGTGAGACTATAGCCTCATAAATCTCCTTGTACAAATTTCTTAAAAAAAGATTGAAAAATGAAATATTATAAGAGCTATATTGTTCAACAATAAATACGGGCCATTATCAGTGCTAAGGAAATGATTTGTAGATGTGTCCTAGGTTGGATTTTAAGATTTGATAAGGAACACCAAAAAGTATACAAGACAATTTATATATTATTTTAAAGACAGCTTGCAGCTACTGAACTTTGTGGCAAAAAAAATACAAAAGACAAAATGTTGGAGGTAGAATAAATGACCCCTTCCCTACTTTAGCAGTTGTTGAAGATTATATGCCTGGAGTGAGACACTAAATATACTTTATATATAGTATAAAATATATACTTTACTGTGAAAACATTTTTAGAAATATGAGTTTTTTTATTGCTTTGCCTAATGTTTTAAAATGAAAACTCTCATGTATACTTATTTATTTACTAGCCTTACATGCCATTCCTATTGTAATTGATTCAGAGCATATAATTAATGTTTAGATTACCTCTTCAGGTTAAGTGGACAGGGAGTCATCTCTTTCAGCATTTGGGCTTTTAAATGGTTTCCTTTGCCTCCATTAAAACATTTTAAATGCCTTTTTTAACATTGTAAAGAAAAATTAAAAATTTACCTCAATAGTTACGTCAGCATGATGATCAGTGCTTTTACAGTCAAATTTAGAAGATTTGCTGTTATTAGTTTCAGTGGGGTGATCATCTTCAGTAAATATTAGAAATTAAGAAATCCATTAAGTCAGGGGTGTCAAACTCGATTTCATTGAGGGCCGCATTAGGGTTGTGTTTGACCATGGGAGGCTGGGATGGGTGTGGCCAGCTCAAAGTCACTCGTGTCGTAGGCGCCTGTGGTAGCCCGAGCGCTATGCCAGCAAAAACGGGCTCTTGAGCTGTTTTTGGCTGCGATGGCCTCCTGCAACCCTCTACCAACGAAAACGGAGCTCGGGAGAAACGCATGCAGCCCTCCCGAGCTCCGTTTTCACTGGCAGAGGCACTGCAGGCTGATCCTAGCTGTTTCCAGGGCAGTCCCGTGAGCCAGATCTAAGCACCCCGCAGTCTGGATTTGGCCCCCAGCCCTTGAGTTTGACACCCCTGCATTAAGTTGTTCCTTGTGTATTTCTTCAAAGTAACCCATTACTTAAATTTTTGTAATTCTAGGCACTAAACAGAGGTTAGGACGTCGCCATAGTATGGAAAAATTGGAACTTATGAAACTAACACCTGAGAAGGTTAGTGTCTTTTAAGTGGAAGTGGCTTTGTAAAAAAATATTTCATAATATTGGGTCCAGATAAGAATGCATTGATTTTGTAATAATATAGGTATGAAAGAAAGTATACAAATTTTCTACCATAAGAGCATTATCCCTTACGGATTTTATTTATTAAATGGTGCAAAAATCTTGTCAACTAACCTGGACAGTGTCTAACCAGTAGTTCCTTCCTATAACAAAGGCATATTTCTTACATATTCATTTAAATTACAGCAATAAGCTACCAGTCAAATACATGAAAACAGAAAATTAGGTACTCTTATCTAGAGTTGACCTTTTAATGGACTCCCCCCCCCTTTTCTTCTCCCTGCAACCCCTAGATTGCTCGCTCTTTCTCTCTCTTTTTTTTTTTCCTCCAAGCTTATCCAAAAGTAGTTTCTCTTTTCTTTCATTTTCAGTTTGGGAGGGAGAGCTGGCTGGGTTTTCAGATCTTTTGTCATTTGACAAATGCACTGGGCCCTTAGTAGCATTTGTTCATAGCATTTGTGGGAAGAGGTTAAAGAGGTCGAGGCGTCATCCCTGACCCAATCCTTGACATTTTCATACCCTCCCTCCCTCTCTGAATTCTACTGTTCAGATTCCAAAGGCATGTTGAAAGAGCAAGAAGGGGAGACCTGCAAAAAACCTTTAGCTTTCCAAATTTCACAGGCAAAATATTTTAAGGATTACATTAACTATATAAAGAATTGAGGCGAACAAGGCCATTGTATCTGTGTACAATCTGTACATTGATGTGACCCCAAGCATTAGCACCTTGGAAATATAGAATTTGCTAATAAGGATTTTTTTTCTGCAATTATGGTCAAATTTGACTTACATTGTTGGTTAAAGCACTAGTTTTGTAAACATGAATAAATTAGCCATGTTTGGGTGGAAAAATTAAATTAACTTGCATTTCATATAGTGAAAAACTGTTTTCTGGAAAATGTTTAAGTATACACTGTTACCTGTTTCCTAGGTTCAGGATTGGAACAGTGAAATTCTAGCTAAACAGAAACCATTGGTTCCCAAGCCTTCAGCAAAACTGCACTTTGTAAATCGATTGAAAGGGAAAAAATACAAAAATATTACTTCTTCTAAAGTTCTTCAGGATACTAGTAACTCTATTGACCATCGACTAAATTCACAGAAGGTATTTGTGGAGAAATAAACATATTAAAACTTCAGTATTTTATTTTCTATGTAATGTAAAATATATACTTTATATTTATAAATATACTTTATATATAGTATAAAATATATACTTTACTGTGAAAACATTTTTTGAAATATGAGTTTTTTTATTGCTTTGCCTAATGTTTTAAAATGAAAACTCTCATGTATACTTATTTATTTACTAGCCTTACATGCCATTCCTATTGTAACTGATTCAGAGCATATAATTAATGTTTAGATTACCTCAGACTAATTGTAAGACTACAAGTTCAGGGGCCTGATGGCTCTGCAGACTGAAAGCATTGTGATTAACACCAACTGTCTGCAATTACTGTAAATTCGAATCTCACCAGCCTCAAGGTTGACTCAGCCTTCCATCCTTTCTAAGGTAGGTTAAATGAGGATCCAGTTTGTGGGGGCAATAAGCTGACTTTGTATAAAATATACAAAAGTATGAAGGCTATTGCTCAACGCATTGTGAGCCATCCTGAGTCTCCGGAGAAGGGTGGCATATAAATCAATTAATAATAATACTTATGTATGAATAAACATTTAGAAATGAAGGGAAAATGGATGAGTTTTGTTGGTACGTGTGAATTGAATATTTGATGATAAAGTTGTATCTACAAGTGAGATACTAAGTTGAAATGCTCTTTTATGTTGAGATAGCATTATATCAAACTTACTTCATAGCCCCAATATTTTTAGTGTTTCTTCACTGGACCTTTTCACTTCTTTCCCATAATAATACTTAATCTGAATTACGTAGTTTGAATTAAAATTCTCTTACTGTTTCATAAATGGCTGGTATTATTTGTATTTACTTTTGCACTTTTTTATTTTTAAGAAAAGCAGCTTAGAAGTTCCTGGAGATGAAGGATTTTTTGACTTGTTGAGCCGATTTCAGAGCAACCGAATGGATGATCAGAGATATTGTTTCCAGGACAGGAACAGACTGACAGTGACGGCTTCTGCCACACCATCCAGAATTATGCAAAAATGTAATTAATTATAAAGCCTATACAACATTGCCACATCTTTAAATGAAATTAGATATCACTTTAACTAGTATATTGTTGCACCTCTTACTGCTTCTACAAATGTTTTTTGTAATTTTTTTTTGCAGCCTTTTCTGCTTCAATGCTCTCTCCACATACAGATGAATTTTTAGATATGCTTGCTAGTTCTCAGAGTAGACGTTTAGATGATCAGCGAGCCAGTGCCAGCAATTTACCTGGTCTTCGTCTTAATCAGCATAATAGTCAGTCAGTCCTTAGTCACCTGATGGCCAGCAAGAACAGCGAACCAGATGATGACTTCTTTGATATATTAATCAAATGCCAGGTGAGTTTTTGGTTGATTGGATATTCTGTGTGGCATGTAGTCTTAAAAAGACATTCTAAAGAAAGTAGTTGTTTCATAGAGTCTCCTCGTGGTATTTTTTGTCAGTTGAATCATTCAATAAATATGGAAGTATTTAAAAAAGATATGATAATTTTATTTAAAATCTTTTTAATGCTAATTAAGCAATTTTATCTGATAATGTTAAATTCAACTGTTTGGCAGGGGATCAAAAATAGAAGAGTAGATTGAATTTTTCAATTCCTCATTTTATTAAAACCAACTTCTTAGCCTAGATGTTATCTTAAATTGTAATGGGGGTCTAAATAATATTCCTACTTCATAATGTATTAATAAGCAAGTCAAAAATCTGTGCCTCTTTTGAAGCGTTAAACAATTGCTGAGATACTTTAGGTAGCTATTACCCTTCTGTTAAGCATTTAAGTGTTAAGTGGTAATATGCCAACAGGTTTACAATAGGAAGTTTGAATAACCATGTTAAGGGTAACAGGACTGTGCTGTTGAAGAAATGCATTAGATGTACGAGCGCAGCCTTGTTCTGACTTATTAAAACAGTTGCATGATTGTAATGAATTGCTGCTAAGAGCTGCACATTTTGATGCACTTGTCCTTAAAGCATCGCGCAACCATAAACTTAATGCAGCGAAATGAATGTGCATCATAGTGAACTATGAACTTGAGTTTCTATTGTAAAATTTAAAACTATTTCTGCATAGAAAGTATATATATATATCCAATTTGAGGGGGGGGGGAGCTATTTGAGCAAAAACAATAATGGTAAAATTTTGTTCATTCATACCATAGTAAGCAATATAGAAACCTGAAAAAAGTCAAGCTGCTTTAATAAGTTATATATATATGTGCCATGCAATGTCCAAAGCAATTCTTCAAAATCATGAAGTTTTTGTAGTGTTTTTTAAAGGTGAATTTTAAATCTAAATTAAACATAGCTCAGTGTTTGACAGATTGAGTATAGTCATTATAGTGTATTTTGTTATCTGCATGTGGAATCCTGTTCTTTTCTCTCATTAGCACAAAAACCTAAATTTATCAAGAGGAAACAGACTTATCTTTCTGCACACAAATGAGTTTAAAATTGAAGTGCTCACTATGGATGCATGCAAAATCCCCACTTGTGTGCTCAGTGACTTGCAAAGATTTATGTAGTTTTAACATAAAACTTTCAAAAGTCTTGTTTTCAGAAGTATATTTCTCTAGTATTTAGGGTTTCCTCAGCCTTTGATACTTTCATCTTTTCTATAATGTATTTTACACGGATAAAGGAGAGGCACTTAAGAGCACTTGATATTGGTATAGAGGATAATTCATATTCCAAAGTTTAACAGATTACCATTCAACCCAGTAACGTTAGATTTATTTTTTAGTTACCAGTAAAACTTACTTGGATACTATTTCAGTTGTAGCTTCACTCCCCTCAAGCAGCAAGTACCACTCCATTTGTTTTCCAGGATGCTCAGTCTGGCAGGAAATTTATTACCTGCAGTGCTTTGGGGAGTTCTGTATATTAATGTATCTTGGAGCATCCTATTCAGATTTAAAAACAGGTACTGTTGAGTTGGTGGACCATCTTCCCAGTAAGTGTGTAGGACTGCAGTCTTTTGATCATAAGTTACTATCCAGCTATGAAACTTAAGGTTGAAGGGTTTGATCCCTTTGCGGGCAGGTGACTTGGTGTATGTAAGGACCGGTAGGCAGCATTTCAATGCCAGCCTCTTCGCTTTCCTATATGGACTTCTGGATTTTCTTCTACATGTAATTGTTTGTTCATCAAGTGAATATTAAAATTTAAAATAAAAATCATCTAGTCTGTTGGAATAACTGTTCAGGATGATTGGAAGACATCAGGTTTGAAATAGATACCAGTAGGGTTCCCATGGAAAAATAGACTAACTGAAACTGTAAAATAAAATAGTGGTTTTAATATGGTCTTTTTTTAGGGCTCTCGATTAGATGACCAGAGATGTGAACCACCACCAAACATTCCAAAAGGGCCAACTGTTCCTGATGAAGATTTCTTCAGCCTTATTTTAAGATCGCAGGGGAAAAGAATGGATGAACAGAGAGTCTTTCCACCATCTAATTTGAAGAGGCCAAGTTCTACCTAATGGACCTAAGCTCATGTGAAAGAATAAGGGATGATTATGTAAAGCAGCAGCAGATAGTTTACATATAATGCCTTCAGGGGAAATATATATATATTGAAAATATTCAGTATATGTACATAGAATACGGTACAGTCATTACTACCACTGCTTAAAATCAGATATTGAATACTGGTTCTAAAGTCAGCTGTATAGTGTTTTATTTCCATACTCTGTGCTTTTCTGTTAATTTCTCTTTATGTACTGTTTTCCTTTATTAATGGAATCTGTTTAAGGTACTTTTGTCACAAATTTAGGACAACTTTTTCTGCTAAAATATGTAAACTGTAGAAATAAATTCAATGTTTTCTAACTTTTACATATTACAGAAGGTTTTAAAATGAACAGTATTATGGTGGTTTTTTTAAAAAACAATTTTTTAATACTGTTGTGTTTTTTATCTTTTTATCTATAAAACAGTATTAAGCCAATGCAAGGAAAAGAAGCCAATTTAGTTTAGGCCATGAACAAAGCACCCAGAGGCTTCATCATCACCTCTCATTGAGCTTTTTAAAAAAAATTAAGAATTTTGATTACAGTAAGAAAAATTTACATAAACTAAACTTGAAAAGAAAGGGGAAGAAAAGAAAAAAATATAAAGTGACTTCTAGAAGTGAGAGAACAAGTATAAGCAAATTTAATAACTTTTTACCCTCTGTAAGGTTACAGGTATCTCTTCATCCCATAATTTCATCCCTTATTCAAAGCAAATCCATAAAACTTTAACTTTTCAATCCTGGTGTCAGCAAACACCATAAAGTGTTGCCAGAACTTTAAAATCTCATTTTAAACTTGATCAAACGAGTAAACTATATATTTGTTTATTTCTAATAGTCCTTAATTCAATCACATATAGGTAATCCTCAATTTATAATTGGTTATTTAATGACCTTTTGAAGTTAAAAGTGGACTCTCCCCAAAAGCTATTTGTGCCCAGGTTCTGAAGGCATGACCTATACAGTGTCCCTGTGATTGTTGACCTTATGATTGACTGTAGAGATGCTGCAGCGCCCCAGCTTACTTATCCCATAAAAGTTTATGAGTGATTGAATGGAGGTGGGTGGGGAGAAGTGTGACCCAATTGGGTGGGGGGACAGGCCCAAGACCTCGACCCCAAGGGGCATGAAGCAGAGCATGGGGTGCCTTGGAGCAGAGGTCGTCTTAGGGCGCCTGGGGCGGGGCCTGTGCTAGGCTTCCCAGGTTCTCTCCTGGACCCTGAGAAACCTGTGTGCCATTTAACATGGTCATTTAACAGCCATGTTGGGAAGAGCAGGTATGGGGATTTGTAAGTGAGACAACCATGTGGATGTTTTTACTTAATGGTTGCCATGACTTTCAACTGTAATGGGCAGGCTCTATTACAGTTGTTGGTTGAGCACTACCTGTATTGTAGTAGTTGATTTCAATTCTTATCCCACTGCAGTTTTATTCAAGGCTTTAATAACTCTCTTTTGTAGAGCCGATAAACATTTTCCAGGTCATTGTCTCAATTTGTTTGTATTTTCTTTTTAATTTTTAAATTTCATCCAGTTTCTTTTGTATATCCAGTAAAACATCCTTTTCCAAAACATTCTTTTCGCCTGTCATTTGTAGCTCTACATTTTATACTTTTATCAGATAAAATTTGTTCCATAACTGTTCTTTCATTAACATCTTTGGACATAGTGTATCCATAGAAGCAGATGTCATTACTGACAGGGTTGCTATTGTATTTACTAATTTCTGACTCCATTCTTCAAAAATCTTTAATGTTTCTGAATAACTTTTGCATCATTTTGTAAGACACAGTATTAATTGACATCAAAAACAGGCTTGGGATTTTTCCCCTTCTTGGAAACTTTAGTTCTTTCTAGTATCCAGTTTCAAAAAACATAATTGAAAAATCTTTGTTATGACTTACAAAGCCAGGATTGCCAGAATAAGTTTGTTTCCCATAAGAAACTGCTTATTTTTAAATAATTAATTCCAAAATCTTAAAGTTCAGATTTATCTGGCTTCTTAAATGGTTTATAATTTTCTTCGATATGTATTGATATTCTCAAATCATCCAGGTCATTAAATGGTTGTAAGGTAACTGAACTTCCTTGATTTTTTTCTTTGAAAATGTTACGCTTCTCATCAGCTTCCCCTTGAGTCAGTGAAAACCGAAGCAGCTACTTGTATGAGAAGCAAAACATTTTCAAAGAAAAAACCAAGAAAGTCCAGTTCCCTTTTTGGAAAAGAAAAAAAAAAAGCACCTTTGGGACAACTTTCTTAGATTAAAATCTTACTTAACTTTTTTGCTGTTTATTTCAAATAGTTTAAGCTTATAATTTTTCTTTTGTTTGGATTTGAAAATGAACTCGCCCAATAACTTTTCAAACTTGTCATTTAAGATCTCTAGAAGACTTAGAATAACTTTGTCACTTTGAATGTATACTAATTGGCATACATTAAAATGAAATTTCGCTGCATACAGCTCTCAAAAGGTCACCACCTCCAATATACACTACATAAATATGACAAAATAAATACAAAATTATGCATATACCCACATATGACACAAAAACAGTCTAGTTCGATATATACATGTACATGGCGAGAAAAACAAATCTTGCAAGTTTATCTGGCATAGGGAATAAAGCTATTACAGAATTTGGTAGTCCTGCTAGAAATACTTTGAAACCTCCTCCCAGAGGGGAGCAACAAAAACAGACCGTAAAGTGGGTGTGGGGTCTTCTAACAATGCTTTGAGCTCTAAGCACATAGTGCTTATAAGCAGTATCCTGAATAATGGGAAGCTTCCTATAATCTTGGCTGTCGTTACCTACCACTTTAAAATGGGTAATAGGTAATTTCTCAGGGTTTACGAAGTGAGGCATGTGAATTTACTATCCTTTAAAAGGGTCCAGTGCAGTTGCAAGGATGACCAATCCCTTTGTTGAATGATCCTTTTGTCTTCTGGAGTCGAAACCTGCAAAAAAAAAAAGTGGTGTCCTGCATTCACCTCATGAGGAGTGGCTCTGTGGAGCAAATGTGGGCAATTTCTTGTTCTCTATAGCAACAGCACTTCGACTTATATACCGCTTTACAGTGCTTTACAGCTCTAAGTGGTTTACAGAGTCTGCATATTACCCCCAATAATCTGGGTCCTCATTTTACCCACCTCAGAAGGATGGAAGGCTGAGTCAACCTTGAGCCTGGTGGAATTTGAACTGCCAAATTGCAGGCAGCCGGCAATCAGTAGAAGTAGCCTGCAGTACTGCACTCTAGCCACTGCACCACCGAGGCTCTTATCTGGAGAGGGCTACTCATCAGTTCTTTCATCTATGTGGCTATTGGCTGTTTTGCACTTCCCTGAAAGTCTTACTGAGCCCTTCATTTAGAGCCTCCAAGTGCTCCTTACCTCTTAGTATTTCTAACCTGTGGTCTTCATTACTGTAGAACACCATGTTGTACTCCATATTTCGAGTATTTGTATTCATTAAATTGTATTCTACGGACTAGGACATTCACAAGAACACATACATTTTTTGATTCTTTTAATATTAATCTGAAATTATTAATAGTAAGTCCCAACTATTTCTCAAAGCCTAACTTAAGTGATTAAGCTAATTTATGGTCCAATTTCATTTTTACGATTGCTCTTGGATTGTAACTAAAATGAACTATTGAAATGTTCCTATTTATGAACACAGTATGAATTACACTAAAGTTCCATATATAGTAAATCTTTTATTGCACTGTCAAGCCGTATGTACAAGATTCTTGCACGTTTTATACATTTAATACATAATTCTATAAGATCCTTTCAAAATGCCTTGGAGCTGTCAGAAGAAAAGCATCCTGATTAATCCTGGGGTTACAAAGTGAATAATTTTCTCATTTCAGAATGATGAATTCTTTTTGATTAAAAATATTTTTTTTTTTAAAAATGGCTTCTATCTGGTAGAGGTCTGTCAGGAAGCAGAGTTCCTCTGATACTGTTCCTGTAAGGAGAAGATTTCAATTATTTAAAAGCCTTCTGCCAAATATCTTTACAAGCCACAACCTCTGTTGCATTGGGGAGTCAAACATTCATTAATCCACAATATGAATTTGTTGCCCTCAACAGTCCAAAGGAGAGGAAAAGTATACTAAAATTTTGAAGTTTGTTTCATCCTCTATTTTTAAATCTTTTATTACAGAACAGGGCTAGTAAGATACTAATCTGATCTTTCTCCTTCAACGATTTCTCTTTCCTGCTTAAGATGTATTTTTTAAGTCCTTTGTAGAGAAGTTATTTTTCCTCCCAGTGGGAAAGCAATGGAGTGGAAACTGAACCAGAAAAACATGACACAGATAGTTAAATACTCCAAACATGTGAAGTCCTTGTTAGATACAGTTGGGTGTTACGCAACATTTTTTTTTTAAAAAAAATGTCAATTTAAAAATGTCAGTCTCTAAATTTTTATGGAGCGTTAGTTAGAAGTGAGTCTCACTGAAGGGCTAAGTAACTGCCCAACTTTTTAAGTTACCAACTACTCTTCTAGAAATTCAGAAAGTCATTGTATATTAACAAATAACACCTTAAGCCCTGGAAATCTTCCCCACATGCTTCATCATACCGTATGAAAAAGCATCTTGTCTGTAACTTCCATAAATTTCATAACAATTGCTATTGCCAGAAAAGTGCTGCACTGGCAGAAGAGAATATTTGTAGCTCAGGGTTGAATTGTCCTTGGTCCTCACTGAGCTTGGTTGTTTTCTTGCAGATGTTTCACTACCAAACTAGGCACCGTGTTTTCCCGAAAATAAGACCCTGTCTTATATTTTTTTGTACCCTGAAATAAGTGCTTGGCCTTATTATCTTGCGCTCAAAAGCCCGATTGGGCTTATTATCAGGGAATGTCTTATTTTGGGAGAAACGGGGTAATATCTGTGCACTGATGATACCTAGTTTGGTAACAACCAAGTGCAGAGAGCACCAAAAACACTACTGCCTTTTCAAAGCAAATACTTAAATCATGTAAGACTGCACTACAGTGGGGAAGATGACAGTGGCTGAAAGGGGGAGAAAACGAATTTCTGGCAATTTGCCTTCACCCCCTCCCCCAAATCCCCAATAACACTTTCCCACCTGTTAAAGTATTTCCTAACTATCTGGAGTAGAAACCTCACCAAAGTGTATAAACTGGAAAAAAGCCCCACTCTCGTTATCAAGCAGTGAAGCTGAGAATGGTTATTTATTATTTAATGAATTGCACCACCTGCTTCCACAACTGGAGCCTGAAATCAGTCCATGAAGTATTGTTAAAATACTGCTATGGCATTTCTACCTAGACTAGTTAATTAATAAATTGAATTTATTTTTTCTTTATGAGTAAACTACTACAACGCACATATATTTTTTTTTAAAAAAAATGGCACTTGTCAACAGATCCATTTGTTTCTTTTCCTAGTGAATCATTAAAGACATCTGAAGAACAGCTATATAAATTGGGGAAAGAAGTATTCACTGTTTTCTCTCATGAAAGATTTATACAATTTACAATCTAACTATTCCTCTTACTCTAAAAAAAATGAAAATTATTGGCCTTTCCATGCATGTCTTCCTATCCCTGTAGGAATAGACTCTAGGCACACAGGAACAATTCTACATTTACTCATTACCATTTCTTTGTTATGGGAGGCCAAATTGGCTTTAAGATACACAAGGGTGAATCCATTTTAAACTTACAGATGGGTTCAAGGTTTCTATAATCCTCTCTCTGGATTCTTCCAATCCACATTTCTCTTTCCCTTGAAATTCTGGGGCTTCCGGAACATTTTGTTTCACAATCCCGTCTTCACTGCTGCTATGTTTTGTTTCATTTCCATTACTTTCTGGATGCTTTGGTACTTGGCTAGGTTCAACAATGTTTGTTTTATCCAGGTCTGAATCTGTGTTGGTTTTCTCCATTACATCATTAGCCTGCTTCTCTTCTTTAGGATTCAATTCATTCTGTAAGAGATTCTACTATCAGTGAGTGGCCCCGTGGCCTGGCTGTGGGGGAGAGGGAAACTGGGCTGTGTGAGTGGCATATTGGTTTGCATACAGTTCAACCTAAGCAAGTTGAGCTGCATGCGCATGTGCATGTTCACCAGCCTGCTGCTCATGCAGCCCAGTTATGAATAGGCCATGGCCCGTTAGTAGGCCGTGGCAAGGAGGTTGGGGACCCCTGGGCTAGTGGATAAATATAATGCACAAACACACCCAATTTAATTAGAATTAAAACCAACATCCTTCTGATTACCTTGGTTGCCAACTTGGAATGTTCTTCTGCTGGTACATCCAGTGTACTACCAGCTTGCACAACCTCTATGTTGTGTTTACGGTCACAGTCGGATTTGGTTTGCATGTCTCTTCTTGATGCATCTCCTCTGTCATAAGGACCTCCTGGGATGGACTCTGTGTTTCCAGTCAAGTAGCCTGCCTTGCCATCTGCCCCACTCTGCTTTGGCTGAAGCATTGGTGGTGATTGATTTCCATCCCTTGGAGGAAGAGCAGGAGGCTGTGGCCTTTCCTGGTATGGTAAACTTCTTAGAGCAGTGACAGATCTTCCTGCCCCGTAGCAGAAAATCTAGAAAAGAATTGCGTAAGCTCCCAAATGAAACGTTGCAATTCCAATCTTAACGTTTATTAAACTCTTTACATTGTTAGGTGCAATGATTTCTACCTATCCTGAGGTGACTTTCCTGTCTTTTCTATTACAGGACCCTCCCCCAGCTATGCCACCAAAGTCTTTTTGGAGGACCCTCCAGAGAAATTGGATAAATTTCAGCGAAATTGGTGAGATGAACTGAAAGTGCAGAACAAGGGGAATTTGATCCAGCAACCAAATTTCTGCTGACAGAAAGGCTCTGTTGGATGTGATCCACATGTACCCAAACAGGGACGCTATATATTTTAACATTTCTTATTAAATATTATTTTCTCAAATATTTGCTTCCAAGCTATACTACCCAGAGTATTTAAATGGCATTTCTTTCTTAATAGAATAGAATAGAATTTTTTATTGGTCAAGTGTGATTGGACACACAAGGAATTTATGTTGGTGCATATGCTCTCGGTGTACATAAAAGAATCATAAGGTACAACACTTAATGATAGTCATAGGGCACAAATAAGCAATCAGGAAACAATATCAATATAAATCGTAAGGATACAAGCAAGAAAATTACAGTCATACAATCTTAAGTGGAAGGAGATGGGTGGTGGGAACGATGAGAAGATTAATAGCAGTGCAGACTTAGTAAATAGTTTGACTGTTGAGGGAATTATTTGTTTAGCAGAGTAATGGCATTCAGGAAAAAACTGTTCTTGTGTCTAGTTGTACTAGTGTGCAGTGCTCTATCGTGTCGTTTTGAGGGTAGGAATTGAAACAGTTTATGTCCAGGATGTGAGGGGTCTGTAAATATTTTCACAGCTGTCTTTTTGACTCATGCAGTATACAGGTCCTTAATGAAAGGCAGGTTGGTTGGTAGTAATTGTTTTTTCTGCAGTTCTAATTATCCGTTGAAGTCTGTGTCTGTCTTGTTGTGTTGCAGAGCCAAACCAGACAGTTATAGAGGTGCAGATGACAGACTCAATAATTCCTCTGTAGAACTGTATCAGCAGCTCCTTGGGCAGTTTGAGCTTTCTGAGTTGGCGCAGAAAGAACATTCTTTGTTGTGCTTTTTTGATGATGTTTTTGATGTTAGCTGTCCATTTTAGATCTTGCGATATGGTAGAACCTAGAAATTTGAAGGTCTCTACTGTTGATATTGTGTTGTCTAATATTGTGAGAGGTGGAAGTATGGAAGGGTTTCTCCTAAAGTCTACCACCATTTCTACGGTTTTGAGTGTGTTCAGTTCCAGATTGTTCCAGTCACACCACAAGGCTAGTTGTTCAACCTCCCATCTGTATGTGGATTCATCATTGTCTCGAATGAGACCGATCACTGTTGTGTCATCTGCGAACTTCAGTAGTTTAACAGATGGATCATTAGAGATGCAGTCACTGGTATACAGAGAGAAGTGGGGAGAGCACACAACCTTGGGGGGCCCCTGTGCTAATTGTACAGGTATCTGATGCGATTCTGCTTAGCTTCACCTGCTGCTTCCTGTTTGTTAGAAAGCTTATGATCCACTTGCAAGTGTGTTCAGGTACCTGTAGCTGGTTTAGCTTAGTTAGAAGTGTGTCTGGAATTATGGTATTGAATGCTGAAGTAAAGTCTACAAAGAGGACCCTTGCAAAGGTCTTTGGAGATTCAAGATGTTGTAGGATATAGTGCAGAGCCATATTAACAGCATCATCTATCGATCTATTTGCTCAGTATGCAAATTGCAAGGGGTCTAACAGCGGATCCGTGATGGTTTTCAAGTGGGACAGCACTAGCCTTTCAAAGGTTTTCATGACTACAGATTTTAGAGCAACTGGTCTGTAGTTGTTCAGTTCCTTGATGGTGGGCTTCTTCGGCACTGGGATGATAGTAGAGTGTTTGAAGCAAGGAGGAACATAGCACATCTCTAGTGATTTATTCAAGATATGGATGAAGATGGGGGCCAATTGGTCAGCACAGACTTTTAAGCAAGAAGGAGTTATCTTGTCTGGGCCTGGAGCTTTTACTGGCTTTTGTCTGTGAAATAGGTCTTGCACTTCCTTTTCTGTTATCACTAGGGGTTGTGAACCCAATGGGATGGGGTCAGTTGTAGGAGGCTTGGCTGTTGTTGGTGTGTCTAAGACGGGGTTTGTGGAGATAGGTGGCTGTAGTTTTCTTTCAAACCTGCAGTAAAACACGTTCAGGTCATCTGCCAGTTACTGATTTCCTTCAGCCTGGGAAGGTTTGCCATAGCCGGTGATATTTTTAAGAGTTTTTCACATGTTTGCTACTTCATTTGTTGAGAACTGATTCCTTAGCTTTTCAGAGTAGCTTCTTTTTGCTGCTCTGATCTCCCTTGTTAATACATTTCTGGCCTGATTGTACAGCATTTTATCACCTTTTCTGTAGGCTTCCTCTTTGGAATGATGTAGCGGCTTAAGTTTAGCTGTGAACCAAGGTTTGTTGTTACTGTATATTCACAAGTTCCTGGTGGGTACACATAGGTCTTCACAGAAGCTGATATATGATGTTACAGTCTCTGTGAGTTCATCTAAGTCTGCAGAGGTACTTTCAAAAACATTCCAATCAGTGCAGTCAAGGCAGGCCTGTAGCTTTAACTTTGCCTCCTCCGTCCAGATCTTCACTGATTTAATTGTTGGTGTTTTGGTGGTTTTAAGTCTTTGCCGGTAAGCAGGTACAAGGTGAATCATGCAATGATCAGAGTGTCCCACAGCTGCTCGTGGTAAGGATCAATAAGCATCTTTTAGTGTTGTGTAGCAACGATCTAAAGTATTCTTGCCTCTAGTGAGACAATTGACATGCTGAAAGTATTTTGGTAGCTCTTTCCTTAAGTTTGCCTTGTTTAGATCTTCCAAAATAATGGCCAGTGAATCAGGGTATTTGGCTTCAGCCTCCATAATTTGGTCAGCTAGAGTTCGTAATGCCTTGTTTACACAGGCTTGTTGTGGGACATAAACAGCAATTAGAAGAAATGAGTAAAATTCACAAGGCGAATAGTATGGTTTGCAGTTGATAATTAATGTCTCTAGGTTTTATCACAGAACTTATATATTATAGTTATATCCTGAGACCAGCTGTGGTTGATATATAAGCATATATCCCTTCTTTTTACCAGATGTTTCTGCAATTCTGTCTGATCGTTGAATCTGAAACCCTGGGATATGCAGGCTATCTTCAATTGATTCATTTAACTAGGTTTCAGAGAAGCATAGGGCTGCTGAATTGTAAAAGTAATTGTATGTGTTTAAAAGGAGTATTTCATCAATTTTATTAGCAAATGAACGTACGTTGGTTAGGAAAATTGAAGGCAGAGGAGTTTTATTTCTCCTATTCCTTAATCTGTTTAAAATCCCCGCCCTTTTACCTCTCTTTCTTCGCTTCTTCAGTTTGGTTTTTTTGGTAATCCATGGCTCCGGGGAAATTGCTTCTTCCTGTGTTAGAATCTCCTCCGCGTTTGTAAAGACAGGGGGGGTGTGAGATCACAGAAAGCTGCTTCTTAAAGAAACGTTACTTAATTTTTAGCAGATGGTCTCATGAGTAAGAAATCCATAGTGAGTCGCAGAGAATAATGAAAAATAAAGAAACCATTAGAGAGCATTTCACTGAGGCAGCCTTCGGCGGCGCCATCTTGGATCTCTTAATCTAAAATCTTAATCTTAAAAGATTAAGAGTTCTTAATCTTTTTTATATTTATCTGAACCTTTTAGATTATGAACTGTAAACCAATATTAGAGCAATCTCTGTAGATTCAACAACCAAATCATTTTTATCATGGTACACTGCATTAATTTTAATTGATACATCAGTTTTTGGTCCAAGATCCCATCCTAATCAAGATGGAGGCATCATTTAAAGCGTTTCAAGGTTGAAAGGTTTAGCCAGTAACATCACCATCATCTAGGGGACAGCCCTTGGGGTTCATGTCCCCATCAAGCAGCTGGAGCAAATGATAGGAGCTCGCTCTGCCATGCAGCAGCACTTGGGTCTTAAACAAAGACTTGCTAAATTCCAACCCAATGTCTACCTGAGCCACCAGGCACCAGTTCAGGATAATTTACCTAGAACGTGATTTTAGATTGTCTTCAAAAAACAATGGCTTTCAAACTGCCCTTTGTACATGATTTATCCCTCCAACCTCTTGAGTAGCAAATGGCACTATGAGAAATTCACCAAAAGCAGTTGGGGGGGGCGGTGTTTAACAACGTCAGGTATCCAATTGCAGTGTAAAGTACATCTATTTTCCTCTTACTGAATTCATTGGGGCCATTGTAGGTCATACACACAAGAGACATGCTGATCATAGATTTGGAATGGGCCTGGAAACCAAACATGTCAAACAAAGGGGACTAAATACAATTTAGTAATTAGTTCCACTACTGAACTGATCTTGCTAATAAGATGTTTTTTTTCTAGCATTCAAACCAACTTGAGTGGTGTCTGGGAGCTTATAGCTTGTATTGTGGGACATCAGTCCAAAATTCCAGATGAATCCCCTTCAAACAAATACTTACCAAAGTTGCTCCTGCCATTATGATCAGCACTGGAATCTGTAGAAGTATTGGAATTTCTTTCATGAGAGCTCTAATAAATTCACCAATTCCTTGTCCAACGTGCTTCAGTGGTTCTGTTATAAAATTGGTAAATGTAACAGCCAGGGCCTAAAACAAGAGACAATAACAACTTTGGAATGCTTTGACAGCTTCACTACAGAACAAAAGGAAAACATCTAGAACTAAATAAAAAAATACCTTTGTTGGAGGAACAAACAAAATCGGATTTACCAGGAGGGTTTCATAGTACTTTTGGCAAGGATCATCTTGGAATGTAAATGAAGTTCTAAGATACTCTGTGGTCAAAAGGCAACAAATCATTCAGTCAAATCAAAATTAAAAC
Source organism: Pantherophis guttatus (assembly GCF_059756535.1). Lineage (NCBI taxonomy): Eukaryota > Metazoa > Chordata > Lepidosauria > Squamata > Colubridae > Pantherophis > Pantherophis guttatus. Next base: position 91,352,312 of record NC_142065.1, read on the forward strand.
TATATTTTCATGATAAGTAGAAATTCACTTCTTTAAAATAAAATTACATTTATAATTACTTTACTAATACTAAACACTGTTTCTCAATCCTGGCAATTTTAAGATGGATGGACTTCAACTCCCAGAGCCAATACCTCCCCCATAAACTCATATTTTGTGCTTCTTATCTGTACTACCTTGCAGGGCTGACAGTACTCAAGCTAATAGAAGAGGCACCCTATTAAATCCTCTGGCAACTGAGGCATAACTCGAAATAAAAGGCTTCAGGGTTTGAAGAAATCCAAGTATTATTCAGACTTGCTTAAAAGTCTATAAATTCGTTTCAAATCTGTACAACCAATTACCTAAATTTTCTATCAAGGTGTTGAAAAGTATCTTGGAAGATTATCTGCCCGAAACTATTCTCCCCTCACCCCAAAGCTATTAGACATTTCAGCATTCAAGGCTTTCCTTTCAAATCACTTTTTTAAAATTGGGAATCCGGAAGTGGTGCAGCATGACTGGCTGGGAAAATGCCGGGCTCCGACGAGCTTGGCGAACTGACACTGGGAGGTCTTCGGATGATTGGCCAACCCATAGACAATAAAAAGAAAATTCTAAATATTTTAAACTACTAAAATTACCCAGGCGTGGAAATAGTGGCTAAATAGCGACAGGGGAGATGGCGGATGGAGAAAGTGGGAATGACAAGCACGCCATAGAAGAACTCGACTAAAGAATTAAAAGTGATTGATAAATGGAAATGTAAATTTGGAACTTTTAATTTGGATTGGATTACAAACTGATTGGTTGTATATAAACGTGAAAGAAGAATTGAAAAACTGGCTTTTTCTTTTTTTTTGACTCGGTAAAAATGGATGTGGATTACAAGTAAAATGGCGATTTGTTAATTAGCTGAGTGGAACGGTGGATTATAGAGAGACATCGGTAGGAGAAAGAAGAGCATGACATGGAATTGTCTGTTTTGAGAAAACTTTTGAAGAAGCGAGGAAAAAATAAATAAAACCTTGAACTTTTAAAACTATAACTGGGAAGAACTAAGGATGATATGTTTTGCCTATAAGAGGATAGACTTTGATGATTAAAAAAGAAGGACCTTAATGCGACTTAAAACTGGAATAATATCAACTCGAAAAGAATAAAATGGAACAGGAACTTAACGAACTGATAAAGACGATGTGTTTGGAAATAAAGGAAATGATTATTAATTTGCATGGAAAATCGAAATTCGAGGATGTAAAGACTGAGCTAGAATGCACTGAAGATGAAAAGAAAATGACTAATGAGAAATAAAAAAGAGATGATAACAAAGAAGACAAAGACAAAGAGATTGACTATGGAAAATTAAATAATTGTAATATTAAGTATGGACAAAAAGAAAAGAAACAAAGAAGGAAAAGAGGGTAGAATAGGAAAAATATAAAAAATTTAAATGATTACACTGGGATTTACAGTGGAAATATAAGAAAGAGGGAAAAGAGATGGAAAATAACAGGAAATAAAGGACAAAATAAAAGATTTTATGATTTTAAAATACAAAATAAGTATACTGGGATTAACAAGACACAAAAAAAGAAAGAGAAAGGAGAAACAATGGGAAATATAGGGCAGAACAGGAGAGTGCAGAATTCTAAAACACAAAAGAAAGGAAGAAGAAGGAAAAAGAAAAGGAAAAGAAGAAAAAGAGGGTGGTGGTGAAGAAAAAATATTAAAAATATAAATAATTACACTGGGATTTACAGTGGAAATATAAAAAAGAGGGAAAAGGGATGGAAAACAATGGGAAATAAAGGGCAAATATTTCATGATTTTAAAACACAAAATAAGTACATTGGGATTAACAATGAAAAGATACGAAAAAGGAAAGGAAAAGCAGAAACAATGGGAAATATAGGGCAGAAAAAGAGAAAGACAGAAAGAAATGAAAATATATTCAGAACTGTAAAATTTAATAGATGAGTTTAATGTCAGAAAAAAAGATAAAAAAGTGATATCAATTAAGTGATTTTAAAATAAGGGGAGTATAGAGCTGTATGAAATAAAGGGAATAAGACTTATACTCTATATTCTAAATTTTAAATATGCTCTACTGAAAACTGGAGAAACTGCAATAAATGTCATATGCTTAATAATATTAAGTACCACGAAGGATTACTCTTTCAGTATAGTTTTTTTCATCAGGTTCGCCTGATCCGCCAGTTGCGTCCCTTTCTAGATCGGGACTCCCTACACACGGTCACTCATGCCCTCGTCACCTCTCGTCTGGACTATTGTAACGCTCTCTACATGGGGCTCCCCTTGAGGTGCACTCGGAGGCTCCAACTGGCGCAGAGTGCGGCCGCGCGGGTGGTTATGGGAGCAACGTGGAGCTCCCATGTAACACCTCTCCTGCGCGAGCTGCACTGGCTCCCGGTGGTCTTCCGAGTGCACTTCAAGGTTCTGGTTACCACCTTTAAAGCGCTCCATGGCTTAGGACCTGGTTATCTACAGGACCGCCTGCTACCACCAATAGCCTCCCACCGGCCAGTACGCTCCCATAGAGAGGGGCTCCTCCGGGTGCTGTCGGCCAAACAATGTTGACTGGCGGCCCCTAGGGGGAGAGCCTTCTCTGTGGGGGCACCTACGATCTGGAACGAGCTCCCCCCGGAGATACGGAGGATCCCGGATCTGCGCACCTTCCGCTGCGCGCTTAAAACATTTTTATTTCATCAAGCTGGCCTGGCCTAAATCTTCTCCCTTTTAAAATTTTTAAATTCAAATTTTAAACACTAATTTTAATTTGTTTAATTATGGGATATTTTTAAAATTTAGCCAAATTGTTTAATCTGTTTTAATCTATTTTAAATTTTGTATTTTTGTGTTTTATCTTTTGGCTGTTCACCGCCCTGAGTCCTTCGGGAGAAGGGCGGTATAGAAATCTAATAAAATAAATAATAAATCTAATAAAATAAATATTGGAGGTCTATAGAATGATAGGTTTTAATAATAAATATTTCAAACTATATATCTGAGAAGATATATAAGAAGGCAAATTAGGAATATTTTAAGAACTAATTGGATTGGGTAAAATGAGAAATGATTAAGATGTGCTTTATAAATATATATCTGAATAAGTGGAAATATATTGTTGAGATATTTTGAGAAATATATTTACTAATTGAAATTGAATGTAAAACTGAATGAAATTGAAATGATAACAATGATTTAAATGTTATACTTACAAGAAGTAAAGCAGAAAAAATACATTGGTAAAAGTAAAAAAGACAAAGGATTAGAAGATTGTTTGAGTAAAGATTTGAAGAAAAAAAGGGAACAAGATGAAATATACTGTTAATAATTAAAAGGACAAGGGATCGGGGCTGCCTGGACGCCACAATGGAAAATATTAAATTGAAAATGAATACAGCAATACAGAGAGATGAAGGAGGAGAAGAGAGGTGGAAGGGAGGAAGAAAGAGAGAGGGGGATGGAAGAGTAGGGAGGAAGGAAGGGAAGGGAAATTAGAGTAGGAGAGAAGGTAAGACGGGGGAAGAGAGGAGGAAAAGGAGAAGGGAAGGGGAAGTAGAGAAGAGAAGAAGAGGATGGGGAAAGAAAGTAGGAAGGGATAGGGAAGAGGGAGAGGGTAGGTTTGAGGAGAAAGATTGCTGTACAATAAAAAAGATAAGTGGAAGAAAGGCAACACCAAACAAACAAATATAAATATATTAAGATAAAGAATGAATTGTTTAAGAATAAAAGGGAATAAATATGAATAAACAGTAAAGTTAGAATTTAGGGACAAATGAAGATGGTGTTTATGTATGCAAATATAGAAATATTGAGATATGTTAAAAAAAAAAGAAAAGAAAAGGGGGGAAGACGATTTTGGCAAGAATTGTAATTGAGTAAAATGTATTTGAATTTGATTAATTGTATAAGATAAGAAACGGCCAACACTCTGTTCAAAAAAAAAAAGATGTGGATGAATGTGGGAGAGGAGAAAAAACCAATAAAACTTGTTTTTTTAAAAAAATCACTTTTTTAAAATTGGTGATTCTTTCAACTACGGCTTTTTGTTCATTTTGTTGTCTTATTTTTTATTTGTGGCATTACTGTTCAGATTTTTTCTTCTCATATACTTGCTTTGAAATTCTGTGAAAGAAAAAGCAGCAGAGTGATAAAAATGTGTGTATTTTCAAAAAAAAAAAAAAAAAGTTGGGCACGAAAAGGTTGTAATGGCAGAACAGCTACTTACAAGCTACTTACCCCAAAAGCTGTCTGTCCATCTCATCTTTTCCACACAGACTGTATCAACATTTCCCATTTTGGCCACTTCTGACTGGTGCTGAGCGAAGGCCATCTATTAAAAAAAATCCTAAAGGATTCAACAATTCTTGAATAAAATCACTGAATCTATTTTTTTTTTTTTAGTCTTTCATTTAAAATGTGCTTTAAAAGGAAAATCCAATGTAGATTCATTACTGTTGAGACTAATAAGAGAACATGGAAGTTGTAGTCCTTAGTCCTCTGCAATGCTTGGAGCGAATGTTGGAATGGTAGGTCTGTTCTTTTCCACCTACCAACAAGACCATGCAAACTAGGTCTTTGCTCACTGTCTCCTAGGAGGAAAATAGCTCTCTTCAGAAATGGCATATACAAGGAATAAAGAAGGAGGACCCAAAAGCCGCTAACCTTTTAAGACTAATTGGTGTGAAAATAACATGATGAAGCGTAAGAAAAAAATTGTTAAAGAAAATTCTATTTTATAAATTCTGTATCCTTTCCCCCATCAGCAAAAACTATTCATGGCAGCAGCAGATGAGATGCTCAACCCACCATCACAGTGGATGTCCTTAGATGGGCTCAACATCAGTATCCCATTTTGCTAGGTTACTAGTTACTAAGTATTTTTTTTTTAATTTGATTTATATGCCACCCTTCTCCGGAGACTCAGGGCGGCTTACAATGCGTTAAGCAATAGCCTTCATACTTTTCTATATTTATACAAAGTCAGCTTATTGCCCCCACAAACTGGGTCCTCAATTTACCTACCTTAGAAAGGATGGAAGGCTGAGTCAACCTTGAGCCTGGCGAGATTCAATCTTACTTTAATTGCATACAGCTGGTGTTAATCACAACGCTTTTAGTCTACTGAGCTATCAGGCCCGGTAGCTTATTTCATTTATTTTTTGATTAGGTTTATATCCCATGTCTTTCTTTCAGAAATTCAGGGTGGAGTAGATAATCCTCCAATTCTCAAACCAGAACCTATGAGATTGGTTGGGTTGATAGCGACTGGGCAAATGTTGCCTGGTGAACTTACTTTGCAGAGCAAAATTATCGTATCTGTGCTGCTAAACTAATGTATTTTGGAACAGCAGCTTTTTATTAAAGCATTTATTAACAAAACCCATTTCTAAAAAAAACACATTGGGGAATTACAATGCTGTCAATGCCATAAGCATTTAAATTTTATTGAAACAAAGCAGCTTCATAATCTATTGGGATTTGAAGTGGCCTCTTCAGTTTACTTAAAAAAAGGGAAAATTATCATGCCTTTAGTTACCATTTTGCAGTTAGGAAGATATGCTTCATGGTATCTAAACACATCTAAATTCTTATTATAACAAGCAAGCACAGTTCAGTCAAATCTTGAAGCAGCCTTGCCTGTCACTGCCTATTGAATAAAAAACCCAACTGTGTGTGGCAAAACAAGTACCTCAGTTTGAAACACACATATCATTCAGAATACAAGTAGGTTGCGATTAATGTGAGTTCAAACACTGTGATTTTTTGATTTAGTGAGAATTATAATTTGATATCAGATCGTATTTAAAGCGAGCCAAAATTCAGTTAATGCAAGGATAGGAATTTTATATGCTAATCATATAAACCTCTAGCCTTGTGTGCAAAATGGAAAAGAAGGAAGGTCTTGTTTAAGAAAAACTCAAAGAAGACATTCATTTGGAAGAACTACAGCAGAATACATTGGACAACAGATACATTTTGAATATGGATTCCTCCCCATGCCCAACCTTTTGATTTATTTATCTTACATATTTATGAGAGTTATTTAAGAAATCTCGTGACAGGTTATAATCCATTAGAAAAGAATAAAAAACACTATGATAACATCATGTAAAAATAAGTAAGGGATGGTCTAGGTAACAATCTTTCTACAACTTCCTTCATTATATGACAAAAAAGTTCATTGTTAGGAATCATACAAAACACAAAATAATAAACAAAAAATTCTGAATAACTATACTGTGACTTTGTTAAAAAATAAATGTAAGTTGCAAGTATACTCTTTTAATCTTTTTTCATTAATATGCATTAACATTTATATTTTAAAAAGTTCATTAAATGTTTCAGTCAAGCTGGACAATATGCAATTAAACAGTGGGTACCATAATGTGCAAGGTTTTTTTTTTTTTGAGGGAGGGAGAGAGGGAGGGGGAGGGAGGGAGAGAGAGATAGCAATAGCACTTAGACTTATATACTGCCTCACAGGGCTTTACAGCCCTCTCTAAGTGGTTTATAGAGTCAGCATATTGCCCCCAACTAGTTGGGTCCTCATTTTACCGACCTCAGGAGGATAGAAGGCTGAGTCAACCTTGAGCCTGGTGAGATTCCAACTGCCAAATTGCAGGCAGCAGGCAGGCAGCAGAAGTAGGCTGCAGTACTGCATTCTAACCACTGTGGCTCTATAAATTCTATAAAATTGTTTACCTTATAGAGGTACATCCAGTTCCATCCAAAACTGATGAGAAAACTGATGATCATAAGACGCTTCATCTGAGTCAACCAACTAACATGCGTCCATAATTCTGTTGCAATAATGACTAAGATGCTTGCTAAACACAAAAGAACCTTTTGGAAAAATAAGAATGAATACAGGAATGCAGTTGGTCAGAATTTATTAATTTCAACAGACACATTTCTATCTTGTGATTAAAAATATGCTGAATAAACTGAATTTAAATAAGTATGATTTATTATCATCTTTTGTAACTTGTGATAATGCATTGTGAACTGGGAGATGCTTCATCTCACTTTGTTTTTGCATTCTCAAGTAGACAGTGCAATCACGAATTCTCCTGAACTCCCAGCGGGAAACTATTTATGATGAGAAAATTATCTAGCTCATATTGTTCTTCCTTTTTTGCTCATTTTTGAACAAATAAATCAAAAAATTGAGGTGCTTCATCACTATTGAGAAAAATCACATAAAATTAAGTTGTTCTCATATTATTGGTGTGTAGTTTGTTGATTTCTGTTTAGTATGATGTGCATTTCCCTTGTAGCTTGTTCATCATTAAAACTACTACTACAGTCATATCGGGAGCACTAAAAAGATTCCGGGTTGAAAGGATGACATCGCCATTGCCCAGGGGATACCTACTTGAGTGCTCCTTTCATGTCCCTGTTAAATTACTCACCAAAATGTTACCCATCTATCTACTTGCATTTGCCACTTCTGAACTGCTGGGTCAGCAGGAGCTGGAGTGAGTGATGGGAGCTCACCCCATCCTGCGGCAGCAAATCAAACATCAGCTCAGGGTCCTAACTACATGAGCCACCACACTATCATTAAAACGAATTTAGCATTAGGGGTAAAAAGTAACCATTTTGTTACTCATGCTATATTTACCATTCATAAGACATTGTATTTCAGAAAGCTTCCCTTACCATGAAGACATTATATGGATCAACCCCAAATGTGTCTTCAAATTTCCATTTCCATGCTTCATAATCATGAGGTCTACAATTAATCAGGATACTATTAACAGCTTCATCTAGAGATGCAGATTTCCAGTCTTCTTCCTTAAGGAACTTGTTAATTTCATTAACTGATTGTCTGGTGAGAATGATCTCAGCATCATAATGCACTTCCCTGGTATTATCATTGGGCTAAAATAAAACACACACAAAATAATCAAAGCAGCCAAAACTCTTTTGCAAAATAAATACATGCAAAACAATCACAGCTGGTCAGTCATAAGCTAAATCCTGACTGGGTGGCCTTTCAAAGGATCAAGCATAGTCATCAAAAACTACTCTCCAGAATGAGGATTAAAGAAAATGTGTGTTTGGCTACAAAATACACTGAATGTTAAAGATGTTACATTACTATCCCCAATCACAGTATAGTTTGGATGTTGTAGCAGGCACCAGCCAAATGTGCCCTGAAAGCATGTAAAACTTAGTATTACTGCATTGTTAAAGCAAAATATTAAATTAAAAACTACTGTACCATAAAGTCAACCAAAGTAAGTGCCAGCCTCAGAATCATTTACATTTCCTTTTGGGCCTCACCCAGGCATTGTGGGCAACTCAGATAATAAACATCGGGAGTAAGTTCAGCTCAGCCACTCAGATAATTTTCTTCAGTGAAGTTGCAAACTTGAGTTCACCTTTAAGTATTTTCATGACTCACTAAGCCCACTGCAGCATCAACCTGTAAATATTTGTACCTTTGCTTGGCAAATACTTGTTTGCGAGTTTACTCATAATGTGATCAGAGGAGTCCAAAAGTGTCCATCACCCAAGAAGGTTTTCTGCATCCACTTAATGGCATCAGCATCACCCTAAGTACTTGATCATGCTGATTTTCATACATAGTTAAGAAGGACTCAAGTCCAAGACTTTCTCAAATTCTATCTCAAATTGTTACACATGTAAATCAAGCAAACTAAGGCCTCAAACAACTGCCCTCTACCTTTGTAGCTTGCTTCTTAACTGATATATGCCATTTGTTAGATAGACCAGTTTTTTTTAAGGTGGGCAGTTAAGTTACTCAAACTCATGTACTTTAGCAACGAGAGAACACACATATCAATAAAAGTGCTCAAAATTCTTAACTGATTCTTAGGTACTCACTAGTCCAAGTCTTCCAACTTCATTTAAAATCTTGTTCAAGTATCTTCTAAAAACATGAATGCTGTTGCTTTCATGTAATTTTACTTTATATTTTTTTTCATATTCATCAAGCTGAAAAAAATAAAGTCCTCCAGAGTTATCTCTGGTATAAATTGATGGAAATATAACAAGCAGATCTGATCAATCTTTAGCATCTGGTAGTAATACTGTAAACTCAAAAGCTTTGGAAAATATTCAAACCAGAATGAAACAAATTTTAAAATTGAAATTTCAACCTGAGATATTTTGATTATATTTTACTAAATCATATAGTATAATCATATAAAACATACATTTGTTCAAAGTGTACTGAATTAGCTGTATATGTGGGAATTGCTGCAAGGATAGTATATGCTTTTCCTTAGAAAGGATGTTTGATCCTGTCTATGGAAAAACAACTAACCAAGTTATGGGAGTATGCTTTAAGATCAGACTAATTTCATATTTTAAAAGTAAATTAACACGGAATTTATTCTAATTGAAAACCATTTCTAGATTACAATTTAATACACGGATTTGTATCACATCCAAAATTTGGGTTTCATTATGCAAATAATCTATATTTCAATTTTATAGGATTTCAAAATTAGAGCAGATTTTTAGTAATATAGAAAATAGAATCACAAGGCTGGAAGGGACCTATAAGGTCATCTAGTCAAATCCCCTGCTCAAATTGTGCATCCTGGTCAAATTGTTGTCTAGTCTAGAAAACCTCCAGATATTATAATAATAATAATAAATAATAATAATAATAATAATAATAATAATAATAATAATAATAATAATAATAATAATAAAATAATTTGCCACCTCTCTCTCCATGGGGCTACTCTAGACAGCTCACAACTATAAAAAAAAACCCAAAGAAATAAAAAGGAAGTTTAAACAAAGTGAAAATAAAATACTAGAACAATAAAATAAACAAGGAAAACAAAACAAATAAATTAATATGGCTAGTAAAAAAGATATGAATAGATAGGATTTATTTTCATTTATAATTCTGTGGTTTATATTTTGCTGACCACAGTTATTGATATTTATGCTTCTTTAGACTTAATAGCAATTTTTAAGCTTTAGTTATTCACAATTAAATAATGATATGCTGTAAAATTATAACTTTGATATTTGTAAATATCTTGTTTATTCATTTGTATTTTTTTTCATCCCTTTTCTTCGTTCTTTTTCTTTGTTGTGTTACTCTGAAATGTCTAACAAAATGTATGCTGAAAAATTTCAGCTGTAGGTGTCTAGCTGAAAATATCCATGACCATTAACAGCAATTATTTTAAAAAATATGGAATATTATCTACAAATATAAAAATGGTATTTTAACAAGGTCAGAATTTATTCAAGTAACAAGTAAGCAATATTTTATTAAAAATATACATAGTCAACTGGCATGCATGTAAACTAACCTTATGAGTTACAGAATCTAGTTTTGTTTGGCACCTGGAAATTTCCATTAGATTTTCTTCAGCCACTTTTGTTGATGGTAATCTATTATTTTCAAAATTATCCTGATTCACATGCTGCAATTTTAATCATTTGTTAATATTAAACAGTGAAGCTGCTTCATTCTGCTTATTTCTACAAAAAATATACAGTTAGATATATATCCAAGGTAGAGATCAACAAAACTACATACTAGTTTCAGTTGAACAGCAAATTGGTCAACAATATCAATTATGATCCTATTGAGGTCTCTCCTCTCTGATTATGGTGACTATTGTCCACAGTTCACTGATGTTCATCAAAAAATTCTTCATAGTCAGGAGCTTTGAAATGTTTTTTCTCCTGATAGCAGTGAAAACTGTACACGTTTGAATGGGGAGTGATTAAAATGCAGAAAGGCTGCTCAGAATAATACATACAAAAGTGTTTCTGTCCACATAGATTTCTGAGTGAGCACATTAATGTACACATGATTTATGGTATTGGGAGTTAATTTTAAAAAAAACAGAAATGGAAGGCCTGAATATCAATTCAATAACATAACACCGCTCCTGCGCGAGCTGCACTGGCTCTCAGTGGTCTTCCGGGTGCGCTTCAAGGTGTTGGTTACCACCTTTAAAGCGCTCCATGGCATAGGACCTAGTTATCTTCGAGACTGCCTTCTGCCACTGACGACCTCCCATCGACCCGTGCGCTCCCACAGAGAGGGCCTCCTCGGGGTGCCATCAGCCAAGCAATGCAGGCTGGTGACCCCCAGGGGGAGGGCCTTCTCTGTGGGGGCTCCCACCCTCTGGAATCAATTGCCCCCAGAGATAAGGAGAATCCAAGACCTTCGTGCCTTCTGCCGTTCCCTTAAAACTTTCCTTTTTCAACAAGCCGGGCTGGCCTAACAAATCCTTTTAAATGATTTTAAATGATTTTAAATTCATTTGTCTTTTTAAATTGTGGGCCAAATTGAGATATTTCCTTTTAATCTGTTCTTAATCTATGTATTATGTATTTATGTGTTTTTACTTGGCTGTACACCGCCCTGAGTCCCTAGGGAGAAGGGCGGGATATAAATCTGAAGTAAAATAAAATAAAAATAAAATAAATTCTAGTTTCTTCAAACCCTCTCTTTTGTGGATCCTTAGGATTCTTAAAACTGTTTTCAAAGCTTTAAGGCTCAACTCAATGTTCTTAAATTTAATGACTTTGTGCCTCCAAAAAAGGAGGCATTTCTGATATCTAAGTTAAGATAAGGTAAACAGCTCCTAACCTTAACCCTAAAGTGATGATCTTGAATTTGCATCATAAAGAAAGAATATTTATTTATTACAATAGTGTTACTATCCAAAGCGACTCCAATATCTCTACACTTACCTCGTCAGGCTTTCGCATTGTTCCTGATGCTGCATCATAATTCAACATGTCTGTTGGATCAATCCAATCATCATTCTGAGCTTCACTCCTTCCTATCAGCAGGACTGGATACAGGAGCAAATAAAGTAGCATCCTCTGTCAGGGAGCACATTGGATGATTTTAGCAAAATGCAGGAGTTTCAGGGCAAACTTAACCATCTAGTGCTCAATATTTTCCAAGTTGTTGAATTGTCTGGCTACAACAAGCTATTTCCCAGCAATGCATGACCCAAGCTCTGCTCAAAAGAGGAATATTATTTGTGTACTTATTTACATAAACAATCTTGGTTTCGTCCTTTTGGCAAATATGGGAGGCTGAACAGAGAAGAATCCACCCCTACTCATTTCCACAATGCTGTTGAATAAATATCAGTGAACATCACACAACCCCATATTTGATTTCTCTATTGAAAGAGAAATGATTAAACAGCTTTCATTTTCACTATGATTTAGTATTCAGAATTCACTTGAAGAGCTTCATGTAGAATACATTGTTTCAATTGTGCATAGGGAAAAACAAGTCAATCACAAAAATGAAAAGAAAAAGAGCAGAAAAAAGTTTGTTCCTTCCTCCCACTCTCCCGTAATAAATAATACTTTCTATCAGTAGAATAATTACAGTCTGCTAGACCGGATACATTTGCAAGAGTAAGTTTTGTGCTTATTGTTTCACTGCCTGCTATCTGTAATTAATCTTACAAATAGACATTGTAGGGACTTTAGAACTGAAGTTCCAACTCTTAAATTTTTTCTCTGTGATGAAATAATGATAACACTGACGTCTTTTCTTCTTTGTTAAGTTGTATAGATGAGCCTGGCTATTCAGTAGAAGTTTTAAAAAAGATAAAATCGTATCACTTCCAAAAAATTATTAAAAACCCTATTTGAGCCAAGACTATAAAATAATAAAATTGTTACCTATGCATACAGTGACTATAGAAACTTGAAAAACGGGAAAATCTGAAAGAGGTTTACAAGGATAAAGAATTATTGTTCATGTTTATAACTCTGCTCTATAAAGGAAAATTCAAGAGCAAAACCAAGAAAACAAATAATTAAATAAAATAAATCTAAGGTAGTTTTCTGAAATAAAGGACTTTCTTTTGTAATATATGATCACTGCACCCCATATAATATAAAGAAGAAGAAACCAATATATGGATAAATGCTATGGATAAATTGTTCAGTTCTGTGTAGCAGGTATCCTAAAATTACAAAACAAAATTGTAAATTAATATTCCAAATGGAATACATTAGAAAACTTATTAAAGTTTTCCCCAATTTGCTACCGTCTAGATAGCTTTGAGTACAGTATATTTCTCATCATCCCCAGCAAATCCTGCCCTTATTCACAGGATGTCATAGGCACCAGGCTAGAAACTGGCAAACAGTGAGTTCAAGTCCCGCTTTAGCAATGAAAGCCAGCTGAGTGACCTTGGGCCAGTCACCCTGTTAGCTTATCTCACCTCACAGTGCTTTTATTGTGGGGACAATAGGAGAATGGTTATTTGATATAAATATTTTGTTGCTTTAAAAGGGGGAATTTGCTCAAATAAACATTTTTGGGAGGAATAGCCCACTCTTATTGGATTTCCAGATCTTTAAAGGACAATAGGAGGAGAGAGGAATATTAGATACCTTCATCGCCTTATTTATAAAAATAACAGTGGGATAATAATAAATTAAATAATAGATTTAATTTAATTTAATAATAAATTAAATAATAGAAGTTCTATTCCCCTTTGAAGAGCCTCAAGTTGGGATGGATAGGGAGAGAGAAAATTAGTAATGAAGAGTCATCTCCACGAGATGGGCAGCATAGTTTCATAAATGATAATAATTTTTAAAAAGTAGTAATGCAATCCCACGTGCATACACTTACTAAATGAAACAACGACTGTCCTTACGATTTTATTTAAGCCTTCCTTCGCTTTACAGACCTGTGAAGGTTTGTAAAGTTTCTTTTTCATCACTGTTGTAATTTGAATGGTTGCTAAACGAGACAGATGATAAATGAGGACTATCTGTATAAAACAGCCAGTTTCAACAGCCAGTTGTGGAATGTCCCTGGGTGACTTTCCCAGTCACTCTCTCTGAGCCACACCTACTCACAAAGTTGTTGTTGCGGGATACAGGAGAAAGGAGTGCTCCCTGCCCTACCTTGAGCTACCAAATGCAAGGTAGAATACACACCCACTCAACGAATAGATGAACATATTTACAGACCATTCAGGAGACTTGAGTACAAATCAAACAATGCCCCTTCGTATCCTTTTCAATTGCTGGAGTCAATAAGTGATACATACAGGTAATCCTCAATTTACCACTACAATTAAGCAAAACATTTTTGTTCCTAAGCGAAATGTTTAAGTGCATTTTTGCCCCATTTTACGACCGTTCCTGCCAGAGTTGAGAGAATCAGTACAGTTTTTAAGTAAGTAACACGGTTGTTAAGTGAATCTGGCTTCCTCATTGACTTTGCTTGGAAGGTCGCAAAAAGTGATCACATGACCCCAGGACACTGCAACCGTCATAAATATGAGTCAGTTACCAAGCGACCAAATTTTGATCGCAATTACCAGGAGGAGGCTGCAACGGTCCTAAGTGTGAAAAACGGTGGAAAGTCACTTTTTTCAGTGCCATTGTAACTTTGAAGGGTCCCTAAACGACAAGTTGTAAATCGAGGATTACTTGTACTCTTTAATATGTGTCAAATAAATGTACTGTTAGTCCTTTTCTTTATTATGATGACCTGAAGCCATAGATATGAAGAGGGTAAAACCGCCCTGGGAAAGGAAATTATAGGGGAAGGCCGCAGCAACCGCAGGAATTGCATGCATGACGCCTGGCTGCAGATAATGGAAATCCGCCGTCAGTTTCCCCACACAAAAATCATACGGATTCCCGAAAAATCTGCCGCACCCTACACCGGCAGGCTCATTTTAAAAGCTGAAGCCCTTTGACTGGGCGGGAAAACGTGCTGACAATTCCCAGCGGGACATGTTTTCCTTCAAAAAGAATGCGCGCGGGCACAGAGACGCGCGCGCACCCGCAAGAGGAGAAGCAGGTGGGGTGCGGCAACCGCACTCGACGGGGAGTCGTCCCCCGCGAGCGCAGAAGGCCCCGCTTATCCCTCGTCTGCACACACACACACCCCCACACACACACACCTTCCGACCGTGGCCTCAGCCCGCCCAGCTCCCTCGCCGCCTTCCTCCCGCCACTGTTTCTCTCCGCCCGTTTACCCAAAACGCTTCTGCCCGCCGGAGCTGGGAGCGTCGTCGCCACTCGCGCTTTGTCGCCTGAAATGCAGACGCTGATGATGTGAACGCCCAGCGTTGCATTTCGGGAAATATAATATGTCCGGTTGCTGAGATAAGAGGGTTGCTGAGCAAAGCTTCGGGGTTATCTGGATGTTTCTGCTCTGGGTCCCAAGTTGTGACTGAACGAGATAGAGAGGAACTGCTGTCGACATCACAGGCGGGCTGCTTTGCGACCTCGCTGATACTAGGAAGATGGGTCTGGGTAAAGCTAAATATTAGGGGAAGGAAAATGGACCCATCCTTTTTTTTTTTTTTTTTTACAGTTCAATGATTTTGCCACGAGAACAGGTCTCTTAATTTAAGAGGTTTTTAGGATTACAGTGCATTCTACAGTCTCCTTAACTTTTATTGCTGAAATCATTTTGAGACCAAACTTGTTAAAAAGATTCTCTCCTATGCTGTATATACCACGTCTACCTGGAATTAGGGACTATTTTAAAGGATCTGCTTAAAGTGAATTGAGTTCGTTAGGTATACAACTATCAAAATAAAGTCTTTTGATAAGACATGAGGAGTAAATCACATCTTCCTTGGAATTTCATGTGGGGGGTTTCCTGGACATTTTGGTAGCAGATAAGGTCTTTTCTATTCACCAAGCATTTTGATACAATTAGCTGCAAAAATCAGTTTTTTAAAAGTTAGGATTACAGATATATTTTGCGTTTGGTATCCAAATTTGTGTGATATTTGTTTCTTGTAGAATTCCAAAAATCCCTTTGTTATCGGGCAAAATATAAATGTAGCTTTTTCATTACTCATAATAAATTTTGACAAGGAGGCTAGAGAATTTATCTACTTTAGGGATAAAGTCCAATTAAGACTGCATAAAATGTAATATTGTGAGATCTACAGTAACTCTTATTTTCACTCAGTTAATCATAAATATGTATCAGATATGAGGGCACTTTTCGGCTACATGAAAGAAAAAGTCTGAAAATATACCCATGAGTAGGGAAGCTGAATGGAGGTGCAAAGCTGATCTTAAATAGTCAGAGGAGAGTATCTGTTTGGAAGCATTTCATTGGTTGGCCATGCATTGTGGGGATCAGGATCAACTATAAAACTGCTGATCAGCTATAAAAAAGCAGATTCTTGAATAAATATCCCTGAACAAAAGACAACCTTTTCTGTTTTTCTCCTAGCCTTATGGAATATTAGTCCACAGGATGATGCAAGATTCCTTCCCTTGCTATTTTTTTCAATTTGTTTGTTTGTTTGTGCTTTTGAATTAGAGTTGGCCTAGGCAACTGCCTGGACAAGTCTGTGCATTTTTCTTGGCAGGATTTTTAGAAGTGGTTTGCCATTGCCTGCTTGCTAGGGTGATGAGAGAGTGAAGGGCCAAGATCCCTCAATTGGCTTTGTGCCTAAGGCAGGACTAGAACTCACGATCTCCTGGTTTCAAGCCTGGTGACTTAATCACTATATTAATCTGGCTTTTTACATAGGTGTTAAGAAATTCAGAGGGCTTTTAAATGAATACATAATAACCATCTTTATTATTCAGATGAATTTTACATTGCTGCTATTATTGTAAAGCTTTATTCTGCTATTTTGGTTTCCATATATACTCAAGGATAAGCCAAGAATTTTAGGTGCCAAAATGCACCTTAAAAGTTAAGTTTGGCTTTTTGGGGATGGGCTTATCTGTAAGTATATATGATAAAGTTTTCAAAAGTAGAGATATTTCCAATAAATATGCACAGATAAGCCCATCCAAGCATAAGCAGTCTTTGAATTTTTATTCAAAATAGCATGAAAAATGTGGGTCACCCTATCTGTGGGTAATGCATTTCTCAGGTTATTTTGGTAAAAATGTGATTGTCGTCTTATTCATATACCTTCCTATATGCAAGTACATGGTGGTTGTTTCCATATGAAGCAAGAAAAAACATGTAGCTTCACTTTCTTTATTGAATTAAGTACATATACACTTCTATAGTAACCTCAACTTTTTTTTAATGACAGTTCAAAAGATCTTGCTACAGTGCACAGCATATATTAGAACCAAGCCTTAAATTTTACTTCAAATAAATAATTCAAATATTTAAGAATTTAATTTAAAAGCAATATAAATGTACAATATGAAAATATAAAACAATACATGAACATAATACTCTATAGAAATAAAATTGCAACTATATTATATAGTCAGTGCAAGAAATTAAAAGTTCCAAATAAACTTCTGAACTGGGAAATAATTTAGATTATCATGCAGACATAGCATTTCAAGCCATGCTATTGCCTTTAAAATTTGTATGGTATTCTATATATACACAGGAGAAAACTGTGTGTAACCAGAGGATATTTTGAAACATTTTACTATACTGTTTTGCAATGCTGAGGAATGGGCAATTTAATATATTAATTTTCTTTTCAACAATGCAATTAGTAATTATAGCAACTTCAGAAAAATTCCTAACTGCATACACAATACTTCCACATACGTGCCTCTGTAGGAAGAATTATAGCCACTGATATCATGTACCAACCACACCTAATAGTGTGCTTGCTTTCCTACATTACACAGAGGTATTTTGTTGCATTCGCATTCAGTAACGCTAATGTCTCTTCACACCAATGTTTTTTCTACCAAAAGCTTGAATTTTGAACATAATCTAACATCTCAAACTGAGAATCATATATCTCAATCTCTAGATAGTTACTATGATCAAGAGTCAGCTCATCTTTAACCATCTTTAGAGTTCATAATTAAATGTATTAAATGAAACTTCGATGGGTAAGGTTTTGGACCATTAATTAAGATAGATGTAAACAATGTTGTACAGCATGGCATAACAAGACTTATTTGTGTGGATGCTATGATATTGCATGTGAATTTCCTTGAACTCTAATTCAAACTGAATTTTAAAAAAATATTGTCACTGAGACAAAGACCAGGGAATGCAAATAACACAAAGTGTAAACACATAAATAAAATTAACTTTTGGAGTGCACATTGACTTTGCAAGAGCTCTTGTAACAAACCTCAGCAACAAGACTACAGTAGGTTGTAGCAGCATGAGATCACATGGAAAGCACTGAAAAATAATAATCCACACCAACACACCAACATCTCGTAACAACCAAATTTCTGTGGGATGCATCCTCTTGCTCAAATGCTGCTTTTTTTATAGACACTCCAGTTGTCTTGTGGATCTGTGCTTTATTCATACGTTATAACTCCAGAGTTTGACAGTTCTGTCAGCAGATGATGATAAGAAGGAAAGATCCTGTGTGTGCCATCTGCACTGAATCACTTTGTCTTTATGTTCCCCTACTACCATAGTTGGTAGCTGCTTAGTAAGGTCACCTATGAAAAATAATTAGAATAAATATTGCTTATAGGATGTGTGCATATCACCGCCATTTATCTTTGCACCAGTGGTGAAATGTAAAATTTGTTACTACTGGTTCTGTGGGCGTGGCTTGGTGGGCGTGGGGGTGGTAATATGACTGATTGGGCATGGCCAACTTTTTTTTTTAACTTTTAAAACCATTTTTTCTCTTCAGCTGAAGAGGTTGTAGAAAAAATGCTTTTAAAAGCTTCTGATGATCCCAGCTGAGTCGCGTGATCATCAGAGGCCTTTTTTTACTTTTAAAAGCATTTTTTCGACCAAAGAGGTTGTAGAAAAAATGCTTTTAAAAATTAAAAAAAAAGCCTCTGATGATTGCACGGCTTAGCTGGGCAATGGGGGGGTGGGGGCAGGGATTTTTGCTACCGGTTCTCCAAACCACCCACCTCCATCACTAACGGAGCAGGTGATCCGGTCCGAACCGGAAGCATTTCACTCCTGCTTTTCACATAAACTTCGTTAATACTGTTTAGTTCAAGATCATTAAAGCTGTACTCTGAAACAGATCAGATGGATTATGCTTTCCACTCCCTCATTTCATCTATTACAGAACAGATAATTCTATATCTAGCTCTTCAAAAATAAGTAATAAACTATACTATCTAAGAGGATGCAGTGGCTCAGTGGCTAAGACCCTGAGCTTGTCGATCGAAAGGTCGGCAGTTCAGTGGTTTGAATCCCTAGTGCCCTGTAACGGGGTGAGCTCCCGTTACTTGTCCCAGCATCTGCCAACCTAGCAGTTTGAAAGCATGTAAAAATGCAAGTAGAAAAAGGGGGACCATCTTTGGTGGGAAGGTAACAGTGTTCATGAGCCTTTGGTGTTTAGTCATGCCGGCCACATGACCACGGAAACGTCTTCGGACAGTGCTGACTCTTCGGCTTTGAAACAGATGAGCACCGCCCCCTAGAATCGGGAACGACTAGAACATATGTGCAAGGGGAACCTTTATCTTTATACTATCTACACATATATTTTTAATGGGTTTTTTTTCAATCTCAGAAGTTACCATCAAATCATAAAAATATAATGGATTGCAATTAAATTGCATTTAAAATTGCATAGTATATGGATAATTCAATAATTTGTATAATGTTTAACAATGTTTTAAAAATAAAAAAATTTTTACGCTGCATGGTACTGAACAAAAGAGAAAATGCAAATAAAATTTTAATTGTTACAGAAAGTCTCCATGTGGTGTGCACCTACAAACTACTTAATCCTACATAAACCCACAACCTACTTAAAGGAGTTTATGCTAAAATCAATGAGCTAGAACCAAACCTTTTCAGAAATCACTAGCAATTCTACTATTGAATTCCAGAAATTAAAGGAGACAGATATAGTTTTCCATAATGGCACATATTTTATATAAGGATCAGTTAGATAAATATTTGGTACAATGATTAAGGTGCTGGTGAGAAACCAAGAGACTTGATACTAATCCCGCCTTAGGTATGAAAGCTTTCTGGGTGATTCTGGACCATTTACTGTTTCTCAGCCAAACCACCAGGATTGCTGAGTGGAAAATAGGAAGTTAAAGGAGTATTAGGCATATTTGTTGCCTTGAATTATTTATAAAAAATACTAAAGGTGGGATAAAAAAATCTAATAAAATTTATGAAGTTGACCTAAAGATAGAGATGGGGAACATTTGTGCTATTTAGAAATCATTCAGAAGTGAAATTACCTTGCAGGTCTGTGACTTTTATTTTCATGTCATATGATCCTGTGAGAAGGTAATGAGCCCCAGGGGAGAAGCGAACAGAACGGACATCACTGGAATGAGGATGATAACTTTGAACCATCCGCCCACCACGAATATCATAAAGCATACAGCTGGAATCTTCCTGTCCAGTAGCTAGAAGGCGACCACTAGGATCTACTGCTACAGATGCAACAGCACTGCCTGAAAGAAAAGGACCCATTATGTACTCTACATCTGGTTTCAAATCAAGATTCTAATGTAGATTTTCTAAGACTCGTCAAAACAATGTCAGATGCATTTAACAATTATATTGGTGTTAACATAGGATCAACTGTACAATAATGTAAGATCTGATTCTGTCTTTGCAAGTTTGAAAAAACCTGGAACATTTGACTGATTTGAGAATGCTAAACATGCTTGTCAATAAAAGCATGTATCAGTAAAAATTTTAAACAAGTTATTTTACAAGTTTAAAAAAAGGTCTTTCATATAATATGAGACTGGAATACTGACCATTAAATATACAATTTATAAAATAAACATTCCGTATAATTATTTGAAATGTCCCTCTAATAATAGTGTTAGATGTCTAAAGATTCCCAGTATTTACTCAAATTTATGAAGAAGCTATTCTTTTACCATGATAATCTCCATCTTCTGCACAATAAATATTTTGAACAGCTACCACCAATAAGTGTTTTAGGTCAATATCAGTAAGCATACCAGTTCCGTGAAATGTTGTTCCAACAACTCGAACACAACTTGGTACTCTGAGATCCCAGAATCTCACAGTCTTGTCTTGGGATCCAGATGCTATCATCCATCCACTCCATGTATAAAGTGCTAAAATGTGACCTGCATATAAGAAATATTAATTTGTATTCACTGCAGTTTTTAAAAAACTATTAACACCTATAGCAATAGCACTTAGACTTATATACCACTTCATAGTGCTTTACAGCCCTCTCTAAGCAGTTTAATTAAGAAATAGTTACTTTTAAGCCACAACAAGGGATACTATAGGAGACACTTGTAGTTTTTTATGTTTTTAATGTACAGTATGCATTTTAAACTTTATTAAACTTTTCATAAAGCAAGACTGTAAAGCTAATGATTCTGATGAGCTGTTAACATACCAGTATGGCCACTCAAAGCATGGAGACCTTGCCCTCGCTGGCAATCTGTGGTATAAATATTACAGTCACCAGCTCCAGCACTTATTAAAATGGCACCACCACTTTCAGGACCTTCCATAAAAGCTAGATCTCTAATAGTTCCATCATGCATGCTAAATTCCAGGTCTGGCCCTAAAAGCATTAAAACAGGAAATATATAAGCAAATACATTTTTAGTACAGAATAGGTTTACTAACCATTTAAAGAATTTTATGACACAATGTAAAAATAAGCAAAAGCTTGGTTTTGAAAAGCTGAGAAACAAATAGACCTACTAAAATTCTTCAAAATATATAGTTACTGTGTTTTAGCAAACTTCAGCCAGGGAAGGCTGTGGTTTTGAAAAGGACTATCAGGCTTACCTGGCAACATAGCAGGAATCTGTATAAATATTTAATTAGTAAGAGAAATTTGTTTCTTTCCCAACAGTGGGCTTCATGTTGTGCTGGAGCAAAATTTACACAGAGAAATTCTAGGTAATTAAAATGGAATTTACTAAACTCCAATTATATTTTTTTTTAAGAGAGTCCAATTGCAGAAAATAGCAACAGAGTCTGTCAATATCTTAAGGCTGCCATGTAAAAACTAAATTATAGTAAACTTCAGTTTAGTGGATTAATGGAGGAAGCTGTGTCCCCATTAATCCATTAAAGAAGTTAATAAATGGCAAATGGCCCTAAAAGGCATTCATATGCAAGAATTATTATCTAATAATAATTTCAGTAAACACCTATAAACTGCCATGATTAATAATGAATAACTGAAAATATCTTATTCTGTCAGGATAATTGCTGCATTTTACTTTTTCTATCCTGCACTAATTGAAAGAAAAGGAGTGTCATCTAACAATGAATACTCAGTTTTGAGGAAAAAGTAATGAGTACTATCCATTGTTTGGGGCAGAGTCATTATTGCGTGAATACAGACAAAACCTGATTTAAACATTTTTGTACACAAAAACCTAAAGATATTTCAGGTCATCTATAATACAGTAATTCATCATTTTTGCCATTCATCAACATTTGTAATCCAGAGTCCCTTGGGAGTTGGGTGGCATAAAAGTGCGAGAAATAAACAAACAAACAAACAAATAAATAAAATTTGTATATAATGTGTATGTGGTAGGGAATAGAGCAGGGGTGAAATCTAAAATTTGTTACTACCGGTTCTGTGAGCGTGGCTTGGTGATGGTGGTGGTAATGTGACTGGGTGGGCGTGGCCAACTTTTTTTTTTTTTAACTTTTAAAAGCATTTTTTCTACAACCTTAAGAGGTTGCAGAAAAAAATGTTTTTAGAAGCCTCTGACGATCAGGCAACTCAGCTGGGATCGCCAGAGGCTTTTAAAGGCATTTTTTTTTCCTATAACCTCTTCGGCTGAAGAGGTTGTAGAAAAAATGCTTTTAAAAGCCTCTGACGATCCCAGCTGAGCCGCGTGATCATCAGAGGCTTTTTTTTTTTACTTTTAAAAGCATTTTTTCGGCCGAAGAGGTTGTAGAAAAAATGCTTTTAAAAGTAAAAAAACCAGACTCTGATGATCGCGCGGCTCAGCTGGGCATGGAGGGGGGGGGGCACAGAGATTTTTGCTACTGGTTCTCTGAACCACCCGCCTCCATCGCTACTGGATCCAGCGATCCGATCCGAACCGGGAGCATTTCACCCCTGGAATAGAGACAGAGAGAAATTGATTCTGTTCTAATTTAGGAAAGGAGAAATTCAGACAGAAAGATGCTATTCAGAATTAGGATTTATCAATGACTCCTTCTGAAAATGTTTCAGATTGAAAAGAATAGCTAGTTTTTATTCAACTATGTTATTCGCAAGAACTATTTTGTTTTTCTTCTATCACCAGTGTTCAGATTTATTAAAGTTTATAACTGCTTGCACTTACCAGTGGCATTACACGTATCTGCATTGAAAGGCAGCACTTTAACATATTTGTCATTGGAACCAGTAGCCAGCAACTGTCCACAGGGGCTCCATGCTACACAATAGATCGATCCCTTGTGATGTTTGTTTCGTTTGAAACGAACGACGGGTTGTTTAGGAGTGCTATTATCACTAAAAAATATTATAAACATTATAAGATTATTACATTCTTCACTGTGTCTTTATGTGCATAAACACATATGTGTGAACAAATAAAGCCAACTACAATAGTTTCTGACTTAATAAGAATATCGGAAAAGAGTAATTATTTTCACCAAAACAATTTTAAATGGTTAAAATACATTTAAGGAAATACAACACACACACAAAAAAATTCTTAAATATAAAACAAAAATAAATAGCAGAAATGTATCTGATCATAAAGGTTGAGTTGAAAATAGTTAATTTTCAGTGAATATGAAAACAGCTATATATTTAAACATTGATCTGACTACTGTGAGCACCTCTAAATAATAATAGTAATAATTTATTAAATGTATGTGTCAACTGTCTGTTTTTAAAAAGAAAAAGAAAAAAGAAAGCAAACAAAGCACCATCATTAATATCTATATTTTTGGTATGTCATGAAAGAATATATTGGAATTAGAAGTGTTTGATTTGCAATTTCTTTCTCACATTCTATAATCTAAATCAACAATATACAGTTATTTACATATCCATTCAGAAATAAATCTCAAAAAGATCAGTGATGAATATAAAGGACTGCAATCTAATTTAGCTGTTTATAAATTATCTTCATTTTAAACTTAACTAAATGTATTTTTTAAAAAAGTTTTATACTGTGGTAAAATTGTATTTTATGCTACAAGATCCATCAGTCTTTGTGTGTCTTATAGATCTACAATAAATGGAAAGGAGGCACTGATAAAATGATTGGGGAAGCAATATGTAAAATGGGTATTTCATTGCTTCCCTGATGTAATTCCAAATTACAGCATGTTGTTGGTGCCTGTCTTTTCTCCAATCTAAACTCATTCGCTGAAATTTTTATTAATTCCAAGTAAAAGGCTATTCATATATTTGCATCAAAATAAAAAGAGGATATGGGGAATCTTGGCAAGAAATTATTGATCTTTGTCTTTTTCCAATTTGGGATTTATTAGCTATGCTTCAAAACTGTTTAACTTTCACATCTTACCTAGGCTGGCTTTTAAACTAAAGCATTTCCAGTTTATTACCCTTATTTTCACATCAATATATCTACATTAGGACCACGTTAGAGTAAACCTTGAAATAATTTGTATATTCCTAGCTTGTTCTGCATTCCAGCAAAATATATACACCTACTATATCATTCTCCTATAAAAACATGACTGAATCAATTGCATATCCTGTTGCAATTTACAGATTTTTTAAAAAAATAAGAGGATGTTTTTTCCCCAAAAGTTCTATGGAACCCAAATCTTGGAACACTGGGCTAATGCAGGGCAGGAATTTTTTGATCTCCCAAATCCAATGTTCAGGAACCAATGTTATATATGTCTTTTCACATATAACATCCACTTCCAGGAATCCAAAATTTTCTGCATCTAAGCAGAATAGTAGGATTTATAGAGTAAATCTGTGTTGCTAATGTAAATCAATATAGTGTCGTAGTACTTGCTGATCTATTACAACTCATATGCAGTTCAATCAATAAAAAGAGATTTACTCTCTGCTCTACATTTTGTTCCATTGAGACAACAACTTGCTGAATTAGGAATGAAATGATTCCACTCTTCAAATAAAATCCACTACCTAGCTAGTGAATCCAATCCAATCCAATCCAATCCAATCCAATCCAATCCAATCCAATCCAATCCAATCCAATCCATATTAACACTCCTTTGTGAAGCTGTTTCTGGGATTTTTTTGAATGCACAAGTTCAATTTTATGAAAGAACTTTTCCATAACTGCCCTTTCCTTGAACAGCATCATTTATCACCATTATATTCAGAGAACAAAACAACAAATTTATTTACTTATTTATAGTTAGAATATACAGTATGCAACAGAACAGATCCACTTCTTAATGTTATAGGAGCAAAGATTAATTTATACAACTGGACTATCAAAAATTTTTTTTGCAGTCTATACAGTTAAAGTGGAAAGAAAGATTAACATTTATTTTCTTAAACCACTTCTAATATATTTGAGACAGTGAAGGCAAAGTATTATATGCCAAAACAAATTAATGTATAAGAAAACCAATTTAGCCATATGCAGACACAATGGCTCATAACTGTAATGCTAATGAAAGTGTAATAATGCCTAGCATTATTTTCTTTTTTTATACAAGCATAACCATAACCAATACAGTCCCAAGGAAAGAGACATTTGACAATCATTTACAGGTAGCTGTAAAATGTATATATGTAAACAATGTATATAAAAGTAATGATGTAATGTTACTACTCGGCTGTATACTGAGCAAATAAAAGAGGATGCTAATATGGCAACAGAGAGCTAATATAATCAAGACAGTTTTAAAGTAGCATTTAAAAAAAAAAGAACCATGATACAGAAGCTGAAAAGTGTAGTGGTGTATTAAGTTATAAAACGTGGAGAAAAAACAGCCCAAATATATAGAGCAGCAGTATATTTAGATGTGGGAAAGCACATAATGAAAAAGCCAAAAGAACCCACCACCCCCACCAATGAACTAAAGATTCCAAAGTGTAGGTAAATAAATATACTAGTTACTTTGTTGTCATCTTTACAGAAGAAGAGAGCGCAGATCTGCCTAAGTCAAATACGAGTTTTTGAGGAACAGCAGTGGAGGAGCTAAACAACATATAAGCAAATAGTTACAAAGAGACTAGGAACACACTTCACAAGATATCCTATTTGAGTTAATACACTTATGACTTTTTCAGTTTCACATGGTGAAAGCGGGCTTGTGATGGGTCACACAAAAACACACACTGGGGCAATATTTTATACAGCAAACTGACAACTAATTGAAGAAGCAGCAAGTCATGTTATCTAAGGCACAGTCAATATTGGGTCCCTTTGCCATGCTTGGCAGCCACACAAGACAATGGAGATTGAAGAAACTCAGTGAGAATGATGGAATCATTGAACCAATTAAAAATTATCTTTCTTACTTTCTAAATTTCTTACTTTATAGAAAGGTACAAATGAGAAATGAATCATGATTCCAAATGCATTTTCAGTAGTCACAATGACTTTAATGGAACTACTTGTTCATTAAGGTCACCAATATAAGGCCTGCTATTGGTCATTTGTGCATGATAATTTAATTGTTGGTATCAAAATTAGAGGAAAGAACCTATAGGTAGTCCTCATTTTCCGACTACAATTGGGACCGACAGCTCTCTCACTATGCAACACTATTATAAAGTGAAAGGTCATGTGACTGCAATGACTTACAACATTGGTTCCACTGAAATTGTTAAGTGAATCATTGCAGGTCATTAAGTGAAATATCATGTTATTGCATCCTCCAACTTTCTGCTGGCTTCCCCATTGATTTTATTGGAAGCTATAAAGTTATAAAGGCTACAAATGATGATCATGTGATCATAGGATGCTGCAACCTTCATAAAGGTTCACCTCACAGGATTGTTATTTAGGCTATTATGTTAAAAAGTCATTTATATCATATTATTAAAATAAAGTATGAATTGATGGTTTTCATTATTTATTACTGGATACTAAAGATATTTATCCAATTAGGAATTTTACTGAAAGTTTGTGTGTGTATATATGTGTGTGTGTGTGTGTGTGTGTGTGTGTGTGTGTGTGTGTGTTGAGCTAATCTCCCAGAGAAAGATATACCAGAAAAAAGACCTGCTTTTAGTCTGCTTCATCTAGCATCAACAACAACCTTAAGAAATTATGAATTGGTACTAAAGTCATCTAGAAAGCCAGTTTGGTGGAGTAGATAAGGCAGCAGGCTAAAAACTGGTGAGTTTTAGTTCCATTTTAGGCACAAAGCCAAGTCAATCACTTTCTCTTAAATGACTCAAGGGCACAAAAATAAAATGTCCACGACCTACAATCACCTACCTTAAAAATGACTAAAATGCATTGTATATTGTACTCTATATCTTCTAGTCCAGTGGTTTTTAACTTTTTCTTTATCACAAACCCCCTTTAAATGTCTTTCATGGCCACGGACCCCCAAGACTTAACTCAAGATTTGAATCATAACATTTCTTCAAGCCTTCACGGCCCTCCAGTGGTGACATAAATGCCTCCCCCAGGGGTTTGTGGACCACAGATTGAGAATCACTGGTTTAGTCAATGCATTAATAAAAATCCCCCAATAAAAAATAGGCAAAACTGTACCAATTCTTTGCTTAATGGAATTTCCGATTGCTATTGAAAGGAAAAATTGAACCCAATGATGTTTTCTTGAGCGTGAAAAATAAATCTAAGTAGACCTATATACATAAAATACTTCAGATAATATTCTAGTGGTATTTTTATATCAGTAAGCTAAAAATAAATGGTGAGAAAAGAGCAACAAAAAAGCAGAGCAAACATGGATGCAAATATTGCATGGCAAATGATGAGAAAAATCCAATATATTATTTGTACCTTGAATCTGGGAGCTCTGGATAGCCACAGACTCTCAGAGTTTTGGAATTAGAGCCAACAGCATACAGAGTGCCACTTGGATGAAAAGCCACAGCTCTGACAGCTTGTGTATCTTCTAGAGTATTGATACAAATGAACTGTTTCTTTGATTTGTCATCCTGCTGAATAAAAACAGTAATATAAATATGAAATTTATTTTTATTAGGAAGCAAGTATAAAAATTAATGTTTTTAAAATCATATTTTTATTAAACACTTTTGAAAAAGCAAAAAAGGCAAATGAGAAATATAAATAAAACACAAGATGAATAAACAGGAAATGTATAACAACACAGAATTAAATGAGACTAGATAAGATTTTTTAATATTTCATTAGTTTTATATAACTGAGTATCTTGTATCATTTAAAAAAGTAGGTCACTGTGAAAATCCAGTTAGTATGTAAATATTAGTAGCAATAATTAACACTGTATATTAAATCATGAAACTAAAAAAGTAATTTCTAGTAATTTCTGTTTGAAAAAGGAAAGGCTCATTGTTATTTAACAGGTCATTTCAAAATTAAATATCTCTGTTTAGATTAAACTTTATTATAATTAAATTTATGTTCAGAGAAATCTAAATTTTAGATGTGGAACAAACTAATACATAGAATTAAAATCTAAAAATCACTTCCAAATTAAATTAAATGGTTTTTTATTTATATATTTATTTAAATATATATATATTTTCAAATATGAAGTTATTTTGGACATCAATACTCCATATGATTACTAATTCTTTTGCAGAAGGAAAAGTATATACTTTCTAATAAAAATATACATATTTTGTAATAAGAACTATAAAGTACCTTTGCAGCAGCTATCATATGCAAAGATAGCTGTAATGTTTAATCAAAATAGAAGATTAGAAAACAAACTCAGCTTTTAGAATTAGTTTCATTCTATTATAAATCACATTTCAAAATGATGGAGCTTTGCAATATAGCCATAAAATATGAAAAAAAATGATCTAACCTGGTCATTGAATTTTCAGCCATTTTTGGAACATGAACTATTCATTTTAGCAATCAATAATAAAGTAATACATTAGCAGTGAAACATTTTATATCCACCCATTAGCAGTAAAAAAAAATGGTTTAGCTGCAAGCATAGAGATATCTTAACTGGATTGTAATATTCGGAATGATGGTAACTGATTTAAAGTTCCATGTTAAATAGATTTATCTTTTAATGATACCTTTATCAAAACATGCATCATATGATTCAGCTAATAATTTGAAGCTCCAAATTTTTATACAAATAATATAATGTCATATATTGTATAACATATCAAACATGTTGTATAATGTTATAATCTTGCACTATAATCTTGCTATTTTTTGCACAATCTGGTGTAATACACCAGATGTAGAATTCTACAAAGCATAGATGTCTATTCCATCAGTGTTTATGATTATATAAATTTATGATCTGATCAGATAATACTAGAAACTTGAGCCCATTTTTTTCTGATATTTACAACTGTCACTAGATGTCATCCTATTATAACAATAAATAACAGAATATTAACTAGCACATTTCAGACTGCATCCTGCTATGCTCTTTCAGCATGATTGAGGTGTTTCTTGGAGTGAAAAATGAAGCACACTGGCAATATATGTCAAAACTGTATATTCCAAGTAGGATCACCCAAAGTACAAAGATAATCCCAGCTGTTCAGCTAAAACCACATGATTGGACCAGATAAAGTGATTTATAGTAGAGTGTTGGATCATGCCCCCTTATCTTGGATGGTGCTCAACATGTTACTGAGGAAGAGCTAAGGATCTTTTGGCATATTAATGGTATTTATAATACAACTAGGTTAAATCCTTCTGGATGTTGAGCTGCTGAAGTTGCCATCAAGGGGGAAAAAAATCTGAAGCTACAAAAGCATAGTTGAACTCAGGAAGAATGGAGTGGAAAAGCTCAACACAATAAACAATTAAGTAAATCAAATAACACATTGATATCTCAGCTAATTAGCTTCAATCAGCTAATTCAGCTAATTGAAATGGATTGGAATTTGACACTTTCAGTCCAAAGCTCTTATCGTTTACTACTTAGGACATGAAAAACAAAGAAGGAGCATTTTTGTTTACATACAGTAATTAGAAAGGATATAGCAAGGACAATAGTTGGGCACAATCCAATCAATGATCAAATAATATCAATTAGATTTCCCAGACAATCCTTTAATATAACAGGTCAACCATGTCAAGCTGTAAAATGTCCTTAGGAAAATACGAATCCTTATTGTCTTAATGAGAAATCTATGTACAGGATAGGAAGGCATAATCTAGCTGGAACATTGTAAAAGACTGGCTCCCTGTTGGTAAAGAAACAAGGCAAGCTGTAAAGTCTGTCTTTATTTTTTAAACCTATACATTGAATACATGCTGAGCGAGGTTGCATTAGGAAAACGAGAGCATGGTTTAACACTGGACAAAGAAACATCAATATTCTATGCTATACTGATGACATTATTTTGATAGCTGAAAATGCAAATGATCTAGAAGCTAAATGGAAGTAAACAGGACTACAATTAAATATTAAACTAAATAAAATTAAGTAAATAAAGATCAAGTTAATGACAACAGCTACAGTAACCAGCATTAGAGCTAATGATGAGCACACTGAAATAGTATAGTCCTGCCTTTTAGAATCAATCACCAACAGTAAAACCAAGAAATATGTCACAGACTATCACCTGGTGTGGAGGGGTAGCAATAAACTGCTTAAAAAGTATTTTCAGATGCTGTGACAAGTCTATACCTACAAAGATCAGAATCATGCAGGCAAAGATGACATTCTGACATTCTGTAAAAGCAAAAGTTGGCTTTTGAAAAAACAAGATAGAATACTTCTATCTTTTGTTGGTAATAGAGAAGACTGTTAAGAATACTGTGGATATCCCACAAAAATAAATGAATGGATTATGGAACTAAATGAGAGGCACAAATGGCTAGACTCAAATTACTTATTTTGGACATATTTTATACAAAAACCCATCTCTCTTGAGAAGTCCATAATGCTAGGAAACATGGAAAAAAAAGAAGACAATCAGCTACAAGGTGCATTCAATTATAGTAACCTTGAGTACACCAATGTGGGAGCTGAAGAGTCAGGATCAGAACAGATCATCTTGGAAAAGGTATGTCTATATGGTTGCTAACAATCAACAGTGATTCAATGGCACAATTAATCAATAAATCATTAAACAAACAATGTTTAAATATTTTCATAAATGCCAAGACAATAGCAGATTTCAAAATATAATCTAAATAGTTGCATGTGAGAATAGATCTAAAAGAGCTGAGTCTTGCTATATAAATCACAGTGAAATCCTACCTCATCACTTCTTGGTTTTCTTACACTCCCTGAAGAATCTTCATGTTGTCCCTGAATGGCAGCATGGTCTGGCACACTGTTTTAAATGCACAAAATTAAATCCAACATAATGAGATAAATATATTTTTATCTTTTTAAAATTTAGAGACCAGAAACATGATCCATTCTGATATAATTGAAAGGAAAGAGGCTCAGAACACTAGAAGACTGATATAAGATTTATTGAAATATTTGCATAACATGCATTTTTTAACTTAACTTTCATTATTACACCCAATTATTGCAGACCACTTTCAATAAAATCATCTATTGAAGTCCCTTTTTTTGTTCTAACTTCCTTTGCCTTCTTGCTGCTGTCCTCCGTTCTTTTTTGCACTTTTGTTTTAAAATTTCATATATGATTTTTCAGCAGTAAACTCAAATTCTTTTTAGATCTAACAGGGCTTTCTCCCTGAAGTGAAAATAATGCAAATTTTGCAATCAATAATTCTAAAAGTGTGCAGGAATAGCTTGATAGTCTTCAGGAATTTGAAGTATTTTGCTATTTAGCTAGAATTATACTTAAATTGGAATTGGGATTTTTGTGTCTTTGGAGTCTGTTGATAATAAAAACTTTTATGTCCCTAATGAAAACAGAAATCCCACATCAGATCCTTGTGGACCGAACTGGAAACATATGCCACTAATCTAATTTTGATGAATCCACATGGATTCATCAGGGGTGGTACTCACTTACCTTCGCTACTGGTTCGCAAATGTGAGCATGCGCACCTCCTCCATGCATGCACAAGAGCCTTCTGCGCATGCGCAGAGGGTAAAAAACGGGACATGACGACATCCGGATGGGTGGGTGGAGCCTCCCGCAGCTAGCGCTACCAGATCATGCGATCCGGATAGAGTCGGCTGAATTTCACCACTGGGATTCATATAGTCTTGGGAGGGAACCTCAATATAGATTGGGCCTTAATGAAGATATTGTCTACTCAAAACCCAAATGCCTCTCTCCCAACCTTGAAGACAATATTATTCAAATAAATAAACAAACAAACACACTTTTCAGATTTCAGCCTGGCTCAAACAGCCTTTAGACTAAATCTCCACATATTAAATGGGTTCTTTGAAAGGGGACCCTCTCCCCTCTCTCAGCCCTAGAAAGGAGGCAATGGCAAACCACTTCTAAAATCTTGCCAAGAAACCTATAGGGAGTTGACTATGCAGCCCCCAGGAATCAGAAACTGACCAAGGCACTCCCCTCCCAAAGCACAGAGCTGGGGTGGCACAGTGGTTAGAATGCAGTATTACAGGCTACTTCTGCTGCCTGCTGGCTGCCTGCAATTTAGCAGTTTGAATCTCACCAAGCTCAAGGTTGACTCAGCCTTCCATCCTTCCAGGGTCAGTAAAATGAGGACCCAGATTGTTGGGGGCAATATGCTAACTCTGTAAACCGCTTAGAGAGGACTGTAAAGCACTGTGAAGCGGTATGTAAGTCTAAGTGCTATTGCTATTGATAGTGACAAAAATATTTGTCTACTTACATCTGATTTCCATGGACAGGTGATTCTTCAAGAGATGGTATCTGATTACTGGAGCCAAATTTTTGAGGTGTACTTGTGTTAATGTTTGTATTATCACCAGCTATTGTCTGACTAGAATCTGGAGGAATGGATACATTTCCCTTGGTCCCATTGCAATGCTGGTTTAGTGTCTGCACATCATTTCCCAGATTATCCATGCCCATGTTTAATTCACCCAACTTTTGGATAGACCTGTAGGACATATAAAAAAATATTATTTACTCATAAACTGCAAGAAGTAATCCAGTCAGAAGGAAAATTAAAATTAGCTTAAAATGTGTTTTTTTTCTTTTGCAACTATCACTATTTAATGAATTGTCAACATTTTTGCTAACATTTTATTTGGCAACCCAGAAGTAGAAAGTCATTAAAGCCAACCTATTAAGAAACTGTTCTGTAAGATTCTGTTGTGCATCTGAACCATCTTCCTGATTAACTCCTCCTTCTAATAACATTTGTTGATACAATTGCCGTTGTTGTTCCTTTTGCTCTAAGTGTTGTTGATATCGTAACCGCTGTCTGTAATATTCTTGAAACTGCTCTGTTGAATCTCGAAGCTAAAACAGATTAAATAAAATTAAATCATATTCTTATTAGTTATTTGCCATAACTCTTGAATTATTTCATTCTGGCCTTATTCTCATTGCAGCTACATATACCCCATAGTTATGAAAAACAAAACAATTAACTTTTAGTTAAGTAAATAAAACAGATTAAATTTATTCAAACAGATTAGATTTAATCAAAATCACAACCAGACATGCACAAAGTAAAATCAACCCAACTTAGATAGTCATACTGTACGAATACTTAAAAGTCAGTAAATTCAGTTTGTATAATTAGTCTTAAAAAAAATTGCTGGAGAGAAAATTGCTGGACATCTTGAAATGCAAAGGCTGTGATTTAGTAGCCACTAAATATCCCTCCACAATATCCACTGATTGCAGGGGAACCAAGTTACTTATTCCCATTTCAAAGTATTTGCAGAAATGTCAGGAAGGAAGCCAAATAGGAAAAACTGAAAACAGAATCTCTCATCCTAAACAACTGAAAAAAATATTGTTCGCTTCCACATGCTTCCAAAAGTAAACAAATAATAACATTCAGAGAGAGATTTAGCAAAGCCTCTTGATAATCAAAACATCTTTAGACATGATCCCTGATTCATGCTAGCTACCTGCCTGTCTTACCTGGAAAGTTACCATCACCTCATAAGCAGAGAAAGGAAGGTAGGTAACTACTCTATTATATATTCCCATTGGACAAGTTCCTCCCCACTGCTAGGTTCACAGATGCTTTCTTTTCTCAAAATTAGGCAAGCTATAGCATAAACTGTGCCATGCATGCCCTATTAGACAAAAGGAGTCACCTATGTATAATACTGCCCTAAACACCATTCTCCTGTCCTTAGGCATAAGGCTACTGCTATTCAGCTGGGGTTTTGGCTAAAAAATAGATTTAAAAGTGGGAGAAACCATTTTTCCTATATCACCAAATAATTCCACCATATAACTGCTCTGCACAAAGTGAGGGGAAAATGTTTAGCATAAACTTGTAAAGTTAAAATCTTGCTGAAGCAATTTTGGATTCTATATTTTGTGTTCTTTATCCTTCACAGTTTGGCTCTCAAAAAAAAAGGAGAGGGCATCTATCTAATTGGTTACATTCATGTTATCCTCATGTTATCATCTGCGACAAATGCTGAACTAATCTCAGCTCACATAAAGGTACACAATTCAAATTTCTATAGAAAAGACCTTGTTTCTATTTCAATAAAGACTAGGCTAAATACTTTTTTATTTGGGGGATTTGATACAGTCAGGATTTTTAAAAAAAGAAATCTCTATTGCAGACTTCTATGCTTGGTAGAGTCATGTGATTCTAAGGGCAGAAGAGCATCCCAAACATTTTAAAATGGGATTGTAGAAAATAAGGAACAAAGGTGAGGTGCACCTTGAATGACCTTGAAGGAAGGAGAAATACTGGGGACTCCAACACCAAAAAGTGAGAAAATCTTCTTAGTCATAGCTTTTGACTGTTTTAGAAAACAAACAGTTTTTTGGATGACATATTTTCCCCTCTAAATGTCCTGTAGTCCTATTTAATAAACGGCATTATAGGCAAAATTTCAATTGTGAATAAGATTGAGTCTATGTATAAATAAATGCATTTAATTGGCTGGCAGGGTGCTGCAGGAGGCCATCCAGGCTGAAAACGGGGTGCATCCATCCTGTCTCTCCCCGTGGCCGGCCCACAGAGGAGAACTACAATGCTGATCTGGCCCTTGAAGAAATCCAGTTCGACACTCCTGGCATAGACCAAAATATTCAGAAGTCCTTTATTGGAAAGTTTAAAAAAAATACCTCATTTTTTTCTTGCTTGGTTGGTCCTTGATTCTGTGTTCCATTTGCTGGCTCTTTTTCTGGGAATGAATTCTGGTGTGCCGTCTCATTGCCAGATGAATTATGGGAATCCACAGGAGTTTCACATCTTTTATGAATACAGAGACCAGAAACATGTCCTTATTTTTTTAGTATTATTGTTCTCTAAAATATAGCTCAAATATTGGGATAAATAGATTGACTATATGCCAAAACCCCAAACCCTAATGTCTAAACTTCATGTAGAAAATGGTTAATATAGCTGCACCAAAGACAAATTCCTTGTGTGTCCAATAAACTAAACTAAACTAAACTAGTCTAGTCTAGTCTAGTCTAGTCTAGTCTAGTCTAGTCTAGTCTAGTCTAGTCTAGTCTAGTCTAGTCTAGTCTAGTCTAGTCTAGTCTAGTCTAGTCTAGTCTAGTCTAGTCTAGTCTATTTCCAGACTTTTACCTCCACACATGTATTGTGCTGATCTCATGATAGGTGGTGAAGAAACACAATTAAAATGACTCAAAGTTTTACACTACAGTGTGTGCAAATTATGTAAAGTATGTGTATGTAAAATATGAGGTTGGAACTGGGTAGCATTATCTCTCAGGACAACCATTAGAAGGTTTTCTTCTCTAGAAAATAGCAGAGAGCTCACTTGTGGCTTGTGGCAGAGAACTGCCCATAATAATTTAACATATAGAAATATTAGAAGCTTTATTCTGTGATTATCTTTTAATAATTTCCTATTATATAGTGACTGCTATTCTAAAGTACCTAAACTACAGGCTTTTTTCAATAAGTTGTTGTTAAATGTTCAGAGTGGTGAGAGCCTTGAAGAGACTGCACCTTCAAAAAAACATCATGCTTCAAGCAGTCAGCTGGACTGACACCTTGGATTAACACAAAGCATTGTTTGCTTTGCCCTATTTAAGTAGATATACGTACACATTTTGTTTTTAAAGGCATTTATATCTCTGCATGTTACAAAACCCACTAAGTACATTATAATAATATTTTAAAATGGCATACTAAGAAAAAAATCAGAAACCTTGAGAAACAAGCCTTCTAGATAATACCAGAAAGATCATTTTCAGAGAAAATCATTTTCATTTTTCCATCTGCATCTGATATGACTCTCTTGCAATATTCCACTACTGAAGCAAACAAGATACAGGTAGTCCTCGACTTACAACAGTTCATTTAGTGACCATTCACAGTTACAATGGCACTGAAGAAAGTGACTTATGACCGTTTTTCACACTTACAACTATTACAGAATCCCCAAGATCATGTGATCAAAATTCAGATATTTGGCAATTGATTTATATTTATGACAGTTGCAGGTTCATCTGATCACCTTTTGCAATCTATTGACTAGCAAAGTGAATGGGGGAAGCCAGATTCATTTAATCGTAATACAAACTGAACAACTGCAATAATTCACTTTCCAACTGTGGCAAGAAAGGTTGTAATATGGGGCAAGACTCATTTAACAACTGTCTCACTTAGCAACAGAAATTTTGGGCTCAATTGTGATTGTAAATTGAGAACTACCTGTATCTGTGGCAAGATTAGATTTCTTCAAAAAAGATTACATTTAGTCTAACAGCCATATCAAATTAAGAGCATTTCTGCATGTAAACCCTACCCATCCATACCAGTAGCAAGCAAGATCTTTTCTAGGAGCATTGCTCAGTATACATTTCCTCTTTCAAGACGAAGTATAGCTCCAACTAGAATAGTTTGAATACTTCTTCCAGATCAGCTTTCCTTATATCACTACAATTTAAGTCCCTCAGTAGGTACTGTATTTCCCTGAAAATAAGACCTGGTCTTACATTTTTTTTGGCCACCAAAAAAGGCACCAGGTCTTATTTTCAGGGGATGTCTTCCACTGACTCACTTTGTGGTGGTGGCACCGACAGCCTCTGACAGCGAAATGGAGGCCGGGGGCAATGTGTGCATGCAGGGGCAAGCAGTCACAGAAGACGTGGGCCAGCAAGACAAGGCAGGTGTTGGGGTGTGCGAGGCCTGGCTGCAACTGTCCAAAGGTAAGTAGTAGGGCAGCACCATCACCCCCATCCCCACCCTAGCTTAATTTTTACTCGTGTGTCACATCCCACCCCGTGCACCTTGGAGTAGGCGGGACCTTAACTAGGGCTTATGTATAAAAAACATTGTACCACACCAAGGGCAAAGAAAGAAACATTTTAAATTTGTACTCAGGTTAGCTACTATTTGTGAATTTTCTTCTGTACATATTAACATTTCTATGTAATAGGACACATGCCACGGTGATTCAATTTCCTACTTCAATTGCCAACTGGCAGATTTTACAGGCCAGGAAATCCTACTTTCAATGTGATATTGATAGCTGGGCAGCAGAGCTTTAAAATTAGCTTCTTAACAGTAAATTATCTTTGTATTTGTAGAGTTACCAGTCACTGATCTGCCATAAACTACATACAGGATTACAACCAGTGGTGGGATTCAAATAATTTAACAACCGGTTCTCTGCCCTAATGACCGTCTGGGTAGGTGTGGCCATGATGGGCGTGGCCAGGGAGTGTGACAGGCAGCACTTGGCCTCCTGCACCTCCCTGGGAGCAAAAATGGGTGGCAGGTGGCTGTGCTGCATCCCGTGCCCCGTTTTCAGCCTAGTAGGCCTCCCTGCAGCCTCCTGGGAGCAAAAAGAGGCCATGGGGGGCCTGTGCTGCACTCCCACACCCCATTTTGGACCTAGTAGGCCTCCCTGCAGCCTCCTGGGAACAAAAATGGGCTGCGGGGGTGGGTGGGGGGGGCGCCACACACCCCAGCCCGTTTTGGGCCTAGTAAGTCTCCCTGCAGTCTCCTGGGAGCAAAAATGGGCTGTGCCCCCCCCATGCCCCGTTTTGGGCCCAGTAGGCCTCCCTGCACTTACCTGGGAGCCAAAACGGGGCACGTGGGGACTCCTGGAAGGGGCGGGGCCAGCCAGCAATTTAACAACTGGTTCGCCCAAACAGACCCGAACCCCACCGATATTTACAACATACTTCAGTATTTTCATGCGTTTACTGCAAAATTATCTCTTTTAAAAACATATTCTTTTCTTTCTTCTTCACTGTTTCTATACTCTTGTGTTTCCCATGACTCTGAACTTTTTCTCATTTTAGTTAATTGCAGGACAAACATGTTTTGGCAATTGTTATATTCTGCCAGGTTCTCATAAAAACACTTTCCCCAGTTCCCCAACCTATACTTGGACAAGTTATATCCTCCTCAGCTTTTAAAACCATTTTTTTTTTTTTGCGAAGAACATACTCATTCACACTTCATTCAGTGATATGGTCTGGTGACTTCTATGAGACAGAATTGGTCCAATTTCTATTGGTAAATGTTAGTGTTATGGGCAGCCCCCTGATCTAGTCTGGACAAGAAGCTCCATATCCTTCAAACTGGCCTTTCCTCAGTTCAGAGACCTGGCAGAGGATTCAGAGATCCTTTGAAATTGGGATCTATCCCCTAACAGGTGATAAGCACTGAAAAGGTGAAGTGGGAGGAAGGCGACTTCTATTGCCCAGCACCACCAATCACAATACATCTGCCTAATGTCAGTCAAACTACTTTTGAGCACAGAGTTAGTGCTGTTCTGAAAGAAGGCTAACCAATAATGTGACCAAACGGCTGCACTGTGCAGTGGGTCTGCTCCCTTTTGCTTCACCTGGCAACCCCACAACACCTCCTGATAGCTATTACGTATTTATAAACCCTCTGCAAAGTTTGAACAAGCTTTGATGGATGGCTAACCCTCTTGGTGTACCTATTTGTCACAATTTATATAGTCCAAGTCTCTAAGACTTATCTATCTTATTTAGTAATCCTAGTTTCCTGATATTAGGGGAATGCTTGTTTGATATTTTCTTCCAGTAAGTAACAACTGAGGGGAGGAAAACAAATTTCCTAACAGTATAATTTTTTACCACTTCAAAGATTGATGGATCAGGTGGCCCCTAAAATCCCAAAAGCTTCCCCGCCAAATGAGCAGTGGTAAGGTGCCTCAGGTCCATGGGGGAGGCCCTGGGAGGCCAGGTACAGGCCATATACGAATGTCTCTCCACTTAGGGATTCAAAATCCTTCTCTGGATTTTGCCACGGATGATTTTCAGCACCAGAGCACAGAGGCAACACAAGGTAAAAAGTATGGAATGCCTGGCCAGGAGGTATGTCCAGAAAACAAGTTAAAGTCTGGTTGAGAAGTTTTTTAACTGAGAATTATTACTGAGGGGGAACGTAAGACATAGCCATAGCGGAGAAGGAAGACAGTAATGCTATTATTTTATGTTATAACTTTTTAATTTAATGTTATTAACACTATATATTAGTACAGTGTATTACACTTAGCACTGAGGCCTAGTCTCAAATATAGTGCACTGGCAAGGTGCAATCATCAGATTTTCCATACTATTTTAAACTGAGACTAAAGAGGTTTCTTGTTTTGCACAGGAGGATTCCTATATAGATGGTGGTAGTTTACCCAAGAAGAACTAAACCAGTGTATTATTCGTAGACTTCGTCTCAAAGCAAGCAAAGATCATGAATGATCCCAGTTTTGACCTCATGCTGGCATACACCAGATCTTCTAGCTCCAAACCAACAAGTTGCTAGTGGTAGTACATAATACTAGTATCTCATCGTCAGATTCTCCTTACAGGTATCCCAAACCCTCTAGACAAGAGAGCAAAAGTGAAGACCCTGGGAAGGCGTGCCCTCTACACACGAAACCACATCCAAAGCCTGAAATGTAAACCTTCCAAAAAAAATCTCTTGCTGTACCAGGAATACACCACTTGAATGCTCTTAACTGATATCCACTAGGGAAAGAACTAGAAGTGACAGATTGCCAGGTGAAAGGATGGGTCTGGATGGAAAAGTATCTAGGTTTATCAACTACACTTTCAGCATGTTACTAAACAGAGGACAGGGGATATCTCGTTTAATCCTAGTATGAGAGAAATAGTTTATCACCGTTTAGATTAACCTCTGTAGCAGAAGGATGGAAAACAGGTGAGAAAGATTAGTTTGAAGTCCAAAAATCAAACAACTTAGCATAGCAAACTCCCAGCTTAATGCTATTACTGGTACTTTCTCAACTTAGCTGTAAAGAAAATTCAGCCTGCATACATATGTTTTTATACATTGTTATTAAAGCATTATGGTCTGACAATGGTTAATTATCTATTCTTGTTAAAATGCACATGGTTGGGATACTACATTTTATGCATGTTGTTGTTATTGTTTCTATACACTATTGAAAGATATACTGAACACATTTTCTCCAGACTTTAAATTGTTTTGATTCCTATCCCCTACCATATTCTTTCAGTGACTTTCACCTCTGTTCTTCCTTGATTATAAAATTGTATAGAGTTTTTTGCTTGGATATACGGAATGGCTTTCTTTGTTAAACTGCAAACCTTCCTGTGCATTGATAATGCTTAATAATTAAACAATTATTTAATCACTAAATTACTGATCACTAGGCACTGTCTCCTATTACAGTTATTAAACATTTATACAATCTTGTAGGGAAAAAGAAATTTTAATATTTATATTATACTGAAAAACAACTTCAACTTCAAGTTTCTTTGCATAAATATCTAAAGTTGAGGATCACTTACCGTTCAGGTGATTCTTCACAAATGCTATGGCAATCGGTAGTTTCCAACATTAAACTACGAGTAAGGTTCTGTACTCCTGGATAATGGAAGTTAGCAAAGGAGTGAGACATGGGAGATGTTTTTGTCCCAAGATCTGTGATACGTTTCTCATGACCTGTTAACCCACAGGAGAGTCCATCCAATGCAGGATTTAAGGAACGGGTCATGTAAGCATCAGCAGATTGAGGTCGCCTCATGGGTGAAGACGGATAAGGAGAAAGTTTGCTGATGAGGGGTGTCAAAAGATCAGCGTAGGCAGCTTTTGTAGGTTTTAAAAGTTTGTCAACATGAATGTTAAGCATTTTTTGTTCAAAAGCACAAGAGAAAACAGTAGAGGGCAAATTCTGAAGCCACGATAGCAAACTAAGGTCCAAATCATCACATCCATTCCCGCATAGAAGGTCAATTCCGAGTAACACTTCACTCTCTGTAATTTCCTCTCCTGTTGCTTTACTCTGACAGAACTCAACACAACATTCATATAACAGCCCCTTCATCAGAAGCTGAAATAAGCGATTATTGCTTGCTTTAAATCCAGCCTCACTTAGTTTTCTATCAGCAGGAATAAACTCTGCCACCATGATACAAGCCTCTTCAAAACAGTGAACTCGTGCAGTGCTGGGATTCCAGTCCTTGAATTCTGCATGGTTAGTCAGACGAGGCAATGTGAGTAGTAAACACAGTTTGCTATAATCTTCTTTACAAGGACAATATTCTTCTAGAGCATGTAGGCACTGCACAGCTTCCTGCATTGTAAATTCCAACTGCGGGGGGAAAACATTTTTGTTTATTTAAGGAAAAAAGGTCACTTTGCACAACATAGCTGCAATTCATTTTCTCTGCTAAAGTTATTTATTGATCACACCAATACAATATAGTGCATATTATTTTCCTAGGAAATCTAGTGGTATTTCTTTCTCATATACATTTTTAGACCACATTTAAAGCAACTTCTTATACACATATTTTATATGTCTGGTGTTAAAACTAGACTACTTTTTAATGCAAAAGAGCATTACTTTTTTCAGTCAGTCCGCATGTCTCATAGATG
Source organism: Pantherophis guttatus (assembly GCF_059756535.1). NCBI lineage: Eukaryota > Metazoa > Chordata > Lepidosauria > Squamata > Colubridae > Pantherophis > Pantherophis guttatus. The sequence goes on from NC_142065.1 coordinate 91,394,201, forward strand.
GTTGTCCAGAAATCCAATTAATAACAATAAACCAAGTATCAATAGTAATGGACAGCTTGGGTGCAATTCCAAAACAACCAAAGCACCACTTGAACACCATCAGTCACAATCTGTCAATTGCAAAAGGCAGCTTTACTTGGAATAGCCTGGTGTGAAGCTGGCTTGCCCCCTGTGGTGCACCATGGATAGTGCTTAAGGATGAACCAAATGATAGTCTTAAGGCAGCCAAACAACAACTCTGCAGTTATATGTAGTCTCCTGGCTAATGTAACATCGCCATATGATAAACAAACAAAATTGGAATAGCTTACATCCTGTGATACCTCTAACACCATCAAACATCCATATCTGCCTATCTCATGTCCTTGGAAAGGACTCAATAGATGGGCAAAAAAGCCAAATCCAATCTGAATTCAGACTGTGTGATTAATAATAATAATAATAATAATAATAATAATAATAATAATAATAATAATAATACTTTGCCTTGTCAGGAATAAGGAATTCTTCATTTAAGGAATAATGACTAAACTCACTGGTAAATAAGAAATGGAAACATTTCCAATCTTCTGTATGATATTAAAATCATACCTCAAAAAACTCAGGCAAATAAAGGAATTTAACTATGGAAAAAAAGACATCAAATTTCATGTCACTTAAGCTTCTCTGGGGAGAAGATTTCAGAGTAAGAGTCTCATGATGAAAAGGACCTATTATAAATCACTGCCTGTCTTATTTCAGTACATGGAGATTTTTTTTTTTAAATTTGATTTATATGCCGCCCTTCTCCGGAGACTCAGGGCGGCTTACAATGCGCTAAGCAATAGCCTTCATTCTTTTCTATATTTATACAAAGTCAGCTTATTGCCCCCATAACTGGGTCCTCAATTTACCTACCTTAGAAAGGATGGAAGGCTGAGTCAACCTTGAGCCTTGGCGAGATTCGAACCTGCAGTAATTGCAGGCATCTGGTCTTAATAACCAGCTTAATAACAGGGTGCCTTAGACCACTGTACTACCAAGGCTACCAAGAGATGTTTAAATAAGAGTCTTAAAGAAGATATTACTATCAGCAAGGTTTTCTTTAGTCCAACTTGAAGGAATTCAGCATGATAGCTTGCTTAACATGACAACATTCAATCCTTGTGATAAAATTGTGTTTGAGGATCATTGTATTAAGTGGAACTTAGTTTTTGCTTAACAATAGATGTCATTATAAGGTAAGGTAAGACTGAATTTGCTACTACTAAAAATCAGGAAGTATTAATGATTTTTATGTTCTACTATGAGGATGTTATGTATAAGTCTCAGAGCTTACGTGATGAGGCTCATCCTCTGCAGACATTGCATTATTTACACATAAGGCTTCTAAAAATTTCTGCTTCAATATGATGTAACGAAATCTGTAAGAAAAAAATAGAAATGCAAATTAAGTAGGAACAGTTACAGAAATTTCTATGAATTTTAATATAAAAAGCATTTAGATTGAAATTTTGAAAAACAATTGAATGGTTGTTGCCTTACAATTTTCTGATTACAGCAATGACAAGTTACTTAACTGTTATTTTGTTTCTATTTACATAAAGAAAGGTTAACTGTTATTAGTTCAACTGATAAGCAGTCAAAGAAAAATATACTACATCTGAATACATTGAATAAGTTCTACAATTAATTTTTAAGAAGTATGAACTCTGTGAGTGCAAGTGGATCTCAAAATAAAATAAACCTATTTGTATGGGCATTCTTGTACCTATTTCCTTTATTTTTTTTCTTTTGTACAGCAGTTCCAAATTTCGTTATGCACAATGGAGAGTTTTTTAGAAAAAAAAAAAGAAACCTATCAATACTTGCCAGCAGATGGTCTTATGATCCCAGGCAATTAGATATATAGCACTAAAAATAATTGTTTGTCTAAAAAAAAAAAGCTAATCTCAGAAATAAGTGTTCATATTTTGAAACAGTTTACAGGCCATTTTTTCAATTCGACCTGAACCAGCAAAATTTGCCAGGATTAGTTAAATATCCCTGTATTTGTGATATTCTAGCATTAATCATATGAACAGGCTTGCAGTTATGGTATTTTGTAATGATAAGGAAAATTCTTGGTGATTATATTCATGCAATCTTCTTGGCATCAGTATAGTTAGCCTTTCTGTTTTTCTAAGTGTTTTTTATTTCTCAGTATAATCTATAGTTACTAGTATTACAAACATTAAAAACTGATTACCTTTTCTTGTCAAATTTATCCATGCACTCTAGAGGCTGGATGAACTGAAGAACCTCATCCCACTGGCCATCAAGAATCAACTGTCTTTTTAAAAAAGGGGGGAAAATGAACTAAGACTTAAGGAACAAACAAATCATTCCTGCAATATAACAGTCAGCTTTCAGGATGCAATACTCTGGAAACAGTTAATAAAACTATACGCTCATTTTAGCAGGTAATCTTTGAGGCTCTACAGACTGATCCAAGAACATATGGTAAATTTTTGTTCTTTCAATATTTAACAAATTTGTCTAAAATACTTCAGTATCAATGTAAATACTAATACATTTTGGAAATTTTAAACTTTTTTCAATTCTGTAGGATAACAAATACATAGCTCACTAAAATATATTTTTATGTTGGACATAAACTGCGCAAAAAGGGGGATATAAACATCCTTTTATATGTAATTACAATATAAATTCTTGGCAAATGGATGGCACAGTCCAAGAGATAAGAATTGCAACAGCTAAAATAGTTGAAAAGATTAAACTGTGTGTGGAATTTTCATTTCTCACCAGTTCATATCACTGTCTATATATATATATATATATATATATATATATATATATATATATATATATATATATATATATATATATATATATATATATATATATATATATATATATATATATATATATATATATATATATATATATATGATATATATAAATTAAAATTAGCCTTTTTTTTTCAAACCTAAAAGAAAGAGATGTCCAAAAATAACTAAGGATGCAACAAATCTGCATTTTATAATGCTATAAAGTACTGGTGGCAGGCAAGAAAATTACTTTAAATATTTTTGCTATTTTTAGACAATTAAATCTCCCCTCTTGTAACATATTATATATAATTAGTACAAGATAATGAAAATTTAATCTAATTATATCTTATTAAAGATTGTTTCAAACCAAATTTGAATTATGTTATTTTAACTGCTTGTAGATCTTGTAACCTCTTTGCACTGTAGCCCATAATGTAACTCTGAAAAGAATTTGGTCTTGTGGATGGGGACTTGTAGCAAGGTCTTTTATTCCCTTTTATGTTGAATGTGAAATATTTCGCATCCGCTCAATTCCAAAAGGCACCTGAAGCAGGCCCACTGAAGGATGTCAACCTGTTAGCATTATTTGACACATACCAACTTCCATTGCTTACTTCAGCCATCGGAGGTACTTACAATTATAATTAAAAGATTTGAGATAATGACTGATTGCAAAATAGGTTATATGATATCATGGAGAACCCTATAGTTCTCCATTGGATTTTTAATCCAGAAAGATTTATAGCAACCAAACATATATTTTTTTATTTATTCATTCATTTATATCCCGCTTTTATTATTTTCACAAACATATAATGTAATATATATAATGCATACTGAAAATGGAAGGTAAAATTACTTTCATTCTTTTTTGCAGAAAGTGAGACAATTTTTATTCTTAAAAACAGCAATAATTTGGGGCAATGGACTAAATGACTTTTTTTGCCCTCTCCTATTGACCAGCTCAGTGAATAACACCGACAAAAGCCAGTGTTCCTTGCCAGTTCTCTGTATTTGTTTCCGCAGCTGTGAAGAGGATTGTACAAAATAGTTTAAAGACACAGGAGGGTAGAAACAGGATCATGTGGAAATGCCCTTGGTCTGACAGGGATTAAAGCATCTTAATTAAAAAATGATTCACTTTATTTTGCCGCATATTTAATAATGTGGTAATAATTTATACCTTAAGAAAAGCATATCATCTGAGAATAGTCCATTAATTACACCACTTTCTTTCTCTAGAGCCAACATACTGATATGAAGCTTTCTTGAATTCAAGAAATCCAGTATTAGTTTGACTATTTCAGCTTCTTTTATGTTCACTGTCTCTTCAGCTGTCATTGTGTAGGCTGAAAAGCAAAGAAAAATACATATCAAACCAGATCCAACCTAAGAAAATTCCATCTGGCATTACCTTTTATTTAAACAAGCAGAAAAAACTTAAATTAAAATTGCTGCCATTCAATACATTCATATCATTTATACAGGTATTCACATTTGTTATCTTTGCCAAGAGCAATGCTAACATACTAAGCTATGTTTTAATTTACAAGGATTCAGAAGCACAAACAAGATTAAACACTTTTTAACAGTCTACAGAATATCTACACATTAATAAAACAGAAATTCTACCTGATATTATAGCTATATATATACAGATTTTAATACACATACACATACAATTCTTAAGTATATACAGTCATGGCCGTAAATGTTGGCACCCCTGAAATTTTTCCAGAAAATGTAGTATTTCTCACAGAAAAGTATTGCAGTAACACATGTTTTGCTATACACATGTTTATTCCCTTTGTGTGTATTGGAACAAAACCAAAAAAGGGAAGACAAAAAGCAAATTGGACATAATGTCACACAAAACTCCAAAAATGGGCTGGACAAAATTATTGGCACCCTTTCAAAATTGTGGATAAATAAGATTATTCCAAGCATGTGATGCTCCTTTAAACTCACCTGGGGCAAGTAACAGGTGTGGGCAATATAAAAATCACACCTGAAAGCAGAAAAAAAGGAGAGAAGTTCACTTAGTCTTTGCATTGTGTGTCTGTGCGTGCCACACTAAGCATGGACAACAGAAAGAGGAGAAGAGAACTGTCTGAGGACTTGAGAACCAAAATTGTGGAAAAATATCAACAATCTCAAGGTTAGAAGTCCATCTCCAGAGATCTAGATTTGCCTTTGTCCACATGCGCAACATTATCAAGAAGTTTGCAACCCATGGCGCTGTAGCTAATCTCCCTGGGCGTGGACGGAAGAGAAAAATTGATGAAAGGTGTCAACGCAGGATAGTCCGGATGGTGGATATACAGCCCCAAATAAGTTCCAAAGCAATTCAAGCTGTCCTACAGGCCTCAGGGAGCATCAGTGTTAGCGTGAACTATCCGTCGACATTTAAATGAAATGAAAAGCTATGGCAGGAGACGCAGGAGGACCCCACTGCTGACACAGAGACATAAAAAAGCAAGACTACAGTTTGCCAACATGTACTTGAGTAAGCCAAAATCCTTGTACGAAAACGTCTTGTGGACAGATGAGACCAAGATAGAGCTTTTTGGTAAAGCACATCATTCTACTGTTTACCGAAAACGGAATGAGGCCTACAAAGAAAAGAACACAGTACCTACAGTGAAATATGGTGGAGGTTCAATGATGTTTTGGGGTTGTTTTGCTGCCTCTGGCACTGGGTGCCTTGAATGTGTACAAGGCATCATGAAATCTGGGGATTACCAATGGATTTTGGATCGCACTGTAGAGCCCAGTGTCAGAAATCTGGGTTTGCGTTGGAAATCTGGGTCTTCCAGCAGGACAATGACCCTAAACATACGTCAAAAAGCACCCAGAAATGGATGGCAACAAAGCGCTGGAGAGTTCTGAAGTGGCCACCAATGAGTCCAGATCTCAATCCCATTGAACATCTGTGGAGAGATCTTAAAATTGCTGTTGGGAAAAGGCGCTCTTCCAATAAGAGAGACCTAGAGCAGTTTGCAAAGGAAGAGTGGTCCAAAATTCCGGGTGAGAGGTGTAAGCAGCTTATTGATGGTTATAGGAAGTGACTGATTTCAGTTATTTTTTCCAAAGGGTGTGCAACCAAATATTAAGTAAAGGGTGCCAATAATTTTGTCCAGCCCATTTTTGGAGTTTTGTGTGACATTATGTCCAATTTGCTTTTTGTCCTCCCTTTTTTGGTTTTGTTCCAATACACACAAAGGGAATAAACATGTGTATAGCAAAACATGTGCTACTGCAATACTTTTCTGTGAGAAATACTTCATTTTCTGGAAAAATTTCAGGGGTGCCAACATTTACAGAGCCTTGGTAGTACAGTGGTTTAAGGCACCCTGTTATTAAGCTGGTTATTAAGACCAGCTGCCTGCAATTATTGCAGGTTCGAATCTCGCCAAGGCTCAAGGTTGACTCAGCCTTCCATCCTTTCTAAGGTAGGTAAAATGAGGACCCAGTTTGTGGGGGCAATAAGCTGACTTTGTATAAATATACAAAAGTATGAAGGCTATTGCTGAGCACATTGTAAGCCGCCCTGAGTCTCCGGAGAAGGGCGGCATATAAATCAAATAAAAAAAATAAAAAAATTAAAAAAAAATTACGGCCATGACTGTATAACTATCAACATGACAGAAGAAGACACATTTATTACAAATGAATACTTTGTACTACATTTGTTCTATTAAATCTGTCTTTTCAATTTGAAGAAAAATGTCACTTATTTAATGCGATTCAACATTTTCTCCTCATTTATATTTCATTGCAAACTCAAAGAGTTAGTCAGTATATATTATTCAAAATAATATCCATAGATCAGACTTTAGGCATATGATATCAGTGGGGGATGAAGTAGAAGAAATAGCCATGGTTGGCAAGTAACTGGAATAAGAGGAAGATACTGGATGAAATAAATTGACTAGATCAAAGAGATGAATGGAATATCCTTGAAAGGAATATGAATTATTAACAGAAGCAGGTCCAATAGTATTTGCCCTTGCAATCCCCAGGGACCATTCCCAACTCTATGATCCTTAACTGATTAACTGCTTAGGGCTAGGAAAAAAAATACAAAATTGTTAATAAAAATGCTGTTTTTAAACACTGGAGAAACAGGAAATGTTTTAAACAATGCCAACTATGGAAAGCCTTAACTAAAATCTGCAATTCAATTAATATATTTTAGAAATGAAAGTTCATACATCTTTTTTGCTGATAAATAAAATAAAATTAAGATGATGTTTTTTTCTGAAAAACTGCAAAAGTGATATTTCAACACTGTTGAAAAAATGTTTTAATTGGCTTTCTTAAAACACCTGCATTTTTTCCAGGATCCCATTTTGATTTGCATTCATATTTTAAGGCATAAAAGATTATAATAATTTGAAATGTTCATACTTATCAATTTGTTTTATACTCTTGCTGGCAAAAGGAAAAGGAAATGGCAGCTAGCTTAGTTACTTAAAGAAAATTGAGTATATATCATTGTGCATGACAAAACACAGTCTCTGAACAAATAAGATATTTTCCTCAGTTGAAAATAGCTGCTTGTATTTTTTTCAGTTCTCATTTAGCAATCGGGACATTTATGTTGTACATTTATGTTGTAGGAAGGCCACTCCTGCCCAGATTAAAATATTATTTATTCTTAATATTAAAAAGAGGCAGGATAGAATATTTCCCCTAAAGGAGAAGAGGAGAAAAATCTTAACGAAGGCAGAAAACAGCCACAAGCAGAAACTTGAAGAGGAATGGAGATTTTGTATCCATTCAAAAAGACTGGCCCAATCTATTCCTAAGCAAAGAGACTCCAAATAAGCAACATAATTAGACAAGCCAAAGCTGAAAAGATTAGCTCAAACAAACCCCTAGGATACATTTCCATTTTTGTCTGTAGAGCCAGCTATGACCCCTACATGACCCCATAGGAATCTGGCAACAGCCATTAAAATATTAAAGGACACATTCTTACACAGGAACAGGCAGCTCAATCACAAAACCCCAAAGACTGTATACAAACCCACCTACTTTCAACCCCATTTTGTCAGCCGCCCAGAAACATGCTGCTGTCACTAGTTTCTGGTTACCAAATAAACAGAGACTTCCTTTCCTGCAGTTGCCTCCATTTTTTTCCCAGTGTCTCTCTCCTGGCTTGGAACTGACCGGATTTTTCTTCCAACAATGTGATCACTGGAAATATTCCTGTCTAGAATGGGAATCTCAGAGGAATAAACTGGCAGACCTTTACTACTCAAAACTAAGAGATCTTTAAATAGAGCTTCTTAGATTTCTTCTATCTCTTCATCCTACTACATCCTTTTACCCATGAGCATTGATGGATCCTAAATTTAATCTGTTTTTTTGGTAGCTGAATAATAATTGTATGCAAATCTGACATATTTAAATATTCAAGGAGTTCTTAAAATGAAAATATTACAGATGTGAAATATGAACAATTAGCTGAATGTTAAGGTGAAGAAATGCAATTAACACACCTTATTTTATTAAATATGCGTACATGCTTTTGGGCAGAAAGCAGCAAAATACACAGGGAATAACCTATACCGTGGTTACACTTAATAACAACTTTAGCAGTAGTGCCAAAAGATACAAAAAAGAAAAAAAAAAGATATTTATACCTTTCTTAAGTGGAATAGAAACATGACAATTTGAATTACCTCATCTATAAAACAATTGTCATTAAAGATGAAGGAACTATGTCTTGTCATGGACTAGTCTAATTTTAATCAATTCACTGACAACTAGTTAAAGTAGTCTTCATATAAAATGTGTAACTGCCACTATTTCACAAGTCAGTAAATTCATTTCATTTGGCAGTGGGTTTCAGCCACAGACATGAAGTACATTTTACATTTTCCCTATTATTAGGCTATATTAGGTATGTGGTAAAATTCAGAATATCCGTAAGGTTAGGAGCTATGGAAGACTGGTTTCTATTAGAAACAAGTTTCACCTTTTTGCTCAATTTAATAATTCACTGCTACAGAATAGAGATTAAAGAATTTTACACAATTGAGGATTAGAATTTAAGCTGCAAAAATTATAGTCACAATGACAAAACTTGTATGAGTCACAACAATTACCTGACAAAGGTAGCTAGTACTATGGAGATTACATGACAATATTCCTTCCCACAAATATTTAAAAGCTAGCAAACTCAAATGTTATAAAACTACTATAACAATATTTCCCAAACAACAAAAAATATTTGCAGAATATCATTAATACAACAAAATAACATCTTATTCCTTGGTAACCTGTAACTATCTGGCAATTTAATGATCATGGTATCTCTTCTGACAGGTAATTGCTCCCGTTTACACTTTGAAGAAACACAGGTATTCCTTACACAAAACTTTCAACACACATTCTGTACTTATGCACCTATACCATGTAATTAATAATGGATTTTAATTTATTTAGATAGGCCCCTTAGTGTACCTTCAACATGATTCTTTTAGAATTAATAGCAGATGTTAAAGTGTTTTAACTGTTATGTTTACTTAAACTTAATTACTAATGTCAGAGTTCATATTTTGATGGAATAATTAAATATTTACATACCGGTAATTAAATGTTTACTATGGAAGCAGGAAGTTTCTATTCAAGTACTTAACACTATTTCGGACTGTGACTTTTTTTTAATAGTCCTTTTTCTTCTGCTGCTTATTTTATTGCTATCTGTGCTTTTTCATCTATTTTTAATAGTTATCTGCTAGAGAACTCTATTGCTAGGTTGATTAAATAGACATATAAACATAACTGAGCCAATATTTGTCTTTTACTCTTGTTATATAATCAGGATTAAATAAGAATAAAGAGCCATCTAAATATTATGACTTGATCTAAATCTTTGAAACAGCTTCCTGGCATGGATCACTTAATAGATTAGTAGCTTCTAAATTTGATGTGCATAAAATGTAAATTTGGACACAGATCACATATATTTCGTACTCAATATATAATAAACTTTAATGTGCCCTCCTTAAAGAATGCTATTGTCTTCATTTTTTAATTATATCCCGCAATTATAGGAAGATTCCATCTGCTCAGTTTATAGAAAGTATCAGAATTTGTGCATATACTTAGATCTTTAATTGAAATTAAAGGGAAATAGAAATATTTTAGTTTAGTTCATATGCACCTTAATAAAATTACCAAAGGAAGACGGATATATTGAAGACACTGTAGAAATAGTTATAAATTGCTAAAGGAAAATAGTTCTTTGTATTTTTTGCTGTCCTACTAACTGGTAGTACTCAACTAGCTGGACCAAGAAGAAAAGTTCTACACAATCTTAAGTATGCCTCCCATACTAGTTGAACTAACAGGGATGTATAAAACTGTTGCATTCCTTATAAATAAAATCTTTGTTCTTCACTATGGTATCCCTAATATAAGGCAATATTAGGGTTGATCTTTTTAACAATTTAGGCATATGGAACAGGACAATATGGAAAAAGTATACAAATACAGTTACCCCCATTCCAAAATAAACTTTTCAGGTGTTTGGATTACTCAAGAAAGGTTATAGAAACTTTCGCACTGCCACTGTTTTTATTCCACAAACCCTCTATCTGACAAATTATGACTATATTCATTTCTGCTAAAGTGAACAGTTGAGAACAAGGAATAAATTGTTACTCCCCACCACCACCACCCTAGTTAGGCAGGTTGTGCCACAATAAAACTCCTTCATCCTCAATCCAAAGAACAAAAAGGAAGGGGAAAAAAGCCTGGCACTTTGTAACAGCTTCAGAAGAGAAAATAGATAACAACCCTACTCATCTTTACTTCAACACTTTTGTCTGGACTACAGAGGAGGAGCTATAAAGTCCTCAGATTATCATTGCACTTACAGGAACTGAAGCTTAGAAACCTGAAGGAAGGCGGAGGCAAGTTTTCCTTCTAATGTGAAAAAGGAGCCACAAAATCCCAAAGTATCAATTTGTAGTTGTTTCACATATACTACAGTTGAGTCAGAAATAAATCACAGATCAGCTGTCCAACACCATAGATACCATGGAAACACAAATATGCTTTCAAAGTCATACAGAACACTTATGTAGAAATGAAGAGAAAAAATGCTATGATTTAAAAATGATAGAAAATATTTGTAGCTTGGGTGGTAGATGTTGGTGGTAGTTTTTTCTCTGAGCTTGCTGTTTAGCTTCTGAATTTGATGAATTCATTGAAGCCTGGTATTCAACCAATGGATCTATCAACAAACATGTCGACTTGGAGTCAACCTACAAACTCATAAGGAGCCGTATAAATCGAGCGATCAACCGATGGCACCAACCACATCTTCACTGGATGATCTTCACACACAATTTCCAGCTGGTTGTATGACAGGTGACATGGTCTGATCAGCCGGTCATATGACCCACATGACAGAGATCAATAAAAGCGGTGAAGAATTGAAAAAAGTCCCGCTCAGGATGTCACCTAGCCTGGTGACAAAACATTCGGAACAAAACAGCAAGCTTGGAGAACAAACCACCAACAACAAATGATATGATTACTTTGCATCCTTGCTTCATTTAAATAAATCCTGTTAAATGCACCATAATAAGAACACCACAAAACTGATGCACCCAATTATTTATAATATTCCTCCTTCCTTCCAAGTGGCTTCTAAAGAATCTGGAGATTGCTCCATTAATTTAAAAAATATTTGTACAGAAAGTATTGGACAATATATACTGAAAAAAACTGTTAGCAGCTGTAGACTAGAGGGTAAAGAAGATGACCCTGATGGAGATATACAGATTATGTTGCCAAGGCAACAAGGCTAAAACAGTTTTAAATCCACAGTATCCAGATAACATTCAGAAGTGACTCAGGTAGACAGACTTGAAAGAGTCTATCTATTCAATCTCAATAAAAATAGTTTTAGACATTCTGTGGAGTTGATTTCAAGGTCTGGTCTTGGTAGTGGGGCTGATATCAATAGGGGCACTGAAGAACCAGAATCTAAATTCATTTTCAGTTTAGTTTGCCTTATTAATGTGTGACAGCTGGTATCCATGGCCAATGGAGCTCCACAGTTGACGCTACATAACCCAATAGTTCAAAGAAGGCAGACACGAATAGATTTAGTTATCATTTCTGCTTTCTCTCTTGAAAGATCCTAGCATCTAACTAAACAGAGGAATGAAATCTTACTAATGGTACAGACAGTAATACTTCAATTGCTAGGACCTTGCAGTCAATCTATGATCAAGTATTAACTTCTACAATCTTTTTCAGCTTTGTAGATAATCTTTTATTCAGTCTCGATGTAAATCCTTGAACAAATAATGTTGGTTTTTTCAGCTTTATTGCTTGTCAAAGTGTTAAAATGATATGTTTCCCCTTTCCTCTCCAATCCTTTTGTTTGTGTATTCATCTCTTTTGCCTTCTGTCTTTTATAATGTTGTCCTAATGTACCTCTGATTTTAAAAGAAACACTCAGAGTCTTTTTTTTTTTAACTAAAGAGCAGGACAAAAATGCTACTGATAAAGAAAAAGAAATTCGGTTTTGGAATGTAACTGTTGGTATTTAAAACAAAACAAAGATAAGGGCAACAATAGCAATACATGTAATATTTTGAATTTAGAGCAACAACCTATTCTATAGAAAAAGCAAGATTCAACACATTTTCTTTAGCTTCTTCCCAAATACCAAATGTGGTCCAATTCTGTTTAGTTTTCAGAGTTATCATTCTGAGACAAACAGGCCTTATCTTTTCATATCATTTCTTTCCATCATTCTGTTGGAACAGAAAGAATAATGAAAGAAAGGAAGCATATAAGTTATTACTTAGAACTGGAATTTGTTCCAATTCCTTTACCAGCACCGGGCATGGGAAACATCTATATTTTCCTCCACGAAATAAAGTAATGTTTTGCTTTTGCACACTCCTGCACATGTCCTGCTAATCACAAACTGGAAATGCCTCAGGAACCATATTTAACTCACCATTGATCCACCCAGCAATCAGCCTGAACTCATTCTTTTTGCTTCAATTTTCAAATGGGGTTGCGCTATAATCTATAAATGACATATCATAAAGAGGCATAGTTAGGGGCATGAGCCTACTCTGATCTTATCAGCTATCTGCAGGTACACACTCCTCTCTGTTCTCTGGGCGCTTAATTTTTTCAACAATTTGCCTTTGGCAGTGAGAAAGTCATACTTTTTCACTGTGCAAAACATGTACCTCTCCCATTTCTTTTGCTAAACTGTAGATGGCAGGGGAAGGGGAGGATCTTCTGGTGCCAGTCCTCCCAGGAAAAAGACCTTTTCCTACAGAGTGATGATTGAAAAAAATATATACTTTACTGCTTTCCTCCAACAAGCTGCTCTTTAGTCTTACAATAAATTTGCACCTCTACAGATTGGACACTGCAATATTTACACAATGGAGAGTATTTTCATATGCATTCAGTGGTCTTTTAAAGAATCACCCCAGTAGTTTGGTTCTGCAGTGCCTGCTCAACAGTAGGGATGGACTGCTGTTCCATCTGTCCACTCCCCTACTTCACCTGGTCCCAGAGACAACCTTGGGAATTTTTAAAGAGAGAAACTTTAAGACCAGTGCTTTATTGTGAACTACTTCTGTATTGCAGAAGGGAAAGAAATGATAGATAAGATGAAACAACTTCATAGGTGGCTTAGGAACAGAAGTGGCCAAACTGGCACTAAGCTGCAAGCAATTTAGTGGAACAAGCAATTATTAAGCATAATAGGATAATAATGAAACATGGAGTAAAGGGCCATGCTCAGCAAAATCCAACAGAGTGTGAAAGGAAACAAGGAGGTTGAGTTAGGATAAGGAAGGCATAGGAGTAGGGGCACATGACAAGAGGATGAAGAAACATGGAGACCAAGAGTGATTTAGATTGTAGGGGGCATGGGAGAAGTAAAAGCTATGTATTATAGTATATGTTTGGGAAAGATGCTCCTGAAAGAATATAAAAATATAAGTAGCAACGAAGTGGCATGGATGTATCTTTACTGTATGTGCTGGAGTGGGGGTGACTGAGACTGCTGGAAGTAATCTCAAACAAGATAAAGCAGTAGTTTTTTTTGTGACTGAAGTGTTTCATGATTGGGCGTGTCTACTATGATAGCAGTTTTGTGAATGTCTGATTTCTGCAATTGCATTCTGAAGCCATGGACCCAAAAGGGTTGGAGGCTCCTGAATATTTAAAGTACAACAGATGGACAGGACAGGAACCAGTATAAGGTGATATATTATTTATCTGCAACAATTAGTAGATACAGAAGAAGAGGAAAAATAAATTACAAGCACATCATCTTTTGTTTATATGTATTTTGTGTGTGTGTGTGTGTGTGTATATACTGTAGTGCCAAAGTAAACAGACTCATATGGATAACCACTAGCATTTAGTTCTCTATAATTCAAATATACCAGTGGCACATTATATTCCATAAGGGTTGTGGCACAATTTTATATTCATAGCATCCTTAAGATTTCCAATCAGTTTGAATGAACAAAGAACAAGGAATTCCATTTAATCGATCATAAGTTATCATAACCACTACAACATTTCCATCTATCTGTTCATAGGCTGTCGAGTTCAAAACTTTTGTATAACCATAATGCTGATTTTTATTTGTATACAAATATGCCAATAAGCATACCGGAATTCAGCATGTGTGCATTCTCATTAATAGGTCTCTATTTTTTTTTTTTACTGCAGCTCTGTCATGCAGACAAAGGATTGTTGAAAGTATGTGAATCTCTTAAGTGATCTTGAACTCCTGCTACAATGCTATAGATTAGAACAATTGCCCTGATTTGACACGGTGCCAATCTTTGCTATAAAACTGCAGGCACATAATTCTTAATACTCACAAGAAACAAAGTCGACAATAGCAGCATAGATTGCTTTCTTAGAAAAAAAAAAATCAAGATTGAAAACCTGAGAACAAGCAGAGGGGAAAACATTGCACCTTTCAGTGACAAGGCAAACCTAGATTTAAATCATTGAACCTTATATACCCTATTTATATTCAGCGTTTCTGCTTAGAAAAAAGGGAAAAAAACACCTTCCTATCCAGCCTGTAAGATCATCACCGAAGTAGTAACCTAACCGTAGGGAAGAAGAGCCAAACAGCAGCAGATGCTGTTAAAACCCAGGGAGGTTTTTTGGCTCCTGTGTGGATGCTGCAATAACAAAAGAATGTAAAGAGGCGCACAAGGTGAGAGGAGAAGAACTAAGGTCTCAGATGCGCAACCAACGTCGGTCACAAGTTGGGCAGCAACGGCAACACAGACACACACAAACACACCCCCTTCTGACCTGGAAGGCAGGACGGCAGGGGACGACGCGAGAAGGCAGGCAAGGTCAACTGGCGGGAGGCGAGAGAGAGTTAAAGAGCCTCGTCCTTCCGCCCCGTTCAGCATCCACGCAGCCCCACCGAGGCTGTCTTTCTCCTCCCCGCCGCGTCGCTTCCTCCACCGGCGCCAGTCCCTTCTTCCCTCACTCCTACCCACTCCCCTCAAGGTCTCCCACCAGCCCCGACGCCTGATGCTCCGAGGCCTCCCTCGGGCCTTCTGCATCCCCCGAACTCCTCCTGCACGGCTTTCCCAAACCGCTTCTTCAGCGTCGCCACTTCAGCGAAAGCCCTGCCTCGGCGGCCAGCAATTGACCCGCCGGTTCCCGGGAATCGCCTCACACCACAAACGAAGGACTCACCTACAGGGCGGGCCTTTCCCGAGCCGCCGACTCTGAGGAAAAAAATCGGGGTGAGGGAGGGAAACGCACAAAATGGCGGCAGGAGCTTCCCAGGGGTGTGGGAGAGGAGGAGGAGGAGGAGGAAGAAGAGCCCGTCCGAGGCTTGCGGCCACCGGCGCCCACAAAACGCGGGCCCGTGCCGGCGGGTTGTTGCTTTGCTCGCTTCCTAAAGACCCGAGAGGCGGCGGGCCGGCTGTGTGGTTGTCAAGCGTCTTCGCCAATCGCTGCCCGGGAAAAGCGGCTCCGCGGAGCCCGGCGGCGAGGCTTGGGCGGGGTGACAGCGCAGCCGCCTGAATGGGAAAGCGACGAAAGGGGCGGCGATGGCGGGCGGTGGCTGCATAGAGGCGCTCCGAGGAGCGGCGTTTCCCAGGCGTTGGTGGTGGCTGGACCGGAGCCCAAGTCTAGGCAGAACAGTGGACGGGGCGGCGGCGGCGGCGGCGGCAGGGATTGGGTTGGGAGGCAGGCAGGACACGGCTTCATGGGAACGGTCCAATAAAAGAGCAGCTCCCCTTCGTTTGATTCCCTTTGCCTTTATTCCTCGCCACGGATTCTGTTTTCGGCCCCTTCCTTCCCCCCAGAAAAGTGCGGACGAGGTCTGGCCGCCTGGAACGTGCCGCTTGGGAAGGCTTCCCACCGCAGGGATACTGGTTTATTTAGGGTATTTCTTAGCCATTCTCCAAAGGACCGCGGGGGGAAGGTTGCGCGAATGGCAATAGCCCTTATATACCGCTTCACAGTGCTTTATTACAGCCTTCTCTGAGCAGTTTACAGAAGCAGCCTATTATTACCCCCCAACCATCTGGGTCCTCGTGATACAATGGAAGAAATACCCGTGAATTAAAAACGAAATGGATGGTGTCCCTCCAGAGTGAAACCTAGGCAATCTAACCGCCGTGCGTAAAAGAGCTCTTCTCCTGCCACGGAGGAGGGAGGGTTAAAAAAAAAAAAAAAGTAGGGTTGTGTGTCAAACAAATCTCATTTACGAGCTGCGGCGCCGCTTTTAAAGAGGTTTTGCTTTCTGATACCTCTCCCTTCCTTCTTATTGTCTGGTTAAAGGATGCAGAACCACTGCGCAGACGTAGAGGATAGTTGATATGGCTGGTAAAAGAAGGTTTTTTTTCTTTTTCTTTTGATCCTTTCGCATCCTAAGTTTAGGGTAGCAAAGCAAACTCAATTTTGCAAACTTTGTTAGTGGGAAGCAAACAGGCTTGGTCGGGAAACTGGAAAAGTAGGCAACAGGGGTGACACACCTATTGTTGCTTCCCACACAACTCCTTCTTTATTAAAATTTCCATCTGAAGTTAGCTTTTTTTGTAAAACAAGGGCCGTACATCTGTAATTATATAAACTCTATTAAAGGTTCAAAACAGTTTAAAAGGAAAAGCTGCAGAGATGTACAAAACACAGCCCCATCCATTGCCACTTATTAACATTACCAAACCCACACCTCATCCATAATATTCTGGCTGGATTACAGCTTTTTCTTCCCAGCCTTATCTGTGTTTATCTGTGGTTTGGGAAAGAGAAGATTCTAAAAATGAGGGTGTGAAGGGGTGTGGATATTACTTGCATTTGTTTGGAGGTGGGATTTTTTTGGGGGGTGGGGTTATTGCCTTTTTTAGAATCCATACCTGAAATTTTTCTTAGTTGTGTAAAATTATGCATTTGGCCTCAAAAGAAAGGGACCAATTTTCATGTGAACTACATGGAAATTTGGAACTTGCAAAAAAAAAAAAAAAAAACCCCAACCCCCCAAATCCATTGCAATTTCACTTTAAGCTATCCTGTTCCATCCAAGAGTGTCCTTTTCTAAGATGTTGCATTCATTTAACTGTGTTTCCTATTCTTTGAAAGGTAAGGTAGCCTTCCATGCTATGCCCGCTAGATGTGTTCAATTCCTACCAGGGCATTTTGGAATTTTCCATCGTTTGATATATTTTACTAAACATTTGTAGATCTGCTAATTCTTTTATGCATGTACGACTAGCAAAATCATATATAAGAAAGATACAGAAAACTGACAGCTAATTAGTTCCTCTACACCCAGATAATTTGCAGGACATATTAAAGTCACAAAATAGCTGATCTGCTACAAGCCTTAAAATCTGAGCATCTTTTAGAGATTGTAATAAACAGACATACTGTATGTATTATATCCTTTAAAGGTAAACCTGGCATAAAATTATTGAGGGTAGATGTATACATTATCTCACAGACAGTAGAACTGCTATGTTTTCCTCTCTAAAGTACTATTCCTTTACCTGTAAATCTGAGGTATTTTGAGTTTCTGACAGCTTTTTGTTTCTGATTAAAAATATGAGGATAGGATATTTTGTGGAAACAGGTTGGTCAAATGAAATAAAGTTGCAGTTAGTGATTCCTTAGCAGTTTATTGTAGTGAATAAGCTTCTTACAGATCAATGTTTTGTTCCTATCTAAGGGGTTGGTATTTGGGTTCTCTTTACTTCATATAAGGTATTTCCTCATCCTGGGTATGATCTTTCCATTCCCTCTCCTATCTATGAGTGTGTTGTAAGCTACTGTTAAATACATATGGCTTGTGAAAAAACTCAAGGATTCTTCTGGAAATTCCTATTCACCACACACTCAGGTCTAGGGTTTATTTTGTGTGTGTGTGTATCAAACTGATTTAAATTAATGCTGAAAATATTTTTTAAAAAAGGATAGCTGTAATTAAGATGCCTTTTTTATACTTTCTTTTTTAAACCGGAGTTTTTAATATTTTCTAAAGTTTTTAAATTTAAAACTTTTAAATTTCTAAATTTTTTTGGGGTACTGTATTCCACAAATTGTATAGATATATGAGATAAGGAGGGATACAGTGGCTCAGTGGCTAAGATGCTGAGCTTGTCGATCAAAAGGTCAGCAATTCAGTGATTTGAATCCCTAGTGTTGCATAACGGGGTGAGCTCCCATTACTTGTCCTAGCTTCTGCCAACCTAGCAGTTCGAAAGCACGTAAAAAATGCAAGTAGAAAAATAGGGACCACCTTTGGTGGAAAGGTAACAGCGTTCCGTGCACCTCTGGCGTTTAGTCATGCCAGCCACATGACCACAGAGACGTCTTCAGACAGCTGTGGTTCTTCAGCTTTGAAATGGAGATGAGCACCACCCCCTAGAGTCGGGAACGACTAGAACATATGAGCAAGGGGAACCTTTACCGTTACCTTTTATGAGATAACAGAAGCATTATCGATTGTGTCTTTCAGCAAGTCAAATGCTGAAGACTGAAAAATATAGGCAGATGATTACAGATAGTATGAATGTGGCGTGCTTTTAATGTTAAAATGCAGGGTTGTCTTCATCAACTGATTTATTCCTGAGAATGTCAAATAGATAAATATGAACGTGCCTCCATAATTGTGACAACTAGTAATTCTGTGGGTGTGTTTCAAGATCTGCTTTTAAACTATGCGCAGTCATACTGGTAATTGAAGTATGTCAGTCCCAAAGGTATCCTCCATGGTAGTACAGGAAAAACAGCTGAGAGTATTTATTTTTAAGAAAATGGCACAAGCAATTAATTTTAGAACCTGTAAATTAGTTGAATGTTTAGTATGCACACTTTCCTTCTGCTCTATAACACAATTTTTTCTTGTAAAGAAATTGGGTTGAGTTGTGTTTTTTTTTTGTGGCTGAATTAGTTAAACTTTCTTGAGAACTGGCATTATATCACTGAATCTCAACATTTTCCCATAAATTTAGGAAGGGCAGAAAGCATAACTGTTTTCTTTCTTTTCATTCCCCTTCCCTTGGTCTTTTTCTTACTTTCTAACTCTTTTTGTTTGGTATACTTTTGCAGTATTGAAAAATTATAATTGAAAAGACATCCCATAAATTTAAACCATGTGCGCACATGCACACACACATTGATAACCACTATTAACCACCTTGATACTTTCTCTTTTTTAAAAAAATAATTTTTATTAAAGTTTTTTAAAAAACAAACAAACAAAAACAGATATTTACATCTTCTTTTCAACATCTTCGCATCAGTAATCTATATTTATACATTTTCTCTTTTTCTTATCTTAATCTATTTTTATACATATATTTCTAGTATATCATATATATATTCTCTTAATCTACATATTTTATTTACATTTAACATAAACAGGTAACTAGTTTCCTTTCCACAATTTATATCTTCCCATTTGTTTCCTTATTTCTCCACCTAATTTAACCATTGTTTAGTTTTCTTTTGTCCCCCTCTTTTTTCCCCCCTTTCTCCTCCAACCATTTATACCATTTCTCCCAGACTAAGTAGTATTCTGTTTCATCTTTTTCTTGTATCTCCTTTGTGAGCTTATCCATTTCCACACACTCCATAATTTTTCTAATCATCTTGTCTTCTGATGGTATGTCATTGTTTTTCCAGTTTTGGACGAAAACTATTTGTGCTGCTGTCATTATGTGAATAATTAAGTATCTTATTTCTTTTTCATATGACCCCACATTGATACTTTCTCAAATGAACTGTATGTTCAAAAATTTCATAAGCATCCTTACTACACTTAGACATGGATCACATAATTGTCATATAATTGTGTCATGCTAGAAGACAAAACTCTTCTTAAATCACATCCACAGTAATCTTTGTTTAGTGACCACAATTTGGAATGGCAATTTGGTCATTAAGTTATGTGGTCACTAAATTAAACCATAACTATGCTTATGATCTTCAGCTTTTCTTTAATTTATAGCTCTGCAAATGTCATAAATATGAGGATTGGTTGGAAAGTTACTTATTCATCATCATAACTGCAAATAGAAGCTAAACTAGGCAGTTGCTATACAAGGATTGACTACCAGTATATTGTAATTTATGATACAGTAGCACATGTGTCTGTATGTGTAGTAGATTTATAAATGCAGAAGATTTGTCCCAGTTAACTGCCTCAGTTTAATCCACATCAAATATGTACTGTAATTAAATTCAGGAAAATCTCTACACTATTCTGGGTTAGACTCTTTGAAAGAATGGGATGTAAATATAATTGAGAATTATTTAGAGAGGCTTCTTCTTCTTATGTTCATGGGAGCAGACTTATCTCTGCTGTCATACATCAGAAAAGTGTGTGAATATGTCCTAAAATTTTGATAAAACACAAAGGGAATTCTAGAAATATATGTGAATCAACTTAAATATACAGTATGAATAAGTGGGCCATGAAAGAACTATTCTATCACCCACAAATTTATACAAAATAAAATTTAATCTGAGAGACATCCCATTTTACCATTCAGTTTGTCTCTAGCAGTGCTGACTTCTTGGATTTTTAAAATAACTTTTAATTGGCCATAGTCAGACATTTAATACTTTAATAACCAGGGCCCTGCATCACAAGCTATAATCAAAATAGTATTTTCCATATATATTTTTTGGGCAGCAGCCAAAAAAGCCAATGCACTCCTAAATTGCATTAACAGAGGGATTCAATCACGATCACATGAGGTACTATTACCACTCTATAAAGCCTTAGTAAGATCACACCTAGAATACTGCCTCCAGTTTTGGTCACCACACTATAAAAAAAAAACTCTAGAAAGAGTGCAGAGAAGAGAAACCAAGATGATTAAGGGACTGGAGGCTAAAACATATGAAGAACGGTTGCAGGAACTGGGCATTGCTAGTCTAATGAAGAGATGGGCCAGGGTGACATGATAGCAGTGTTCCAATATTTGAGGGACTGTCACAGAGAGGAGGGGGTCAACCCATTTTTCAAAGCACCTGAAGGCCAGACAAGAAATAATGGATGGAAACTGATTGAGGAGAGATTCAGCCTAAAATAAATAAGAAAAGAGAAATTTTCTGATTGTGAGAACAATCAACCAATGGAATAGCTTGCCTTCAGAGGTTGTGGGTGTTTCATCATTGGAAGCTTTCAAGAAGAGGCTGGACAGCCATCTGTCAGAAATGATATAGAGTCCCCTGCTTGAGCAGGTGGTTGGACTAGATTATCTATAAGGTCTCTTCCAACTCTTGTTATTCTGTTCTGTTCTATTCTATTCTGTTTTTGCTATGAAAGATATTGGCTTATTGCCCGTACATGAAATTGCCATCTGGAAGCTTCTTATTTCCAGTACCTAATCTTTTCTCACATTTTCACCTGCTGAAGAAATCTGGTTTGCCTTAAACAAGACCATGTAAAACTATTCTTATAATTTTATAATAGACAGTTCCATTATTAATGAAACTAATTTCTTTAAATATATTGCAATGATCCAACATTTACTTCATTTATCTCTGGAATGGATTGCCCACTGAGCTCAGGACGCCCCGGACCTCCTTTCCTTCCATCGCGAGCTGAAGACGTGGCTCTTCCGTCAACTCAACTGATCCGTTGGGTGTACACTGCTATAATTTTAAACTGTTTTAATTGGGGAGTTGATTTTAATTTTTATCTTATTGTGATTTGTATTGGAAATTGTCATTTTGTAAGCCGCCTTGAGTCCCTCGGGAGAAAGGCAGCATATAAATCGCAATAATAAATAAATAATAAATTATTTATAAATAATAAATTAACAAATGTCTTTTAAAAGAACCAGTTTGGGTTTTGTTGTTCCGGGCTAGGTTATGCTATGGCAGATGAACCCTCACTCTTTTGTCAGATAGACAAAATGGCAGAGGATCACAGACAGGAGTAGGACTGGGCTCCTAGAGAGAGGTGATTTGTCTACCTGAGCCTGCAGCTGCCATGGCAAAGTATATTCACTAAATTGGCCACCATTGTATTGTCAGCAGTTGCCCAATGATATAACCTAATTGTAGTTTTAGAAACAAACAGGATTTTGTGGAAAGACATTGACGGATGCCTGTACCTGTTGGTGAGGAAATTGACATGAGAAGGAGAAAAGCAAAAGTGAAGAGTTAAAATTTCTGTTTAGGTTTGGAGTGAGATGGAATATAAGAAGGAATTCTGATGAAGAGAAGTTTAGATTTCGGGGGGGTGGGAATGTCATGAAAGGGAAGAGTGATCTTCCCGAAGGCAGCCAATCAGTAGGGCTATGGTTGGCAGGAAGTTGACTGAGTGCAACAGAGATGGCTAAATTGAATACAAATAAGAAGGGATAATAGAATGGATGAAAGATGAGAACCCCGGATATATTCTGGAGGTTGGAGATCTGAGTATATAATAGGGGAATTGAAGCAAAGAATGGAGATTGATTTAGTAGCAATGTAGAATCACTGCTCTGCAGATATTTGGATTTATTGGTTGAGAAGTTAGGCTTTAGGGCAAGTTGGGATTGCTAATATACTTCCCAGTGGCACCTCTGTATGGGCTGCTTGACTTCATGAATGGATCAGCAGTAGAATTCTCTAGGCTATGGAACTGTGATATTTTAACATTTTCACTATGAAGAAGGATCAGAGGCAACCCATGAGTTCATGCTGGTCTGGTCTCATCCTGTAATGAGCTATAAGAATAACCTTGAAGAATAGAAGGAGCAGTTGCGGACTAGACAAAGGTCTTATAAATGAAATCTGAGTCCAAAGCAAGAATATAATTTGAGAAAACATCTCAGAATCGACCTTTCCTAATTCTCTAGAACCAAAAGGTGAGGAGTGGAGAAGTTCATTCAGAGTTACAGGATTCTGTTGCTGTAACTTTATAATAAAAGTAGTACTAGTACTCAAAATTTGGTTTCCTGATCTGGACTAACTCAAAGGGCTGACACATCCATAGCCTGAATCATATTGGAGGCCTGATACCTGGTTTTTATCTTAGCACTGGTGCAATATTATTTGAGAATGGAGGGAATTATTACCTGTCTCTTATTGTGGTTGGAATACTTTGTGAGATGGAGTTCATAGGGAGGATAGATGTACCAGTGTAATAGAATTACTTTGTTTCCAGAGTGCAGTGAGGGTTATGATGAGCAATTCTGCTGAATGTTTAGTCACCTGTAGAAATAAAGAGGTGAGAGTGGCCCTTGATGGGATTTCACCTAAATGGCCTCTACTGGTTTAGCAATTGAGAGATACTCCTTGGTTTACTTAAGAGCTCTAGGAGGTGAAGTGAATCAGGAGATATCTAGAGCACTGTTGGTGTAAGACAAAGAATGAATCAGAGAGAAGATAAGTACTGGTAAGTGTTCAGGTATAAATGGTAATCAGAGCACCAGAATGTCAACACTTCTTCATTTTTATGGCACTTAAATAAATAATAAATAAATAAATAAATAATTTTATTTCTATACCACCCTTCTCCCGAAGGACTCAGGGTGGTGTACAGCCTATTAAAAACACAAAGACAAACATCAGTTAAAAATAATTAAAATTATTTTGGATGGCAAAATGCCATCCAAAACAGCAGCTTAAACTGTGAATTCTGAGGATGCAGACAAGGATCTGTATCTCACCAGCTTTCCATCTGTAGTCTGGATTGTTTTTGTTTTTTGTTTTAATTATTTTAGATGGTTCATCCTTCCCTTCCTTATTGAAGAGAGTCTCCAGTCATGTGACTAGGATATGGGTTTGGACTATGGTAAATGTATCTATGAATAAAAGGGTGATGCCACCTGTCTTGAAGAAGATGGTAGCCATCGCTTGACCTCAAAATTCTGGATATTGACCAGGCTTCCCTTTCTTGGAGGAGACCAGGAGAAAGAAATATATTTATCAATAATCATGATAGTGAGATAGCTTCATAAATGTCTTAGATCAAGTGTCACAAAAATAAAGTAGAAATATTTTTAATTTATTTTTCAAGGTTGGGGCATAATCTATTTTATAGATCTATCAGTAGTAGGGATGTGTGCACAGAAAAGCTTTATTATTTTCAAAATATGGAATCTGGCATTTTATGAAGAATTCTGGATTTCTTTGAGTCTAGGTCTCAAACATTTTCATAAAGAGGGAAATAAATTTATACTCTTGATGTTAAAGAGTAGGTTCAAGAGATGTATTTATCAATTTTTAAAATGTCTATATGATATAGGAGAAGTGGCAGAATCAGGGGGCAGAGTTAAAAGAGGGATCAGCCTGGAATCCCTACATCTCCACAAACAGTCTAACTCTCCTTGAATTCCATTGACCCTTATTTAGCTCCAAGTAGATGCTAACCGTTAATTGAGAAGATTCCTGATCTCAATTAACAAGGCTGTTTAGCAATAAATCAGTTTAATTGGACCTGTTTTTTTGTGCCTGACAAACATACATTATCCATATTTAATAATTAATACACTGATTTCAACTAACTTTATATTATTAGCCATTTTTCTCATTGATAAAAGATAAAAAATAAAAAGCATTTCTTCTCATCTTCTGGGAACTAAAATCTGAGATACAGAAACCTCATATCAGGTTTTTAAATCAGGGATGGGCTCTAAGAACATATTTATACCTGAGAGAATTTTTAGCCTCTTTTATTATAGTATATCAAAGCATTCCTTGCCTGGGAGTTGGGGAACAGTTTATGAAGACATATCTTAGTCAATCTCAGGTGTGGTTGGGAGCTGTCATAGTGAAGGAAGTCTGTTTTTTTAAGAGGACCATACATAGAAAAAATGTCAGTGTCATATTATTGCCCTTGGGGTATTTTTAATAGTTTCCTACATTCCAAACTGAGGATGATGGGAATTATAGTAAACAACATCTGGAAATATGTGAGTAACATCTACACAAGACTTTTGGATTTTCTTACCCAAATTCTTGTACAATGAGTTTTAAAGTATGCTAAAAAAAAAGAATAGCAATTCAAAGAAATCATAATGCACGTTTGGTTACTTTCATAAACATGTTTATAGTCAGAGGATCTTGCCAGGTCTTGTTACCTTAGTAAATTTGCTGATGTGGTAAGACAAGTGATGCAATGCTAAATACTAAGTTTGTTAAAGTACTGCCAATATAAAAATGATATTAATCATTTTTAATCATTCAATCATGGTAAATTAGTAGTACTAAAATCTCAGGAATGCAATTAATATATTTCACGAGGTATGGCAACACTGAAAAGGTTTAACACTTCATATTTCTACTTCTAACCAAAGTATTCAGTTACTTTTCAAAGTGCTACAAGAGACGACATGGAGAGTACTTGAGAAGCAGGCCTGGAGGAAGCTGTCATTCTTCTGAAGAAACTAGAATGCCTTGTTGGGAAGACGTATTTCTCTCCCAACACAAAGTTCTCATATGCTGTTTATGTGGAAAAATTGATTCTGAGTCAAAGAGTTACTCAGCCACTGATTGAGATAATACAGAGACTATGAATACGCAGCAAATATTTATATAAAATATTTATATAAAAATTAGTGCTTGATTTATGACAATTGAGCCAAAAATTTCTATTGCTAAGCAAGACATTTGTTAAGTGAGTTTTCCCCCACTTTACGACCTTTCTTGTCACGGTTATTTAGTGAATCACTGCAGTTGTTAAGTCAGTAACATGGTTAAGTGGATCTGGTTTCCCTATTGACTTTCTTTGTCAGAAGGTTGCAAACAGTGATCACCTGACCCGGGGACCAGAGGTGGTATTCAGCCTGTTCGCACCGGTTCATGCAAACAGTTGGTGGAAATTTGGCCAAGGTCACCAAATCGGTAGCGATGGCCAGCTGGCCACACCCCTGAACTGGTCCCCCAGTTGCCACTCACTGAGCCTGCCTGCCATGTTCATCGCTGCCATGTTCTTCGCGCACGTGCATCCCAATGCCTTGCAAGTCCAATGGGATATGCATGCACAAAGAACATGGCAGCGACGGCAGCAGCTTTTTCCATGACCTCCGGTACTTTTCGGAGGCCTCTTTGCCAGCCACTTTCCAGCAATGGCGGCTGGCTGGGGGCCACCGAAAACTCCAGTCAGCTTGCCTTCCGGACTCTGGACCAGCCACTGCGGAAGGTAAGCAGCCCAAACAAAGAGGCGGTGGTGGGGGAGGAAGTGAGACTAGGACTGGGGCTGCTAAAAGAGGGGAAACGGGGGCGACTGGCGAAGGGAAGGTGGGAGTAGATAGGTGGAAATTCCAAAAATTTTCCTACCTTTTCCTGTGGGCATGGCTAGGTGGGGGGGGTCATGTGATTGAGTGGGCATGGGCGTGAGTGATGTCAAGTTAGCCATGCCCACTCAGTCACATGCCCCCACCTAGCCATGCCCACCGAACTGGTAGCAAAAATTTTTGAAACCCACCACTGTAACTGTACAGGACACTGTAACTGTCATAAGTACATGCCAACTGCCAAATGTCTGAATTTTGATAATGTGACCATGAGGATGTGGCAATGATTGTAAGTGTAAAAAAAGGTCATAAGTCACTTTTTTTAGTGCCTGTATAAAACGGTCATTAAACAAATGATTGTAAGTTGAAGACTACCTGTAAGTAGTCTTACAGGTCTACCTGTAATAGACATAGACATAATTGAGCCCCATTTATAAATATTTTACATTAGTCAGAAATACTGACATGGTATAGTTATAACCACAACATGACCACAACCACAACCACAACATGACTCTAGTTCAATGTTTTTCAAACTTGGCAACTTTATGAAGTGTGGATATGGACAGATGCTGGCAGGGGAATTCTGGGAGTTGAAGTTTACATACCTTAATGTTGCCAAACGGGGAAAAAATGATCTAGATAGATCTTGAAAAGCAAATACATTCATGGATTGACAGTAAAACTTTGACAGTCTTGGGATGCAACAGACAAAATTTGAGTGTGGACATTCTTCGAAATAACTTGAAATCTACCCTTATTTTTCCATAAAATAAGGTTTTATGTTTCTGGGAAGTTGCTGGAGAGGTTAGGGTGGGTGGGTTGGCTGATGGGAAGACTGGTGGTAGCACTGAGAAGATTGCTGGGAAGGTACTGAGGGAAATTGCCATGAATTACTTTTTAATATGCTTTTGGTCTGGATGATTGAGTCTACATTTACATCTTGCATTTCATTTTGGGGAGAATCCCCTGCAAGAGTTAGTTCATTCCAACAGCTCTCTGGCTCTATGCCTATCCAAAAAATTTTCATTTGACTGCACATATTACTTGGATGAGTAACGAAATGTCTCAGTTTAATAAACTTTGGTCCAGTTGCTACAATTAGCCTTTTGAGAGGGAAATGGGATATGGTATGATCTGACACTAGCAACAGTCATGGTGAACAGTTTGAGGAGTCTGTGAAGAAGTAAAGGGGCAGTTTGTGTTTTCTACAGTTCTTAGGCTTGTAGTGGATTGGGACTGTTGCTGCAGGTAGGTACAAGACAATGTTGTTCCAGGAGGATTATAGCAAGATGGCTGCTACAGTGCAAATTCCCCAAGCTTGAAAAAAACCAAGTGGCCTGTTGCAGTTTTTACACATTAGGAAAATGACAGACTTTTTATACACGGGCAAAGATATCTTTTGGATTTAACTGACATTTGGGTTTAATGGACACTCTTTCCCCAGATGGCCATTAGATAGAGGTTTTGCTGTATTTGAGTTAAAGCACGGGTGTCAAACTTGCCGCATCATGTTGCCGTCATGTGATGTTTCATGACATTTTTCTCAGTTGCGGAACTGGGGTGGGCTTGGTCTGTGTATGATGCATTCAGCCCACAGGGCACTAGGTTGACACCCCTGAGTTAAAGTAGTTGATAATTCTGTTGTAAAATCTTATCTCTTTGAGGGATATTGCATAACCCCATAGAGGAGGACAAAAAAAGCATTAACTAACTAGTGGTATAATATCTTATAGAGCTATGTAATCTAAATTGAAATTGTATATAAAAAATAACATCTCTATCAGGATTTTGGTGCCATGCTTTTTATTTAGATGGAAGAGAAGAACTACATTGTACTAAGTAAGCAGCTATACGACAGTATTTTACAGCACAGCATTTGAAAAAGAGAATAGAATAGCAATGCTCCAAAAAGTGGACAAGGAAGCATACAATCACTGTACAGTTCTCAACGGACGGTGCCCATTAAATTATAAATAAGCAGAAATTGGCTTTAAACAGCCAAAGAATTAAAAACATACACCAACAGTCATTTCCCCTACCCCATATAATTTCAGTAGCCATCATGACTGTCAGACTTTAAATACCTGACCCACAAATTAGGATGTTTGGCAAATTCTGTCATATAAACAATAAAAGCAATACCTTTCTTATAAAGAACCAGCACACGTGTATTATCACTGGTAAAACACGGGGCTTCTTCACAAAAACTTTTCTTTTCCCGAACAGGATATCAAATTAAGAGAAATGGTTAGTAGAAAATTTCCAACCTTAAAAATTAAAAAAACAGCAGCCTCAACCCTGTCATTACTTTCCTATTGTATAGTAAAATTTTAATACCAGGGGTCTTGACTTTTATTTGTAATATTCAGATTCTACTTTTAGACATTGCACAGAATGTTCTTCTGAAATGTAGGCAAAATTCATAATACATTCAATAATTTAAAATAACATCCTCTGCTGCTACATTTTAAAAATCATCCTGTTTAGCTAGGTGTGCAAGATTCAGTGTAGTGTATATTTTTAAAGAATGTTTCTTTTTTTTAGCAAGAATACTTTAGTTTCAAAGCTCTTACACACAATTTCTTCTTTCACCAACGTCAATTATGTCCAAACTTCTCTCTCCTAACCATAGATATACTTGAACTATCTTTAAATTAGGTGTAGATTTATTTGAGTTCGCAATAAAATTTCCCTCTGCCATTAGTTGGAGGATAAGCATAGAGGGTAGAATGCATAGAACAATATCCTATTTTATACATACATATATATGTGTGTTTGTGTGTACTTTCTTTCTCTCTATATATATATACAATATGTTTACATTTGGATAAAAGATGAGTTAGATATCCCTATCCTCACATGCAAGCAGCAGGAATCAACTAACCACAAATATATTTCATTTTTTATAGTTTTAACAAATATACACAAATATAACATAAATTACAGTAAAATATTGGCTGCATCTTTGAAAAAATTCGATACACAGCCCAGAAACATTGATGCTTAGTGCTGTTTAATAATTTAAAAAAAGTGTTCTCTAAATTTAGGATTTTTCATTCCTGTACATCATCTATACAAAGAACAGAAGCAAACTGTAGTGAAATACTAGTCTGAATCAAGCTTTTCAATGGGAGAAGTATACAGAACGTTTACATTTTCCTTTGCAGGACATATTATAAAATTCAAGCATAAGACAGATAGTTCAATACTGTCTAAGTTTCAACACTTTTTACAATACTGAAACAGAACCAGAGCAGTAATTCAAGTCTTTTCCTGAGAATGTGGTTCCACTTAGCTCCCCTCCCACCCCACAACTAAATTGTCTGGTGTTTGAATGTGAAAAAAGCAATAGGAAAAATAAGGGTAGATTTCAAGTTCAAATGTTGCCACCTGTCAGTTAATCAAAGTTCCAAACAGGAATTACTTTTCTAAAGTAATCAGATGCAACACAGCCCTTCATAAATACTGAAAAGATGTTCTAGTGATATATTTATATTACATTGTAGGTTGCCCTAGTTCTTTTCAGTTAGATTTAGGTTGTCATAAATCTAACCAATGCAGTAAATTACTCAAATAAAATCAACTATATATTGTGGGAAGAAATTTAACTTTGGTCCATATAATGGGCAACATCTTGATCATAAACCAGATACACCTTTTTCTTTCTACTTCCTCCAAAAAATGAAATGTATTATTTTAACACATTTAATACTGGATTTTAAATGTCAGCAATAGTTCCCGACTTATGGATCCAATTTACGTATCTATGTTGGCTTGTATACAATTAGTATTGTTTTATTTATGTGGAGTTTGTTTCCTTATAGCTGGGAGAATCTGTGCAAAATTACAGGATGTAATTTAAGCAGAAGCTTGGGCAGAACTGAAGAATGGAGGCCTGTTTAGAAGAAAATAAGAATGGAAAAAAAGTCTACCAGTGCATACGTTTTCATTTCATGCTACCCTGGATCAGTGCCATGATGGATTGTTAAGTATAAGGATGTCTTCACAACATTAATAGACACCACATTTCCCTATTAGAGTTTAAGACATGCTAGCAACAATCCTGCATATGTCTTACAAGATGTGCTTCAAAAAAAATAAAATAAATAGAGTTAAAAAGTTTTGCTAAGCTTAATTTTATTGTGAATCAGGCTTGTACCCTTTGTTATTTGCAGGTTATTAATAAAATAATAATAATAACATCTGCCTATTCCCAGGTCCTTGGGAAGGACTTGATAGGTGGATAAAAATGCCAAATCCAGTCTAAACATCTGGCTGATGGTGTGACCAACCATAATAATAATAATGGTGTGACATGTAAGACACAATAGTCCAGTAAAGTTATAAAGAACAGAAGCAAATCCCAAAACAAGCATTAACAGTATAAGGCAGTAAATGTAAAACTTTTAAAACTTCAGTCTCATAAGTGTGCAAACATTCAGAGAGCTGCAGAACTGAGGAAAGAAACACCACATATGATGAGTAAACAACTAAAATCCCCAGGTGTGAATCCATTGTTCATGATGCACAACACCCAAGTGTCAGTTTTCTGCAAGACTTCAACACTGTGTTTACATTCCAGTTGGCAACGACAACAGAGCTTGTTCTTCAAAGAAGCCTTGTTACCAAATCGGAGTCTATTTAGTAATAGACAGCAAATATGAAGTGCAAGTTTGCCCCAATTGCCTAAAGCAAAAAATAACTTCCCACAGGTAGCTATGTCTTTGAAGATGAGAGCTTTTTGGGAGTTACTGGTCTCTTACTCTGCCATAAATGGCTATGAATAGTAATTGCATCAACACTTGCGGAGAGTGTTTTCGCAGGTATGTGGCTGAACTGCTTCCTGTCAGAGTTATACTTAAACAGCCCCTCGATCATTCTCTTAGTGATTAATCTGGGGCCTATCCCAGTCAGTTTATTGATCTCTTCAGTTTCGGGGCAGTATGTATATAAAGATCGGAACTGGCAGCCGGAGTCCCGGAAGAGGATAAGGAAGTTGTTGGCATTTGATTTCTCCATTTCCTTTAGGGAATAAATGAGAAAAGAAAGTTCTTACTGTGGCAAAGATAAAAATGCACTCGAATGCTTTTAAGTACAAGGGATTTTTCCTGAACTTTAGAAAAGGATTACAGGTTCAAGATGTGAATTAAAACAGTCACTGTTATTAAATGAGGTTTGAGATATCAGATGCACAAAAGAGCTAACAACAAATAGTTTGGGGTCTCTTAAATTACTTGTAATAATTGATAGAATGAACTAATGTGTTAAGTTGTGAATGTTTGCCATCATTTATAAAGTAAACAAGCAATAGACATGCTTGTGTGAATAAACATGTAAAAACAGTACTCTATTAAAGGGTTTAATTAGATAACACCATTAGTATTTCATATCTAGGTGATTAAGGGGTAGTCACTCTCTATCAGCCCACCTCACAGGATTGTTGTTCTGAGGAAAATAGGATATTTAAAAATATTAAGACCATTATTTTTCTTATGGCAGCCTATCTATTAAATATGCTTGAAATAATAGCTTGAATTGTCTAGTTACTCCTCTAATGCCACATATTACAGTCCCAGCTTTAGATTTGAACTTTTCTCCTTTTATTTCTTTGTAGATTAGTCTTACCTCTAGTATTTTATTTTTCTGTCCTTCATTTACTTTTCCAGCCAGACAACAATGGGCAAGTGCATTTTGGATGATATGCTTGTTGGATTTTGCACTGGGTTCTTTGTAGAGCTTTGGTCCTAATTTTTTAAAAAAGGAGAGAGAGGAAGAAGACATCAAAAAAGATCAATATGATTTAGAAAAACAAGCCTTAAATACCATGATCATTCATTCAAATTCCATAGTCACCTATTTTAGCCAAATGACTCTGGGCGGCTTACAATTCTAAAACTATAAAAGAGTTAAGACAACTAAAAACAATAAAAACACCCCCAAAATAAATACATAGAGCATCCAAGATAGTTAACAAACTAACAGTAAAGCAAGAAACAGGGTTTTTAGTACATTCAAAACTCCAGGCACTGATGAAAGCCATCATACCACCAAAATGAGTGGTATGATCTGGGGCCTCTGAAAATTGTAAAAAAAAGAAGAAAGGGTGGGGGGGCTGGTGGGACTCACATGTGGATTAAGGATTATGATTTTCTTACCTGTATCATCCATAAAAATGTATGATTCCTGGATAAAAGTGGAGAAATATGATTCCAATGGAAGTAATCGCTAGCCATATTGCAATATGTCTAGCACAATTTGCAGTTAAGTGGAAAATTGGTGAAGATGAAGTGGGGGGGGGATTACCATTCTTCACGGTTGAAAACCAAATATGTGCTCATCTGATGAAATGGATTAATTCAACATTTTCTCCTTGGGATAATTTGGTTTTCCAAGGATTTTCCTTCACACTACAGTTGTAACACCAACCTGTGTATTCTGTAGCAGAAGCTACTGAAGAAGTAGTTGATGCATTTTCCCAGTCTTTTTCCCCATTACGACTACCACAACAACTTGGAGATAAGAAACCTTCCACGGACTCAGATCTAAAGTAAGACCATAAACAGAAAACGTATTGTGCTTAAAATAATGTTTGATTTTTAATACTAAAGCCAAAAACATATGTGGAAATTGCTAAAGGTAATTATGACAAAATAACAGAATAGCAGAGTTGGAAGGGACCTTGGAGACCTTCCAGTCCAACCCCCTGCTCAGGCAGGAAGACCTATTCCAGTGATGGGTAACCTTTTTGCCATTATGTGCCAAAAGCGGGGGGAGTATGGTGGGCGAGGGGTCGTACACGCACATGCCCACACCCATAATTCAATGTGCCTCGCTCCCCTGCACATTCGTACGTGACCCCCTGTGCTCCCCCCACTTTTGGCATGCGATGGCACAGTGGGCCCGGTACGCCGTTTTTCGCCCTCCCCAGGCTCCTAGAAAGCCTCTGGAGCCCGGGGAAAGTGAAAAACAGATCTTCCCCATCTCCCCAGAGGCCCTCTGGAGGCCGGAAACAGCTTGTTTCCTGACTTCCGGTGGGCCCGGAAGGCTTGAAAGTCAGCTGGCTGGCGCATGCATGTGCGCTGGAGCTGAGCTAGGGCAACACTCATGTGCCCACAGATATGGCTCCGTGTGCCATAGGTTCGCCATCACGGGCCTATACCATTTCAGACAAATGGTACTCCAATCTCCTCTTAAAAACTTCCAGTGTTGGAGCACCTACAACTTCTGGAGGCAAGTTGTTCCACTGATTGTTCTAACTGTCAGGAAATTTCTCCTTAGTTCTAGTTTGGTTCCTCCTTGATTAGTTTCTATCCATTGCTTCTTGTCCTGCATTCTGGTGCTTTAGAAAATAGGTTGACCCCCTTTTCTTTGTGGTAGCCCCTTCAATATTGGAATACTGCTATCATGTAAATAAATATATAAATTTGAGAGATATCTCTTATATAGCAGAAAAGGCTCTTCTCCTTGAACCTGCCTGCCGGAATTCCTTAGCAAACAGGGTCCATATTCAAGACTTCTACTGGCAGCTGACCTCTTCTACTGATTAGTACCAATGGGGTGAGATGGGTCCTCAGATACCCTGGACCATGTTGTATAGAGCTTTAAAAGTAATAACCAACATCTTGAATTGGACCCAGAAGCAAACTGGTAACCAATGCAGCTCACGCATCAGCAGCATTATACATTCCACTTTGGGGGGGGGGGGAGCCGAACCAGTGCAATATTAGTAACAAGAACTTGACTGCCTGAATGAGCTTTCCCATTCCCTCCCCTTATCTTTGTGAGAACAGGGAGGGTCTTTTCTGAAACATTTACTCAGGTTACATTTCTGTCCTGGACTCAGGCCCCTTTTATCTGGCTGTTGCCTTGCTAGTAGCTCTTCCTTCTGTTTCTCAAGGCCATTCCCTCTTCCCTCTACATGGTGCCACTGTGAAGCAATGTGATCATAGGAACAGATCCATTATTTGTACCAGTAGAACCAGAGTCACTGATTTCTTGATTATATACTATGAATAGCATTGTGCTAGGCTTTTAAGATTATTTCTATAAGAAACAGAATTGTAAATTGAAATTTTACCTTGGTGTCCTCTTGCCTGATTGCATACTCTCATTGTCTGCTGTGTTTAATGATGCAAGAGAAAGGCTCGATACTGAGAAAAAGAAATAAAAAACATTGACACAGTGGGTTATAAACTTGTATAAAAACAAGGGAGTTTAAAATACAGGTAATCCCCGGGTTACAAGCGTTTGAAGTTATGCGATAAGCGACCCCTTGTGTTTACGAACAAGTCCCAAAACTACGAATCTTGCAGCACCATGGCAGTTGTTCGCCCTTATGAACAACTGCAGAGGCTCTGCAACATTCGTTCTGAACATTGCCGGCCAAAATGGAACTTCCGAGGGGCAGTTCCACCCCTCCAATGCTCCCTTGGGGCCTCCAGAGGCCTTGCCCAGCCCTTGTAGGCAGAAATGGAGCTTCTGAGGGGCAGATCCCTCAGAAGCTCCATTTCAGCCTGTAACATGCCAGACGAGACCTCTGAAGGCCTAAACGGAGCTGCAGAGGGGCGCATGAGGCTGAGAGGCTGGAGCGAAGGCTGCTTGCTAGATCTTCATATGGTAAGTGACCTGGCATGGCCGGTTGGGTGGGGAAAGCAATTGTGGGGAGCATGAGGTATTTCAGTGATTTTAGGCAGGCGGCCTCTTCCATCACTAGACCACCCCCTGGCCTTCTCCACCCTGAAATACCTCCTGTGCACTTAATGAGCCTTGCATTCAATTAGTGAATATGTGGGCAAAAGGAAGGAGTGATCCCGTTCAAGCTACGAGATTCACTCCCACGAATCCCCGGGTTACGAATGGAATGGGCAGGCTCCATTACATTTGTAATTCAAGGACTACCTGTAATCAAGATATATCCTGCAAACTATCCATAAGGGAAGCTGTCTTGGTATTTAATAATTACATAATTATTACTTTCTCTGCCGCCATCAGGAGAACACTGAAGAACAATGGCGTGTGTGGCAGGCTTGTAGGAGAAAGCCACTACTCTCCAAAGAGAAAATTGTTGCCTATCTACCATTCACGAAAGACCACAAGAAAAAGCCAGAAGGCTATTTATTGAATAATGTTCTTTGCATGGATGAAACCAAAAGAGATTTTTTTGGCTTTAATGAATTGTTGCTTGGGGATGGGGTTACTGAAAGCAAAGGTTTGCATACTTTTATCACTCACAAATAAATAACATTGGATCATTTTCATCAACAAATAAGTGAACACATAAAAGAAAAAAGTAGAACGGGTTTACGAAAGAAAGAAAAAAGTAGAACAGGTTTAAGAGGGTTTATATTTCCTGGAGTAATAGATCCTAGAAAATTATATCCTTTAACCCAAGGGAAAGAGCCGTGGTGGCACAGTGGTTAGAATGCAGTATTGCAGGCTAGTTCTGCTGCCTGCTGGCTGCCTGCAATTTGGCAGTTTGAATCTCACCAGGGTCAAAGTGGACTCAGCCTTCCATTCTTCTGAGGTAGGTAAAATGAGGACCCAGATTGTTGGGGGCAATATGCTGACTCTGTAAACCGCTTAGAGAGGGCTGTAAAAACACTGTGAAACAGTATATGAGTCAAAGTGCTCTTGCTCTTGCTCTTGCTTAGTGCTAGGGGCACAAATACAGTATGTCTTCTTCTGGATGAAATTATTACCTGGAGGACCTTTGATTGGCGTTTTAGGTGACTCAATGTGATCCCTATGAATGGATTTTGGACGTGCCTTCTTTTGTTTGGAAAAATGAGGCCGATGTTTTAAGACAATGTCCATGTCTTCCATTAGTTTCAGTTGCTTTCGCCTCATATATTCCTGTTT
This sequence comes from Pantherophis guttatus, assembly GCF_059756535.1. NCBI lineage: Eukaryota > Metazoa > Chordata > Lepidosauria > Squamata > Colubridae > Pantherophis > Pantherophis guttatus. Next base: position 91,430,610 of record NC_142065.1, read on the forward strand.
AATATAATCTCGTCGTGCTCTTTCATCTTCCTTCTTCTGACGTTCTTCCTCAGACTTCCTCCTTGAAATTTCAATATCATGGTTATTAAATCCTATTTCATAAGAACACTGCTGATGATCACAAATGATGCATAAAATACCAGGCCACATTTAATTTTCAAGTGCTGGTATAAATTTAGCTTATATTATGTGCTTAATTTAAGGTCTGTGTGAACATTCACACTCATACACTGGCCCAGCAGCATTGCATTTAAATACATACTAGACAACTCATGACCTATTGAGATCTCCTCCCAAGACATATTTTCCTTACCAGATTCCTCAATGCCTTCAACAGTGACAGAACTTCCCTATAGGTGGCACCTTCCGCCTACAAGGTTAGCAAAACTGAACAGGAATCTATCACTGCAGTGTTGGAAATATAACTTAGCACTATGATCTTTTTATCACATGTGGTGGTTATGTACAAAAGCCAGGAAATTTTGACGTCAGATAAAGACATGGTCGGAAGAGATGCTAGACCAAAACATAGATTTGAAACCAGAACTATTCCTACTAGGAATTATAAAAGAGAAATATAGCAAAGGATTGATATACTTAATGGTGCATGTCATAACAGCAGCAAAATTGGTTTATGCGCAATACTGGAAAAATGAAGAAATCCCCCCAGAAGAAGAAATAATAAAGAAAATCTTGGTCTGTGCAGAAATGGGCAGGCTGACACTAGAACTCAAAAATAAAGGCGAGACAGAATACTGTGAAAACTGGAATAAACTGTATCGATGGTTGGAAAGGAGGAAAAGGAGTCGGAACAGAAAAGATTTAGGGTTTGTAGAACTGAAATTGGACAATATTTAGACAAATATACAAATGAGGACAAGGGATATGTTTATAATATCAAAGTAGCAATGTATGATAAGTAGGAATTGTATTTATTTATTTATTTATTTATTTATTTATTTATTTATTTATTTATTTAATTTTTATACCGCCCTTCTCCCGAAGGACTCAGGGCAGTGAACAGTCAAAATAACATACATATAAAATGTGAAATAAAGCAATTTAAAATAATTAAACCAATTTGGCTCATCAGTTAAGAATCTTCAGCATAAAAATTTAGAACAATTAGAAGAAATTTATGCTAGCCCGGCTTGGTGAAACAGAAAGGTCTTAAAGGTTATGTAAAAAATATGTATGGAAATGGCAAAACCAGGATGGTCACACTGTGTCCAATGTTTTTAATGTTTATTTAATAAAAAACTTTTAAAAAAAACAGTGACAGAACTTCTAATGTTCTGCCTTCACTGGAAAAGTTGGGATACATTCAGAGTCATGGGCTTCAGATTTTAGACGCATTCTGTAAATTAGCCCATTTGAAGTATCTTGGCTCAAAAAGTGTTGCATTATGATGCATCATTTAATCAACTTAAAGGTTACAGGAACAATAGCTGTAGTAGTACTGTCTATAGATTCAGACAGTCCCTTAAGAGCCAATTTTTACAAATTATGCATTGTGATATCAATCAGTGAATACCTATGACCATGATGGCGAATCTATGGAACGCATGCCGGAGGTAGCACGCAGTGCCCTCTCTGTGGGCATGTGAGCCGTCGCCCCAGCTTCGCTCCACATGCACATAGGCCTCCCACCGGCCAGCTGGTCTTCAAGTCTCTGCCACGCATGCACAGGAGAAGGGCACATGCAGGGGGCGCATGCGGGGGGCCGCGTGCTCAAGAGCGGGGGTGGGGGTGCATGCTTGAGGTTGTGCGCGCATTGCATTTTGGGGGTTTGGGTGCATGCACGCATACTTTGGGCACTCGGTCCAAAAAGGTTAGCCATCACTGACCTATGAGAATCATATTATTTGTTTTGCATAAGAGTTCTGTTAAAGAGAAATGAGTTATTTGAAATATTGTATTTTTTTAATTGGGTATAAAATACATTTTGGAATACTGAATTTTCCATGTGGAAGCATATGATTACTTTGCAATCAGACAGATACTGGATAAAAAAAAACTTCCTAAAAGTTGGCATGCAGAAGAACAGAAAATGGTGTGGGGCAGCCATCTCAAATTTGTTGCATTCTAGCCAACTATGTTGACTGGAGATTATGGGAACTGAAGAGCAGTACATCTTAAATTCATTATGTTGATGAAATTTCCCTAATACATTAAGCAGATTTCAGCTTGAGAAAAGTGAGGGAATTAATTGGTAAACTGAAATAGAAAGTATTATGGGTTTTTAAAGAAAAAGGAACGTTTATAAAATAAATTGGCTAAATATACATAGAAATAATGATAAATGAATATGTTTCTTGTGAAGAATTTGAAAATAAATGCATGGATCAAGGTTAGAAATAAAGAAGCCATGGCTTCTTTTGATGTGCACAATTTTTGAGCTTTCATCCTTCGTTTTGAGAGAGTGTCCTTGACACTGAAATAATCTATTTTTGATTTTTAAACATGAATAGCTCCCCAGAACATCTGAATGTGGAATCTTTGATTTTTTAAAACTGTTATTAATATGGAATTAAGCTATGCACAAGATTAAAGGCAAAAGGAGAAGGGGACAGCAGAGGATGAGATGGTTAGATAATGTCATCAATGCAATGAAAATAAATTTGGGCAAACACCAGGAGACAATGGAGGATAGGGAACCCTGTTATGCTATGGTCCATGGGGTCACAAAGAGTCAATCATGACTTAGTGACTGAACAACAACAAGAAGAAGAAGTTTGAAAATGACCCAGAAGATGTTCTTTACAGTAAAATCACTGTATTTTTTTTCAGGCTTCTATCAAGCAGATTAAGAAGAGGTACTGATGCTTTTGAACTTTGATGTTGAGAATAGCACGGCAGCCAAAAACCAACGAACCATGAAACAAATCAACCCAGAGTTCCCACTTGGGGCATAAATGACCAGGCTCAAAATAGCTTCATACAGTATATGAAGGCCTACTTTTCTAGAGATGGTTCCATTGCCACCATAGGAGGAAGAAAAGAGAAGAGAGCGACCAGCAGTTAGGTGGATTGGCTCAATTACAGAGTGATAGATGCGCCCTTAGAGGATCAGAAAGACCTTGAAAGGGGCAGATCATCATAGAGAAAATCTATCTGTTAGTGAGTGGTCATTAACAGTCAAGGACTTAATGACACATAATCAATATAAGCCTAATGAATCAACTTTAATAAGTTAATGCAAATCTTAACATGGAAACTTGAAAAAAATGACCTGATTTAATGAACAGCAGAGAGATGTTACGATTACATTAATTCAAGGTCCAATCCCTTCTGAATAATTTTCTAAGCGTGCACAGTCCTAGTGAGAATAACCAGAATAAAATGATTGCTTTAGATCCTAATTTGTTCAATAACTACAATTTAAAAAATTCAAAGTTCTCTGGTTGCTGACATATGTGGCTAGTGCTGCCAAATTTCTACTCCTGTTTAAAAACAGTAAAGGAAATATAGAATATGCAACTTTGAGTATAATGTGCTCTGATGATGAGGCAAAAAAAAAAAAAAAATCAAACTTGCCTGATATCTTTAAACCTGTCCATTATTTAAAAACCGTCACCATGCTGAGGGCGTGGTGATACATTCCAGCCTTATTTAATCACAAGTACTTGATCAGACATATACAATATATTAATATTAATTACTATATCACTCATGTTTAGTCACTGTATTTTTTCTTCTATTCCTGATATACAATAAATTGAGTCTTACAGAAGTCTGTAAAAACTGACTTCTTCGTAAGTAAATTATGTGAAATTTTACTTGATTAATGAGGCTAATAATAAAGGTGGTGATTTTAATAGACCAAACTTTAAAAAGTAATATATTTTTTTCAGAACTATCGTGTATGCATTTAATCTTACTTTGTTTCTTCTTTCTTATGCTCCATCTCTGCTTCCAATTGCTGCTTTCGAAGTAAAGTTTCTCTTTCTCTTCTCAATCGCTTCTCCAATAATGCTGCTCGTTTCACGGCCATGTCATTTTCTGGTTTTTGATCATCCTAGTAACAATAAATAACATTTTGAAATTATCATTTAAGGTCCTGACAGGGCAACATATTGACCTCATACAATTGCCATACCACTTCCCCAATTGTGCTAGAAAATTTGAAATGAAAACTACCCTGTTCCCACCTTGTTTTGCCCACAAAAAGTTCAAAATAAGGTGCGTTAAACAAACATAATGCTTTTTTAATTCTTGCCCCTTTAAACTTGTTATTCTCTGGAAAGGTGCCCATGATCTTAAGTACAGTTCCACACAGAATCAGGAGACAGTATTAGTTTGAACACAGCTGGAAAACCTAACCATCAAAGAAACAAAATCTCTGTTATTTTAAAATTAATCTATTCTAAAATTCTTGTTTTCCCCAAACATCCTAAATGTAATATGAGCTTTGAAAAACTACTATAAAAAGCAATACAGGTAGTCCTCGACTTACAATTATTTGTGTAGTAACTGTTTGAAGTTACAATGGCGCTGAAAGAAGTGACTTATGACTGTTTTTCACACTTACGACTGCTGTAGCATCCTCATAGTCACACGATCAAAATTCAATCAATTGGCAACTGGCATGTATTTATGATATTTACACTGTCTCAGGATCATGTGAACATCATTTGTAACCTTTCCAGGTGGCATCTGACAAGCAAAGTCAATGGGGGAAGCCAGATTCATTTAACAACCTCATGATTCAGTTAACAACTTCAGTGAATTCACTTAACAACTGTGTCAAAAAGATCGTAAAATGAGGCACAACTCACTTAACAATTGTCTTGCTTAGCAACAGATATTTGGGGCTTTGTTGTGGCTGTAAGTTGAGGACTACCTGTAATAAGTGAAAAATATTCATTTTTTTCCCCATATTATCATTATTTGATGCACTGTATTTTACAACTCAATTGTCCAAACAGATTGTAATATATCCACTCACTTACCTTGAAGAAGAATCCACAGCATACTTTCTGGTCATCCTCTGCTTGTTCTTTGTCACTCTCACCCTCTGATTTTTCAACTGAGTCTTCTGACTTCTCTGGTGGCTTCAAATCTGTCAGAGAAACTTCTATGAGGCTAACAGTTTTAGATGCAGGTGGGGGCAACACAGGTGGATTCAAAGGCTCTTCGTTTGGAGTAAGGCAGACAATTTCTGTAACAGGCTGTGACAATACTTCAGATACCATGGATTCCAGAGGTCTGATCTGTTCTTCTGATTTTTGCTCAACTTTCTCTTCCTGCTTCTCGCCATCCTTTTCACCTGCTTCTTCCTTGTCAGCAGCCTCTTTAGTTACCTCAGTTGGCTTCCGTTCACCATCATCCCCAAAACAAACAAAAGATCTAGTCTGAATTTGGCTTGGAGAAAATCTTCTCAACCGTGGAAGGCTATCCACAGACCGCGGGGCAGTCAAAGTGCGATTCAAAGGTGTAATTTTCAGTTCATTTGGCCTTGGAGTCCTTTGTATTTTACCTGGGAGAGATGAATTCTTCCTAGAAGAAGATTGCGGGGATTGGTGGGAAGATCGAGGTGTTTCTACTGAAAATGGGACAATGGGAGATGATGATCCACTAAGCTTCGCTGAAGGCTTCAATTCCCGAATTTGTTTTTGAGGAGAAGGTTGAGGGGGTGAAATAACCCAAGCTTGCTGTTCCCTCATCTGCATTAGCATCTCCTGCTGAAGTGACAAGCGTTGCATTTCCTGTTGCAGGAAATGTAGAGAAGAGTTGAGCTTCTCGATGGATTTTGTATATTCTAAAAGGTCCCCTTCATTTAAATTCTCTTCCGAAGGACTTACCAAATTAGACTGCTTCTCAGCATCAGCTGGGGTGTTTGGTGGCTTCAGCCATGTCGTTGAGGGAGTTTCAGTGCTTACTTTCAGGACCTCAGAAGTCTTGTTCAGTTGTTCACCTGGCTTTTGGTTTTCTTTTTCTTTCACTTCATTGTTGTCAGTGAACACTTTCTCACCCTCTGCTCCAGCTGCTTCTTCCCGAAGTGGTGAAATCCCATCGCTTTTCTTTTTCACAACATTAAGGAATGCTGTTCTTCCCATTTTTTGTCTCTGCTTTGTGAACGCTGCCTCAACCTTCTTCTTCTGGGCTTCAATCGCTCGCCTCTTCTCTTCCAGTTTCATCTTCAGTTGCACCATTTCCGAAGCCAGCAACTGTGTTGTGTCCCTTCCCTGAGGGAGAGGGGATTCCTCCGGGATTTGAGCCCACGAAACAATGTGTGGAATGTTCATCTCAGAACCTTCGGGGGTAGTTTTCTGAGAACTGCTTCCGCTGCTTCTGCTGTCGGTATGATTCATCTTTTTAAATTTCTGCTCTGCAAAGCTGGTCATTCTAACTCCTGAACTTGAAGATGGACTACTGCCAGCTTGAGATTTAGTACTTATTGAGCTTGGACAAGGACTCAGTTGCTCCTTATGGTTGATGCCTCTGCTGTCAGATTCATGCAGAAAGCGAGATGATTCTTCCAGATCAGAATCCAGGCTGACTGTATAATCCCTTAAAGTAGAATCTTCATCCAGAGTCTCTGGAATGTCTGAAGGGACATGTATTCCAGTGTCTACTTCTGTGTTATCAGTAACAGGACTGAGGGCACCTTTCGTATCTGCGATAATATCGGGGCTACTTTGATTCGGGGTTATGTTTGAGTTTAGGATGCTCATCTCTTTGTTGTGAAGGAAAAACCCATTTGTAAATTGTGCTGGTGGAGTAATGTTGGCAGATTTCTCACTATCATGGATAATCTGCAAAGCCTGTTCAATGCTGGGTGTCTCGATTTGATTGCCAAATTCATCAATAGTAACCAACCTGTTTTGCAATGCTCCATTTGGTAGGGTGTACGTGTTAACCTGGTTGGCATTTCTTTGATTGCTGTCTGCATCTAGATCACTGCAAAGTTCTTCATCTTTTTCTATTTCAGAATCTTCACTGTCCTCTTCATCATTCAGAGGCTTGAAAGATATATTCCTTTTGACGTGTCTGGGCATATGGTTAGCATTCTGTACAAGGCCTTCATTACTAATAGATCTCGTGATTCCTCTGTTTGGAGGTGTCATATGGAGGCTGTCTTCTTTATCAAAAGAAATGTCAAATGAAACCCCATGGACTGAAGACCTAAAAGGGATTTTAAAATTAAGAAAGTCTTAGAACAATCAATATTGAAGTTTAAATATTTCAAGAAGTTGGAATTAAAGAATAATACTCTTTACACTATCTTCAAACTAATACAAAAAGCTATAATCTTAACCCTCTATTCAAGATATGGCTATTAAATGTCACAGAAGATAAGCAGTAATTATCTGCAAGGATGACACTTTAGAGATGACACCCGGAAAATTATTAAAGAATAACCTAATTCATTATATAAGGCAATTAAGTTCCAAGAGGCAAAGATCTTACCTTTTTTCTTTGGGCCACGTTCCTACATATCCATCCATGTAGGACATAGATGTTGATCTTTTAATACCACCTATTTAAAATCAATACAGAATGCAATATAATAATAATAATAATAATAATAATAATAATAATAATAATAATAATAATAATAATAATAATAATAATTTTATTTCTATACCGCCCTTATAAATGTTTGGAAAGTTTTAAAAAGAAAATATAAACAGAAAACAACAACTGAATTGGCTTCAGAAGTTGGAATGAATTTTTGCCACTGATTTATAAAGCAGGCTACATAAATTAAATATGCATTTGTAATGCTGCAGTCCTAGGCCAGGAACAAAGAAAGGGTGATACATGTAGCTTGGCAAAACATCTGATGAGACCTGCAAAGTTGCTTTGATTACCCAACCTTGTCTTTCCCCTCTTCTATTCACCTCTTCTCCAGCCTCCCTTCACTGCTTTCATAAACCACCACTTTTCTACCCTACTAAGAGGCTTCAAGGTCTGCCTATGCCCTTAAAAAAAAATCCCTGCAATGATTTTTTAGAAATCTATCTATTGTCCTTTCTACAGTGTCTGTCTATCTGTCTGTCTGTCTGTCATACAAGACCTGAACTAATAAATGAAATTAAAGGTAAAAGTAAAAAAACAAAAAAAGGGCCCAGATCAGGGGTGAAATGCTCCTGGATCGGACCGGATCGCCCAGTCCAGTAGCGATCTTGACCATAGGTTCGGCGATCCGGCAGAGATGGCGGAGCAAATCTCCACCCACCTGCCCGGGTGACATTACTTCCTGGTTTTAACCAGGAAGTAATGTGTTTTGCGCATGCGCAGTAGGTCTGCGCATGCATGTGATGTGCGCATGGCGCCCGCACTTCTGAACCGGTAAGGAAGGTAGGTAGATTTCACCCCTGGCCCAGATGCTTTTGGAGCAAAACCCCTCAACATGTAGGTTGTACAGATAATCCTCAATCTATGACCACAATTGAGCCCAAAATTTCCACTGCTAAGCAAGACAGTTGTTAAGTGAGTTTTGCCCCATTTTATGACCTTTCTTGCCACAATTAGGTCAATCACTGCAGTTGTTAAGTTAGTAACACAGTCGTTAAGTGAATCTGTCTTTCCCATTGACTTTGCTTGTCAATGACAAAAGATGATCACATGACCCCAACACTTCAACCATCATAAATATGAGCCAGTTGCCAATCATTCAAATTTTGATCATGTGACCTTGGGGATGCTGCAATGGTCATAAAGTGTGAAAAACTGTGATAATTCGCTTTTTTCAGTGCTGTTGTAACTTTGAACGGTCACTAAATGAATGGTTGTAAGTTGAGGACTACCTCTAGTGCCACTTACATAATCAAATCGTAACTATATCAAATTTAATTCTCAGTGACCTTAAATCATATCAGAACTATTCTGCATGTATTTATTGCTATATTCAATATGAATTATATTTATGTGTTCCTTCCCAATTTAAAGATGTATAAAATAAATTAAATTTAAAATTTAAGCAAAGTGTTATACCTTCAACAAAATGAATAGCTCTATAGAAGTTTTTATATTCCCAAAATATACAAAGTATCACTCCCACTGTGAGGAACCTATTCCTGCTGTCCTACATTATTATGGTGGTAATAAATGTCAGTTATCAAAAGCTGGGATAGTTAAATCATTCCCTATACACAGAAAGGAACTTTCTCTTGAAGAGCTATTTTTCTATATAAGAATATTTAATTTAATTTAATTTTAATTAATCATATTTCTATGCCGCCCAACTCCCAAGGGACTCTGGGCGGCTTACAACAAAAATAATACAAACAATGAACATAATTTTTTAAAAAAAAAACATTATAAAAGCATTTTAAAAACATTAAAAACACATGCACACCATCCATGGCCGGATCTCACAAGATTGAACAGCGAGATCAACGGCCCCAGGCCTGCGGGAAAAGCCAGATCTTCACCGCTTTCCGGAAGGCCAATAGGGTGGGGGTAGTAATATGATTACAGACTCTCTTTTTTTCAGAATCTACAACTGTATGAAGAGTGATCATCCATAGAAACATTCTCTACTAGATGACTGCACTCTAAACACAGATGTGTAGAATAGAAAAGAAGCAGTTACAGATAGAGATAAAGATTCCAGATAGGAAGGTGGGAGGCAAATTAAAAAAAAACATAGCAAATAAAGTATTGAAGCGGGCAAGAGACAATGGATAGATGATGTTGTGACCTAGGCTTACTGAGTCATTAAAACACACGAGTAGTCCCAAAAATCTCTTTTATTGCAACAGCTGTGAATTACTTTCATTTACAGCCGAGTCCCAATTAGTTGCAAAAAGTCTTTCGGGAGAAGTCCTTCGGGATAATTGCCAACCTTTATCTCCCTTGATACGCTGCCAAAGACCTACTTGGCAAAGCCACACAGAGTCCAGAATCAAACAGAGATGCCAACTGGGAACAGAACTAATAATGTTGCTTTCCTGCAAAGAGCCCACATGCCTTTGCTCCTCTTTTAAGCCTTATGTGAGGGGCCAATCATCTCCAGGCCTTACTCCCGAGTCATCTCTTTTGTTTTAACTGTTCTTGCCTTCTGGCAGCTCTGCGCATGCGCGCACTAGGAACAGGCTCCTCCTGTTCCTCTGCCTCTCTGCTGTCCGACTCTGGAGGTTCCAGAGTCCATGCATAATTCCCAGATGGCCCTGGCCCCATCTCTGTCTCTGACACAGAGCCCTCGTTCGGGCCTTCCCCAGACTTCAGGACTGGCCCATGTTCCTCCCCAGCCTCCTCACTGTCCAACTCTGCTGCCAGCTCCGCAGGCTGCTGGCGGACCACAACAGATGATTTCTCTTTTTTGTTGTTGTTCTGATTTGCTTTTTCTTTTCTCTCTCCCTCTCTCTTTTCTTTTTTCTTTTCTTTTCTTTTTTTTTTAGATAGGTGACACTACTTGAAGTTAGGTAGGGTAGAAAGAAAATGGTTTTCAGTAAAAGATGACATGACTAAAAGTTAGAATAAGGGATAGAAATAAGAGAAGGGGGAATGTTAATATAGACACTTTTATATAATAAAATAAAGTAAGTAAAGTAAGAGAAAACATGAAATAATTGAATAATGACAGATTGCAATTTACTATAATTGTGTATCACTATTAGAAATATACAGTATAAGTCGACTGAATGTAATAACTATTATTAATTTTACTAGTTTTATTTGTATTAGAATGTATGACACTCAGGTGCCATACTGTTCACGCATTGATTTGATATGTTTGTAAAAAAAAAAAAAAAACTTAATAAAAAACCCACAGATGTGTAGGGCTGGGAGTGTGGTCATTTTTGATAATGATTGAAATGGCCTAGAATTGCATACTGGGTATCAAACTTGGGTATCAAACTTGGAATGGAAAAGCAGATTCTACTTTAGCCATAAAATTATTGGAATGACACTGGGCCAATTAAAGCCTGTTACCTAACATTTCTTTGGCACAGATAACTGAGAGTGGTTGAGAGAAGGTCATCTGTACACTTTTTTTTTTTTTAAGGAAAAGAAATAAAAAATAAAAAGAATTTTAAGACAGATAGTCCTTGACTTACTACAGTTCATTTAGTGACTGTTCAAAGTTAACAGCAGCAATGAAAAGAGTGACTTATGACCGTTTTTCACACTTACGACAATTGCAGCATTGCCCATGGTCACGTGATCAAAAATGACAACTGGTTCATATTTATGAAGGTTGCAGTGTCCTGGGGTGATGAGTTCATTTTCTGCGGCCTTCTGACAAAGTCAACGGGGAAGCCAGATTCACTTAACAACCGTGTTACTAACCTAACAGCTGCAGTGATTCACTTAACAACAGTGGCAAGAAAGATCGTAAAATGAGGCAAAATTCACTTAAATGTTTCACTTAGCAACAGAAATTTTGGGCTCACTTGTGGTCGTATGTCAAGGACTGCCTGTAATTCTAAGTCATGCGTTGCAGCGCTTCATGAAGATTACTTGTGATTCTAAGAAGCAGCCTGTAAAAACATTCTCTTTGGATGGATGATGAAATAGCAGAACATGAATAGCTTAAAATCCAGTCATTCAGTTACATGTTGGTACCTGGCACTGATGAATAAGGCTGTTGCTGCGTGTGCCTTGGAGGAGGAATCTGATGAGGTGGTATAAAAGTTGAAGTCCCCACACTGAAAAAATGAGAAAACCCACCAAATGTTAGTTTTCTGTTTGGATGTCTGTCTTCTGTCTGTCACTTGAAAAACATCCAGTCCTGAGCACAGTTAAGAAGCAATCTTGCATTGTTTTATTTATTTATTATTCTTCCTTATACAATGCTTCAATTGCAACTAATTCTAGAAAACATACATTCCATATGAGTCACAAAAATTAAAACACCAAGTAACAACATCATTAGTACTATCCAGCTGCTAGGTAAACCCTATTCAAAACTAGAAAAGGACAATATCCATTTCAATGCTCCAATGGCCTTCTTAATGTATAAGAAATCAGGAGGATTATTTTTCCATATTAAAACAAATTAATACAATCTTTGCCCCCTGAGATAGTATATAGTATTATTATGTTAATCTATATGCATATTTTGTTTAATTCAGTGCAGATCATTTTCTGATCATATAGGATCCATCACACCTAAGGAAGCTGTTATTGTCAATAGCACATACTCTTCAAATACCATCTACATTGCAAATATTATGGCATTTTAAGCCTTTTATATGTATTAATGGTTCTGATATACAATATTTTAATTAATAAATACAGGCAGTATTTATAGGATATCCCTCACTTTTAAGCTTTGTAAGGCTTAGAGACAGTCATTGGCCTAATGTTACATGTGAGCTATAAAATGAAGTAGAGGCTTGAATTTAGGCTCCTTTGTTTTAAGATAATAATTCTAATTAGTATATCCCCTTGCTTCCTAGATAAATCATAAAATAGAATGGATAGAAATATAGTTTCAGATTCTTATAAACCCAACTAACATTTTGTGAGACATGAAAAACTATTAAATATGATACGTGGTAGGGCTGATTGTCTTTTGCATCTCAGATACAGTTGCAAGAAAAAGTATGTGAACCCCTTGGGATTATGTGGAGTTTTGCATGAGTTGGTCATAAAATGTGCTCTGAACTTCATCTAAGTCACAACAATAGAAAAACACAGTGTGCTTAAAATAATACTACACAAACATTAGATGTTGCCATGGTTTAATTGAACATAACATGTAAATATTCACAGTGCAGGAAGGAAAAAGTATGTGAGCCCCTAGCCTAATGACTTCTCCAAGAACTAATTGGAGCCAGGAGTGAGCCAACCTTGACTCCAATCAGTGTGATGATATTGGATGTGTTGCTGACAGCTGACCTGCCCTTTAAAAACACACACCTGTTTTGGGTTTACTGGTGTCAAGAAGCACAGTCTGATGTGAACCATGCCTCGCAGAAAAGAGCTCTCAGAAGATCAAGAATTATTGACTTGCATGAAGCTGGAAAGGGTTACAAATGTATCTCCAAAAGCCTTGATGTTCATGTGTCCACAGTAAGACAGACTGTCTACAAATGGAGAAAGTTTAGCACTGTTGCTACTCTCCCTAGGCGTGGTCGTCCTGTAAAAATGACTGCAGGAGCACAGCGCAGAATACTTCATGAGGTAAAGAAGAATCCTAGAGTGTCAGCTAAAGACCTACAGAAATCTCTGGCACATGCTAACATTTTTGTTGACACATCTACAATAAGGAAAACATTAAACAAGAATGGAGTACATGGGAGGACACCACGGAAGAAGCCATTGCTGTCCAAAAAAAATATTGCAGCATGTTTGAAGTTTGCAAAAGAGCACCTGGATGTTCTACAGCACTACTGGCAAAATATACTGTGGACAGATGAAACCAAAATTGAGTTGTTTGGGAAGAACACACAACACTATGTGTGGAGAAAAAAAGGCACAGCACACCAACATCAAAACTTCATCCCCACTGTAAAACATGGTGGAGGGAGCATCATGGTTTGGGGCTGCTTTGCTGCCTCAGGGCCTGGACGGATTGTTGTCATTGATGGGAAAATGAATTCCAGAGTTTATCAAGACATTTTGCAGGAAAACGTACGACCATCTGTCCGCCAACTGAAGCTCCACAGAGGATGGGTGATGCAACAGGACAATGACCCAAAGCATACAAGTAATTCAACAAAAAAATGGCTTCAACAGCACAAAATACGCCTTCTGGAGTGGCCCAGTCAGAGTCCTGACCTCAACCTGATTGAAATGCTGTGGCATGACCTTAAGAGAGCGATTCACACCAGACATCCCAAGAATATTGCTACACTGAAACAGTTTTGTGAACAGGAGTGGTCCAAAATTACTCCAGATAGTTGTGCAGGTCTGATCTGCAACTACAGGAAACGTTTGGTTGAGGTTATTGCTGCCAAAGAAGGGTCAACCAGTTATTAAGTCCAAAGGTTCACATACTTTTTCCTCCCTGCACTGTGAATGTTTACATGTTATGTTCAATTAAACCATGGCAACATCTAATGTTTGTGTAGTATTATTTTAAGCAGACTGTGTTTTTCTATTGTTGTGACTTAGATGAAGTTCAGAGCACATTTTATGACCAATTCATGCAAAACTCCACGTAATCCCAAGGGGTTCACATACTTTTTCTTGCAACTGTAACAGTTTGGTTCCCCAAAATATATGAAATTAACTTCTACTGATGATAAAAAAATAAGATCATCAGATATATTAATAAGCTTTTCGTATTCTAGAAGGAACACTATCAACTTCAGCTAGAATAAATTCTGTAGAATAACTAAGCAGGCATTGGAATGACACTGAAAGTCAATAAATCACTATTTTTGAAAGTGAACCTTGGAAACCCTTGGGCTTTGTTCAGAAGCTTAATAAAGTATTATTTACAAGACAGCAGCAGGTCAGCTCCTAGGTCAGGGGTCGGCAACCTTAAACACTCAAAGAGCCATTTGGACCCATTTCCCAAAGAAAAGAAAAAACCAGGAGCCACAAAACCCTTCCTGTGCCTGACTATTTCCTGAGCAGCCACAAAACTAGCATATGTAGTTGAATTAAACATTCTGTTTTCTTCTGAAACTTTTCTTTTCTTGGATTTATCCATGGCTGGCCTACCCAAAGTCAAAAAGCTCAGTAAATAGTGTGCTGGCGGGTATTGCACATTGGCGGTTGGCGACGCATATTTTGAGCAACAGGGAGCCGCAACAAGGGGATGAAAGAGTCACATGCGGCTCCAGAGCCACGGGTTGCTGACCCCTGTCCTAGGTGATATAGCCATCTTCTGTTCTGGCATCTTAATGATTGATATACCGTACATCCTAAGGCATATGCATTTATGTGTTATCTCCTTAATATGTTGAGGGGAGGACAACAGAATTTTGCATATCTTTAGTTCTGGCACCTTACTTTTTTTTTTTAACATACAAAGGCCTTCTCCACATCAATGAGAGAGCATGGCAAGATTCATTGCCTTTTCTATGATACTCCAAAGAACAAAGCATATACTTTGCACAGTTCATTGAGAAAAGGGAAAAGGAAAATAGGGGAAGAAAAAGATTGAGAGACATGCTCAACTAGATTGATACCTGGTTATCAGATCGGAATCATGAAAAACACCTGGGTAACTTCTTTGATTGGCATTTGTAGGAGGAACAGAAGATGCTTCCTTTGGAGGTTCAGCTGCACAGAAGATAAATATTTCACACATTTAAAGTTGTAGAAATGAAGACATAGACAAAACTTCAATTGGTCCAGCATGTACCTGTTAGGGACCTCATCTCATTTAGCTGTCTATCTCACTTTGTTATCAATTACATTTAGGAGCTCATGAAAATATTGATGTTGAAGTGAGATTAGCAACCTTTTTTCAATTGTGAGCTCTGTATTAAACCGTTAAGGTACAGAAATGGATAGACCTACAAAATTTGCTCCACATTACAAGTTAACTTGCTAGAATGTTAAGTACATCCTAACCTTATCCTACATTTGGATATTGAAACTTTTTCCTGACAATGAAGGATGATCAGCTAGTTGATAGAAAATCTGCTAATAGGGTCCACTCTTTCCATCCATGTTTCTGTCAGTCAAACAGACATGCAGTTAATTGCTATCCAAGGGGACTAGTATGGTAAAGAATTAGAATAGAATAGAATAGAATAGAATAGAATAGAATAGAATAGAATAGAATAGAATAGAATAGGATAGGATAGGATAGGATAGGATAGGATAGGATAGGATAGGATAGGATAGGATAGGATAGGATAGAATAGAATAGAATAGAATAGAACAGAATTCTTTATTGGCCAAGTGTGATTGGACACACAAGGAATTTGTCTTAGGTAGTTAAGATGATGGGTTATGAGTGGGAAAACTCAGGTTGTACTATTCTCTTAGGCATGGAAGCTGCCTGGTTGATGTTGTGCCAAGTATTCCTTCTCAGTACAAATCGGGATTAGGTTCTATAATGAGAGGAAATACAACTCCCTGTTGCATCATGGATTGACAGCTTAATTGTGTGAACTGAAGTAATGTAGTTCACAAACAAGCAAATCCTGAAACCAAGCAGGAGAAATGCTTGTTCAAATAACAAGAGTTATTTGAATGCTGTTACTTGAAGTTCTACTTTAGTAAGCAAAAGGACATAATATAAATCATAGGGCGGTACAGAGATCTGGATGCAAAGGGATAGCATTGTCCCTTAAAGCACTGAAGTTGCATGAGCCAAGACATGATGAGATGACAGGATGAGATACACTCACAAAGCTTTCTTTACTAAGTTACATTATTGTTCTACATAATCTATTACTGTCTGCCTTGGTAGTACTCCTGCTTCAATTCATATAAAGCCTTACTGATCCCTTAAAAAAACAACAATGTGGGTAGGGAATGAGAGGTGCCAGGATTCAACCTAGAATCTTCTACTTGAAGAACACATGATCTACCACAGAATCTCTTGTTTGTCATAAAATAAAAGCAGGACTTCAATAAGTTATTTTCCTATGCCTTGAACAGTGTAGGCTTCTATAATTCACCACTTCAGAAATACTGTATGTTCCATGTTAAACAACAGATGCTGAACAGAAGATCACAGGAACTAAATAATAATAATAATAATCACCTTGAGGATGACCTACAACTCGAGGCTGGACAAATGATGGCTTCACCACTTCAAACCACCAGAACAGCTCTGCCATGAACACTAAATAATTACTCTGTAAATAAAAGATACTAGTGTTAATATGTAAGTTCTGAAGAAAATAATTCATGGAGTCTAGGTTCTCCACTATTATAAATTTATATTGAGATGTGGAGTAAAAGGTGTTACACATTTGACATGATAACTACAATGGCAAACTTTAAATCAGAAATAAACCATCTGTTACCATTCAGATTATTTTAGAGCACTGTTTCTCAGCCTCAACAACTTTCAGATGTGTGGACTTCAACTCCCAGAATTCTCCAGCCAACACAAGATTTCCTTAATCCCATACTGGATGAAGTTAATGAGAGTTGAAGTTCAAAGCATCTGAAGTGCAGCACGTTGTATAACCTTCAGTTAAACCTATTAGCAGAACAGAAGAAGCGAACAAAAAGAAATGTCAGTATTTACACACATTGGCAATGATGAAGCTATTTAATACAAAATCCCCATAATCCTTAACTTAATCTGTAATTATCCAGGCATTTCTTCCTGATACTAGAGTTCTAGACTGGGCAACGGTTTTAATCAAAAGAGCAACAACAGTAAGCGAAAGAGAATGATGGGATCAGTTTTGTTGCAAAGTCTGAAATCCAGGGTCAGATTTTCCACGGGGGGAAAAAAAATTGCTGAAGGAAAAAAAATCATAAAAAATTACATTTCTGTTCACATGAATTTATGGAAGTTTGCCTTCATTGAAAACACACTATTTAAATTATCTATCAATTGATTCCCTTTTGCTGTGTCAGGAATGCAGAGATTTCGAAAGCCATTATATACAATTTACTCACTTGTTTTGAACCTCGAATGACAGCCACATTTCAGGTTGTGGCCATACTACAAGAGGGCTGTGTATCCTCAACATACATTTGGAAGAAATAATTCAAACCTTTTACAAACACACCTCTGCTTTTCAATAAAGTAGCCTGACTTTTTACAGGCTTTCTGGTGAGCCTAAAAAGAATGGTAACTGCAAAAGAATCAAATTATGACTCAGTTCCTTAAAACAGCTGTATATTTTATCGAGTTTCTGGAAAAGCCTGAAAGAAGATCAGCTGTTCTACTAAGCAGCATATAGATGTTCTGATCATGCTGAGTTGAAAGCACTTCTGAATCATTTTTGAAACTGTCAGATGTAAATGCCTTATTCTCCAATGTGTAAATAGTGTACAGACAGGGTATCAGGGGTTAACTTATTCTTCACTTCTTAATGTATTCATAATTCACCACTCCCACATATAGCTCCACCCATTGTATATATAAGGAGCTACCTACACCATTTCCCTTGCTTCTATCTGTGAATATTCAGTGAATATAGAATGCCTAATGTAAATAAAAGAATATATAGTTAAGTCTTTAACTCTTGTTGATCTTATTGAGTCTGATCCTGAAAATATTGCAACAAACTGGTAGCAGAGGATGGTTAATTGACTCAATAAAAAAGCTTTAAAATGTCTAAGAAAGATAGGCCCAACACCAGGGCCTACAGCAAAGAAATGGAAACGGAACAAGAAATAATCAACGAATCCACCAATGCAATTTCGAGAGAATCCGAAGAATACACCACTGAAGACGAAGAAATAATTGATGACCAGGAGGAAATCGAAATAGAAAATAACGAACTCAGGTCAGAGATATTAAAACTATTAAAAAGCCAGAAGAATGATGAAAGCCTCATCGCGAACCTCCAAGATATGCTGAAGAACAGCGGAGCAGCGAGAGAGAAAAACATCACCAATGAAAAACCCAAAGATCCAAAAATAGTGAGTAATATGACTGCGGAGAAAATCATTACAAAGAAGAAAAACGATGATCCCGCGCAAAAATTTGAATGGCGGCCATCTTGGTTTCAACCGGCCTCCAAGATGAACGAAACAGAACCAATCAGCAAGCTCAATTCAAAATTTCTGGCGCGAAAAATATTATCAGACAACAAAAACGAAAAGGAAGATTCAAACACCTCAGAAGAATCAGAACCAGAAAGCGAGGAAGATCCAACAAAACACCAAATAAAATCAGCGATGAAAACGCTCTTTGCTGCATTTGGGCCAAAACTGAAAATTACTAAAAAGACACCAAAAAAGCGAACGAGCAAGCCAATGCCTCAAGACCTGCCCGCTCCCATCCTGACTACTAGAGCGCTGACGCCGGAACCCAGAGAGCCCTGCCGATACCGCCCTACGCCGCAGACCGAAGCAAGCACCAACGCTCTCAATAGAAGAGGAAGAACAGCCACCGTCGCCAGAACCCCCAAAGTCGAACCAGAGACCGACTCATCTGAAGAAGAGCAGAGCGAGCAAGCCGCAATGAGGAGAACCTTCCACGACGACGCCGAAGAAGAAATGAGCAACGCGCATGCGCGAAACTACGCTGACGATCCGGGAAGACATGAACAGGAGAGAAGATCATGCAGACTCGTAGCGAGCATCCCCACGCCGTTTTGCAATTTTCTGCATTTACGAGACCACGGACTACCTCAGGTTGTAAGTAATGGACCCAATAATGTCGGAAATTTACCCAGTGACTTCCCAAAACTAAGGGTTGATGGCATTAATTTACAAGAATGGTATCAACAGCTCCAGGTTGTCTTTATGAAGGAAAACTTACTGTTTTTTATCACTAGTCCCCCAAAAAGACCTTGGACACTAAAAATAGATTGTTTACACCATAGAGCTTTTTTCTTAATAATATCTAGTGTGTCACCTGCAATGTATCACAGCATTAAGCCAAATTTGACTGTTTCAGAAATTATTCAATGCATGTTTAATTTGTTTCACAGTGACAGTGTAGCCACCACCACAAGGATATCTAAAGACTTCTTTTCATCTAGGATAAAACCAGGGGTTTCCATAAGTGAACATTTAATATCTTTGAACAAAATAAGAGCTGAACTGCATTTGAGGGGGGAGGTGATTTCAGACCAAACAATGAAAAGTGTCATTATCAACTCACTTGATCCATCATGGGACAATTTTATGTCACATTTAGACACAATCAATCTAGGGTATTTATCCATAGAAAGTCTATCTAACAAATTGATAACAGAAGATAATTCTAGAAGGAATCGTTCTAACAATCACACAGAACATAAACCATATAGGAAAGTAGCTTTCCAAGAAAAATATAGTGGAACATTTAAATGTCATAATTGTGGATCCAGGGAACACAATAGAAGAGATTGCCCAAAATTCTTAAAAGAAAGATATAGATCAGAATACAGAAACAAATACGATTATAGACAGCCTTCCATAGAAAGGCATAGATATAGGAGCCCACCAAATCACAGAGAGAATAGAGGGGGCAGAGACAATTCAAAGGATAGAAAGTCTGGTTCACTGAATGGATTAAATAAACAAGACAACACTAACACACAACAAAGTGAGAACAATAATTGGCTTATTGATTCTGGAGCAACTAATCACACCACTAATAACAAAAGTATATTGTCTTCATTTGCAGAAGATAAATTTGTAATTAAGGTAGCTAACCAAGAAAAGGTTCAAGTATTAGGTAGAGGAAATGTAACCTTGCCTGGTTTAGGAAAAATAGAGGGGGTATTACTAATACCTGAAATACCTCATAACATATTAAGTGCCATAAAACTAAGCAGAGATTCTGACATTAACATTGTCTTTTCAAAAGGAAAGGCAACTTTGGAAAAGAATAAAATAAATGTAGGCACTGTGGTGACTAAAGGAGGACTACCTTACCTAATAACAAAAGAAAAATGGTTACATAACATTGATTCAAATATGGAAGATTGTATTGAAATAGATGATGAGAATGTTAGCAACAGTGACAATGATGAATGTAAAATATCTCATGATCACACAGATGCACACAACGATAAGAAGCCAAAGATAGGCAAACCAATTCATGATGAGTGTGCTCACATATTGCATAGGAAGTTAGGACATGCCAGTTTTCCTGTAGTGCAAAAAATGACTGAACACGCAGAAGGTGTTAAAATAAAAAATTGTGAAAATTATCTGGAATGCTCAGTATGTAAATCTACAAAACTAAAAACTAGTCCCAGGCCAAAAAAATCTACCAGATCAACTAACAAAATTTTTGATTTAGTACACATGGACTTAGTTGGTCCATTAACCCCATCAATCACTTATAGGAAACGTTACTTCCTGACAATAGTGGACGATTATAGCCGCTATGGATTTGTTTACACATTAAAACACAAAGATGAAACATTTCAAAAATTTAAAGAATTTTACAAACGCATAGAAACACAACACAACATCAAAATAAAACAAATTATGACAGACAGAGGATGCGAATTCATGTCTAAAGAATTCTCACAATGGTTAAAAGACAAAGGAATGTTACATTACACATCTAGTCCATTTTCTCCGTTCCAAAACGGGATTGCAGAGAGAAAAAATTCCACATTACAAACCATGATTAGATGCACATTGGAAGATGCTGGCTTAAGCAAACAATTCTGGTCAGAAGCCTTACATTATTCAAATTACACACAAAATAGAACATGGTCCAGCATTATAAATAAGACACCATATGAAGTGATGTATAATAGAAAACCAAAATTAGCACACATGCATATATTTGGAGTCACAGCAGACGTACACATACCTAAACAATTAAGAAGAAAGGGAGAAAATGTGTCTAGGAGACTCAGATTTATGGGATATGAGACTGGCACTAAAGGATACAGATTCATTGATAGTAACAACAAATTTATAGTCTCCAGAACAGCTGTGTTCCATGAACAAGCTAACTGGTCTAAATTACATCTTAATGAGATATTCCCAAATAAACATGAAGATACAAAATCTCATGAGAAAGGGACTATAGAAAAACAAAATATCAACAAATATAAAAACAAAAACAAAACTTGGACAAATAGCCAACTCAAAATAAAGACAGACACACTAACAAAAAAGGAAGCAAGATATTTGCATGATAACGATAGTAAACCCGAGAAAATCATTAGAAACACCAGAAATCAAATGCCAAATAAATACAAGGATTATGTAATGCACATGAATGGTGAACCAACAACACCCAATACATACGAGGAAGTGTTAAAACTTCCTCACGAAGAAAAAGAAAAATGGGAATTAGCAATGAAGAAAGAGATGGAAAGTTTACAAGGACTAAATGTGTTTACACCTGCATCTGCACCTAAAGATAAGACAATTATTGGTACCAGATGGATATATAAAATTAAGAATTTAGAGGGAGGAAATACTCTATACAAAGCTAGATTGGTTGCACAGGGTTATGCACAGAAATATCCAGAGGACTATACTGACACGTATTCCCCCACTGTAAGAACAGAGAGTGTCAAAACAGCTCTAGTGGTAGCTTCAGCACTCAATCTAGATGTATTCCAATATGACATACAGACTGCGTACCTACACGCAAAATTAGATAAAGAAATATACGTGAGAGCACCTCATAGTCCATACACAAACAGAAATGAGACTTGGTTGTTAAACAAGAGTTTATACGGGCTAAAACAATCTGGTAAACGGTGGTATGATTGTTTAGTAAAAGTACTTAAGACCATGGACTTCAACGCTACCACTGCTGATAATTGTTTCTTTGTCAAGAGGGGTGATGATTACATTGAATTTGTATTGATTTATGTGGATGACATTTTATACATAGGAAAACATAAAGAAAGAAGAGAAACTTTTGTAACTAAACTAAATGAACATTTCTCATTGAAATCTTTAGGCAAGGTAAACAAATACCTTGGTGTCCAAATTAATAAGACAAAAAGGGGATTCAAACTTACCCAGAGAGATAAGATCATAGATCTTTTAAATAAATGCAACTTAAACAATGCCAAACCTTGTGATACCCCTATGCAAACTGACTTTCTAAGGAATTCTGATGAATCTTCTCCCGAGTTCAAGGACAATACATTCTATAGATCAATCATAGGTTCACTCCTTTACATATCTAATTGGACTAGACCGGACATCGCTTTACCACTCAATTTATTATCTAGGCATGTCAGCAAACCAACAATGTACCACTGGGAAGTTGTTAAAAGAATTTTAAGATATTTAAAAAGTACACTAGACTTTTGTTTAATGTTAGAACCTAATGATATTAAAGAACCAAAGCTTACGTGTTATGCAGATGCAGATTGGGCTGGAGACACCTCATGCAGAAAAAGCACATCTGGTTATGTATTTCTCTTAAATGACTGTCCAGTTTACTGGTACACTGGTAAACAAGAACTAGTGGCTACTTCAACAACAGAAGCGGAATATGTTTGTTTATCCAAGGCCGCAAATAATCTTGTATGGTTTAATGATTTAATTTCAGATGTCTGGAAAAAACCTGCTCTGCCTTTTGTTATGCATGAAGACAATAAAGCAGCCATTGAAATATCTAGATCTGATGCCATTGGACAAAGGTCCAGACATATAGATATAAAATTTAAACATGTGAGACAATTATCTCAGGATGGATTTATTAAAGCAGTGCATTGCGACACTTCAGAACAATTAGCTGATATATTAACGAAGCCTTTACCTTCTAAACAGCATAAATACTTAACCTCTAAGTTGTATGTTTTGTATTGTCCTGAATCTGAATGTAACTGGTGTTGTATAACGAATCGGCATTTAGAGGGGGATTTGTCAGATGTAAATGCCTTATTCTCCAATGTGTAAATAGTGTACAGACAGGGTATCAGGGGTTAACTTATTCTTCACTTCTTAATGTATTCATAATTCACCACTCCCACATATAGCTCCACCCATTGTATATATAAGGAGCTACCTACACCATTTCCCTTGCTTCTATCTGTGAATATTCAGTGAATATAGAATGCCTAATGTAAATAAAAGAATATATAGTTAAGTCTTTAACTCTTGTTGATCTTATTGAGTCTGATCCTGAAAATATTGCAACAGAAACATACGCAGCCCTGCAAAATAACTTCTGATTATTACTTTTATCACCCAGATAAATGGATATTCTTATGCTCACAAGGCAGTGATAAAAGTAGAGCAAAACATCACTTGGCAAGTATCACATGAATCTGTCAGGTTAAGCTAACCTCTCTCTCTCTCTCTCTCTCTCCCTACTTATGCATACAATGCTAAGAAAGTGCCAACAAAAATATTCAGAGCTGTTTTGCATAGGCAAAAGCAGAGTGAAAATCAGTTAGAAGGCAGCTAACTGAAGGAGGACTGAGAAAACACCACTGAAGAATTAAATGCATCTACAAGTGATCCTCACTTAACAGTCACTCATACAGTAACAATTTGAAATTATGATGTTGCTGAACAAATGGTATTTATGACCAGTCCTTAAAATTCTGGCTGGCACAGCATTCCTACAATCACAAGATCATGAACATCTTGCAATTATGATATTATAGCATCCCACGATCAGGTGAGTTGATTAGCAACCTTATTTGCTGGGCTTCCTACAAGCAAACTCAATGGGGAAGCTAGCAAGAGGTTGCAAATGGTGTGATGTCATCCTTAATGAAAGCACAAGATTTGCTTAACTGCGACCGGAAGTGCCATTGCTAAGCAGCGTAGTCATGTGACATCTTACTTTTATTATTGTGACACTTAGCAACAGAAATCCCAGGCCCAATTGCCATTATTGACCAAGGACTATCACACAAAGTTCCTGTGAATCTGCATATTCTTCTTAACTGGACATTTGCCTCATTCTTTTATTGCATATTAAGTCCTGTTGCTGGGACACGTCAGTGTCCTTTCCTAGAAGACCCTTTTGAGTAAGCTTGTCTAGATCAATCATTAGCCCACATTAAGCTAACAAAGTTAGTGGTATCAGTACTGAGATAGTAACCAGACCAAATTTTGTTCAAGAACAATTACCAGAAATCAGAATGAAAGAGGAGAGATCACTTCCCAGTTTATATATTCTGTATATTCATATTTTTCAAACCACATGAAACTATAATTAAGTTTCCCTAAAGTTTTAGAGATAACTCTCCTTCCACTTATGACACTAGATTAATGTTTGCTGTAGGTGCTAGACATGATGATGATGTTTTTTTAATAATTAGTTTTACTTTCCTGAGTTTGCACATATCACCACAGGATAAAAAATTCCCACATACAGATTCATATTACTGAATCATAACACCTATCCTACCATTCCCTTTCATGATAAACAATGTCAATCAAAACACAGAAAGGAAATATGAAATAGTAAGACTAAAAAAATTAAAGTCACAAATAAGGAAGAAAAATGGAATCTATTTACTGAACGTTTCCATAGCTTTATGTTCTTGCAAGCCATTCCTGCTTTATAATAACTATGTACTGCTTCATAGTTTTTAAAATCTCTTTCTTTAGGAAGATCTCACTGACTCAAACTATAGTTTTCTTGGCTTTCCCCTTTCGCTTGATCCCATTCACTTTTCCTTCATATATTTTAAAAAAGATGTTTAGACTAGAAAGAGTGCAGAGAAGAGTAACAAAGATGATTAGGGGACTGGCGGCTAAAACATATGAAGAATGGTTGCAGGAACTGGGTATGTCTAGTTTAATGAAAAGAAGGACTAGGGGAGACATGATAGCAGTGTTCCAATATCTCAGGGACTGCCACAAAGAAGAGGGAGTCAAGCTATTCTCCAAAGCACCTGAGCAATGGATGGAAACTAATCAAGGAGAGAAGCAACTTAGAACTAAGGAAAAATTTCCTGACAGAACAACTAATCAGTAAAACAACTTGTCTCCAGAAGTTGTGAATGCTCCAACACTGGAAGTTTTTAAGATGATGTTAGATAACCAGTTGTCTGAAATGGTGTAGGGTTTCCTGCCTTAGCAGGGGGTTGGACTAGAAGACCTTCAAGGTCCCTTCTAACTCTGTCCCATCCTATCCTATCCTATCCTATCCTATCCTATCCTATCCTATCCTATCCTATCCTATCCTATCCTATCCTATCCTGTTTTGAAAATAAGTCATTCTTTATTTTCAATGCACTTTTTTCATATTGGTCACTGAGTTTTATAATCAATCTACACTCATAATACTTTTCTTCCAAATGTCAGGCATGGCCAGATGCAGCCTTCGTGGAAACATTAAACAAACTGCACAGACATTAGATAAGCAAGCCTCACCTATTTAGCATTTTTCCAGGGACACATAGATACCCTATAATTTTTAGCATTTTCACAATACCTCACTCTTATTTTTTACATTAACTTTATCAGAAGTTCCTTGAAGAGCTCTCCTATATTCTCCGAAACTACTTGTCTCTCTATACCTTATACAATATCTTTCTATCTTCCTAATTTTTTCAATAATCATTCTCTTATATGCATTTTTCACAGTCTCATTCCACCTGTCTTTTCATTCTTCTTAGTATAATTCCCATATTTCTCAAGCACTTCGTTCTTTCCTAACATTCTCTACATCCTATTTGGAGATGAATCTATTTTTGAATACTTTTTCACACAGAACTAGTACTTCCTTTTTCTACAGTCAATATACATTTATCTTCATTTCTTTAACTGCTTTTCTGTCCTTCTGTTTCCCTAAGATTCATTCCTGACATAAATAATAGGTTATACCACATATATCAACCCTGTTGCTTTTCATCAATATGCAGGTCAGGGTGTAAGGAAAGGAAAAAAGAGCTTAACAATAAATGAGAGTATTTAGATGCAATAATGGAAACTACAGGAATTCGCCTGCAAGAATTCTGTAATGTGATGAGAAATAGGGCACTTTGGAGCATTTATTAAACATAGTCTGATTTGTCTTCAGATGTATAAATCTTTTGCATTTTATCTAAACATAAAATCACCTTTGCACACTTCTCATTCATCATATAAATTAAATAATGATATATTAGGATTTATATTAATTTCATACATTGTGTAGTAAACTATAAAGTTGAAACGAATACATCTTTTTCTTAACAGATGCTTACCAAATAGTCACCATGCTCATTCATTCTTGGGTGTTTAATAATGCAATTACTTCTTCCATACTCTCATCCTATTTCTCCTTATCTGTTCATGTTATCTTTTATATATATTTACTATATATTTTTTCTATGGACTGCTACATAGAAAAAGTCATCTGTGATAGTGGAATGCAACATACAACTATCATCAACAACCTACATGACCCTGGTTCTTACTGCCTGACATATAACTTAGTTCTTCCATTCATAACTAATTTTATATTTGCATTTCCATGCTAGTATCCAACAACTCCACTCAACAAGATCAGACCATTTTTATTCAGATATCTTCCCCTTTCTCCTAGTTTCACAGACCCACACTGTATCTATTTTCTTTCATGTCTTTCATCATTTCACTGTACTTTACTCCTACATTTCCAGCTGCAATCTTTCATATTTTATTTCATGGTTGTCACCAGATGGCCTCATAGATATTCACACACACACACCTCACCCTTGCATCGCAGTTTTGGTTATATATGTCTTCGTAGTAACTCAGAGAAGGTATAGACTAGATTACCAATCATAGTTGTACTCAGTGGTGGGATTCAAATTATTTTACTACTGGTTCTGTGGGCATGGCATGGCTTGGTGGGCATGGCAGGGTAAGGATACTGTAAAATCTCCATTCCCTTCCCACTCCAGGGAAAGGTTACTGCAAAATCCCCATTTCTTCCCGATCAGCTGGGACTCGGGAGGCAGAGAATAGATGGGGGTGGGGCCAGTCAGAGGTGGTATTTACCGATTCTCCGAACTACTCAAAATTTCCCCTACCGGTTCTACAGAACTGGTCAGAACCTGCTGAATACCACCTCTGGTTGTATTTGTGTCACATACAGCACTCCATCATAAAGGGATGGACAATACTGGTATGTTTTGGCATATTTTGGTTAGTCTGTTATAAACACAAATAAAGCCAGGTTTTATCCAATCATGTTCAAGGTTATCTATGCAGGCTAGGCTCTCTAATCATGAGATTACCTTCCAAGCCACATATTTTTGCCTATATCCCAGCAATTTGAGAATACATGCATGTCTTAACACATATTCAGGACACCTATGATAATAACCTGATAATTACACATACTGTTCAGCACTGAAAAAAATCATTGGCTTAGCTCTGATAATTCTATATAGGACTTCATAAGGTAAATTCTAAGAATTCTTTATAAGGCTTAATAAGCTAAATTCTAAATGAGGCCTTTGCGCAGACTTATTTATTTGTGTTTATCTTTGTCACCTAACAGAGTACTACATAGGCGTTTCAGATTTACTACTGTCAATGTTCATATAGTGTTATGCTTTAATGTTGTAATGGGTTTGCTGGAGAAACCACAATGGCCTAGTTTGCACATAATGACAAGCTGCAATGAGTGCATTCATTCATCATAATGTCGAAAAGAAACCATATTATGGTTTACTGTAATGGTGAACTCAGTCAGTGTTTTCTATTTCATCCAATTTAGGGAGAAACACCGCCCCCAGCTTCCTGGTATCTTAAGCCAACTTCAAATTAACGCTTAGGAGCCCAGTATGTTCCAAAACTGATAATGATTTCCAATTCAAGTAAAAGAAAATCATGATTAAGGATTTCCTAATTTAGTAATAGTTTTTATCAAGGGAGAAACGAAGAGGAAAGAGTGGCTAAGCAGCAACATGATCATTCACATGCAGTGAGTGTCTAACTTAGCTGAAAACAAGCATCCAGTTGCCATAGTTATCAACCTTCAAATAGCATTGGAAGAGGAAAAAATGTACTGCCTTTATATTCAGCACAATATTGAAAGTGAATGGAAACATCATGAAATTTTACCATTCAAGGGGAAAAAAGGATTAGTTTTTTTCTTTGCTAAAAATGCATTATATTGAACATGTTTTACATAATAGACAAAGACTCCAATTATTGTTTAATCTCACCCAAGATGCTTGCATAAACCCAATAGAATCTCCAATTTGTTTATAGCGATATCATATTGAAAACCATTCATTTTAAAAGCAACTTGTGATGTAAGGGTGGGGGTAGGAGTCCTATCCATATTATTTACTAAGAAGACCAGTTATTTATAGCTAAAAAATAGTCTAGGCTTAATATTTTAATCACATTTCAAAACCATTTAGCATTTCTTTAAACAAGCTTTTAGATTTCCTTTGTAAATATGTTCTAACTTTTGTTATTGCTATTACTTTTGAAAGTCTGTTACTTCACTCAAAATGACATCACCGGCACTGAAGAAAATAACAATTCCTTTATTCCATGACAATACTGAGAGATACTGATGTAATTCTCTTATTTCAGAAAAAAAGATTGAGTACTGTGGAAAAACAAGCCCCTTACACTATACCACAATAGCACTACTGGAAACAGATGACTGCATGGAGACTATCTGGTGTTGGAAATATTTTATTTTGTGCTTTATACTTAACTGTGTTATAGGATTCTGTCTCGTTTCTGAAAATACTAAATACAGGTAGTCCTTGATTTACAGCCATAACTGGGACTGGAAAATTTGTTCTTAAGAAGTATGGCAGTTAAGTGTGGCATTATGCGAGTTGATGACTTTTTTGCTGCAGTCCTTAAGTGAATCCAACTTCCTCTAGTGACTTGGCTTGTCACAAGTCAGCTGGGAAGGCTGTAAATGGCAATCATGAGATTCCCTAGGATGTCAACATGAACCAGTAGCCAAGCATCCAGATTATGATCACAAGACTGCAAGGATGCTGTCATGATCATAAGGGTGAGGACCAGTCACTTTTTTCACCACTGTTGTAACCTTGAACAATTGCTAAATGAATAGTCATAAGTCAAGGGCTGCCTGTAAAATTAACCAGAGCTTTGATTTATTTCAGAAATATTCAGATATCTTGATGGAAATATTAAGTACATATTACTTGCAGTCAGTAAAACTAGACAAAAAAAAAACCCAATAGACTGATATTTATTTCAGGTACGATGGTAACATTTTGGATTGGTGATTCAGAAGACTTGGAGAATGGTACCCAAACTATTCTGGATAATGATGAATTCTGCTTAAGACACAGGTGAAGAACATTTTGAGGTGAAGCTGTGTCCTGCTTCTTTGAATGTCATCTTAATATATAAGGCACTGTGGCAAACATATGTACAACACGAACCTTCTTAAAAAAAATACTTTCACATACATGTCTTTTTGCATGTCAAACTTTCATATACATGTCATTTTCATTTCAAGGATCAATCTAGTTATGGAAGAACCAATCTCCTTTCTCCATCACATGGTTATTCTTTTATTTCCAAGAGGGAAAAATGACCTACGTGGATGCTTTAACGGGACAACACTATGGGCCTGAGGTTTTCTATGTTTGCCCTAAAATATCACAAGGGCAGCTGAACACCTGAATTTTCTTTCCTATAGATCCTTTTTTTTGGTTGCAGATACATTTGAGACATCATTTTCACAGCTCAACAACATGGGAATGGTGATCCTTTGAGAGATATACCTTTCAAGAGAAGGCATACCATGTCATGTGTGGTCTCTTTTCCTACAAAACCAATTTGGCATTGCAATCATTTGTTATCTTTAAGAAAGCAAATAGTAGTTCACGGACACAAGGTGTAACATGGAAGCAGCTTTAGCATTAATTTTTTAAAAATGGTAATCTTTTAAAAGCCTACAGGTGTGGCTGTTTTGTCTCAGTGTTGAGTGAAGCGTGATGACTAGAACTGACAATTCTGGCTGACTAGCTTTTTAGTAGAGAGGATTTTAAATAGGGTTCTTTCAACATTAATATTTTAGAGAAAGCTGATGCATAGATGAACTCAGGTTATTATGCAGGGCATGTGTCACAAAGAAGAGGTTGGAAAATTATCAGTTGCTTCCTCCCTTTGCAAGTAATTAACCTTCAATAAATGAGCATGACCTACTTTATAGTATATAATAGAAAGCCAAAAAGACTAGGAAGCTTTATTGTGTCTAATTAAATACCATGTATAGATCTATTAAGGAATGAAGTTTTCAAATGATGAAGCAGAAAAACTGAAATTTATTTATATGGAAGCTTCCCAAACTGTTCCTAATAAATGTCTAGTTTGATTTATCAATAACATAGAACCTAGAATAACTTTATTATCACTTTAAATGTACACTAATCATCATACATTAAAATGAAATTTTGTTGCATACAGCTCTTAATAGGTCACTACCTCCAATATACATATATAAACATGACAAAAATATAAAAAACAAACAAACAAACAAATATGCATATGCCCACATACCCATCTATATTATATGACACACTAGATTTAGTTCGGATATATAAATGTACATGGTGAGAAAAATGAAACTATATTGAAAAGCATAGTTTTAAAAGAATGTAGCCTAACAATTCTTAATTCAAAAAATACTTGAAGATTGTATTTATTTTCCAAAACTTTTGATATTTTTTTTTTAAAAAATTGCCCTGTGGGAATTCAATCTTTTTTCATAACCTTGATATTTTGATCAATCCCACTAAAAATGGCAAAAATCTAGTTTCATTCAAGGAAACAAGGCTTTTCCACAACATTCCATACTACAAATTTCTTGTTGATTAGGGCTACCAGGTTTGGACTAAATAATTCAGATGGCCAATTAGTTAATAGAGCTTTCTAAATTTATCTGCAGCTAGTAGCAGTCTGATAGTCCTATCCCTAAGGAATCACCCAAAGCACATAAAAGAACAGATAGACCCAATACACCATCTCTTTTATGGTGTTTCCCCCAGGGGTGAAATCCTACTGGTTCGGACCAGTTCAGGAGAACCGGTAGCGGACATTTAGCCTGGGTCTCCAGACTGGTAGTGACTGCTGGCTGGCCACGTCCCTGAACCAGTCCCCCAGTTGCTGCTTGCTCGCCCTGCCCCGCCCCGCCCACTCTCTGCTTGGCCCACAGCCGTGCCATGCTTCCCTGTCTTCCACATGGCCTTCCTGGTGTCCCCATGGCCAGCTTGCAAAGGCAGGCAAGCAGAAGGCCGCAGGTAATGCAGGCAAGCATGTCGGGGCCACAGGCCGTGGGGAAGGGAGCTAGCAGACTACTCTCTGACCGCAGCCTTCCAAATGCAGCCCACGGAGATGGCCCTCGCATGCCTGTTGCTGGGGAGGCATGGTGATTGCTTGGCCAGGGCAGCCTTGGCAGGGGCTGTATCACGCCATGTTCCACTCTGGCCGGCCGCGCGACTACAAGTGCGGCAACATGGTCTTCGCCAAGATGAAGGGCTACTTGCAGTGGCTTGCCTGGGTAAGTGCTGCCGCCCAGGCCGAAGGGAAAGCACCACAGGCTCCACAGTGGCACAGCCAGGTTGACCCTCTGCCACCCAGCCGGCCACCAACAACTTCCATGCCTCTTGCCCCACTTCTTCACCAGCAGGAACAGCGCCGTGACTGAGTCTCCTTCCCCCGGAATGCCGGACTCCACAGGCTGAGTTCCTGGAGTGATGCCGGCGGTTGGCCTGGCCGATCTGCAAAGAGAGCAGGTAGGTGGCTGGGTGGGTGGGAAGCCAGTGGACTGCTTCAGAGCCGGCACGGGAGGCACGCAGGCCCGGATGGAAGGCGTCCTTTTCTGCAGCACCCCCCTCCCCTCTTTGGATTACCCTGCGGGGGGGGGGGGCTTCTGCCTTTGCAGAAATGGGGTGGGCAGTTTGTACAGAGGATTGGCAGAAGTGGGTGTGTGGCCCTCTGGGATGGAGAGCAGGGCAAGAGAAGGCTCCAAGGTTCGCTTGGGCAGTCAAGCCAGATGGCGGAGGGAAACACAAAGCGTTGGGGGCTTCAGAAGGGCAGAAGGTGCTTCAGAATGTGCAGCTCCTGGCTCTAACAGTGAGTGATGTGGATGATGTCAAGTTGGCCATGCCCACCTGGTCACATGACCATCAAGCTACACCACCCCAAAGCACACCCCCAAGCCACGCCCACAAAACCGGTAGGGAGAATTCTTGGATTTCATCACTGCTTTCCTCCCCTTATCAGCTGTTTATGTTACCACTTTTAACCCTCTTGTCCTCCCCACCTTTTATAAATCTCGAAAAAGATTCACAGCCATAAAGCTATTGCTGAGTCTTATTGTTAACAGCTTGATGGTTTTACTAGCATGTATTCAAAATCTTGTTTTTTCTAATCTTTAAACCTTGATTCTGCACTAAACTGATTACAAAGACTAATGGTTTATTCTGCCCACACTTGCTTGAAGACCATAGTACAGTATCAAGGGGTTCAAAGATATATTTAAATAAGCAATTGGTTTTCCGTTGCCATAAGGAAAAAAGCTAAAATCACGTAGGAGCACATTATAACTCATATCAAAGGGCAGACCAGTGGTGGGTTGCTCCCGGTTTGCACCGGTTCTAGAGAACCAGTAGTAAAACCGGCGGGAGGCTCCACCCACCGACGTTATCAAAATGCTTCTGCGTGCGCGGCCCCATTGCGAACTGGTAGTAAAGGTAAATAGAACCCACCCCTGGGACAGACATTATCCACTACATCAAACTGCAAAAGGACACTCATGTGCTCTGCAGGACGCACACAGATACGTTCCAAATCATATAACAAGTAGCACAGTCTTCATTGGAAAAGCAATTTAAAACAACAAACAGAGAATAGCTACAGCAGATTGCAGCTGCAGAGGCGCTTAAAAAGGTACTGATGCAGCAGGATGCAAGGGAGGTTTATTCACATTTTAAAAGCAGGTTATGACCTTATATGTCTACTGAAATGCATGCATATCATATTCTATTCAACTGAATTCAGTTTCTTTTGAGCATTAAAATAAGCGACCCGTGATTCCAAAGTAAAAGGTTTTCAGTTAGCTAGGCATTCTACTGGCCTTCACTAACAAGCCAGAATTATTACAAAATAGCTATTTTAGAATATTATAATAAGTGATCTCCCTGGGATCAGTTAAACTGAGATGCCAGGAGTCTAAGATTCCATGGCACAATGCTAGTTGAGTGTTTCTTTCTCAAAATTCTGGGAGGGAAATCTGGTCACCCTGGCTCTTTCTCTATAAGCTCAAGACAATTTACAGATAAGATTTTTCTGTATTTCATCTCTACAAAAATAAATCTTTGGGAGGTTGGTTTAGTCAGTCAGAAAGTTTCTGTGGCTGAAGGTAAACATGACTATCTCCATCTTGAACCTTGCCAGTCCCTTACCTACTAGACTACACTAGTTTACTGCTTATTTTACATATGAGGAATAAGTTTCTGAAAATGTTGAAAGACATTACAATTGAGTTTTCTCTTAAACGAAAGGGCTATGCAATTTTATAATTCAGAATCAGAGCAGAAAGACAAAATTTATCAGGTTATATTAAGCAAGATTCAGTCATATTTATATCCTAACGTTAATTAGATTTAGAGAAAACCAAGTTCATTTATCAAGATATATTAGTTAGGATTTAGCTATATTTGTATATTTTATTTACATGTTTGCCTCATTTCACTTGAATTAAAGCACTTTTCAGAGCATATTGCTTTATTTTTAATTTGGCAATTTAAATGTCTCATACACCTTCACTATGGTAAGCTAATATGATAACACCCATTAGTTTAAATGTGCAAGCCTAAGGAAATATTAACAGTGGTGAAATTTCAACCAGGCCAGAAAAGCTCTTTACTTTTTAATTTGAAAGCCTCACAAAATAATTTATACAACAGTAAATGCCAGAGACACTCCACCTTCAAGCACAGATTAAACAGATAGACATTATTTTCTTTATTCAGAAAATAAGCCCAAACTCTCTGTATAATAGTTCACTGAGACACAGTTCCCAGGAAAGGTACATCAGATTTAATCTTATTTAACTTAATCTTAACTTAACCTTAGTTAAAGCGATTAAGCATCTTTTTGGAATGGAAATCTAAAGGTTATTACAATGCATGACTGCAAATAGACAAATCCATTCCAGAAGTATTTGTTATTTCCAGTCACCTTGATACAATTATAGTGTTGCCTTCAATTAAACAGAAAACTCCTTTTTTGGATTCATAAAAAAGAAAAAATATTAGAAAAAGAGGTTAGATGCAAATAGACCGCCCTGGTAGTTCCAGTCATGGGGTCTGAGTAATTTTTCCTCCTCCCCCTTTGAAAAGAAATTGGGCAAATTGAAAGTTTTGAAGACTTAGCATAATTCCAGATTACATGTTTAAATTACGATAGCAAATCAGAAGTTTTGATAAACAAAATTAATTTGCTTCAGTTAAAATACTAAGAAAACGTATTCCATATTCACAAATATTGAAAGATAATTGATTCAATGCAGGAGAAAGCAGAGTTGGTATAGGAGTGAAAATTTATGCAATTAATAAATCACTATTGGAAAATGAATTAAAATATAGGTTATATGATTTAATTATGGAATAGCAAAGGAAAGCAGTGGCAGGACCTGAGTGTATTTACACAGCTTTGGAGAGAATAAACCAACTACTACAGCCATCTTGTTTTGTATTACCTTTACTGAAGAAGCAGCATACAACATATCTTCCAGTGCAAAATGGCAACATTGGTTTAAGTATTCCTGACAAAATTCCTGGATCAATTGCAGATTGTACAAACTGTCAGCCAGCGACATGGTTTCCTTCAAACAGATATCTATATATGATGGAGAGAGAGAAAAATGATAGTGGCTCTACAATACCCAATATTCAGAAACAAGTTGAAAACCATAATTCATTTCCAATATGCTATGTAGGATGTTACCTAGTTTGAGTAATGAAACATCTTCAAGAAAACAACCAAGCTCAGAGAGCACCAAGGGCTCCTCATATAGGGTTTTATTCACAGCAGTGCCAATTCACAGTTTGGTAACCTTCTTTAAAGAGCCTTGATAGTACAGTGGTTTAGTGCACCCTGTTATTAACACAGCTGCCTGCAATTTCTGCTGGTTCGAATCTCTCCAAGGCTCAAGGTTGACTCAGCCTTCCATCCTTTCTAAGGTAGGTGAAATGAGGACCCAGTTTGTGGGGGCAATAAGCTGACTTTGTATAAAATATACAAAAGAATGAAGGCTATTGCTTAACGCATTGTAAGCCGCCCTGAGTCTCCGGAGAAGGGCGGCATATAAATCAAATAAAAAAAAAATTAGTGATTTTGTAAACAATGAAACTACTAGACACAGAAAATAAAACAATGGACCTGTATTTTGTTGAATTAGGGCATACTTTTGGGTTTTTTGCTGCCTTCAAGTCAGCTTTTGACTCCTGGTGACTGCCTGGACAAGAATTTTAAAACTTCTTGACAAAGTTTTCAAAGTGGTTTGCCATTGCCTGCTTCTTCTTAGGGTTGAGAGAAAGAGACTGGTTCAAGGTCACCGAGCTGGGTATTGCAGGATCACCTCCTACTGGCCTCCCACCACCCAGTGCGCTCAAATAGGGCTGCCCTCTTCCGGGTCCCCTCAGCTAGACATCTTCTCCATTTTTTCTAAACTTAGATTTATAATGCACATACTGCATTATAAATCGGCTGGCGGTCCCCAGGATGAGGGCGTCCTCTGTGGCCGCACCGACCCTCTGGAATGGGTTGCCCACCGAGCTCCGGATGACCCCTGACTTCCGCACCTTCCGCGCTGACCTAAAGACATGGCTCTTCCACCAACTTCCCTGATCTGTCGCGGATTTTAATTTGGATATTTGGGGAATTTTTAATTTGGTTTTAATACTATTTAATTTTTACTTATTGTCGGGTTTTTCTATTGTTGTGAGCCACCCCGAGTCCTACAGGAGAAGGGCGGCATATAAATCTGACAAAATAAATAATAAATAAATAAATATGTGCTTAAGATGGAATTAAAACTCAAAGTCTCCCAGTTTATAGCCTGTGCCTTAACTATACCAAACTGACTCAGTACACATTAATAAATACCAATACTTTGGAATGATGGCACCTAATACTAAAAACATACTTCACAAATCAAGATACCAAAACGCCATGTGTTTTCCATTCACTTTCACTTCTTAGTAAATAAATAGTTAAAACCTGAAAAGGGATACTTTTGTATAGTGTGACCAACCATTAGGGTTAAGTGAGTACATCTAAAAAGGGATTCTAAACTAATAGCAAAATCTGGTTTGAAGTCAATTTGTCTGGATAGTTAATCATAATCCTTGACTCCTATTAGACAGTTACCTTTTTGATTTGTTTACATGTCTCTGTGAAAGCAGGAAAAGTGAGTGGTGTACTTGGGCTGTGCAATCATTCACATGTTAATTTCGTTAAATTGCTGACTTTTGACCAGCAAAAACCCACTTAGCAGTAATTATTTACTCCTAAGCAACCTTTTGCCTTTTTCCCATTTATCTTCTCCACGAGATAGTGAAAGGCAATCAGCTTTATTTCTATAATTGTACTTCCAGAGTTCTTTTTACATACAGATTTTAAGCTGCTATTAATATTGTCTATTTTTAAAAAAACCTTTAGTAATCATGCTTGCAGTTCATTTGTTTCTTTCATAGTTGAAGAAAAATGTAAAGCTGGGATTAATTCAAAACAGCAATAATCATGCCGAAGGAATGGGACAGGGGGCTATAAGCCAGAGACTCATGAAAAGTTTGTTGCCATTCTATTAAGCAATTATTTATTGACAAACTCAAATAAAAGTCAATTTTTTAATATATCTGGTAATTTCAAATGTTAGTTTATTAAATATGTTGCCAAAATAAAAATCTCACAAAAAAAATAGTTAAATGTGTATTTTATTTAAATAAATAGTTAAACTTTCAGTTGAACCACACTGGTTTGGTGAGGACACCTATTCCCAATTTCATAAAACCACAGAGTTCATAAAGCTGGGAACTTCTGTACTAAAGCCAAACAAGGATAGCACAAATATTCTGGTTTGCATTAAACTATAATTCTGTTATGCCTGGGCCAATGAACTCTGGCTTAAAATCAATGAACAAATTGGAAAAATAAGTAAAGATTCAGTTAAAATATTATTAAAATAATAATCAGGCTAGTCTAATGCCTGATTAACAGGCTTATTGTAATCAAGCAGACTTACCCTCTAATCTAACAATCTCTGGGCAGTAAAAATGGATCATTGCAGCTAAAGCACATCCATCTCTGCCATCTTTCAGCAGATTTTCCACCAAGGGAACACAGGGCAGCTGCTTAAGCAGAGTCTGTTCCTTCCGGTATCGAGCCTATCAAGAAAACCATCCAGAAAAATTGGTACAAAGAGTGATATGGCGGAAACTCTTTAACTAAATATCTACAAACAAAGAAACAAATCCAAATTTTTCAAACCACACCTCATTTTCTTAATTT
This sequence comes from Pantherophis guttatus, assembly GCF_059756535.1. Taxonomy (NCBI): domain Eukaryota; kingdom Metazoa; phylum Chordata; class Lepidosauria; order Squamata; family Colubridae; genus Pantherophis; species Pantherophis guttatus. The sequence continues at coordinate 91,468,488 of NC_142065.1, forward strand.
ATGTAGATTTAAACAGTTCCATTCGGAGGCGTGCAGTCTTTAATCAAGTTTCTCCAACACCCACACAATCTTTCTAGGCCATTAATATTCATACTTAAGGAATTAAGAGATCAGAGCAACAGAAATGAGCAATGGCATATAAAATGGGGCAGATTACGATTGGGCTCACACACCATGGATTACAAACCACAGTGCTTGCTTTATATTTTGAATAAAGCCATAAACAAAGCACATTATGGATGAGTATTAATGCATGAATCCTATTTCCTTATCTGAGAACTCAACTTCAGCTACATCATTTTAGAACACAAACAGCTTTAAGGTCATTTGTAGTAAGATGAATTAGTGATTAGCCCTGAGTGGCCCCATTACAAATTGAAATCCTTGGTAAGGTAAAGTTTTGGTTTGTGAAGTTTGGAAGAAAATATCTTAAATTTATGATATTCCAATATTTGTATTTTCTGTCCAGTGAGCTGAAAAGCATGGGGTAGCTTTAGTTTCCCTTTCATGTATTTTGCAGTTGTTTAATTTCAATCTGAACTAAACAAACTAGTTCCAAGCAATAGTTTACAGATTTGGTTGGTATGAAGGAGCCACAGTTATGGTAACCTCAGAAATAGGATTTACATTTCGCAGTACATTAAATCATAATGTGATTTAGTTTTGTTTTAGCATCATCTGGGAATGTAGACACTGTGTTTTCTAAGTCACTGCCTATGGTTTAACATTATGTATTAACTAGGCTACCAGTCAATCAGTCACTCTCAACATAACATGCCAGAATTTGTTTCTTTTCTGAAACAATAGTAACTGCATTTGTTAAGGCACTTGAAAGAGTCATAACTATGAAATGTAAGCCAGGGGTTTTCCTGGCTTTCAGCTCTTAGTTATATATTCCCAGTTGAGTCTGGTTTTTTGACAACTATCCACTATTCTTTGGAAGTATGACAATTTATGCATTTGGGCAAATTTGAATTTGAATCCCAGCTCTCCTTGGATTCCGAAAGTTAACATATCAAACATTGCCCCAAATCCACCAGCTGTGTTTTTGTTTCACATTAAGTGTTAATTAACTATCATTTAATATATAATTTATATAAGTTTATTTTTCTTGTAGTACCAAGCTCTGAGCCTTTTCATATTATGCTTTTAAATTCTCCTACAGAAGTCTATGTTCCTTCTTCCAAGATGTCAGTTCTATTTTTTAAACTGCCCATCACCCTGTAACTTTGTTTTTCTTTACTTCAGAGACTTCATTTTTGTTTACTTCTGTTTACACTGGAGTAAGAAGTAATGAATGAAAAGTAAACATGCCTAAGACATTTTAGATTACAGAAGGGGAAAAATAATTCATATAAGCATCGGAGATCCATCCATCTTGTATATTCATAATTGAGCATTACACATGATGTTTAATATTCCCTCTTTCTCCTCTTTTTCTAAGGAAAGGATTTGTTGCGGACATAATGATATTCACTTTTACAGAGATTCTCAAAGTTTGTGATGCTATGATTGCCTGAAATAACAAACATGTGTGACCTTCCTATAAATAATGAAACTGATGGTAATAAAAGCAGCCAAACACAGGAATTTTAGCATTAGCTGCCACAGGGACAAGTTGGGTTCTGGGATCACTTCCTGGCTATGAGCAGGTGGCTCTATCTGGGCAGGGTCCTCTCCTTCCTACTAGCTATGTACTTACACATAGCTTAGGTTCCTTCCCTTCTCTCTTCTCCAGAAAATAAAGTTTTGGAGATACTATTGCTTCTCTCTGTCCACCTTCAACACTCCTGGCTACCAGAGTCACCCTGTCACCACTCTGCAAAAATACACAACTCATTTAAAGAGATATTTCATTCCCACTTGTTTCATATTATGTGTTCCAATTTTTTTTCCAAAACACTCAAGATGCATATGTATGTGTAATGTATATACTATGGATTCTTCTCTGTATATGTCTCAGTGTATATATGGGTATCCCATAATAAACACATACCACAGTAACACCGCATTTCATCTTTTATAACAACTACTTTTATGTTTCTGACATGTTAGAACAATTTATCTTCCCTCCAAAAAATTTCCCCTCCCTAGTAAAATAAATGTGTCAAATGTGTAGATTTCTGAATTTTCAAAATTGATAGTATAAACCACAATGTTAGAATTAAAGAAATAAAATGAGCTTAGATCTACTGTCAAGTTTGTTTGGAAGTGAAAGTTGTTGTTGTAGAAAATGTGCTTAATTATGTGTTTAAAGTAAATATAATAAATGAGCAATTGTAATCATATATCCCCCCCCTCTCTCCCTCCTTCCCTCCCTCCCTCTCTCTCTCAGCTTGAACTATAATGAGGATAGATGGGTGATGGAACTAACACTATTCCAGAATATCTTAAATTATAGCTGCTGTCTCCTTTGGAGCAGGGTGTGTGACTTACTTAAAAGGCATTGAGTGGAGAAAAGAGGCCGAAATGAAATGCATGATTGGACTATCATGACATTGGCAAAGCAACTGATACAACATTAAACTACTGAATCAAAGTAAAGCGACATGACAAACTTACAGGAACCAGTTTCCAAAACCATTTGGAAGGAGACTTCCAGGTAAGCAGCAGGGAAAAAGCAACAGGCAAAGAAGAACATGAACATGTTGACTGTAATTTAGCAATTCCACCATTACATTTTCCTTAAGCCATTTTCAGATTCATGAAAAATTAATTATACTTAATTGTCTTGAAATACACATTCATTTATTACAAATAGCATTGTTAAAAGTACCCATGTGAAAACAGTAAGTTACTATTTGTCAGTTCAGCACACAGCAGCAGAAAAAATAAATTGATAAATACACGTAAACAGTACCTTTTATCTCAAAAAAGTAGTAGTAATTTTTAATCCATTATTCTAATCAAATACACAATTTAATCTTCAAATGAGTTACATTGGGGCTTCCAAGTTGGAATTGTAACTTTGGAAACTTTTTATTTTACATTTTTCCATGAGCAATGAAAGTACATCTTTAAAACCATGAAAGTGGTTTGGTGTTAGGTGCCAAATTGTAGCTGTGGACTATGTCTTATGGGATTGCGGTTCTACTATGAGTCTCTCTTTATTTAACAATGATTAATTTAATTTATGATGTTAGAGGCTAGTCTGGAGGCTTTGCCATTTTACCATTTGCTGTGGATCTATTAGTGTTCACTAGTGTTTACATTGTTTACCATGAGATGTTATTGGTTTGAACTGTTACGTTTTACCACAAACATTTTAATGGTTTTAATTGAGGGGGGGATAATTTTCCATGAGTCCAAATGGATTTGGCACCATATGAGCCCAATAAATAAATAATAAAATGAATAAAATGCTATTAAAACACTTCACAAGCTCCCAATCCCTGATGCAACTCCATACAATTATTATTCTGAACTGTAAAAATGGGCCATAAAATCTATCTGTCTCTCCGTCCGTCCATCCATCCATCCATCCATCCATCCATCCAATTTTAAGACTTAACATGTATCTACATCTCATTAAAATCACCAATATTGGCAATGTAGAGGTTATGCTTACTTGAAACTAATGTGCATTTTTGGTAAAACATCTGTCTTTAAAATGCTGCAGAAATAACAGCTCTACAGTTCTTTTTAGACTGAAGAACGGGGAGGGCGGGCAGAAAAACTCAATTTCTTGTGGTGATTAAATCTAGAGTGTGATCCTCTAAGCATAACAGTAGAGAAGTGAAGTGGAGGAGGGCAGGGACCTATAAACTGGAGTAATTTAATTCATTAATGTTCCTAAATCTGACTGCTTGTGAGTCATTAATTATAGTCTTCAATGAAGCAAATAATTTCGTTCCATTCTTCATAATGAAAACAAACTCTGGGGGTTGGGGCAGAAAAGGGCCAAAACAGGAGACCAAAGTCATTAAAAGTGACAGGGCAATTATCGAGATATGTCAACCACTTTAGCAAAACTGATGCAGAACCTAATTGTGACAGCTGCATAGCTAGGAATGGCTCAATTTAGCATGCAGGAAGGAAGTAAAAGAAGTAGAGCTTGTTTAGTCAAACACCAAGAAAAATGAAATGAAATGTGGGGGAGGGGGGAGAATGAGGCTAAGCAACTACTGGACATCAACAAAAAATTTCACATTTGAAAATGTCATTGTGGGAAAGACACTGACATTTTAAACAATTGATTTCACTTTAATAAACAGAAGATTACTAATCTTCTTTCCGTCAGTTTATGAATCCTTCCCTTCACATGAGTTGTAGTTAAACCATGAAGCTTCTGATTAACAATACCTTCTCATTTCATCTCACCAGGAATCATGCCTACTAGATATAGGATAAGTTAGGATTTTTAGGATTTTGAACTGTAATTTAATATTCTAGCTAAATCTGATAACAATAGTTTCACTGATCAGATAAATCAAACAGGCTACACAGATCAGTTAAAGACACGTGTGTGTGTGATGGCTTAACAAGACAAGACATGATCATTCAGGTATGATCATAATGTGGAACTATCCACGGTCCTTATAAATGCCAACAATTTCTCTTATCTCCCTTGCAGTTTCTTATATTATTTCTTGATAATAGTATGTCTTGGTTGGCTTATTCTACTGATTGTTATTTTAGTGACATCCCATATGTGCAGAGTGTCAGTCCTTTGTTCAGTCATGAATATAATTTTCAAAATAAAACACACAGATGAGAGTAGTAAGTCCTTCTTTAAATGACAATATACATTTGGAGAAAAATTTCTGCTCTTATTAAGGTGTTCATTTATAAGCACTTGATTTTAAAAATTAAATTCACTTTATATAATGCTGCATGCATGGGGTCCCCAACCCCCGGTTGTGGCCTGTTCAGAACTGGGCCACTGAAGTGGTGGGCGAGCATGTGCAGTGGGCTGATGAGTGTGTGCACAGCTCCATTTGTGCAAGTGGCAAGGAAACAGTTTTGGCTGAAAAAGTACACAGCGATAGAGGCATAAAACCTTGTAATACATTGATTTAAATTATTCAATTTAATATTGTATTTCTTAGTGTTTAATACACCAAAACAAAAAATTGTCTCTGAATTTCCTCTAAAACAAGGTACTGTAAGAAAAATCTAAATCAGGGGTGTCAAACCCGCATCATCATGGCGTCGTCACATGATGTATCGCAACTTTCCCTCCCCTTCGCTAAACCGGGCATGGGCATGGCCAGTGTGTGACGTATCTGGCCCACAGGACGCAAGTTTGACACCTTTGATCTAAATGATGAATGAATTTTTTATTCATTTATTTATTTTTTTATCCTCCCTTTATTAATTATCTAAATAATTCAAGGCTACAAACATACATACTACTCCTTTCTCCTACTATCTCCACAACAACAATTCTTTAAGATGGGTTGGGCTGAGAGGCAGAATGTCTGGCCCCAAGGTCACCTCGCCAGCTTTCATGTCTAAAATGCAATTTTAGACTAGAAATGGGACTAGAACTCATAGTCTCCTGGTTTCTAAATCAGCACCTTAACTACTACATCAAACTGACTAATGGCCTCTTAGAACATATTTTAAAAAGAGAAATCCCTCATTAGTTGCAATTATTCTGAATGTTTCTTAACTAGTGCATTTTGCACACATACCTTTTGACCTCCTGGAGTTTCTGCCCCATGTTGCTCTTTCAGCTTTTGCTCCTGTTCCATTATATCCTTTAAATGTTCATTTGCCTAAAAGGGCAAAGAAAATTAGACTTTAAATAAATTTTGCTTTCTTGCTGAGATATAAATAATAGTCTACTTAGTCTAGTTATTCTACTATGGGCAATTTTGAAACAGTGCGGGGCAGCCAAGGCTTTAAAAATTGTTTACAATACAAATCTTCCTTTTCTTGTTTTTTTCCAGTATACAAATGAATTTTAAGAGGCCAAATGGATTTAATCTTTAAAGCTTTAAAGTGCCTGAGCTTAGCAATACTTAGAAGTGACACTGAAATTGCATAGACACTCTAAGACAGACTTTTCCCTATCTGGTCATTGTTAAGACTTCTACTCCTTTCATTCTTAGCTGGCATTTCCATCAGCTGTATTATTAAGGGAGATGAACTCCAACACATCTGGGGGGCACAAAGCTGAAGATGTTGCCTTTTTATTATTGTCTTTGCACCATAGCAGAACATGCAATATGTATGCACTGTTTTCCCATGTATGAAACTTGGATTACTAACGCACTGATTCATGAAATCAATAGATGCCTATTTAATAATTTATTTCCATACTTGCTGTTTATGTCATCTTAAGGATTTGGTAGGAAATAAATGAGTAACGTACTTTAGCAAGTGTCAATTTGACTATAATAAAACCAGAATCTGCACAACAGTTGAATTTATTTAGGATCTGCTAACAAGTTGACAATAGATGGAAAAGAGAATGAAAGCAGGCTAGGTAGGCTGTTTTCATTTATTTGTACAATACACTAGGTTTTACCTTATCATTTAGCACAGCTGGCATAGCACCATTCAGAGCTGCAGGATGAGATTGCTAGGTGATATCACCAGTGCCTTCCCATTTCCAACAGTGACAGCTTTATTGAATCAAGGGGTCCTTGGTGCTCTCTAAGCTTGGTTGTTCTCTTTTATTGGTACCATTATTGAGTTGCCACAATACCTCAGCAGCTTGAGAACAATTGTGCATTATGACTGCCATACATACCTGTTAATTCTGTGTTCAAACCATAGCATCACATTAAGGCTTGTTTTAAGAAATAATGGTCATGATTTGTTCCTGGGGAAAATTCAGGAACTACAAAATTGGGCTACACAAATCCTAGCTAAGTATTTTGGGGATATAGCCAATAGATTATTAACAACTTTATTTTGTTAGTATCACAATGACTGAAATGAATAATTTTCAAAATCAGGAAAATGAGCAGTAATATTTGTGCAAGCTCTTTCTTTCCCCCTTTATACAGCTTTGAATTTTGGTTTAAAGCTATAGGTTAGCATTCAAACATTGCAAAGAAATATGATCAAAGCTTACTGTCCAAGAGTACAGTATTTAGAAATCTGGCAAACTGAGCTAGAGGCAAAAATTAGTTGACATTATTTTTGTTCAGTTAGAAACTGAAAGGAGACTGATAAAAAGGAGTCAAATTAACAGTCAAGTAAGTGCATCATTTATTTCCTTCCTTTAAAAACACCGTAATGGTTAAATGAAAAGCTTACCTTATTTATCCAGAACATGACAGCATCTTCTATGTCATAGGGTAGGTCTGTAGCTTGGAAGAAGGAAGAATACTGCTGTACACATGCAATAACTTTTTCCACACTGATCATTTCTACAGTATATGCCATCATTAAGGTGTCAATCATAGCCAAATGAGCACTCTGCAAAGATAATAATGTTTTCACTAGCAGATGGAATACCAACATAGAAGAAGCCAGAAGTATTTATTTCCAAAAGGAATCAGACAACTGGAGTACAAAATAAATAAGTTTTACAAAATATTGAATCAAATGGGAATTAAACAATGTAACAGAATAAGCAACTTCTGAAAATTTCCCATGATTTAATGTTGTACAGATGTTTTCTTCCAGAAACAAAGGTACTGTATTACTTAGCCCTCTCATATGCTTGAATATATAATAGAAATTTTAAAACTTAAGTCCTCATGTATCCAGTTATCCATTTTATAATCTTAGAATTATTTATCTGAAAGATACATATTAATCTTAAATGACCCAACTCTCAGTACCGTGTTTCCCCGAAACTAAGACTTCTCCGGATAATAAGCCCAACCGGGCTTTTCAGCACATGCGATAAAATAAGTCGCCCTTCCCAAAATAAGCCCCCCACCAACTATTTACACGCATGCGAAGCCGGTCCCACCATTTCCTCTGGTTGCTTGCCATGCAAACAACACGATGTGAGGAGGCGAGAGGGGGGGAAAGGGGGGAAACATGCCCATGCACTCCACATGCCCTTACCGTACCTACCAGTAACACCGAAGGCCTCTGCAAAAAGAGCGGCAGGCCGGTGACGCGCCTCGCACCCCACTCCTACCCCTTGCTTAGCCACCTGCCCCCTTTAGGGATGCAATTTTGGGGTGGTAAGTGGGGTGGGAGAGAAGCAGGACACGCATCTTACTTTTCCAGCTCTGTCGCGTTCCTCATTGTTGTGTCCAGGGAAACATGTTGTAAAAAAAACCTTCTCGACAGTTCAATCAAACTTCTCGAATTCGTGAAAAGTTTTCGTTTACAACATGTTTCCCTGGACACAATAGCGAGGAACATGACGAAGCTGGAAAGGTAAGACATGCGTCTCATGGCCCAACCTGGCCCACCCCACCCCAATGGCAACAGCAGCCTGGCTGCTTCCTTTCCCTGCTGTCTCTTTTATCGAGAGGGATGGCAGGTGGGGCGGGGGAGGAGCAAGATGCATGGAGCAAGACATGGCCTGGTGAGGGGGAGAGAAGAGACGGCAAGGAGAGCCATGTCTCATTCCACGCGTCTTGCTTCTCCCCCGCTCCACTTGCCACCCCGAAATTACATCCCTAAAGGGGGTGGGTGGCTAAGCAAGAGACAGGAGCCCAGCCATGCCCGGCGAGGGGTAGGGAGAAGAAATAGCAAGGAGAGCCACGTCTCGCTCCATGTGTCTCGCTTCTCCCCTGCCCCACCTGCAAGAAATGAGTCTTTGTGAGACTCATTGCACTGCTGCCACCACCTCGTGGAGCAGGACTCTGCAAGGCTTGTGCCATTGCATGCACGAATGGCAGCACTGCCACGAGATTTGACATATTGGTGCAGCTGCAAACAGAGGATGTGCCGGTATGATGAAGCTCATGGCGGTGCTGCAGTTCATGCGTGCAACAGCACAACAAGCCTTGCAGAGTCCTGCTCCACAAGGCAGTGACGGCGGCGGTCAGCTGGTGTGAAGAACAGGGAAAGGAGGCGACGGCAGCGACGGGACATCCAGTCCCACTCTCGCAGCCTCCTGCACCCCCAAAATAATAAGACCCCCTCCCCCAATAATAAGGCCAAGCCCTTATTTCAGGATTCAAAAGAAAAAAAGACCCTGTCTTATTTTTGGGAAAACATGGTAGCTCATACCAGCAGCAAAACCAAACACAGTGAAAACAAAAACCTGACACCACAACCCTTCTTCTTCTTCTTTTTTTTATTCAACCAACAACAGCATCTTCAGGTTCCAACTACATCCTACTCCAGCACTTCCCAAAAACTGAGAAAGTGGGGCTTGCTAGATCTCAGGGAAGAGTGCTCCAAAAGGGCAGAGTGTGCCACAGAAAAAAGAGTGTTTGCCATGCTCCACTAGATGGCAGTATTTCAGAGAAGGACCTTGGAACATACCCATTCTATCCAATATGGCGGAATGGACAGATACTCTCAGGGAGAAGGGGGTCCACAACTAACCTGGTCCAATGCCATGACGGGCTTTCAAGATGATGACCAGCATACTGAATTACACACAGAAAAAAACCTGAAAGTCAGTGCACTCATTTTTCCTATCACCATCTCCGTTAATCCTTGCACAGAGCATTCGTATTTTAGAATAATGCTGAAGATTCTAGTGGTTGAAGAGGGAAGAGATAAATAAATATTGGTAAAAACCACCTTCCTCATTCTACGGGAGTACTGAGTTTACAGAGCAGAAGTCTCTGCGATCCAAGTGATTTGTCTATTTCCTTTCATTTGTAACAACAGCCTTAAATCTTGCTCAAATGCATCAAATGAAAAAAAAAATGGAGACAAGCCATTCTGAAAACAATGTCCAAACAAGGCAAACCTTTTTCCAACTTAAAAAAAAATGAGAAGGTACTACTTCTATTGCCCTTCTAATTCTTGTGCTAAAATTCCAATATTTGCTCATACATTTCTACCATGAACATCTCTTCAGATCAAAATGTTACCAAGGGATGAATTAATGCCAGTGTTTCCATGTGGTGGAAATCTGCTTTCATACACCACAAATCCTATTTGGGGATATGGCAATATCAGATGAAATTTAGAAATTTCTATTTTTCTTTTCTCCAGAAAGAAAAGGAAAATAAAGCAGCATCTAGTTAGTCTTTTTCTGCTCTACTATTAGACTGCTAGAAACCAATAGTGAGATATTGTGAGATGCCATGGCTAGTGAAATTATATTGCGAATGCTGGTTTGTTATTATGAGAGACAACTTAAGGTTAGTACACAGCTTTACTCTTTTATGGTCATCCAAATGTTTGCTCACTATTTGCTATAAAAGTAAGGGTTTTTTTTTTCTGGCATTCTTTGAAAATGTGCAAAATTGATACTGAGTTGAATTCTATTGTAATATTTCTTTCCTCTCTTTTCTTTTTTCACTTACTCATTCTGTGTGTATGTGCGTGTATCAAAATGGTATTTGCAGCATGACATGGATAAAGATATGGAATTAGCATGCTCAAGTGTCCAATACCACATTAGTCATATCCAAGTCAGAAAATGCCCTTCATGTGTTTTTATGCATAGCTGCCACGGATGCGTTCTATTCTGCAATTCAAAACCAGAAACATTTGCATCCTTCACTGCTATCTGTAGAATCCCAAAAAGATTAGGGGAAAAGAAACATCTCTTAGATGCCCATGTCTAACATATGCCAAAGGAATGTCTGAGGTAATTATTCAAAAGTGACGGTCTTCCTTTCACCTTGGAAGCTATCTCCATGGAAACTAAGCCAGTTTAAATACAACATTACTCATAGTATCCATGGTTTTTGTAATGTCAGAGGAAAATATAGTGATTCTTTATTTTTTGCTACAGCATGAAATTTCCTGAACAATTTAATCAATGACTAATACTAACTTTAGTTAACATAATTAAGGGACACTTTTATTAAAAGGAGAGTGGATTTTTTGCTGAAAGGATAAGAATAAAATGTCACTATTTAAAAGCCACCATTGTTTTGTGCTTTTTATCTGAAATGAGATTATCTACAATGGCATTCCGATCTAGAAGCATACAGACAAAAAATTGTGTAAAAGTTCATCCTCCACTCCATAATTTAAAAGATATGGATTTGAAGTATCCAGAAAGTTATCTGATTGTAGCTTACACTGTCTTTGGATTTTTGGGTAATTGCAAAGGTCATGTCTGCAAAATTATAGTTTATGACCCAGATCTAAATTGCTTTCCAGCTTAATTCTTAAATCCATTTAAGAAAATGACTTTAATCTTTAACTCCATAAATAGCTTAGGGCTTTCTGATGACCATTTGTCATTAAGACTACTATATCTGGGTTGTAAAAATCTGAATACAAAGCTGCATTCTAGGGGTCATCTGGATTTTTCTAGCCTAACTAGTGTAGCCCTTTCTCTTATTTTTGGACCAAAAACACTTCACAATTATTACGGACCGCAGATAGTAAATACAGGTAGTCCTTGACTTACAACAGTTCTTTTAGTGACTGTTCAAAGTTACAATGGCACTGAAAAAAAGTGACTTATGACCGCTTTTCACACAACCGTTGCAGCATCCCCATGGTCATGTGATCAAAATTCAGATGCTTAGCAACTGATTCATATTTATGATGGTTGCGATGTCCTAGGGTCATGTGATCATATTTTGAAAACTTCTGACAAGCAAAGTTAATGGGAAAGCCAGATTCACTTAACAACTGTGGCTGGAAAGGTCATAAAATGGAACAAAACTCACTTAACAACTGTCTCATTTAGTAACAGAAATTTTTATGTCAAAAGTCATAAGTTGAGGACTACTTGTATCAAAATATTTGTGGCCAATTCTTATCTTAAAGTCTATAATTTTATGACCTTTATTTTTTTTTTTAGTTCAATTCATCAAATGACAAAATATTAAAACATTTTGGACTCCCCGATTCATTCCCTTAAAGTACAATGCTATGTTTGTCTACTAGAAATAATTCCCACTGAATTTAGTGAGAGAAGGAGGTGTAAAAACTGGCATAGGATTTCAGATTTCAGACAAAGCAATTCTAAGTGCATTTCATTAAATAAACCCTAACCCCACCTGAGACTACAAGACAAGTTTCACTGACAAAGCTTAACATTAAATTTACTTAAAATCAATATTTTAAATGCCAGCTACAATGATTAGAGTACAATCAATAAATATGGCCTTATTGGTTATTTAGGTATTTAGAAATATTTTAAGTTTTCAACAGTGTTTATATGACTGAGGACAACATATTTGGTTATATTCATCAATTGAAGGGATTAAAAAATAGTAACTAAAGTAGACAGCTTTTTATATAGAGTTCAAGCTTGTTTCTTACTACTTCTCCCTAAAAATTGATCGGTAAGGAATGATAAAGTGAAGTTACACGTGTACAATTGCATATAATACATGAAATGAGGATCCATATGAAAGTAATCTGTTTGATCAAGGGATTTATCATTACCTACATATTAATATTAATGTCTATTTCTTGTGTTCATTTGGTCTTGCTTGATTTAGGTTCCTATTTATAAAATACCCTTTGAAAAGATTAAAAGTCCAGTCACAGTTGTTCTGAAATCAAGGAACAGTTTTCAGTGGACTTCTTCCACAGAATTAATATAAATTTCATGCCATAGGATGAAACCTATGAGTTCCACCATTAAACACTACATAGGTATATCACTACACAGGTGTATAACTGCAATTATAAGTTTAAGACTTTATTAATTAACACTAACTTAGCATTCAGGCTATACATAGAATATGGAATCAGAGGACTAAAAAGGACCTCTGAGGTCTTCTGGTCCAATCCTCTAATCAAGACAGGAGCCTTACACCATCCCAGTCAGTTGTCTAGTCTATTGTTGAAAACCTCCAATGATGAAGCATCCAGAACTTTGGTAGGCAAGTTATACCACTGATTAATTGTTCTCACTGTTAGAAAATTTATCCTTACTTCTAGGTTGATTCTCTTTTTAACCAGCTTCCACCCATTACTTCTTGTTCTGCCCTTGGGTGTTTTGAAGAATAAGTCAATCTCTGTGACAGCCCCTCAAGTACTAGAAGATATCAAGTCACCTCTAATCCTTATTTTCAATAGGCTAGACAGGCCTGTCAAACTAGTGGCTCGTGAGCTGGATGTGTCACACACAGGCCATGCCCACCCTGGCTCCACAAAGGCAAAAAGTGATACGTCACATGACGCGATCGAGTTTGACACCTATGGGCTAGACATACCTAGTTTCCTCAACCGTTCAATCATATAGTTTAGCCTCCAGACCCTTTATCATCTTTGTTGCTTTTCTAGTCTTTGATTGATGACCACAACTGGGGCAGGACTGAGTGAAATGATTATTAAGGAAGATGCCCACATGACTACTTCACTCAATGATTGCAATGCCAGCACTCCCAGTTGGGATCACTGTGTAATCTTCTCAGGTTGTTAAGTGGACAGAACAGAAGTGCTACCTTTTGAGTTCAACTCCCTCTATTCGCAAAAGGGAACTCCTCTGAAGGGCTGCAGGAATAGAGCTCAGATGTTCAGGATCTGAACTCTGTTTCTTCAGCAAGAATTCCCATCAAGCAGGAAACCTCAAAGAGCTGCCTGCCACAACGGGGAGTGGGAAATCTCAACTCCATGTGGAACTAAGAGTTCTTCCTGGCAGGCAGCTCTTTAGCTCTCAAGGGATTGCCTGCCAGGAGGAAATCTCAGCTTTGCAGCAGGCAGCAACAACTTGCAGATTTTCTTACCGGCTTCGCCACTGACTTTCTGGGAAGCCAACAGAGAAGATAGTAAATGGAGACTGCATGATTGCAGGGCATTTGGCAACTGATTGTTGCCAAACAGTTGCTAGCAAATTGCCAAGCATGGCTGGAAGTGCTTTATGGACCAATTCCATGGCCATCATGATTCTGGACTGTTTTAAAATCAGCAGTCATAGGTCAAGAACTACCTATATATACAAACACAATGCAGTATGTATCCAACAGTTCATTCAGCACTCTGTTCTTTTTCTCTTCCTCTCTCACACAAGCAGACATTTAAATAAGGCACTCAAAATATTTATACTATTATTCCGCCCCTCAACACAAATTCATTAGAGTAACATTTCAACCCTGTCAAATGAACAACTAGCATAACGTTTTAATTACAAGAGCAGATCTCCAGAAATGTGAACCACAGAATTGTTTTTTCTCATCAAGAAAAAAAAAATCACCAACATCTGCTTCATTACAGTGTGAATGTACATATATACTATATCACATACTGCCATGCTTCTGCCATTACTCTGATGTTTTGGAGAAATTGAACTTTAAAATAAAAAATGTATTACAACAAGTCATGATTTCACATATGTCTTAGAATTCCTTGATTGGGGAAATGTGCATATGTTTCAATTGGGGCCTACTATTTAGAATTTAAAATCTTATTTTAAATTATATTATTTTTCTTAATTTTATATTATTAATAGAGTGCCATAGGTTATTCATTCTATTAGCATCTTTTCAAAAAGTAATTTTAAAAGTACTGGGTGTTTTTGTAAATTTGTATATCCAAGTAATAGCATTTGTAGGATAAAACATTGTACATTTACCCTTCCTTGTTTTTGTTACATTCATTTGAAAAGCCTTCTAGTATATTTCTTTCCTTTAAAGTTAATTTTGAAATATTTTCTTATTACAAGGTATTTTCTCTGTCCCTAAAATATTTTAGAAATATTTCTCTGTCCCCAAGATATTTTAATAGCTGCAGCCACAAGACAGAGTGTATATCAGGGGTGTCAAACTCAATTTCATTGAGGGCCGCATCAGATTGGGTTTGACTTTGGAGGGCCGGCTGGGGGTGGGTGGGTGATGGGCGTGGCTGTGGTGGTGTGGCCATGATGAGAGTGACATGGAACCATACCTCCCCAGACATGGTTTTATAAACTTATAAAAATAGGGAAGTGTACATTTCTGTGATTTTGTTTTTTTAATACTTGCTTGATCTATTCGATCACTTTATGAGAGACCAGATCAAGAAACTGACTCCATAGGAAGACTAGAACTGTACATTACTGACATACGCTAGTAGCAGAATCCTGCAAGTCTGAAAGGTAAAATATTTTACTTTTTCTCCCTTTTATAACCTTCTGAGTCAAGGACGACCTCCTGCAGTACTCCGGAGGTGCCGTTTTGTGCCTGGAAGTCCTCCTGGACCACTCCAGAGGCCCCATTTTGGGCCTGGAAGGCCTCCTGGGCCACTCCAGAGGCCAAAAGCTGTTGTGTGGGGCGCATGTACCTTGCCTGCGCTCCATTTTTGCTGGCAGAGGCACCGTGGGCTGGTCCTTTGCTATTTCCAGACCAGCCTCACAGGCCAGATCTAAGCACGTTGCGGGCCAGATCCAGCTCACGGGTCTTGAGTTTAACACCCCTGGCATATATTTTCTTCATAATAGGTTTAGGTGAAATAGAAAAGCAACGTATACTTAGTTTTATTTATATTTTAAGTGGAATATTATGAAATATCAATAAATAAACAACAGCCCTGAAATTGTCTCAGATTTGAATAGTCAACTGGGATAGGATGTCTCAGTGGAGTCTTACATTAAAAAAAATGCATTAACAGTTTACAGGTGAAAAACTTGCCATGTCAAAATGTATAGTTCCTTTAATCCTTATTATAATACAGGCCTTGCCCAAGATGATTATCTGGACTGAAATAGATTTGGGATATCTAGACCTCACATTCCCATCTAGTGAATATAGGGTTATGGCAGGCCAGTTAAGGACTGCCTGCTGGACAAAAAGGAAAACTGAGTAACTGGGCAAAAATTCAAGAACAGCACACAAGAATAGGACAGTATTATTCCTTTGGCATGCTGAAACTTCCCTTTATTAGGTTAGCAACTTAATATAAAAAAGACTTCTCTGGAATCCGAAAATTAGTATTGCAGCTGATTTGGAAAAGCTACAGTAAGTGACTGGTTCTTAATACTGTAAACTTGCTCCCTATTTCGGAAGTCCTACAACTTTTTTTTTGCTTATTCCATTCCTCATCTGAGGAGGAATATAACAATTTTCAACAATAAATGTAACATGTTCTAATGTACTTCCAGCAGCTGGAAGGGTTTCTGTTCTATTTATCAGTTGGCCCTTAGAGATGTGAACTATTTGAAACAAAGTATTAACCTCAATTCATAAGACAAGCACACTGCGGGAATAAAGGAAGATTAAAATCCAAGCAGTCTTGAAAAGAAATTCACCAATCGTCATCAAAATGAATTGCTTGTATTTATCTCAAAGGAAACTGACTTTGAACTTCAGATAATCCACTCTCCAAAAAAGAAAGATAATAAGCTTTTAAATTTTTCAATACATACGTGCACACAAATACATTACATATTGATTTTTCCCCCACTAAGTGTTCATATGGACCACTTAAATAGATGTTTGAATATGTGCATATGGATACACTCACAGGCCAGAGGCTACTCTCCAAAACTCTTCCAATTATTGTGCAGACTCTTGACCATATTCAGTAAATTATATGCATGTTTTCTATCCTAACAAGCTTCTTAACTGTCTAGAGCAGGATAAATCTCTAGCTGTTGAACAAACTGGTTTAAAGGAGGGCAGGAACTGGGTGATCCTACAGTTCCTAACAGAGGAATATACTGTATGCATGCTTACACTTGCTCCCAATATTAATTTAAAGAAAATTTCTGAGTTTATCTTCAGGGAAAGAGACCAGAGAAATTGTTTAACTCTTCTATAGACCAAATATTACTTTATTCAATCAAAATGTTGCGAAGGAAAATACACTCTAGTCAGTGACCGTAATACAGATGCCACTACAATTAAAATATCATGTACAGGATTAACATGAAATTGTTATATGTATACCTAATTCAACCAGTAGTTGCTTGAAATTCAACTTCACAAGAGAACATCTATGGAGATTCTCAGTCATCCAGGTCATGGTTGTCCCAAAGGTGCTTTTTCAAGAGGCAACTGGACCTTGTTTTTCCTTGGACATTTCGTTTCTCATCCAAGAAGCTTCTTCAGCTCTGACTAGATGGTAGAGAATGGAAGGATTTATATTCCTTGCAGACAGCTGGTCATATAAATCCTTCCATTCCCCACCATCCAGTCAGAGCTGAAGAAGCCTCTTGGATGAAAAGTGAAACATCTTCAAAGAAAAACAAGAAAGCCCAGTTGCCTCTTGAAAAAGCACCGTTGGTTCAGAAGAGAAAATTAAGTTCATATCTGTTTATGTTTATGGAAGACAACAAGAAATGGGAGCCCATAGATTGCTCTTGGAGATCTCTTTTAAATTGGCAAAAATGAAACTTACTGGATGAGAAAAATGTTTCCGTTAAGTAGCTAGAGCCAAATTTCTCAACAATTCATAAAAACATAACAAGATAGCCATTTATTTATTGTGGTATTTTATATCTGTGTATTTTTCTGTTACATTTTGTAACATTTTATGCTATACAGATAGTCCTCAACTTACAACCACAATTGAGCCCAACATTTCTGTTGCTAAGTGAGACATTTGTTAAGTGAGTTTTGCCCCATTTCTTGCCACAGTTGTTAAGTGAATCACTGCAGTTGTTAAGTTAGTAACTCAGTTGTTAAGTGAATCTGGCTGTCCTATTGACTTCGCTTGTCAGAAGGTTGTAGAAGGTGATCACATGACCCAGGGACAATGCAATATGAGTCAGTTGCCAAGCGTCTGAATTTTGATTTGGTTACCATAGGGATGCAGCAATGGTCATACATAAAAAGTGGTCGTAAGTCACTTTTCTCAGCAATGTTCTATTGTCGAATGGTCATTAAACGAACTGTTATAAGTCGAGGACTACCTGTATAGCTTTAACACAAAAAGCCTTATAATGGTTAAAACCCTTGATCACCAAAGCTCATCAAGGAGGTTCCTTCTGCCATTGTTGCTATAATTTCCTTTGTTTGCATTGTCCTGTTGATTTAGTGTTTGCTCATGTATACAAAGGCATTCATACTTTGATCAAAATGTATCAAAATGCTGTAGAAGAGGAAAGTATAGCAAGGTAAAGAGAGAGAAAAAGCCTATGATACTTTTCTCTCAATTCCACAATTTACAACGAAATGTTCTTGCCCTTTTGCCTGTTTTCTTATGCTTTAGATGTCATTAACAATCCTTTATGGGCCAAGGTTTATTTCATAGGATTGCTTTTGTCTCTAATCTATCATTTAAGCAGATTACCTGAGCAGGTGGCTTTATCTGGATTTTATGGATGCATGCATTTACCCCATGATGTATTTGTGTCGGTTTATGCTTAGGCACTCCTACCAAAGATCTTAGTAAAAGGTTTTTCATTTATCCAATTTTAATTTATTTTGAATAGGGAAACATTCTCAAGCTTTTTTGGGGGTGGGTTGTTTAATTATTCTAAGATATGCTCTGTGTCTCTTTCCCTACACCATCAAAAAAGTCTTACTCATAATGAACTGTTCTCAACAGCTATTCTCCCAAACAATTATGCTGGGCACAGAATTGTTGAGCACTGCAAAGAATGTTGGCAATGCTTCCTTGTTGTCTTCTGTGCCAGCTAATTGGAGGCAGTTGTTATCCCATGGAAGCAGAGAATATACCAAATTCTATCCAACTTTTTTTTTTTTTTTTTTGCAACCGCATACTGGATAGAAAAACTAAACATAGATATCAAACATTCTCGGACTAAATTCTGGATTTTAAAAGCTCCAACTTTTCATCCTTTCTGTCACTAAAAATCCAGATTATATCAACTGAATTATATAATAATCAGTTTAAAAACATCAGTACTTCTTAATACTGCTACCCCTTCATCCAAGATGCAGAGTAAAATACTATAATATTATCTAATATTATATATAATATCTGCTATAATATTGACTCTAATCCTACACTGTTCATTCAGCTAAAGAGATGCTGATTTTAAGGCAAGTACTTGCCAAATACCTGAGTGATGGCATCAGAAAAAGTCACTGAAATATTTCCACAATGTTTGTATTTCTACATTTGCATGCAGTTCAGTTACTTACAACTGTAATATTCAAACTGAATAGCAGTAGCAGTAGCACTTAGACTTATATTCCACTTCATAGTGCTTTACAGCCCTCTCTAAGTGGTTTACAGAGTCAGCATATTGCCCCCAACAATCTGGGTCCTCATTTTACCGACTTCGGAAGGAGGGAAGGCTGAGTCAACCTTGAACTGGTCAGAATCAAACTGCTGGCAGTCGGCAGAATTAGCCTGCAATATTGCATTCTAACCACTGTGCCACCACGGCTCATAACCTCTTTAAAATAGTTATTTGATATCAACAGCTTCCAACCCAAAATTTAAATAAAATATGCAAAGCCATTTCAACATGTTTTAATCAAAATATAAATGAACAGACCTATATGGACAGATAAGTTACACTTTTTTAATCAAAACAGGAAATCATGGGAAATAGGATCCAGATTTAGAATAGATTCATTTAAGTCATCCAATCATGCCTAAGTAGTCCCACTGATGTAATTGCACTGACTATTCTTACTAAATTTGAATCCAAATATGTATAAGCGAGACAAAAATCTAAAATAAATATGCAAAACACCCATCTTTTTCAATTATCAAGATTTTTCAACTGGAATGATTCAAGCTATTAGGGGCAATAGGAAAGAACTATATAATTCATCTCTTCAACTCTATAGCTATTTTGTAGCTTCGGTTTATGATATTTTACTTGTCAATTTATTGAAACTGGGGGGGAAAAAACTGTAGTGCTGCTAAGAGTACTAATACTGCAAGGAACAATCAAGAACTAACACAGAAATGCCAACACTCACCATCTGAATAGGTTTCTTATGCAAGTCTCTCTCTGTTACCAGTTTCTCCTGGTCCGTAACATAGAGGCCTTTTTGTGCCAAAGCTTGGATAACAGCATCATGACCCAGGAGAGGCTTGGCAGCATCGCTCTTCAGGATGAGACTTCCCGCACGACAGTAAAGTTCTGCAGACAGCAGCAAGTTAACCACAGGAGGCTTAATATGTTCCTGGTCATACTGGTCTGTATAAAATGGTTCTCGAAGCTCATCTGGTATATTTTCTGGAAAAAAACACACATGCCTTGAGTTAAAAATGACTAATTCTCAGAACAAGTACATAATCTGTTCTAAATAGCCATAATACATCAAAATGACTTAATAATTGCTGTAATATCAGCATCAATGTCTAAATTTCACTAAGCAAAACATTAAAATTATATGCAAAATTTGCCAAGACTTCTCTTGTTTCTTAGAAGGTAATAATTTGGTAATTTGGGTGGTTGTATGATGATGGGAAAAGATAGCTTCAAAGTTTCTGGAGAGGATTCATGATGAACCAAGATATCTCTGAACAAGTGCGGATGGTGTTATAGAGAAAACTGACTGCCAGGTGGTGAATTTTGGCCAGTGGGATAAAGGAGAGTTTGTGAGATCGTCCACTTGTACTCTAGATAGGTGCTCCTTGTGAAAAAACAGCAGAAATTAAGATTTTTTGGTTGGCTTCTGAATTAAGGGACTGGGAGTGAGGAATTTAAACTAGGCTCACATCCACAATGTAGTCGATATTACAGCTAAACAGAGATTTTCTGAGCAACAGGACAAGAACATTTCACCTGTTGGGTTAACATTCTTTATGGATTACAAAGAGAAATAAAAGGTTTAAAGGGATTTGACAAAAAGCTTAACCAGGAATGGATGTAAAAAATATGTTCATTGATAAAGAGATGAGATATAGGAAGAAGAGCTCTTTTATTGAAATATTAGAAGTGATAATTAATTGTCTGTACTTGTCTGGAGGGAGGGGGAAGTCGTGTTTTTATATATCTTTTTATTTTATTATTTTTTTTCTCTTGCCTTTTTGTACTCTTAGTTTGTATTAGTTTTTTATATTTGTATTCATAAACTTTAAACATATTTTTAAAAACTGGGTAGTAAATTAGTAAAATAATTTGATATTAAATTGACTAAATCACTTATCAATACTTATCAATACCAAATTCATAGCTTTTGGCTAAAGAATCAATGAAAGATCTTTAAAGATGAAAGAGTAGTTAAAAAAGAAGTTAAAATGTTAGAAAGCTCTGTAAACCAAGTGTCTGGAAATGTAAAACCATTTAATAACAACGTACAAATTCTCAAAAGTAAGACATAAGTAAGAGAAAGTTCAAAAGAGAATCTGGCTGTATTGGAATTGAAAGAGAAGGAATTTTGTTTGATATTTAGAGCAATTCCAGAAGGTTATTTACAGTTTTAGCAATTAAAAAAAAAAATTGGAATGAGGATTCAGAGGCAGAAATTGATAAAATATATAGAATAAATACAAGTTTTGCAAGAATAAGAAATACAAAATATGAAACCAGCAGAGGTTTCAACTGAATTCTGTCCAGAATTTAAACATCTTTAATAAAATTATATATTGGTAGTGATGGGGAGATAGCTTCAAAATATACATCTCTTAAACATTCTTTCTCTTTCTCTCTCTCTCTCCCTATACAACCATTTCCCTATCCAACTATTAGAGCAACTTTTCTACTTTCAAGAATTAAAAAGTGTTGAATAAAAATCTATTTTAAATTCAATTTATAAACTCCTGGGAGGTTATAACAGCTTGGGGGGGGGAGTTCATATGAAACTCACTCCATTAAATAAATAAAGAAGCCACATAAATTAATAAGTTCCCCAACATGCTGGTTTATTCTGTGAGGAAGAGAATTCTACGAGTCTGTGTTAGAAGTGATATAATATAGAAACAGTGTACTACTTCAGTAAGAACAGGACAGCTGTGGAAACAAGGCCTACTTGTTAAATTTATGACTTGCCAATTCAACTCTTCAGCCTGGAATATGAAGAAACACAAACTATACGTGACAGAACTACTACATAAATTAATAGGTTTAAGAAGATGCTTTGAAGACTGAAGTTGGAGGACTTCTTTAAACTCTGCCAGCACTATCTGCCTTTTCAAATACCTCTGACTGGCTACAATAACTGAAAAAAATATCAGGCCAAATGATTAAACCACTTTTCTCACCCAAAAGCTGTACAATGTTGCAAAAAAATTATCTGATAACAAATCTTTCAAATCACTTATAATTGATTTATATAAACACCAAAAACATGATAGAACAGTATTAACAAAAAATGTTCCACCATGTAGAATATTATGAAACTTTTAGACAGAGTTAAAACGAATTCTTCCACTGTTAGAAGCTGAATCTTTATATATATATATATATATATATATACCCTAGAACAAACTTTAATCTTGGACTCTGCCAGTTATTATCAATAAAGATTATTTTTAGTGAAAGGCGTTTTACGATTCTTTTTAATGAATACTTGGAACAAGTAAGAAGATGACAATTGCAAATATACTTGCTTTCTCCAATCTAACACTTTGAAGGACGAAGTCATTTTAACTTTTATTGCACAAATATATCACTGAATGCACAATCTTTCATATTCAGGTGAAAAATATGGAAATTGAATTGTGTTGATAAACTTACAGTATTTTATTTTAGATATTTTATTAGAATATGCAATCTTATAAAGTTTGTGTGTGTGTGTGTGTAAAGCAAAATTATAAATGTAAACATGATTTTTTTTTTGTCCTGAAACTCTTTTCAATTTGCCCCTTTTTGGGTTTGCCCTTCATTCCTCCCTTCCAAAAAAATATAGCCACCGCCATATTTAACTTATAAGTAGCATAAGAATAATCTTAGAACATGTTTGGGGAGAATTTCCCTAAATTATTTAGTTGAAGTAGATTTTGACATTTAGCACCATGATTATGGTTCCCATAATGTCCCAGATGTTCATTCTGATGAGGATTATGTGATATGAGTGTAACCCTTGCTGAGGGAACTCAGTAAGCTCTGAATGTACATGTTCTATCCTCTGGCATGTCTATATAAAAATAACTTGCATCAATTTTTGTTGCAGCTAGCACAGGTCATCCAAAGGTAATAATTTTTTACTAAAAAAGAAACCTATGCCACTTTTAAAACCAAGTCCTTTAAAGTGTGTTTCCACAAGCAAAAGGAATACAGTGCTAACAATTTCAAAAAAATCATACAACTAAAGCTACACTACTCCTCCCTAAAACTAAACTACTTAAAATACACACAAACACACTGCAATTAATACAGGCATAAGCCCTTTAAGGCAAAGATGTGACCTTTGCACTGAATCACACATGAAAGGATGTGTATTGTCTCACTTATAAAAACATGCAATGATGCTAGTAAGCCAAATGATGTGCATTTGCCTGAATGTACATGATGTTCTCTTTACCCCATAGCTTACTACCATAGATTTAATGTAAAGATGTTGTGAGTTAGCATGATTTGTTCCTCAAATTTTGAAGTCTTTTGGTTTTGCTTCATTAATGCCTAACATACTTTCTTGGCATTGGACTCAGTCTCTGAATCTGATTTTGAAGAAGCTTCTCCAGCAGAACCTATGGAATGTCAGCCTCAGGAGACACAAAACCAAGAAAGATCTGAGACTCATCAAATGTACCAGCATTAAGATGATGACATTAGGCCTCCCAGCCCTACATCCAGCAACTAGAGAAAAGAGCAGAGGAAAAAAAATGTTCTATGAGACTCCTTGCCAAGCAAGGGAATAACCCTCTTGATTAAAGACAGTTGGCTACAGCATGATTTAAGAGGCAGCTCTGACCCATGTTCCTGTCCTGGAAATAACTGATTTCCTCCTTTGGCGTGTCATTCCTGTGAACCCTGCTCATGAAACTCTCATATTGGGCTGGCTGACAAATCTGACTTGGCTATTTGATATTCTGACTGGATTTGACTTCTCTTCTGTGCATTCCTACTGAAATTGAAACTACCCAGGCAAGCTTTCTTCTGCACACTGTTTGGTTTACATTCATTGACTGCTGTTATCTCCTAACTTCCAGTAAATTGCTAATCTCCATAGCAACAGTGGAATGTGTAATTGAAACCTGAAGCAGGACACATATATAAATGAATTTGGGAAAAGAACACAAATCACTTGGTTTATCTTCAATATAAAATAAGCAGTAACTAATTCCAATCTCGCCTCCAGTGTGCTTACTAGTTTTTCTTGAATACATTTGTTATTCTCTATTAAGTGATAGTTCCCCAATTGTGAACTGTGGCATTTTAGAGTGCCACTGCAAACTCAAAGGGCACTGCACGATACTTTACATTTTTGACCTTACTACAGTATTTAATCAATGGAACTGTTTGGTATTTCTTTTGACCTAAAGGCACCATGGAAAAATTAGAACTGAGAAAGTTTGGGAACCCCTCCTTTCAAGTATTACTTTTTCCAATAAAAAATATGAAAACAATATGATATACACAGTCTGTATACATTTTGAAGAAAATTATGAGAATTTCAAGCATACATTCATCACACATAAAGAACATGATGTTAGAGATACCCAGGGTTTCTTGTCTAGGCAAAAGTGGCTCAAAGTCCAGAACTTCCAGATAATGTTTAGAAACGGTTCAGACATATTAACCTCTCCAATTCACAGGAGTATAAGAACGAAGGAGGTACAGAACAATCAGATTTGCAAGATTCTGATATTATAGTTGGTGTGTGTTGATATAGTCAATCACTTGGTGTGTGAACCTGTGGATCAATTTCATGATCTGGTTTACCTAGTGGGATTGATATCAAAGCTAAATTAAGACATTCAGAAATTTACTGTCCAATAAATAGTACAAGTAAACAAGATGGGTTTATACTAAACAAAACTTAAATGTGAAACAGGAGGACAGATTATTACAAAATTATTTTTTATTTAACCAAATAGAATGAAAATTGAAGGGCGGCCTAATTTTTGTTGCTGTTTTAAGTTTGATTCTTTTTGAATACTTGGGACTGTATTTATGAACATGAATATTGACTTTAGCTTAAATATAACATTTGAGCTCGAGTAGACATTACTCGAGCTCAAATGTTATATTTAAGCTAATGTCAATATTCATGTTCATAAATTTTGGACTATTTCTGGATCAGCCCCTTTTCTGTGGCTTTGATAAAGACCAAGCTTTTGAGATATTCATACTGTAAGCTACCTAAAGCTTAGTGAGAAGATAGCATATAAATGATTGTAATAAATAAATCATGGTTTATGGTAGTACAACAGGCTCGACAAATCAGTAACATTTTTTTAATTTCATGAAAACTTTATGCAGCACTTACTCAACTAGGTAACATCATCAGTGCTATTTGTCAACATTGCATATATGTACAAAGAGGCAGGGTTTTGATCATTCTACCATAATTGCCATGTTGACTTTTTTTTAAAAAAGCCCCTACAGTTGCCATTGATTTTAGGTTAATGAGTTGGCATTAAGGAAGAAACAATCCAGTATGTAAAATAATGTTACAAACAGCTTACTGAAATATGGATTTTTAATTCATATTCATTCTGAATATTGGATACTTGGGCATTCTTATTTCCATTTTCATAAGAATAGGACCTGCAGATCAGTGGTGAAATTCAAGTTTTTTTTACTACCGGTTCTGTGGGCCTGGCTTGGTGTGCATGGTGTGGCTTTGAGGGCATGGCTTGGTGGGAGTGGCAGGGGAAGGATACTGCAAAATCCTCATTCCCTCCCCACTCCTGGGGGAAGGATATTGCAAAATCTCCATTCCCACTCTGGGACCAGCCAGAGGTGGTATTTGCCGGTTCTCTGAACTACTCAAAATTTCTGCTACTGGTTCTCCAGAACCTGTCAGAACCTGCTGGATTTCACCTCTGCTGCAGATGGTATTATAATGGCATTTTTACAGTAAGTTTCTTTACAGCATGAAGGGATTTATGAACAAGCTCTCACTTCAAGTTCACAGTTCACTAGGAAGTCCATACTAAATTTGGTAAATGAATGCTCTGTGGAGATTTCGCCTCTATTCCAGAGAGCTTTGAAGTCAGAATATAAAGTTGATAAGCAGTTTAACTAGCGGTTTGGGCAATCTAACTCACCATAAATATAATGCTGGTTATGATTATCAGCCCAGCTGATTCCAGACATAAGAAGATAACATCAGGAAGCGATTTGCGTTCCATTTTCAGAAGACACTGACCACAGAAAGACTAAGTCTTGATTATAGGTGGACAGCCCAAACCTCCTACTATCCTAAAGAAGCTTTGGCATAAAGAAAAATCAAAGTTTGCATTGCAAAAATTACTATAATACCCTGATGGGCAGCTTTGCTATTTTTTTTTAGGAGTGGAGCTCTACATTTTCCCTCTCCAGATGTGATGGAACAATTCCAGGCTCTTCCTGCCTCATCCTTGTAATCTTCAGTTGAGCTCCTTTCCTGTAACAACAGTGCTGGGTTGCTACAGTTCCCTTATGCGTCTGCTCTATATAGTA
Organism: Pantherophis guttatus; assembly: GCF_059756535.1. Classification (NCBI taxonomy): domain Eukaryota; kingdom Metazoa; phylum Chordata; class Lepidosauria; order Squamata; family Colubridae; genus Pantherophis; species Pantherophis guttatus. The sequence continues at coordinate 91,494,847 of NC_142065.1, forward strand.
CAAAATGTTCCCAAGTGCAAAAGTAAACAAAGTTCTTTGAACAGCCATACTAAATTGCTCACAGAGACAAATAAAATTAATTGAAAGAGATTTTTTTCTCTTTCATCTCAATTTATATTCAAATTATATCACCCCCATCCATCCATTTCTAAAAGCAATGTACCACACTGCAATTTAAAACTGGGAACTGGTGGGAAATTTCAAAAACATAATTTAGAGAAATCTACAGAAGATAGTCTATTTTTTCAATGTACAATTACTACATAAGGATGAATCCAAATATAAAGATAGACAGAAATAAGGAAGCACTATCTAAAATTTATAGGGTATCCAACACTTGTTCTAATGTATTATTCTAATGGTTAAGGCGGTGTTTTTCAACCTTAGCAACTTTAATATTTGTGGATTTCAAATCCCAGAATTCCCCAGGCAGCAGTTAGAATTCTGCACATCTTTTTTTTTTTTTAAATTTTTATTAATTTAAGAAACCACATAATACATTTATAAATGCAAGTAAAACAATTTACAACAAACATCATCTTTATAACATCTACCTATAATATCTGAATTGTTACAATATCAATATCCTATATTCTTCAATATACAATATTTCTCTCACCTTATATAATGATATTATTTTATTGATATCTCGTGTCTCTTTCTTAAATTTCATTTGATTTAAAACTTTATTTTACTCTATTGATATCTTTTCTTTTATTCAATTTCTCTTTCTTTCTTCTTCTCTTCTTTTTTCACTTCCCTCTAACCATTTATACCATTTTTGCCAGACTAAATAATATTCAGATTCTTCTTTTCCTTGGATCTCCTTGGTAAGTTTATCCATCTCAGCGCATTCCATAATTTTGGATATTAATTTCTCTTGAGTCGGGACCTCTTCTTGTTTCCAATTTTGTGCGTATATAATTCTTGCTGCAGTCAAAATGTGTGTTATTAAATATATTATTTCTTTTTCATATTTGCTTGTAGGTATTCCTAATAAATAAGTTTCTGGCTTTAATGGCACCTTTTGAGTTATTATTTGTTCTAGTTGCATTTTTATATTGTTCCAGAATTTTTTAGCTTTGGAACATGACCATCATATATGATAATATGTCCCTTTATGCGCTTTACATTTCCAACAGAGTGGAGATGTGCCAGGAAACATTTTAGAAATTCGCGCCGGTGGTAGATGCCACCTATAGAACAATTTATAAGCATTTTCTTTGTATGGTACAGATAATGTTAATTTATTAATATTTTTCCACAAATTTTCCCACTTATTTAATTCTATTGCATACCCAAAATTCGTCGCCCATGTGATCATATTCTCTTTAACTACTTCCTCTGCTAGTTTATATTCCAATAGAAAATTATAAATTTTGGTTATTAATTTCTCATTGGGGCCTAATAAAATTTTATCCAACTGATTTGGTTCCATTTGAATTCCAGTTTTTTCCATATCAGATTTATATCTGGATTTTAATTGCAAATATGACCACCACTCTATTTCCACATTTTGCATTCTCAATTCTTCTCTTGTTTTTAGTTTTCCTTCTTCATTTAAGATGTCCTTATATGTTTTTAATTTATTTATTTATTTAATTTATTCTGCACATCTTAATGTTTTCATGGTTGAGAAACACTGGATTAAGGTCCAAATTAGGGCCTAGGACAGGGCTGTCAAACTCACGGCCTGCAGGCTGGATGCGTCACGCGCTGGCCATGCCCACGCCTGGTTTAGCGAAGGGGGAAAAAGTGACGATACATCACGTGATGACGCTGTGATGACACGAGTTTGACATCCCTGGCCTAGAAGATCTAGTTTGAAGTCCAACCTCTGCAATAGAAACTCACTATGTAATCCAGAGGTGGGGAATGATGGCCCCTTTATGACTTATGGACTTCAACTCTCAGAATTCCTGAGCTATGGAGTTGAAGTCCACGAGTCATAAAAGGGCCATTGTTTCCCCATCCCTGATGTAATCCTATGTGCTTCATAGGATGTTTGTTGTGGGGGCAAAAAATGGAGGAGGGAATACTACATATATTACCTTGAGATCCTGAAAAAAAAATGGAAGGGAAAAACCTAACAAATATAACACACACTTTCAGTAGACAAGTGAAATTCGAAGTACCATTAATTTTCAGCACATTTTGTACTTTCAGTCCTATTTAGAGTCACCCAAAAAGATTTACTTGTAGCATTTGGCAATATAACATGCTGCTGCTATATTATATCTTGTGATTTAGTAACGCAGGGAGGGAACAAGGTCTTCCCTTAAGCACCTAAGATCCAAGCTATATATCATACTTGGGATATAAACATATCATATTCAACCCAGAAATAAAATGAGTAATTAGTATGTCTGCTGTATTATAAAAATTCTAAATATTTCTATGGATAATTCAAAAAATGAATACAGCTGCCACATGGAAACCAAATACGAATATTCAAACTTATTTCAAGGGCAAGTAACCTTATCATATTAAAATACTTTTATACTGGACCAATATAGAAATTCCATAGGAAATTGGAGCATCAGTTTGATCATCCAGAATAGATCAAATGCTCCTGTTTCACTATATTTTTTATTTTATTTATAAGATTTACATGCCATTCTTCATTCTGGAACTTGAGATGACATACATGTTTCCTTCTCCTGAGTCTTCTCCATTTCAATAATCCTGACAGGTATTTAGGCTAAACATGATTGGCCTAACTTCACCTGGTGAGCTTCTATAGCTGAAGGAGAACAGAAACTGCCTCTCCCATTGCCAGCGCAATACCTTATTCAGTACACAACATTGGCTCTGGGTGCCTAGTAATTAAAAGTTAATTATTGCTTCTTTATGTGTCTTTTGATTGCACTCTACTTAGTCTACTTTATATGGAGGAGCAGATTATATATAATGTAACTCTCTGAATACTTTTTTAAAAAAAGATTATGGGTTCCACTAGTAAACTCTGGAGAAGTTTTAAGATCCAGGGTAGTCAAAAGAGCACATTAATTATTCATCTCTATACTTTGCACAAACATCTGTAATATGTCCCAGTAATGTTAGAAAGATGCACACCATTACAGGTAATCCTTGACTTATGACCACAATTGAGCCCAAAATTTCTATTGCTAAGTGAGACATTTGTTAAGTGTATTTTGGCCCATTTTACGACTTTTCCTACCACACTTGTTAAGTGGATCACTGCAGTTCTTAAATTAGTAACAGAGTTGTTAAGTGAATCTGGTTTCCTCACTGACTTTGCTTGTCAGAAGGTCGCAAAAGGTGATCACATGACCCTGGGATACTGCAACCGTCATAAACATGAGTCAGTTGACAAGCATGTGAATTTTGATCACATGACCACGGGGATGTTGCAATGGTCGTAAATGTGAAAAACAGTCATAACTCCCTTTTTTCAGGGCCTTTGTAACTTTGAACGGTCACTAAGTGAACTGTTGTTAAGTCGAGGACTACCTGTATATCATGCAACTGTTGCAATTGTGCAATGACATGATGCCTGATGCAACCGCACAAGTCAAATTATGATATCACGATGCAGTGTCATAAATTGTTGTCCCTTCCCCCACAGTCACCTATGATTCCTTGTTCAGGAGCAGAGCTAACTGCTATGAAATAACTGTGTCTCACTTGGATTGAAATTCAATGTACTCCTCCTTATTCAGCAAACTGCTGACCTCAAGCAGTTAGTCAAGGACAAAACCATTGCGGAAGATTGTTCAAATGGAAAGGACAGATAGACATAGGAATATCTTCATCTCAGAACAACCCCCACCCTCATCTAGATAGGCAACCAGAACAGAGCAAAGAAGCATCTCAAGAAGTCAGGAAGAAAACTGTTATATACCTTTTGTTACTACGAAGAACGATTTTAAATGTTCCAAAGTTAACTGAATAAGCCATATGGAGCAAGGTTATTCATCATATTAGCAAAAAAAAAAAAGAAAGAAAGAAAGAAAAGAAAAAAAAAGAAAGAAAGAAAGAAAAGAAAAGAAAGGCCAATAAACTAATAATTACTTTATTGTGCAAATTAAATCTGTCTGTCCAACATTCTAATTTTTATCCACATTGACTGGTCTGATGGCACGTTCCCGACTGCTGTTATACATAAATATATACATGAATAAATTTATTTAAAGCAACAGATTCCTGCATAATAAAATGCCACTAGAAGGTTCCCTTAGTTTAAGCAGCAATTCTTTGTCTTTAAACTTTGCCCAATCAATTACCTGAAAAGTTTTAGACAACTCAGGTATTTTCATGTTATTATGCAACTGATTTTAAATAAGTTATTTGAAGGGACAAGCAGAATGACTCCTTTGGAGAAGGAAAACTTAATAAGTGACACTTAAAACTACTCTGCCATATTAATTTTTGCAGCCTTTAGGAATCATACTAGACCTAACAGTGGGACATCCTCTGTGGAGTATCTTTTCTGGGAAAAGAAAATTCAGAAATGCTGCACAGGGGAATGAATTTAATCTTCCTTCTCATACTCTTGCAAATCATGGAATACTCAATTTTTTTACCTCTTGTAATTTATGGAAGTTTTTATTCCTGATATTGTCAGAGGTCTACATTAGTTTTCCAAACCTGATGGTTTGTCACAATATGTTAGAACACTAACTTTGAGTGTTTCTCCACTGGGTATGCTACAGAATTCTTGAGAGTTGTAGTTCCAATATAGATTATGTTGTAGTCATAGCATACCGTAATGTGAGTACTCTTAATCTGGTTGGTGGTTTTCTGACAGGCATCAAGTTGAGAAAAATTGTTCTAAGTCACAATATGATTTACAATATATGATTTGCCTTATCGTGCCAACACAAGCAATTTTGAAGTCCACTGCATGGACTTCAGTTGTTATATTTCTACAGTTAAGCAAACAATGACTCGGTAAAATATGTGAACCAGGTAAAAAGACTTCGTGACAAATGGATCCTTCATAGAACACATAACAGATTTGACAATACATTTAATAAATCCTCTGAAACTAGTTCAGGGTTACGGTCTGATATAAAAGCCATGCCAACATGCAACCAATTAAGACATGTCTGTAGAAGAAATGCTGCCTTATGTTTATAATGGTCACATTCACACATTGCTTTAATCCAGAGCTAGCCTAATAAAATATTTATTGTATATATACCCACAACTGGCAAGGTTCGCAAACTAGCTGAGCTCTAAAACATGATTTACAAACAACAGTAGCTCAATTCAAACTGCAAGTTTGGTCAAAGCAAGCAAATCACATCATGGATTTGAGTACCTAGCTTTGTAGTTGTCCTGAGTTCTTAGAAAAAAGTACGAACCATTCTATTAAGATTTAACTTTTGGTCCTAGACTTCTTTCCAAGAGCACTGTCCAAAATCCTTTGTTCTTTCATGCTACAAGATTTCAAGCTAACACATAAGTAATTATTGTAGTAGGAAGCCCCTTGTTATTTCAGGTGCAATGAGAATTAATTTCAAATTTAATGCTTCGTAGAAAGCATTAACCTATCAGTGGGATGGGTTGAACAGGTCATGCTGTAAAGTGAGAAATCTCTGACAAATGAAAACAATTTCTATTTATTATTTATGGAGTTGCTGAAGTATTTATATTAGCAATTCATTTAGCATTTGCTTTACGCAGATGCAGGCACACACAAGTCACACAGGCATCAATGAGGGAGCAAAGGATGGCAAGTATACAACAATGTCATCATGCAAATTCTTCAGTGTACATACTTGTAACAAACATTGCGACATATAGTATATCACAGAAGTGAGTACACCCCCTCACATTTTGTAAATATGTAAGTATATCTTTTCATGTGACAACACTGAAGAAATGACACTTGGCTACAATGTAAAGTAGTGAGTATACAGCTTGTATAACAGTGTAAATGTGCTGTCCCCTCAAAATAACGCAACACACAGCCATTAATGTCTAAACTGCTGGCAACAAAAGTGAGTACATGACATGTGTTGTCACATGAAAAGATATACTTAAATATTTACAAAATGTGAGGGAGTGTACTCACTTCTGTGACATATTGTAAATCACATCTGAATGATGATCTCATTATATACATGTCACTCTGATACCTTACAGCTTGTTGTTATGGATATTGCTATGTAGGTTAAAATGATGCTTATGCTTCTAATTACACTTTAAAACAAAAACAGGTACTTTGAAACAGCACAGGTAATCCTTGATTTACAACCATATTTTTAGTGACCATTCAAATTATTTTATTTATTTAGCGTAAGGACAGGAAATGTCAGGGAAATCTACACAAGCTAGACACACAGTGCAGTCCTGACAGCCTAGATTGCTAGTTCATTCTGTTTGGTGCTTACATGTCTAGCCTTGGTGCACCGTGGGGAGTGAACTATCTTCACACCAGCATCTCTTGGGTTGCTGGCTTTTCTGGGCTCCTCCACTGGTCTTGCATCATGTTGCAATGCCTCACATCTGGCCAGGCCCAATGCCGACTCCCACTCTCTGTATACATTCCAAGTTAAAATGGCACTGAAAAAACTGACTTATCACTGGTTTTCACATCTGACCATTGCAGCATTCCCATGGTCATGTGATCAAAATTTGGTGTTTGGCTACTGGCATGTATTTATAATAGCTGCACTGTCTTGGGGCTGTGTGATCACCTTTTGTAACCTTCTCAGCTGCCTTCTGACAAGCAAAGTCAATAGGAAAATTGACTTTGGTTAGTCAATTTAACCAGATTTGGTTAGTAGGATCTACAATTTTGGGCTGCTAAAATGCTATCTTATATGTGTCTATTCAGAAAGAGGGTCCCATTAAATTCAATAAGGGAAGATTATATGACATAGCTTTAGGATGCTATAAAATAAGGCCACTCACCTAACTTTTTAGGTGTAATGGTTTAACATGCTATAGCAGATTTTTTTTCTCTCCAAAACTCAAGCTAGTTGACCAAAATTCAAAGCAATTCCCAGTCGGTCTGAAGTCCCTAGCCAAAACTGTATTCCTGGAGCCAAATTTCTGAAAATTTATTTGGCAGAAGATATTCTAGACCCATCATTTTTGAAACAATGCAGCTTGAATCTAAATCCTACCTTTCAAAAATGACAATGTCACTCCACTATGTACACTCCAAAATCATAAAGCTCTACTAAAACAAACTAAATGGAGCCATTAAGTCAATTCACTCTGCTGGATTATATTTGAACCAGGAATGAAATCCAGCAGGTTCTGACAGGTTTTGGAGAACTGGTAGCAGAAATTTTGAGTAGTTTGGAGAACCGGTAGCGGAAATTTTGAGTAGTTTGGAGAACTGGCAAATACCACCTCTGGCTGTCCCAGAGTGGGGTCAGAATGGAGATTTTGCAATATCCTTCCCCTGGAGTGGGGTGGAAATGGAGATTTTGCAGTATCCTTCCCCTGCCATGCCCACCAAGCCACGCCCACCAAGCCACATCCACAGAACTGGAAGTAAAAAAATTTGGATTTCACTACTGATTTGAACAATGCATATTGATTGCTGCATAGGACTCAAAAGATTACTGAAAGTTTCTTGGTGACATTTCCAAAATAAGCAATTTACAACAAAAGTTAATTAAATTATGTCTATGTCTATCTATATTTCAGTGGTTGAATATACAAATCATGCTATCTTTTAATTTTGTTAATTATGGTTTGGTGATTCAATCGCAATTATTTTGATCCATATGTATTAAACTATCAAACACAATTTTCAAACCATAAAAGACGAATTCACTCACTATCGTAAACTAAAATCAAACGAACCCTACTACAGTACATTGTCAACTTATGTTGTAATTACAGCACCAATTATCCTAAACTTATTTGCAGTTTATGAAATACAGAAATACAGACTGAAGGATACTTTGTTTTTAATTTTATAATTATCTTTGTTTGCCTTCAGGGCACTTATTGACATAATGGAATAAGCATAGATAAAACTTCAAAATAATAATGCAAAGCCCATCCCATATCTGCCCTACAAAGATAGTACTGATCTAAATTCAGGATTGCAATAAACATTACTGTGATTATAGATAATCATATCTCTATCTCTCTATGAAATACTTTAAAATACACTGTCAGAGGTAATGTTTTTGTGGCATCACATCCAAGGGACAGTAGGTTTTTGGAATGTTACAATGAAGTCACTGTAAGGGCCAGGACCAAACGTTTATTTGTTGTTTGTTTAGCATTTCTCTAGAGACTCAATACATTTATCTGAAGCCCATCAGAATCTTACAAGGCCTAACCCAGACATTAGGAATACGCTTAACGCATGAACATTTCCAACAGTACAAATCAATGATTTGTACTTCAGTAAAGATTCCAAGAATAAGGCCTGGAGAGACATTTAAAAGCTGCTAATACTACTTACTACAGGGGTGTCAAACTTGCGTTGTTGTCATGGCGGCATGACGTATTGGGACTTTCCCCGCCTTCGCTAAACTGGGTAGGGGCGGGGCCAGCATATGATGCATCTGGCCTTGGGCCGCAAGTTTGACACCCCTGGCTCAGTAGTAGGTTTCAATTTAGTTTGCTACTGGTTTGCTCATGCGCGCTTGCTCGCGTGCAATGCTTCTGCGCATGCGCATAAGCATCCAGGTGGTTGGGCGGAGCCTCCCACCGCCGCCGCTACCAATTCACTCAAACTGGGGTGAACTGGTAGCAAGCCACCGCTGCCCTGGCTTAGTACTATATAAATTATGAAGATGGACAGCATAAATCACCTCCTTGCCACCAGTTCTAAAAGCATGGCTTACTAATAAACCATGGTTCGGTTTAAATGAGTTAGTATGTTGCACAAAGATACCCTCCATAAGGCCAAGAGCTTATCCAGTTTCCTCCATCATTCAACTGATAACACTTAGTTGGAAGGCAACAAATTGGCCTCCTTGCTGCCAGCAGTAACAGGAAAACAGCAGTTTTGATAACAACTGCTGGAGGGGGAGAGACAATGGATGTACCTACGTATGTATAGTCTATTTTCATATTGCCCAATAGTAGGCAATATTTCCTGTTGATGATTCTTACAAGAATTAGGAAAATCTTACAAGGTCAGTACAGCTCTTTAACCTAAATAAGTGTTCCATTCTGTGTTCAGAAACACAATAATTTCTAAGCAAAGCTGCTTAGGATTGCCTAAATTGAAAGGGCATTGGATTTCGTATGTTGATGACCCTGAATGCAATAATACAGGGATCCCCAATCCCTGGGCCATGGACCAGTATCAGCCAGTGGCCTCTTAGGAACTTTAGGAACTGGGCTGCACAGTGAACCCAACTCTAAACTGTGCATGCAAGGGATCTAGTATGCACGCCTCCCACCCCCACCCCCCAAACCATGGAAAAATTGTCTTCCACAAAACTGATCTCATAGGTTACATACATAGGTTGGAGACCGCTCAATATTTGTCACTGATGAGATTCATTTATGCCTTGCATTATGCCGCAAGGTGCTTAGGCTGCTTTTTGGGCTGAATCCAACCACTGTACTTTGTATAAATTTGCTTAATTAAGGCCTATATAACAAACCGTAGTTCAAGAAACCATAGTTTGGTATGATCCTAAGATTCTCAGTCCTTTTGCTTTTTTAAAGGTAGCAAAAGAGGTGAAAGGGCAAAGAACCACACTGAATGTTATGTTTGACAACCGTGTTGTAAGAAATATAATTCTCAGAGCAATGACATAGAGATGCACAAACATAACTCCAAGAGCTTTTTGTTCTACGAAAATTAGAAGGGTGATTCACTCCTACATCCTAATGAGCTGCTATGGGCTGGTTTTTTAAATAGCAATTATGGTGGCCTCACAAACAACAATAAGCCATAAAGCGATGACTCCAAACTGAAGTACCTAGATTTACACAATGCACCATTCCAAAAACTGTCAACAATAATGGCTAAAACATGATCTGTAGTTATTTTCAGATGAGGCAATTATCAAAATAGGCAAAAGATGGACAACCTGATGACCATAGTTCTTAACAATAACAACAAACATCTCCACCACTGACACCATAAAAGAACCCAGAGCAGAATACAAATTTAAAAAGCTATATTTAATAAAAGGAATCAAAAGTAAAACAAACCCCCATAAAACAATAAAAAATTATACCCACTAGAGAAGAACTAAAACAAGGATTCATTTTAAAGAGTAGTCAAAGAATCCAATCCAAGAGCAATTGTGGTAAATGCCCAGGAGAAGAAACATGTTGCCAATTGTCAAGTAAAACAAGACATCACTAGGGCTATTTTTCCTCCCCTAGGAAAGTTCCTCAACTTTCTATGAAGAAGGCCCTACTCTAAATTGAAAGTCAGCCTCATTGGTGATGTTACTTGGGCGATATAGTGGGAGGTAGTCTCTTACATTTCATTAAAATCAACAAGAAGTTGATATACTGCAAAGCACTAGTGTCCAACATTACCTTCATGTTCAATAAAACCTCTGTTCACAAGCCAGTCCCTTAATGGAAGATGGCTACAGGAAAGATAGCAATAAAATGAAGATGGCAGGGAACATCCTAGAAATGGTAGCAGACAGCAACTTGTTTGATTTGCCTTCCATCAAATGTGCCGTATGATAAGAGACAATTGATATTTTAGCAACAAGAATGGTACAGTTCTCTCATAGCAACCATTTTCTGAATGCATATTTGCACATTTCAAAGCTACCAATAGGCTAGGGAAAAAAAGTGATCTATCAAAACAAGTATTTCTTGATCAATGTTGGTTCCAATTCAAGTATGATGTAAATAATGTCACAAAACAAAAAGTTTTTTTCCCCCAGAATGAAACAATTGAAGTACTATGAAAACATAACACAAAAGCCACATTTACATTTTGGTAAATTGTCTGTTGTTTTCCTGAATAGTAAGCCCATATGTTTACAAGACCTATGACTCTCTGTGTGGAGAGTAACTGATTTGAGAGATGTTATAATGGTCTTCTGTGTCTGGTATCATTTTCTAAATTTTGCTTCATGCAAAGAAATAATATGCTTCTGTGTTTCATACTGCATTATTTGTCATCCTTTCCTCAATTATCTTTGAAATCTTAATTAAATCAATGCAGACCAGGACAACTATGGACAGTCTATAAAATAGTATTCTGAATAGTGGCATTTTGATCAATAGAGTAGTTTGTAAACAGAAAACAGTCAACTCTCTTGCTTGTATGTTTACTAAACCCTTTATCTTAGAATAAATTACACATTTCTCCAAGTTGGTCATGTGTGTCTATTTACTTGGAAATTATTCACTGACTTCACTGAGGCATAGTGCCTCTATGGGACACAATCAACACACAGAATTGTAGCTTACAGTTCACACATTCATACACATCCCCTGATTTCTGTGTACTTGATGCTTGAACTCTTTTGGTGACTAGGAGCTGAAATTTAGGAATGTGGTTTCACTTGTTTACCAGACAAGAATTATTTCAACATTACCACTATGCATAATTAAAATGTTTTTCAAGATTGTACCTGCAAAGTAAAATCCTATAGTATGTGGCAGATAATAACAGTATGCCATTTCTGAAATTTAGGTATTGTTCTAAATTTCCAGTACATCAGCATTTTTAGGCACAAACATTCAAAGAAGAGGAAACACAAAGTCTTGAAAGATAATAAAAAACCCTGCACAAACAGACAGACAGTTGAATGTAAATCTTGCTACTCACTTGTACCTTAACTTGATAATTTGTAACAGCTACTTCCCACAGGATACATATTCTAAGAGAGGTACCTTTTAACCTTTTATCAGGAACAAATCACAACTGTTATCTTGTTACATTTTATATTAAATTCAACAGTTGAAGAGGTGAAAGTAGAAAGGTACTCTTTCTCCATTATTCTATAGTAGACAATAACAAAACAGAGGAGAGAGACTGAACAATGACAGATGGTCACCTTGTAATGCTTTGGGAGACGCCTCCTTTTTCTTTTTTGGGGGATAAATATTCCCCGAAAGCCTTTGATGGGAAAAAGGCTACTCTTCCCCCTACAGCCTACTTTGCAATCAAAAGACGCTCCCCCTTTTCATACTTCTTTCAACCTTCTCCCAATGGATTAGACAAGGAGAAAACCCCGAGCATTGTTTTGAAAGGACACAACTGTGTTTCACCTAATCTGAATGACTAATCATAACCCCCAGATGTCAAGAACACAATTCAACATTTCTGTTTTCAGTTTATCCCCACCCCCCTCTATTTAAATGGAAAATACAGGGTCTATTTAAGGAGGAGGTCAACGGAAAGGAAGTAACCTTTTGCACACAAACTGATGGGAGGGCTGATTTTTAAAAAATCATTCACAGGGAGGCAATCCACATCATTCACTGTAACCCAAATCGCAATTGTAGCAGTGACACAAACATATGATCGAACATTGTGCAATAATAATATCGATAGCCTCTTTTGAGTTATTTTCCTTGATTCCTTTTGTTGTTATTATTATTCTTGTCTTCAACGGATGAGTGATTTACACACCTAGACCATAAAAGAAACAGAGCAAGAATCCAGAATGGCAGAAAAGGAGGCGCTACAAGAAGCATCAACCTACCTGTCCCAAAGGCTTTGGCCACTAGCCACGCTAGATTACAGGCGATCTTTGCTCGGGCGAAATCGTAGTGATCAAACGGTTTGATGGCTGGGACAATGAACGTCTTCTTCATCTCCTTGACGTCCGCAGCATCCCCCATTTTTTCTTCCCTCTCCCTCCCCCTCCCCGGCCCACGGAACCTCTTCCCTCCCCCTCCCTCCCCCTACAAGGGATCTTCTACATGATTCTACTGCCGGAAGGGGCCGCGCTGGGAAAAACCGGGCATCTGTCAAAACCCCGAATCACGTTTGGACCTCGATTTTGTTGCGGCAGAAGAAGCGAGGCGGGCGCGACGTTTCACCGGCAGCGATCTCCCTCTCCGCCTCTCTTTCCCCGCTGCATAGGAATGTGTGGAAAGGGCTTGGGTGCCCTCTTTTTTTTTTTTTCCTCCCTCCTTTCTCCTCGGGCGCTTTGTCTCGATCGATCCCGACCGCCAATCGCGAAATAACGCAAAAAATAAGGGCAACTTCGGAAGATTCCTCAGGCGGATCGTCTTTCCTGCGCCGTCCTCGCTCTTGAAAAGGAGCACCTCTCCGGCGAGCCGAAAGAGATTCCCTCTCTCCTCTTTCTGCCCTTCCAACCGAAGGCGGCGGGGGCGGGAAAAGGAGTCCGAGTGGGAGGGAGGGAGGTGGCGGCGGGGCTTTTCCTGCAGTAGCTGAAAGAGGAAGGGGAACAGGAGGCGGCGGCGGCGGCGGCTGGGAGATGGCCAGCAGCTCTCCAGACCCGGCGGGACTGCCCAACCAGCCTGGCGCGCCACAGCAGGAAAGATAGGCGGCGGAGCTGGGTGTGGCGCGCGTTGCTCTTTTCCTTCGCTCCCGGGTCCTCTCCGTTTCCTTCCGCGCCTCAGCTCCAAAAGGAGCCCCGTCCTGCCCTCCCTCTGCCCTTTTACGCGGCTGCCTTGCCAAAACCTGCCGCCGTTTCGGCGCTCGCTCTCCCTCCCCCCCTCCCGTTTCTGCCGCTGTCGGTGCTACAGCCGCACTAGGCTGGGGAAGAAGGGGGAAAAAAAAAAAAGAGGAGGAGGAGGAGGAGGAGAAGGGAAGAAGAAGAAAAAAAAAGCAGCCGGGCACGCAGACGCATGCGCGCTCCGCTGCCTCGCCACAGCCCCCTTCCTCATGGTGAACGGGCTTCGGCTTGGGCGGAGCTGGGGGAGGGAGGGAGAGACAGAGGGGGGCGCACCAGAAGGGACAGAAAAGCGGAGCGGTCTTTCCGTGACGTCCGGCGTGACTCGGGGTGGGTCACGTGGCCGACCGGCTTTACAGTTGCCGTTCTTGATGCGGGTTGGGGCGCTCCCCATCATCCGAGGTGCATCCTCGGAGCAGAAGGGAGGCTGGACCCCTCGGGATAAATGGGATGATCGCCGGAGAGCGCAATTGCAAAAGGAGGAGGGCGCTGGAAGGCCTGGAGCAGAGGCTTCGGCGGGGAACCAAATTCGGCCGCGATGCTTACAAGGAATACCCCCCCCTTTTTTTTTTTTTTTGCAAAGGAGGACGCCTTGGAACCGATGTCCGAGGCCTGGAAAGGAACACCTAACTAACCGGTCCTGGGGTTTGGTTCATTTAAATGTATTAGGAAGATGCTTTTTTTCCCTTCCCCATTTCATGTAGGGTTAAGATGGTTATGGACATCTTCTGAGTCTCAGAAAATCGTACATGTGATGAAGTGGGTTTTTAGTTGACAAGGGATTTTGGTTCTATGTTTTGATGCTTTTTTTCCTCAGATATTTTTTTAATTCTCAGGAATCTGTTTATGAGAGAGAACCGGTTTGCTGCTAGTGATTCAAGGCGCCAGGCTAGAAACTGATAGACCTTGAGTTCTAATCCGGACTTAGGTGTGAAGACAGCTGGGTGATCTTGAGTCAGTCACTCTCTGTGCAGTGGTGGGATTCAAATTTTTTTACTACCGGTTCTATGGGCGTGGCTTAGTGGGTGTGGCATGGCTTGGTGGGTGTGGCTTGGTGGGCATGGCAGGGGAAGGATACTGTAAAATCTCCATTCCCTCCCCACTCCAGGGGAAGGTTACTACAAAATCCCAATTTCCTCCCGATCATCTGGGACTCGGGGAGGCAGAGAATAGATGGGGGCAGGGCCATCTATTTACCGGTTCTCTGAACTACTCAAAATTTCTGCTTCCAGTTCTCCAGAACTGGTCAGAACCTGCTGAATACCACCTCTGTCTCTGTGTCAGCTTCTGAAAATCGTTGCCAAGAAAATTGGAAGGACTTGTCCAGGCAGTTGAAAAAGTATTAATTTAACCTTCCCTATCTTGAGGCATGAGTATATAATACAGGTGGAATATAATCCATGTATGTTTCAATATAAACATAAACATGGACATAAACATAAACATAAACATAAACATAAACATGGAGGGCCAGTCTTTCTGAATCTGACCGGACACTAGTAAGATCCCACATTAGGAATTACCTAGTGGCGATAAAAGCAGCGAAATGTAGCTATTTTGCTGCTCTTATTGCATCATCAGATAACCGCCTGGCTGCCCTCTTTAGGGTGACCCGCTCCCTGCTCCATCAGGAAGCGCGGGAGGACCCCTTGGAGGGTAGAGCCGAGGATTTTGTTCAGTATCTGTATGACAAAATCACTCAGATTCGGGAAGATTTGGACTCCGACTGGGTAGTCTCAGGGGGAGAGACAGGGGCAGGTCTTGAGAATGTTATCTGGGATGAGTTTGATCCTGTGACCCCTGAGGACGTGGACAGGATTCTGGGTAGACTGAACGCGACCACTTGTTTATTGGACCCGTGTCCTTCCTGGTTAGTACTGGCTTCCCGGGAAGTGACACGAGGCTGGCTCCAGGGGATTATAAATGCTTCGCTGGGTGAGGGTGACTTTCCCGCCGCCTTGAAAGAGGTGGTAGTGAGGCCTCTCCTCAAGAAGCCTTCCCTGGACCTGGCAATGTTGGTAAATTATCGTCCGGTCTCCAACCTTCGCTTCGTGGCGAAGGTTGTTGAGAGTGTGGTCGCGCAACAGCTCCCCCAGCACCTGGATGAAACGACGTATCTAGATCTGTTCCAGTCGGGCTTCAGGCCCAGGTACAGCATGGAAACAGCATTGGTCGCGTTGGTAGATGATCTCTGGAGGGCTCGGGACAGGGGATGCTCCTCTGTCCTGGCCCTGTTAGATCTCTCAGCGGCTTTTGATACCATCGACCATGGTATCATGCTGCACTGGCTGGAAGAGTTAGGGGTGGAAGCCACTGTGTTGCAGTGGTTCTCCTCCTTTCTCTCTGACCGGTCGCAGTCTGTGTTGACAGGGGGGCAGAGGTCAACCCCGAGGCCCCTCATATGTGGGGTGCCACAAGGGTTGGTCGTCTCGCCCCTCCTGTTCAACATTTATGTGAAGCCGCTGGGCGAGATCATCCGTGGTTTTGGGGTGAAGTACCACCAGTACGCTGACGACACCCAGCTGTACATCTCCACCCCAGACTACCCCAACGATGCCCTTGAAGTGATGTCCCGGTTCCTGGAGGCCGTGCGGATCTGGATGGGGAGGAATAGGCTCAGGCTCAACCCATCCAAGACCGAGTGGCTGTGGTTTCCGACATCCCGATATAGTCAGTGGGTGCCATCACTGACTATTGGGGGCGAATCATTGGCCCCCACGGAGAGGGCACGCAACTTGGGCGTCCTCCTGGATTCACAGCTGTCTTTAGAAGAGCACTTGACGGCTGTGACCGGGAGGATTTTTCATCAGGTTCGCCTGATTCGCCAGTTGCGTCCCTTTCTGGATCGGGACTCGTTACGCACGGTCACTCATGCCCTTGTCACCTCCCGCCTGGACTACTGCAACACTGTCTACATGGGGCTCCCCTTGAGGAGCACCCGGAGGCTCCAACTGGCGCAGAGTGCGGCCGCGCGGGTGGTAATGGGAGTGACATGGTGCTCCCATGTAACACCTCTCCTGCGCGAGCTGCACTCGGCTCCCGGTGGTCTTCCGGATGCGCTTCAAAGTTTTGGTTACCACCTTTAAAGCGCTCCATGGCTTAGGACCTTGTGGGTACTTGCGGGACTGCCTACTACCACCAATAGCCTCCCACCGGCCGGTACGCTCCCATAGAGAGGGGCTCCTCCGGGTGCCGTCGGCCAAACAATGCCGACTGGCGGCCCCCAGGGGGAGAGCCTTGTCTGTGGGGGCACCTACTATCTGGAATGAGCTCCCCCCAGAGATACGGAGGATCCCGGATCTGTGCATCTTCCGCTGCGCTTTAAAGACCTTATTATTTCACCAGGCGGGCCTGGCCTAATTTTCTCCCTCTTTCATAAAAGATTTTTAATTTTTAAATATCTTTTAGCATTTTATATATTCAATTTTAAAATTGGTTTTAAATAGTTTGGGGTTTTAAATTTGTTGGAGCCAAAATTATTTAACTTGATTTTATTCTACTTTTAAATTTTGTATGTATGTGTTTTATTGTTTGGCTGTGCACCGCCCTGAGTCCTTCGGGAGTAGGGCGGTATAGAAATCAAATCAAATCAAATAAATAAAAATAAATAAATAAATAATACTGTAAAATTATACAGTGGAATCACAAACGAAATGAAGAGCATAAAAATAGCAGATCAAACCAGCATGACATTTTAGACTGCCTGGACAACTGAGCCTTGCTCAAATAGGGAGGGCATTCCAGGGCTAGATTAACTGCATAAAGAAATCTTTTGAGTGCAAAATCCAGAGAGATTTCCTGAAGCTCTTAAGAACAGTTGACCTCTTGTGCTAAGCTTTTGTTTGTTAAATCATGGTTTAATGAATAAACCACACTTGACTGGCTTATTAATTATAAGCCAAAGAAACCTTATCAATCTATTATGAAGACAGTAGCATTAAAAGTAGAATCAATGAGCATCAAATTCAAAAAGGTTAACTCTCATAAACATTTATTGAAATAAACCATGGAGTTGGGGGTTTATATGTATAGCCGAGACACTGTCAACCACCTCAATTTTAAACTGATGTGGAGTAACTGAATGTATTTGGGCTACAAGCTATAACCTATGTGCATGATTTCCTGAGAATAAATTTTACAGCACAATAAAACATTTATTTTTCAATTATCAAAGGAACTTAGAATTGTATTGTACAGCTGATTTGTTAAGGATTCTTCCCAAAAAGCAGGTAAAGTGAGTTTGATGAGCCATTATGAAGTTCACTGTACTATGTTGGAAAGAAGGGACTGTTCTAACAAAAAGGCATTTACATTCTTACGAACCTGTATTTAGTATAAATATAAATGTTATATTTTCACTTGAAAAACTTGCTCAACTTGAACTTGGAATTAGGTTCAAATAGCATTTCTGCTTTTAATTCTGCAGTCTATATTTTATGTTTTCGTTGTCATAGAGAACTATAGTTTCAGTCAGAGCTGTATAAATTGTTATAACTTGGAGCAAGTTTTAAAGACATCTCAGGCTTTTTCTTTCTAATTATAAATTGTTTAAAGGTATAAAAATCAGGGTCAAATTTTATTATACAGCAAGTAAAAATAATATTTCGGGATCTGAATGCTTACTTTTCTTCCCTGTATGCTGTCATAAAATCTGCAAATTGAAATTATTTTATGCAAATAGTGCTTAAAGCATATGTGGTAGTACATTATTACCATGTTTCCCTGAAAATAAGACCAGGTCTTATATTAATTTTTGCTCCAAAAGATGCATTAGGACTTCTTTTCTGGTTAGATCTTATTTTTGGGGAAATACGGTACTAAATGCATCCATCTGGTTGCCAACCTTAATTGAGTCTTATTTTGGGGATAGGGCTTATATTACAGCATGAAAAATCATGCTAGGACTTATTTTCCGGTTGGGTCTTATTTTCGGGGAAACAGGATAGATATATTGGATGCCAGTATTTTTTGAGACATACACAACTGGCTACCACTATAATGGTTGTAGGCTCCTTTAAATCTATGAACTAATGAGAATCTTTCTTAAACTTAAAATAATATTTGGAAAACTATCAGGCACCTTTTATCATGAATTATAATATCTGGAGAGAGGCACAGTCTTTTTACCAAGCAGCAACACCCTCTAGCCTGGTGGTAGAACAATGATTGTACTCTATTTCAGGGATCCCCAACCTATGGACCACAGCCCACTACCAGACCGTGGCCCATTCAGAATTGGGCCACATGAGTGGCTGGTCAGAGTGTGTGCACCTCAACCCAGCAGGCAATCTCACACATGCATGTCGGCTCACTGCTTATGCAAATCACACTGTGTGCATGTGTGCTGGCCCACCACTTGCACTAGGGCGACGTGCGCATATGTGTGTGTGCTGGTATTCTGCTCACATGGTCCAGTTCCTCTCCCCCGCCCAGCTGGGCTGCCAAGCCAGAAAGGTTGGGAACCACAGCTCTGTTTTATATCCATTATATTCTGGAGATGGATTGATTGATTAATGTTCTGGAGAAGTGTACTGATTACATGTATGTATTACATGTATGTATGTATTACATGTATGTAACAAAGTCCAGTTATTTAAAATGGACAAGTTGGAGAAGTTGCCATTCCGAATATGTACTGTATAAAGAAGTGACTGTCTCTCATTTTTCTACTAAAATTTGCAACTTGAATCTGGCTAGGGAGGGAAACATGGACAAAGATGGGGAAAAGTTACATAAAGAGGATTCCTTGCTTTATCGCTTTAAGAAACGTTTCACACAAAATATAATCAACTCTCACAAGTTTACACATTGGAGAGGAGGATTGGTAGAGGAGACCTGCGCCCTATGCTTGAAGTGCTGCCCACTGGTCTTTGAGTCAGCAGAAAATACGGTCAGCATTTGCTGCTTCACTTGCCAGTTCCCATCATGTATCTATTGCCAGTTTCCAATCACTGCAGTCTCTTGACTGTTCTCCAAGGTGGCAAAGCCTAATATTATGTATTTTGAGGCTGTCTTTGGTTAATGTAGGGGTACAGGTAGCCTTTAACCTATGACTGTAATAGAACCTGGCAATTACAGTTGTAAGTTGTAATGATTGTAAAGTGGGTCATCACGTAACTAGACCTGTTTTTATGATCCTTTTTTGTAGTGGTCATTAAGTAAACATTGCGGCTGGTAAGCGAACCCATTGTTTACCTTGGGCTCGTTTTCACTAGAAACCAGACGTTAATGCCAGTTTCCAGGAAAATTGTTACAAAACGCAGTCCAATGATTGCATGATGTTGCAAAGGGCTGTAAATATGGATCAGTTGCTGAGCATCCAAATACAGTCACCTGACCGCAGGTAGTGTGGCATCAGAATTTCAAAATTGGGTTGTAAATTCTTTTTGGGCGGGGGTCTGTTGTAATATCAAATGGACCAGTCTTAAGTTGAGGACTATCTGTAATAGGGAAAATGCTACTTCAATACTGGTGCAGCTGTGGATGATTTACGTCTGTCTCACTGGGGATAAAATGAAGGCAATATCCATGATGATGATGATGATGATGTGTGTGTGTGTGTGTATGTGTGTGTGTGTGTATACATGCCTTTGTGTCAGTTTTTGGCTTCTGGTGGTGGTTTGCCATTGCCTGTTTCCTAGGGCTGAGAGAGAGAGAGAGAGACTGGCCTAAAATCACTCAGATTGCTTCATTCCTAAGTGTTAAGCGTTGTACCTTTTGATTCTTGACGAACGCATCTTGTCTTGTTATGTACACTGAGAGCATATGCACCAAGACAAATTCCTTGTGTGTCCAATCACACTTGGCCAATAAAGAATTCTATATCTATCTATCTAAGATAGAATCAGGACCTGTGGTCTCCAGATCCTAAACCTAGTCTGATGCCTTAACTGCTACACCAAATTGGTCATAGAAGAGAATGAGAAAAACAAGGTCAGAATGTTGGTGTTATGTTTGGAGGCAAATGGGCAAAGGCTCAGTGTCTTTCTAATAATCTTCTCCACTGCCATCCATTGCTGAAAGCTCTTCACTTTTTCATAAAGTGATTTGAGAGTGAATAGAATGTATCTTAGTAAGTGAACCTAGATAAGATGGCAAGAAGAAGATCAATAAGGAAAAGATCAGCAGTGGCACATATATCTCCTGTACTAGTTGTCTTCTCTAATATGTAAATTCATGAGAATTGTAAGTTTTCTGCAATGCACATTCAGTTCAGATAGAAAGGTGGTGAAACTTGACATGTCTAGTCAGCTTTTGGCATGAACTGTGGGTACCTCTACATCATCTGGGTGTACCAGTTCATTATCAACAGCAAGCCCGTGTCTCTATAAAGCCATCAATATTGAAGAGTTTTTCCCCATCTGGTTCTACGCACGTTTAATTGAACTCAGAGCAAAGCTAGTTTTGTTCTGTGCACAGCTCTGTCAAATGTCTGGATAGTTCATTTTCCCATTGTTGGGAACCTGTGCTTCACTCTACCTCCTGCCTTCACCTTCTGCTTCTTGATACCTGTCTGTAGGCATTGTTTAAAAGGAATCTCTCCCTTTTCTGTTGTAGCTGTTAACAGGTAATGTGCAAACATGGTTAGAAGTGCTGAAGAAAATGCTTGCCTGTGGTATCCCAACATATTTCCCCCCGTCATTAATTTTCAAGAGTCTTGCATCATTAAATGCAAGAGAAAATATGTCTTTGGTGCCGATAACCTTTCCTGCAGAGCAATTAATCAATTTTTGTTTAAAAAGAAACTTTCAACAAATGTGAGCTAAAAATATAGACAGGAATGAAGGAACAGTAACCAATTACATTATTTCCCTTTTTGCTAATCTGAGAGTTATTGCTCTCAGCAATACTGTTATTGCTTCTGGAACTGGGATAGCTTATGGGTGGGACACTGATGAGATTTCTTTTTTGCACCTTAATATTGCTGATCTGGAGAAGAGTGGTGATTTGTTTGGTGCTTCCTGGAAACATTTGTTTTCAGTTAGAACAGTGATAAAAAAGTATGTTTGTGGCCAGTCCTCTAAATGTGACTTTTACAGGTCTGTAAAGCAAAGGAAAACTGAAGCAGAGTCATGGTTTTACTTAGCAACCTGTTCACAAAAGGACTACCTACTTTATAAATACTTGATTAGCATTTCTTAGGGAAGACCTATCCAAAAGCCTACACCTTAGTTTGGTGGGCAAACTAAGAAAGGAAGCAGGAAGAAATGAAACAGAATTACAGGCTACCAGGCTTTGCATATCAGACAAGGTCAATGAGCTTGGCTAGAGGACTCTAAAGAGGAGACAGAGATGGCAACTAACTGCCTTACAATCTGTTTTTAATACCGTATTTAGAATAATGAAGGGAAGATAATTAAGAATGGAGCATTCAAAAGTTGTCTCAATTTGCATTACCAAGATAACAATTTTCTATCTGTTACTGCATCTAAGATACATCATCATCCATTTCTCTGGAGAAGCCTGCAAGAATTGAAAGCGTGCACTTTGTCACCATTTTTGGTGGCATTGCTTATTATATTTATATTCTTTCTTTCCTCTGGGATCTATAAACAGAGTACATAGCACACTTCCTTTAAATTTATCCCCTCAACTCATCGCCCTTGTGAATAGATTGGGTGAACAGATAGCTAGTCCCAATTGTATGCTTTTTTGTTCAATCAGTGCTATTGTTTTTTAATCTTAACCTGTTACAAAACTAACAAGTCACTTTACTTAATCGTTATTCCTTCTTGCCTGAGTTGGCATTTCAGTAGCAACTTTTCCAAATATGGGAGCCATTTGGGAACTTTAATTACATCTTCCAGGAAACCTGGCTGCCAGGACCACCTGAGAGATACAGGTTGAGGAAATTAATTGTATAGCCATTGGGTGGACATTGCTTCTTGATATCAGTGGGACACATTTGTAAACAAAGCTATTTTTGTTTCACTGATATGAAAAGGATTTAAATGCTACTCATGTCTCTGAGCCTGTCTGCACTTGTCTGTCTTCTGAGCATTTCAGCTTCATAGAAGACAGCATTAATAAATTCATTTGTTTCATGGCCTACCTCCCCATTAGAAATATTGCTCAATTGGCTAACAATAAAATGCAGCTGAAAGAACAGAGTTATAATTTAAATATTATTAATTAAATAAAATTGTGGCTTCCCAGAAACTACCTGTTGCAAGCATTTTTGGTTGCTCAATGATTTTCGTTGCAGCCACTTCATCTATTTATGTATGTAGTCTATATAGCTGCAAGACAAGAAGGTAGCAATAGCAGACTGGGTGAATATTAATGATGGTGGAAATACAAGAAGAAGAGTCTGTACCTTTTAAAGATGAAGTATTGGCTTGAAAGATTGGCTTACATAAAAAAGAGAAAATAATGTCCTGAGGAACATTGGAATGTTTCTTTTAATTTAGTCATACGCTGTGCCTGAAAGAATTCTTAAGATTACTAAAAAAAAAGTAGTATTGGGAACTGGAGATGCAGAAAATGAAGCTGTGGAAAGATTAATGCCCAAGAAGCTCTGATGAAGTTTCACCATGGTTGAGTTCCCTTTATCACCATAGCATCTCACAAAGTATGAGTTAAAAGGGATCCTATAAGTCACTGAAAGTCATCCAAGTCCCTATGCAGCGTAGGCATCCGTGTCCCTATGCAATGGTGGTGTCCAATAATCCATACACAGTTAACGGCCATACAGCCACAGTTTCAAAACTTCCAGCAATGGGAAGTCCAATATTGCTCTAGGTCAGGAGTGTCAAACTCGCGTTGTCATGGCATCATCACATGATGTATCTCGACTTTTTCCCCTTTTGCTAAATCAGGTGTGGGCGTGGCCAGCACGTGATGCATTGGCCCATGGGCTGCGAGTTTGAAACCACTGCTCTAGGCAGTCTTATACACTGGTTAACAGCTTTTACTGATTATAAATTCTATAATTTTTTTATAAATGATAAAAACTGATTATAAAAAATAATGTTTGAATTTTCTTTGTGTTAAATTCAATTCTGATCCTTGTCCAGTCCTTGGTTTCCACATAGAACAGATATTTGTAAACCCTCATCTTCCCTTTTGCAAGTTAAATGTACCCAGTTCCTCTAACATTTCTCATTGAGCTTGGTTTCCAGACTTAATATTCTGATGGCTTTCTTATAAAGCCACTCCAGCTTCTCCATGATTATTTTAAAGTGCAGAGCCCTAGATTTGAGGTAGTACTCCCAACTGCAATTTAACAAGTGCAAAATAAGATGGTAGGGTTTACTCCCTGTGAACTGGATGCAGGAATTCTATTAATGCAGACCAAGATTGTATTGCCTTTTTAACAATGAATCATGCTGCTTGCTTATGTTCAGCTGATAAATTACCAGGACTCTTAGTTCCTTTTCACATGGACTGTCCCCAAGACAGAGCTCCCACATACTTATAAACTTGATTTTTTTTTCCATATAAGGCCTAAACTTGTGATCAGAAGAAGCAATAGCCAACTACTTCTGTATTGTTGCCATAAAAACTGGCATTAATGTAATCACCAAGAACTGAACCCTAGTGGAAGGTATTTTCCCCCTGTTGCTATCATGGCCTTTCCTGTTAGGATTTTTCAATGTGTTTACTGTGACACAATGCACTACAAACTAGCCAACTAAAGTTGATGTGACTGAAGAAATTTATACATTCATAAAGCTTTATCTTATCATGATGTACAAACCTATTGAGATTAATTTATGTTTCAGTGTGTTATGTTAGTCCGGACAACTGCTTCAATTAAACAAAATATAATTAATAATAATAATAATAATAATAATAATAATAATAATAATAATAATGCTCGGCAGTTCGAGTCTTGCTGGCTCAAGGTTGACTCAGCCTTGCATCCTTCCAAGGTTGGTAAAATGAGGACCCAGATTGTTGGGGGCAATATGCTGATTCTGTAAACCGCTTAGAGAGAAGGCTGTAAAGCACTGTGAAGTGGTATATAAGTCTTAGTGCTAGTGCTATGTATTATTTGAAAACAGCTATTTACAATCTTCCCAATCCCATGTATATATACTTCATAACATCTTGTCTAAAACTTTTATAATAACATGAATCATTTCTGAGATCTATTTTGTGCTATTAAAAAAAATCTTAAGGCATATCTGCATTGCTCCCTTCAGCAAATCTTGTTCTGCGTTCATGCCATCTTGACTCTTAAGCATGTTTGTCATACAAGGACAGCCAATAAATTTAAACCGACTGGACTTTCACTCTCTTTGTTTGAGAATCAAATTATTTATATATATATATAGGAATGATTTTGTTCTCTGTCTGTACTTCATGCCCTTTTGGCATCTATCTATCTATCTATCTATCTATCTATCTATCTATCTATCTATCTATCTATCTATCTATCTATCTATCTACTGTATCTCTCACCCTCTCCCTTTCTCCCCTCCCCATCCCCGTCTGTCTGTCTCAAAAGGGCATGAAGTACAGACAGAGGACAAAATTATTCTCAATATATTACAAGGTTAAATGCTTTGTGTGCCATGGAGAAAACCGATATAATTGAATCCAGTGAGCTGGATCCTTTTCTATGCCTCCCAAATAGCAGCAGCAAATCCTGAGAGTTGCTGTTGCTGAAGACTGAAACAAACTTGAACAGAGATGAATTAATCATCATAGTATGAGAACCAGTTTGCCATACGGGCCAATTAGTGAGTCACTGGAATGACAACCTCCAGGGATGCTGATCACATTGGATGTGGTGCAAAAGATGATTCCTGACTCTGACTCAGAAACTACATGAAATACACTTAAGAATATGTCATAAATCTGTGGCTGCACTACTCTCTGTGTTGAAAACAGTTGGGGTGTGTGTTTGTGATATAAGAACAGGCTTCTTATAAGCAACTACTCCAGCCAGGGAGAGCTTGTCCCAAGTAGGTTGCTTTGGTGCCTTCTTGGTTACCTTCCCAACAGTCAGTGAAAACCAGCTATTTGCTTGGTTAGTTTTTATTTTAACTGCTTATAACCATAATTCAGACCAGAATTGCCATTGCTCAGCAAGGGCGTTGTTAAGTGAGTTGCACCTGATTTTATGACCTTGTTGCCATGGTTGTTAAGTGAATCTCTGCGGTTGTTAAGGGAATCACACAATTGTTGAGGAAATCCAGCTTTCCCCATTGACTTTGCTTGTAAGAAGTTGGCTGGGAAGGTCACAAATGGCCTCAGGACATTGCAACTGTCATACATATATATGCTGGCTGCCACTTGCCCAAATTTTGATCATGTGACCTTGGGGATGCTGTGATGGTCAAAAGTGAGAGGACCAGTCGTAAGTCACTTTTTTCAGTACTGTTGTAATTTTGAACAATCACTAAACGAATGGTTATAAGCAGGGGTGAAATCCAGCCGGTTCTGACAGGTTCTGGAGAATCGGTAGTGGAAATTTTGAGTAGTTTGGAGAACCGGCAAATACCACCTCTGGCTGGCCCCAGAGCGGGGTGGGAATGGAGATTTTGCAGTATCCTTCCCCTGCCACGCCCACCAAGCCACGTCCACCAAGCCATACCACGTCTACCAAGCCACGCCCACAAAACCGGTAGTAAAAAAATTTGAATTTCACCACTGGTTATAAATTGAGGACTACCTGTATATTTGTTATCTATTATAAAGAGTGATCCTCCAAGAAAAACAAGTTTTTGAAAGTTATGTTTTAAAATAACATTTTGAAATAACGTATAAAATCTCTTTCTGCTTCAGAGTAAGATAAATGTGTGCAGGTAGAATTTTGAATAGGTAAAATCAGTTTTTCTTTCTTTTAAAGCAGATGCTACTTCAGCTTTATTTTCTTTGCATAGAGTCCACACATACCTTGCTTCAAGTGAACAAAATGCACAAAAGGAGTAGATAACAATGGCTAGCCAGCCTCACATATGCTATTGAAGGAAAGGAATATTTAAAAAATAGGCTGAAATATGTAAATAGCAGTCTCAATTCCATCACTGGGAATTCAGTCTTCTGTATCTTTTAATCACAGCAGAACAACAATTTCTCATAGAAATACTTCCACAAGAATTATGGAATATTAGGCTATTTATCTCCATGTAAATCATACAGAGGAACAGAAGTCGCTGTTGTGCACTGATGACATGACAGCTGCAGCTTGGTACACAATTAATAATGAGACATAGTAAATAAAATTTGGCACTCAGGAATTGCTTCAATAAATATATCTCAAATAGGCATGTTAAATGTCTGATATTGACTCCATACATTACAATAAAGCATTGATTCTTTGGTTTATTGAAACTGGGGTGGAATGGTTAGTCTTTTGTGCCAAAGAAGCAATGTTATACTTTAGCACAGGAGTGTACCATGCTTGTTGGGGAATTCTGGGAGTTGAAGTCCACAAATCTTAAAAGTTGCCAAGGTTAGATACCCCTGGTTTACCCACCTCAGAAGGATGGAAGGCTGAGTCAACAGTGTGAGTGTGTGTGTGTGTGTGTGTAACAGCCTAGCAATATATGAATTTATCAAGATGAAGGGGTTAAGGCTAGCATTACAGAATGTGAGATGACAAATTCATTGACATATTCAGTCATTCTGAAAAGGCCTTTGGCCATGTTATCCTTTGATCATTATCCTTCGTCATGACCCCATTTCTTCTGCAGGCTAAGCTGCCTATTATCTGACTTCCCCTGGCTATAGCTGTTCCCCATTTCCCTAGCTCATCCCCACATACCATTATACAACCAGAGTCCCAGGTATCAACTTCATCACCGTTGGTGTTTGGGTCACATCAAGGATTCTATCTTTTTGCTCATGACTAAATGGGACTTACTACAGTTAAAGCTAAGATGTCTTCAGTATGAGCATGTTTACGCCTCATTCCTTTCAACTCATCTCAAACGCCTTGAAAACAATGCCAGGATGGAGAAGGAAAATTAAGCTGAGGGATATCAGTTGTACTAGTACTGCTGCTGCCTTTCACTTAATGGGAAAAGAACAGGACTCAAATGGAGAAATGGGTGATGGCATGATGTTAGAGGACAGAATGAGGACAGAGTGCTGTATCCCTGGCAGTTTACTCCTTTAGGATGGTAGCAATGTAATAAGATTGAGTTGGCAGTCCAGCTGAGTTCTGGGAAGAAAGGGATGTTTAGTGTGACCTGTTGCATTTTGTTGTTTGTTATTTGCCTCGTGCAACATCTCATGTGCTGGTCCTGAATTGCATCTTGTGCAAAAAAATCATAAGCAGCGCAAAAAAATCATAAGCAGTGCAGATCCAATGGGTCAGATCTCCTAGGAAGCCCATTTTCTCTTTTAGTGATAGGTCACTTCCCCCCTCCCCCCCCAAAATTATTCATTGCATCTTAGTTTCACTGTTAAATAAACAAGAATAGTTTTCTTAAAATAGTATTATTGAATATTGTCTTTCTCCCTAAAAATATGTATTAGCCATAATCGTACTAGTTTTCACTCTATATTTGCCTTCTCCATTAATTTACCATTAGAATTACTAAATGCATGTTTACACAATTTTTATATGATACTTTCTGTCACAATCAGATACATAGCCATTGTGGGGTTTTCTTTTTCTGATTAAGTTCTTTGTTAGGTAGCTTTGGATTTGGGGCTTTAGAAAAATGTAAACATTCTATCTCTCTCTCATTCTAATAAATTTTGTTACCTTTTTTTCTCTCAACAACAAATCTTTGGCATCTCCGATTTGTAACACACACATTATGGAATGTTCTTGACATATTTAAATATAAAAAAATATCAAATGCAATTTACTGTATATGATTTTATAATAAAAACACATTCCTCCTGCAACAACATTCAGTAATGATTTGATTAGTCACACATTTATTGAATTTGCTTCTGACAATATATTAACTTTTCTTTCCAATTTTTTTTCCATGGTGCTGTTTACATTAAGAATTTTAGAAACATTTATCTATTTGTCACCAGCCATTTTTTAATTAACTGGTTTGACAGGTTTTTATAAATGTGAGACCTGAGTTCTATTATCTATTCCCAGTAGACTGGCTATATTTCAGCTATCGGTCCTGGGTTTGAAAATCCTGATGACCACTAGATGGAACGAAAGAGAAATAGAAAATGATTTAATTCTTTGCTGCCAACTAGGGATTATCCGGATTTTTTTTTAAAGCCCAAGACTGACAGCTATAATATAATGGACTGTCAATATAACCTTGAGCAATGGGAGAAAGAACTGCAGACTTAAGACAATGGTCAGGCAAGAGAATCTGAATTCAAATCAAAAATGTAATTTCAGAAAACATCTTATATTTTACCTTCCTTTGTTCTCTTTAGGCTAAAGAATGGATAAGGTATGGGAGTATCAGATATGTAAGATTCTGTTACTATAACCCTAAAATAAAAGGACATATTAACATTTTTAACTTTGGTTTACTTGTCTGATCTCCCTCATAAAGCAAATATCTAGGCTTTCTGTATAAATGTATTGTATATTATTAAATCAGACTACTAAGGTATCTTGTTCACAGAATTTATACATTGTTCTAAGCTACACTTGTTGCCTAACATTAATAAACTTAACAGAATCTGCTGAGTCAAATCCAAACAATGTTATGACTGATTCAAATATTACATTAGACCATGTTTAAGTGTGGCTTGGTATTGTAGACTGCACTCATTTTGATTTATAAACACAATGTGATTTATTAACACATGATTAGCCATGATTGATGGCTAATCATGATGTGTTAACCCAAGCAATTGAGAATTGGCATGATGATATTCCGTCTCTTCTTTCTCCACCTCCGTACCTGGGCAAGAGCTCGGCGTTTGGCTGAGCGGGAGGGGTCTCGTTACCCCACCGTGCCGCTTCTCACAGGAGCTCTTCAGAATGCATGCTCCCGGCTGTGGCTGAGCCGGGAGCATGTGCACACATGGGAAGACTCTCCTTAAGCAAGCCGCTGCCCATCCTGCACGCACCTTTCCTGAGCTTCGGCGCTTGCTTGAGGAGGGTCTCCCTGCGCGTGCGCATGCTCCTGGCTCAGCCACAGCCGGCCAGGCCAGTATGATTTATGTTGTTTGCTTATTTAACATCCATGACTATCACTAAGTGTTGTATCTAATGTTTTATGATGAGTGTATTTTTACAGTAACTCTGATAATGATCTATCACTGTTGGTGTATATACACTGAGAGCTTATGCACTGGAGACAAATTCCTTGCGTGTCTAATCACACTTGGCCTATAAAGAATTCTAATTCTAATTATGTAGTGAGTGAGTTTTCCTATTGTTTCTATGTCCTTGACCTCTGTATGCTTCCTTTTTCAAAATTAGTGATGTTTATCCTAATGTTTAAACTGGGCTAAATATCATTTTCAAAAGTTCTACCGTATTTTCCGGTGTATAAGACAACTTTTTAACACATGAAAATCTTGTTTCCAATCAAGCAGGCAATCAAGCAGGCAGGGAGTTGTGGACCAACTCCCAGAATTCCTCAGCCA
Source organism: Pantherophis guttatus (assembly GCF_059756535.1). Classification (NCBI taxonomy): domain Eukaryota; kingdom Metazoa; phylum Chordata; class Lepidosauria; order Squamata; family Colubridae; genus Pantherophis; species Pantherophis guttatus. Next base: position 91,524,855 of record NC_142065.1, read on the forward strand.
GCAAAACAAAGCTGGCTGAGGAATTCTGGGAGTTGAAGTCTACAAGTCTTAAAGTTGCCAAGGTTGGAGACCCCTGTTCTATTGGGTAAGGTTTTTTCCCCTTTGGGAGCTTTAAAAAAAATAGTTAATTGGGTTTTTTTTTAGTTGTTCTTTTTTAGACCTAGCCATTTAAAGTTTAGGAAGTTTTAAATTTAGCTTTCATATAAAAATAAAAATAAAAATAAAATAATATTTGTGCAGCTTTCTGAGATTTAGTGTGTTTCTGTAGTGTTTCACTCTAACTACACAAAGACACAAAATCTCACAAAGCTGTATGTGGAATTTTGTGTGTGTTAAGTGTGAAAGTTGTTTTTTTGGGCTTTTTGTGGCTGTGTGAGGTTCCTGCTTGTTGCAGGGGTCATTTTGGGTCTAGCACAGCTGCTTTTACATTGTGGGTGAGCCAGTTGATGTTTTTTAATTTTTATTTGGTGTGTGTTGGAAGAGGGGTAGTCTTATACGGCGAGTATAGCCCAAACCCTATATTTTAACAGGAAAAGTCGGGGGTTGTCTTATATGCCCAGTCGTCTTATACGCCGGAAAATATGGTATTTTACCTCCCAACCCACATATCTTTTTTTTTAAAAAAATAAAATTTTCAATTCTAGTTTTGGGAAGTAAAATTGGTATTTGCAATTTGCCCAAATTGGGCAAATCCTAAGCATTAGCAAGAGAGAAAAAGAAATAAAGCTTAGAAAGGAAAGGGGAAGGGAAGGACATCAGGGATACTGCGCACTGAACAGGGCTGCAATCTAGCACAAAGTAGAACAGGGTTTGGAGCATGCTATTGAATATATTTACATTCAGGATTAAGAGAAAAGAATTCTTAATCAAAAGACACTATTAAAATGTGTTTTAATCCTTTTAATTTTTTCTTAGCTGGAAAAACAGGGGAGGAACTGGAGTCACAGGCCAAGCCTTGCTCCTTATATGTGAACCCTTTATATAAATATTTTGTTAACTGAAAGGAAGTTCTTGACTGATCCACTTCATGCAGTTCTCATGTTTCAAACTACAGCTAAAGAAGGATGCAGATCAATGGAGGAACTTTCAAGCTGTATGAGGCTCAAGTGAATGTTATAGAAAGTGAAATTGAGTTGTAATACCTGCTCTACCATTGGTGACTAAAATAAATTTAATTTAAATTTTATTAAACAAGGAAAGAGTCTGTAGGACCTTCAAAAAGCCAGGTTCAAGGTTCAAGGCCAGGTTAAAGTTATTAACTTTAAAGATTTTTTTTTAATCAGAATGGTAAGAGGCTCTTGCAGCTGTTTAAGAATTTCCATTATCCCATAAAGAGTAAGGCATGATGAAAATACATAGTAGCACCTGCTATTTCCTCAAATTTCTACATTCTAGAACTAGAAAAAAAAACCTTCTGAGATTCATTTGATTTTTATAATTCAAATTGACATTGAAATGATATTGTAATCTCTGACAATTAGATAGGCATATTAGATAAAAGATTAGACTTCAGGAAAGAAGTCAGTATTTATTGACAAGTGGCTGTTATTGTGAGGGAAAAAAAACTGTAAATTGACATGGAAGTCAGTAAATCCCATTGAAGTCAATGGAAATTGTTTGAGTAAACCTATTTAAGATTATATCATACAGATAGATCTATAGATTTAAAGATTCAATCCCTGCACTAGATATTAAATGAATAGCAAAAATTATACACTGTAGGCGTATGAATCCAGTCAATTTTTGTATATGAATCCAACCAACTTTGATTTATTCACTTTGAGGGATACTCTTAATCATAGACTAAGCAATGCCTATGTAACTTCCAACATTCTAGGTAATTTCATTTAAAGGCATAACATTGAAAAAGACATTCTCCGAAGACTGAATTAACAATTGTAGCTAAGGGAATATCATTAAGCATTAAATGTGACAACATGCAATCATCACTGTGTAACATATGCAAAGTATTTAAAATTAGAATATTGCTATATCTATAGTTAGTGTGTTAATTGTTCTTTTCTAGTATATAGGAAACTTTGCCTATTGGCATTCTTCATATTAAGTTAGGACCATATGCTTCTTAAAGATAAGAAACTGGAGGATGGAGGAAGGTGTACAGTTTAGAGCTGCTGCTGTTCAACAACCCAAGATAGAAACATGGTTAAAAAAATATAAAGAGTGCAATAGCACCTTTAACTGACTCATTACAAGAAGTGTGGGTTTCCTAGGCAACAGCCAGCCTATTTCCCCACATGCATGAACCACATAAGGTGATAACTAGCTTTCTTTCCATACCAGCAAGAATTATATTTAAGCATTTGATTTCTACAGAAACCAGCTCTAAGTTGAAGAATCCTACTCTATATAGTTCCTCCCCTCTATTATTATTACACATTAAAATTCATAGGCAGAAAAATAATAATCATGTATGTATAACTTTATCTGGACTGCTCTTGAATGAAGGTTGCAGCACACAAAGGACTGGGAGACATTCAATGACTGAATGAGAAGGAAGTTCCAAAAATGCCTGCCAATTTTTAATTTTGGGGGAAGGCATGGCAGTCACCCCAGAACTTAAACACGGGGCACTCCAACAATATAGTTTCAGGATGCCTGAATGTAGGCATCATATATATTTATAATGTGCAAAAAATGAAGAGGAATCTGTATATTCTCAGAGATTCTGCAATTGTTTTTTAAAGGCTTAGAGACATCTAGGAAGTGTCTGCTCTTAGCACTGAAACTTGAGAGCAGGACAGATTGATCTGAGATACAATTGCTAAAAATAGGGTAGCAGGAATAAATTCTACTTTCATAGCCTTTTTACCATTTAGGCAATCAAAAACAGCACCCTCTAAATAGGTTGCCTATTCATTTGAAAATAGAATTTAAGTAGGGAATATTAGTCTAGAGTTGGGGGGCGGCACCTAGTTGACAAGTAGCCAAACACGATCAGATCTGCTTAGTATTGGTTATTAAAATTTCCATCACGAAATCCCAGACTTACAGACAAACCTGGGAATTTGGAATATCCTAGAAAGTGGCAATAGGAAACCAATTCTGCATGTTACATGAAAACTACATAATCGAACAATTGCCAAGAACTAAGTTCTGGTTTATTAGGGCTTACTAAAATACAACATACATATAGTAACAACCACTTAGAACATGTGATCAGCAAAACAAGACAGGTAAGACAGTTTCTATGTTGAGATAGGACACATAGAAGTCAATAGACCACAGTTCATTCTTATGCAGTAATAAACTGAATGGCCTTTATGGTGTCCAGATTCCCATTTTATCCTGAATCCCAAGTGGCATAAATAAAAAAAAAACAAGTTATTAAAAAGTTTTGCAAAACTCTCAAGATTTGCAGGAGAGATGTATTTCCTCCTTGTCCTACTCCATCTCTTTGTCCCCCTCCCTTTCCTCCTACCTATCCCCCTCCCTCTCATTTCCCTCATCCTCCCTCTTCTTTCCCTCTGATAACCTGCATGGATGAAGTCATGAAAACATTAAAATCCCCCCCCCCATCCATTTGTGTCTACCAACCTTCTCCCTGTCCCATCCCACTCCCCCTCTCCCCCTCCCTTCCCTCGATCTTCTCCCTGGCCCACTGTACCTCTTTGTCCCCCTCTTTCCTCCTTCCTATCCCCTGCCCTTCCTGCCTCTCCCCCTCTCATCCCTATTCCTCTCTTAACCCACTCCTCTACCTCTCCCTTACCTCTGATAATAACCTGCATGGATGAAGTCTTAAACACAGTATAATTCCCCCCTCCTTGTTCCTACCTGTTTTCCTCCGGCTCCTCCCCCCATTCGCTACTTCTCCTTGATCACACTACCTCTTCATCCCCCACCCCTTCCTCTTCCCTCTCCCCCTTCCCTTCTCTTGCCTGTCCCCTTTTTCTCCCCTCCCCTCCCCATCCCATCCCACCTGTAACCCTCCCTCTCCTTTACCTCTGATAATAGCCTGATAGCCTAATAGACTTTATGAAGTCATAAAGGCATTAAAAAAAAAACCCTGCCTATTTATGACTACTCTTCCTTCTCTACCTGTCCTGCCCCCCTTCCCTCCCCTCTCCTACTGGGTCCACTCCACTTTTTCATCCCCCTCCCCTTTCCCTTCTTTATCTCCTTCCCTCTATCCCCTCCCCTCTCCTATCCACCCTACTCCACCTTTTTGTTCCCTCCCCTTCCCCATCTCCCTTTTCCCCTCCTCTGCTCCTCTCCTGCCTTTTTACCTTTTCTTTCTCCCATTCCCCATACCTATTATCCTTCCTGTCCCCCTTTCCCTGATCCTGACCCTCACCCTCACTCTCCCTCTTAGCCTGTCTCTCCCCCCTTTCACTCTTACTCTCACCTGTCTCCTAACCCTCACCCCTTCTTTAAGCCTAACTCAAACTCACCCTCACTTACCCCTCTGAGAGTTGGCTACAAAAGGAGGGAAGCTTCCAGGAGCCCCGCTGAAGAGCAGCTGACCTCCAGGAAGGTATCTTCACTCTGATAACTGGTAACTGACAGTAACTGACATTTTAGCCTGCAGGGATGAAGTCATAAAGCCCAAGGAGATGGCCAGCCTCTCTTATCCTCCTATCAAAGGACACCTGCTCCTCCACCTTTGTGACCTACACTCAGGCCACACAAATGTCTCTAGGAAGCTACCAAACCAATCACTAAAGTTTCCTGCTTGTCATTTTTTGCACGGAAGCCATAGATCGTTGGATGTGGCTTGCCTCTTGTTATAGAAGCTCAACTAAGTACTTCAGCACTGTTGAGCAACTTAATAGTCGGCCTCTTGCTTTCTAAAGTCAGTGGTTGGAGGCAGACTTAACTGTGTTTAGGAGAGACTTTGAAATAGATTGTCCCCTTGAAATCAACAGGACTGAATCTAACAGATCTCACTGATTTTAGTGGCGCAGCTTTGAACCAACCCATTGACTGGAAAGACCAATCGATTTTAAAACCAAATTAGTCAGCCTGACCCATTTAGACCAATTGCAATATATACTTTGCATTTTTTTGCGTTTGGGATAGGGAAAAAAATCTTCAAAATTTGTTACTTTCTTCTCTCACTGTTTGAAGTCTCTGTCTTCCACATATGTACATCTCTGTCATTTTACCTGATTTAGTGAGTGATGCTCCTTGTGTTTTCCCCATCAAAGAAGCAGGGCTCTATAAACAGTTGAGTGACATGGAATACAGGGATCAAATTAAACTGCACGCTCAAATCTATCTTAGGGAATCAATCTGTTTGTGTGCATCAGTGACAAGAGGGTCTCCTCCTTGTGCAGGGGCGTGGACTAGAAAAGGTCCTTTCCAACTCTTGTTAATTTGTTATTTGGGAGAACAAAGGAGCCATTGAGCGTCCCTAGGGGACTACAGAAAGCTAAATGTCACGTTGTGGTGGGGAACGATGAGTAATAAAATGAAACGCTCATGAAAGGGGTGATCCGAGCCGACAACCGCTTTGTTAGGAATATTATGCCTGGGTTGCAAAACTTTCAAACGACCACTAGATGGAGCAGCAACATATAGTAAACTTTGATCTTCTGCTGCCCTCCAGCGGTCTTTCAATTTCATGCAGCACCAGCCCCTTCGGAAAAGCAGGAAATCAAGCAGGCTTTTGCAAAGAACAAAACGCGCCTTTGGTTTGCACCGGGGGCTTCCAAGGAAACCTTGCCTGCTTAAAAAGACGCGTTCGCATCTTTATGCAGACGTTGTCTGCAAAGCCCCGGCGGTTGCTCAAGACGCAGCACGTGTTTCCAAGAGGAACCGGAAATGAAGGGCGCGAAAGACCAGCCTCTTTTTTTCCTACCTCGGAGAATCCGAGGCGCCGTTGTCGACGGCTAGAGCGGCAAGTTAAAGTGTTGCAAGGAAGCGTAGCGATCTCCGTCTCCTGTACTCTGGAGGACGGACTTTGTGGTAGGTTGATTAAGGAAGCCTGAATCGCTTTCCACGGGGAACCAGGTGCGTCGGTCGCTGCTGTTGCAAATGCTTCCCCCCCCCCCCCAAATCCCCTTTGCTTGCATGCTGCCTTTTGCATTAGACCGCCGCTTCAGCCTTTTGGGTCGCTTTGTGTATCTCTGCGGAGATTTTCCCTAGAGAGAGTATCGGATCCGGTGGAAGAATCGCTTGAGATATATTGATGACAGGTCTATGGGCTGATTTGCAGTAAGTTGGCAGCGCTTTTTGATCTGTTAAAATTGGGAGTTATTTTAAAATTAAAACTAAATCTCTTAGCCTAGTTGCTTAGCCTAGTTCAAGGTTGACTCAGCCTTCCATCCTTCCGAAAATGAGGACCCAGATTGTTGGGGGTCTCTGTAAACCGCTTAGAGTGTTGCAAAGCACTATGAAGCGGTATATAAGTAGAATAGAATAGAATTTTTTATTGGACACACAAGGAATTTGTCTTGGTGCATACGCTTTCGGTGTACATAAAAGAAAAGATACATCGGTCAAGAATCATAAGGTACAACACCTTCATGATAGTCACAGGGAAACAGTCAATATAAATCTTAAGGATACCAGCAACAAGGTTACAGTCGTACAGTCATAAGTGGGAGGAGATGGGTGATAGGAACGATGAGAAGGTAAATAGTAATGCAGCCTTAGTGAATAGTTTGACAGTGTTGAGGGAATTATTTGTTTAGCAGAGTGATGGCGTTCGGGAAAAAACTGCTCTTGTGTCTAGTCTAAATGCTATTGCTAAGTCTAAATGCTATTGCTATTATGGCATGACTACTTTGCCGTTTTTTGTTGCTTTGACCCCGATCTGTGTGTGGCTCTCTAATTACACATTACATTTTTGATTAATACATTGACCTGCGATGCACAGAATATGGTTCCGCTGATTTTTATTATTTTTAGAATCTCCCTCTCTCTCTCTCTCTGTCTCAATTTAAGACATTTCTTTTCAACACATTTAATTTCATTTTATAGTTAGTTTTAAACCCTCTTGGTCCACGAACCTGGCTCCGATAAATGGACCTTAGATTGGATTAAAATAAGAATGAAAATTAAGGCCCACCCTGTTTTAAATTCAGAACAGCATATATTGTATACGTGTAAGGTGCACGAAAACAGCCTTTTTTCTTTTTCCTCAGCAGTGTTATTTTATAAATACTGTAAATCAAAATTCATGTCTTATGATAACTGTGATAAAGTTAATTAATTGATGAAGTAGTGGGTCTTATTTAGAAGTCGTTTTAGCCTTTATGATTTTAATGCTAGTTATTTCCTCATTTTTCATGGAACCATCTTTATAGGAATTATAAGGGAGATATTAACTGCTACTCGTAATCTGTTTAAAAACAACTGTTATCAAGTAATATTAGTAAAGGAGAAAGTTAAAGGTGCAGACAACCGTTCTTCTCTCCATCTGAAAACATGAGATTAGCAACATCTAGTTTTAACAAACATCATGGTTCATTTATTCTGTGTCAGTTCCAGAGGACACATAATAAAGAAAGGCTGGAAAAGGTCAGCCTGTGTGAACATTTGGGATTTTCTTTTTTTAATTTCATAGAAAGAAACAGGCAGTGAAGCAGAATAGAACATTTGGGTTAACGTGAGGATGTGCTGATTTAGTCACTCAACTTGTAAATCCTATTTCAGAGGCTCAGTGGGGATAAACTGACATTAAGATAATGTATAATTCAGGATAACTTTTTGATGCATGTAATACGGGGAATGGAGGAAATACCATAGTGAGGCTTGGAGCTGGAAAAGAAAATGAGTGGGGCCTCAGTTTTACTTGCCATTGATACAAAATATTATTTTATTTTCAATGAAAATGACCTTGGGTTATAACTGTATTGCTTCTAAGCAATGGGTGCTTTGTATTTGAAGAACAATATATTACTGATTTGGTACAGTACTGAGTTGCTTTAAGAAACAGTTTGCTAATTTTAGATTCTGAGACAGAGATTATATTATTAATTTAGAAATAAATGTTTGCCTCAGTCTTTTAAACAAATACTGAACTATGAGCATTGTCTACAAAGCAATGGAGGATGCTTTGTATTTAATGACACAATGTTCTTTCCTATTACCTCAGTCTCTGCTAGTTAAATAGCTGTTCCAACAAAATTCCCAGATATTTTATTTCTCCCTGTTGAAACTGGAGCCATTGCAGCCCTTCATAGCTCCATAAATAAAAGAGAAAATCAATCTAAAGCTATGCTCATTGTTTCCATTATCAGAAAAATATTTATGGATGGATTTGATTAAAAAAAAACCCATTTCTTAGAAAACAGGTGTCAAACTTACTGTGTCGCGTTGATATCATGTGACATTGTGATGTTTTTTGCCTTCATGGAGCTGGGGTGGGCATGGTCTGTGCGTGATGCATCCGGCCCGCAGGTCACCAGTTTGACACCCCTGTCTTAAAAGGTAATGGGTTTTACTTGCAAGATTAACTCACTACTATGCTACTTTTCTAACTTATTTAGTTATCTTATTTAAATGCTGTAAAACGATCCATGAATTCCAGGTTTAAATAACTCTTCCACATGATAAAATTAATAGACTCTAACCACAGCTTATATGATTCCAATTCAAATAAACTTGCTCCTGTACAAATGGAGAATAATCTATTCTTTGAGCTTCCTGTTCCCTTGCTGAATCATATGGAAATGTTAATGTGTCAGAAGATTGCCAGTTCTAATGATTGTATATTGTCATGATAGGTTGTTGAAGAATGTTTGTTCCCAGATCTCTCAAAGTCAAGAGGAATGCTGTTGATGAGGAGTGTTGTGTCGCAAAAAAATCCAAATCTTCCCAAAATGAATCTGCATCTGAAAAGCCTACAGAACTTGGAGATTCTAGTTCTGACATCATAAATGCAGCAAATGTTGAGACTGATTCACTGAAATCAATAGAAGGACACAGTGTGCCACAGATATTTTTAGATTCAACTCTGGCCCTTACTGAATCAGAGTCAGAAAACAATGAGGACTCTTGTAATACAGAAGAACCCATAAAATCTTTCAGTAAAACTCAGCGCTGGCCACAATCTGGGGAACCTGTATGCGTGGTCTGTGGTCGGTATGGCGAGTACATCTGTGACAAGACTGATGAAGATGTATGTAGTTTGGAATGTAAAGCCAAGCACCTTCTACAATTCAAAGGAGAGGAGGAAAGCTCAAAGCCTACTAAGAGTGAACAAGCCATCTCTCAGCCCACCTTCCCTGATGCTGCTTATGCGTATGAAGAGAACGAATTCCTGTTAAGCCTTGAGGATGAACAGATTGAAAGTTTAAAACAGCAGCTGGGCATAGCTGTTGAAGGGCAAGGAGTTGCAAGACCCATTGTTGAGTTTGAACATTGTGGCTTCCCAGAAATTCTCAGCAGCAATTTAAAAAAAGCAGGCTATGAAGTCCCAACCCCTGTCCAGATGCAGATGATTCCAGTTGGGTTACAGGGCAGGGATATTGTGGCAACTGCTGACACCGGCTCAGGGAAAACTGCAGCTTTCCTGCTTCCTGTTATAATTAAAGCTTCAGAAGAGGTAACCTTTGTTCATTGAGAGGATCCATGTTTATTAAGAAGAATTGTTCAGAGCATTCCAAAACATTTGAGAAATTCTGCATAAGATCTCAAACTTTGTTGTTTTCCAGAGAAACTACATATAATTTTTTTTAAAAAAATTAGGTTTTGTCTTTCTGTCATCTCACTTAAAATATATGATTATATTTGTGATATTCACCTGAACATGTTTTGTGAAAGAAATTTATACCTGGACAATTTAAATGTTAATACATCTGAAGACTGGATTTAAAAAAAAAGCATAATTATTATAATGAAAGCATAAGCAAATCTTCCTTCCCATCTTCAAATGACTCCTTTCCTTCCACTTGCTCTCACTTCTGCACTTAAGGCAGAATATTGGTGTAGTGGTGTATACCGCTCCAATATGATATACATGGTATAACCACTGACATCACTAGATTAACTATGGATGTAGTGATGGTGTTGAGTTGGTTTGCTATAAATTAACCCCTCACATTTTATTTTTCTGAAATTTTTAATCAAAGAAAAAAAATCAGTAACCTATTATTTGTTTTTTGTCCTTTTTAAGGCTGACACTTTGTCTGCTCTTATTCTGACACCGACAAGAGAATTAGCTATACAGATAGAGAAGCAAGCTAAAGAGCTCATGATTGGTCTACCAAATATGAGAACTGTTCTTCTGGTTGGAGGATTGCCTTTACCGCCCCAGCTTCATCGCCTGAAGCAAAATGTTAAGGTAAATCATGTTACGCTGTATCCTTAAGGTCTGAATGAGCATTTAATGCAGTCAGAGAACCTGATTGAAATGGTGTCTCTATTTTACTGGCAATTTCCAGAATATCAGATATTATTTTCAAAGCTGGACCATAAAGGAAAAAGAAAATTAACTTTCCCCCCCCTTCTCCTTCATTCATTCACTCAGCAAATTAAAACTTCGTTATGAGTAAAACACCCAAACTTCATAAAACAAAATACAGTCTTGTGATACTATAAAAGTTGCAGTAAAGCAAGAGGTGGTCCATAATTCATTGCTTCCATCTTTACAAAGACAAAGCCTTTTAGCATAGAGAATTTTGTGGTATTTGCTCTCTAATGTTGCTGACAGTAATGCAGTTCCTTGTAGGACTCACAGTTCTTGCTCAAAGAGTTAAGTAACAGCTGTGGCTTGAAGAGTCTAGCACAGCACCATCTTGTACACTAATTTTACCCATTCCTGGATCTGCAAGTTTTCTTCAAAGTTACTCACATTTTAATCAAGTGATTGGATTACTGCAGTGTGCGTTCTACATGGGTCTGCCTTTAGTGCTCACTCAGAAGCTTCAGCTGGTCCAGAAAGCAGCAGCATAGGTAGTTCTGTATGTGCATTGATAGGTCCACACATAATACTTCTACTCTGCACCAGCTACCACATAAAGCAAGAGTCTTGGATTAGATCTCTTCTCCATTTCCACCCCCCTGAGTTTGTTCATAAAGATACGCTGATCAATAGTATTGAAGGCTTCTGAGAGATTAAGGAGAACCAGGATTGATGTACCATTTCCACCTAAGTTTACCATAGATCAGTAACAAATGTGATCAATGCTAGGCCCTTTTAACTGCAGCATGACACCCTTCTTAACAACCATCCCTTAAAATGAAAATGAAGACAGGCCAGAACTTATCCATCACAGTTTGGTTCCCAAATGGTTTCTTCAACTTCCTTAAATGCAGGCAGGATCACTCTTTCTCTTAAAAGTATTCACTTTTGGACACAGCCACATACCAACCAAGAAGGGCATGGATCTCAAATACTGGTAAACACAGAGGTCCAAGGAATCTGTCCTTTTTCTCCAGTAATAGGATCAAACTTTTCCCAGATAATCACTTCGATCCATGTCTCAACTACTTCCACAGAACCACTATATCCATCTCCAAGCAAATCTAAGTAATTTTATGTTCCATGTGCTGTGAAAAATCCTGTTTTTCAAATTTAAACATTTTTTTCACCTTTGATATTTGATTTAATAAGTTTGTTGGAATTTGTAATAACAATGAATTTATTTTCTATTATTTGTATTTCCTGCCTTTATTTTAGGTAATCATAGCAACACCTGGAAGGCTCCGAGAAATTCTAAAGCAATCCTCTATTCAACTTCATAATATTAAAATTGCGGTTGTTGATGAGGTAAGTGTGTATTATTTTTCAAAAAATGTGTGGATAGTCACTAGTGTAATGAGTCCTCTATTTTGAGGAGGGGAGTTAAATGACTCTTTTTCTTTACGGTAACTATGCATTGTAGACCACGGTGGGCAAAATATTACAGTTTTAATACTGTAGTTTATGCATGATTAGATTTTTAGCATGTTTGGATTAATTTAGCTTGACATGTAATTCAGTAGTATCTCATGACCTTTTCATCTGTCAACTTTTGAAGATAATGTTCCAGCAGTTACAAATTACAACTGAAGATTTTCTTGGCAAAGAGACAGCTGAGTATATAAAAGGGTTACTTTCACCTACTTTGGTGGGCATTGAAATAGATCAAATTTCAGTCCAGTTTCATGCTGGACTGTTCAACATAATTATTGTTGACAGAAGCAGTGGGCAGAAAAGAGACATAATTCGAGATACTGGGAATATGTACTTCCTAGCTAGGTTCTTTGTTACTCAAAGAAGCACTACTGTAATATGTATTTTCCACTACAACCGCTATCTAAAAGACTGCACTTTCTCTCTTTATGGGCATTGACATTCAGAACCATCAGCTAGCATGATTATTGCTGGGAGATGAACTTCTCACAATACTGAAATAGTTAAGTTTGGGAAGTGCTGATCTGAAAGCCCAGACAGATGTTGCTAATCAATGTAAAATAATGTTTTCACTCATCTTCAACAACAACAACAAAAAAAAACATTAATCCATTTTTTTTGTTTAAAATAGGTTGATACCATGTTAAAGATGGGCTTCCAGCAGCAGGTGTTAGAAATTTTGGAAAATATTCCCAATGATCATCAAACCCTCTTGGTGTCAGCCACAATGCCTTTAAGCATTGAACAGCTGGCAAGCCGACTTCTGCAGAATCCAGTGAAAATTACAGTCGGAGAAAAGAATCTGCCGTGTTCCAATATTCGCCAGATTATTTTGTGGATAGAAGAGCCTTCCAAAAAGAAAAAGCTTTTTGAAATATTAAATGTTAGTACTCTCATGGAAAGACAAATCTTTGTTTCTTTTCATCAACCATAAATATTTGGGGGGGGAAATGCGCTAGAACCATTGCTGTAATCAATTTTGTTCCTGGAAATGTAGCCATTAAAACCATAAATCTATTCTTCTTGGGCAATTTCTCTGCTGAAATATTGATAGTAGCAATCTTGTTGGTTATGTAGACTTGCATATTACTGCATGTATGTATGTATATGTATATATGTGTGTTATTTGGGGATGGGGCCCGGTAGGTGTGTGTGAACCTGTGATGATGGAAGCTATTTAAATTAAGTAACAGCTAATATTCAAAGAATTTATGGCCATACTCCAAGGCATTTTAGCTACGTTTGAATAGAAATCATGCTATGCTATACTGTACATAGTTTTCATAAGAGTGTTAAAAGAATTTGTATTGTGGCATGTTTCCTTCATAAGAAACTAAAACACACCACCTTTGGGCTGGTGAGAATTTAAACATCTCTTTTGATTTGGTCGGAATCCTCATGGTGTTAAAAGCATTTTAAAAAAACTATAGTAATAGAAAATAATTACTGATATTTGCATTCTTTTTACTATTCGAAAAATATTTGAAGCATTATTACTTCAGGCTTAGTAATATTGGAAAATAGTTGGATACTTTCTTTGCTTTACTTACCACCACTAAATCTCACGCTATTCCATTTATCTTTTTTTGGTTTTTTGGTAAATTAATTAATCTTTTTTTACCCTATGCTCACTGTGGTCTCCCTGTCCTCCTCTTTTTTAGGATAAGAAACTTTTTAAGCCTCCGGTACTGGTATTTGTGGAATGTAAGTTGGGTGCTGATCTTCTGAGTAATGCTGTTCATAAAATCACAGGTTTACAGACAACATCGATGCATGCTGAGAAATCACAGTCAGAAAGAACTGCAATTTTACAGGTTTGTAAACATCTGGGGCCTACCTTAAAACTAGCTAAATCTATGGTTAAAGAACTCTAAACCAGGGTTTCCCAAAGTGTGGTTTGAGGACTTCTGGGGTTCTGCAAAGTAAAATATTTCAAAATTTCTCAGTTTTAATTTCTAATATAGTAAATCCTCCAAAGCACCTGAATGCCAATCAAGGAATAATGGATGGAATCTGACCAAGAAGAGATTCAACCTAGAAATGAGGAGGAGCTTTCTGACAGTGAGAGCAATCAACCAGTGGAACAGCTTGCCTTTGGAAGTTGTGGGAGCTTTATCACTTGAGACTTTCAAGAAAAGTTTGGACTGCCAGAAATGGTGTAGGGTCTCCTGCTTGAGCGGGGGGTTGGACTAGATGACCTATAAGGTCCCTTCCAACTCTGTTAATCTGTTAAATATCGATACAGTAGCTACAACCCTTATAAACCAAAGCTCTTTGGGGTTCTCAGTCTTGAGACCAAAATATTTGAGAACTGTTCCTCTATACACGGTACACATAGCTATTAGGTAGAGAGTTTGAGATTGACCCCTTAGTGAGTTTCCTTTTAGATGAAAGTTATTTTTCATATCACAAAATATATCTGAAGATTCATCATGTTGGCTAAAGCAGCTATGGAATCAGGTTTGGGAATTTAAGTTCACAGGAAATGTCTCACAGGTAAAATACTTTCAACTTTATAAAATTACATAGACGCTTCTTTTTCCTTAATATTCAACTACTGTTTTTGTTTTCTTTGAAATGTATTCAGACTTTTTGCCTTTCTAATTTTGAAAGGTATATTTCTATTGATGAAAATAATGATTATATTTTCCTTGTGCTAGGGATTATTGCAAGGGAAATATGAAGTTGTAGTAAGCACCGGAGTCCTTGGGCGTGGACTTGACCTTGTCAATATTAAGCTGGTGGTGAATTTTGACATGCCATCTAGCATGGATGAATATGTGCACCAGGTAAATACACTTTTTGATTTAAAAGGCATAGTGTAATATTGAATGTTTCAACAAAAAACAAGCCTCATTGCTCAAAAGTCCTACAAAGTGCTTGATGATACAAAATGGACCGTGGAAGAAGGACTTTTCAAATTAGAAGTTCACTCTTGAGTACATTACACATTTTAAAGAGTGCCTAAAGAGCTATGTTCTGTATCATGCTATAGGTATAAACAATGAATTGTAGTTTTCCAAGCACATTTTGAAGAAACAGGTAAGAGAACCAACATTCATTTCAATATCTATGGAGATTCTCAATCATCCAGGTCAGTGGGTCCCAAAGGTGCTTTTCAAAAGGCAACTGGATTTAGCTTTTTCTTGAAAATATTTTGCAAAAGTGGAATGTTTTCAAGAAAAAAACCTGAGAAAGTCCAGTTGATTTTTGAAAGGCACTTTTGGGTACATTCATTTAAACAATGTCTTTACTAAAGCTAATTAAAATACAGTGAGCAACATTGTTTTGTGATGTGTCAATTACTCTGGCAAAAACCCCCTGAAGTAGCTTACGTGATCATAAAACATGAAAACGTGATTTATTTTGTTAGTTGCTTAGTATTATTGTATCTATTTGTTACACTGTTTTTGTTTTTTAAATTTTGCTGGTCATTAACCAAATAAATATTGCACTGTATTGTATTGTCCCTTTGTCCATGACTGAAATGTTAGTCAATTTAATCATTCGTAATTATATATATATATATATTGTACAGGGAGTCCTTGACTTATGGCCATTTGTTTAATTATGGTTTGAAGTAACAACAGCTTCAGAAAAGTGACTTACGATCTGCCTTTGAAGTTACCACTGTGCACATGATTGCAATTCAGATGCTTGGGAACTGGCACATATTTAAGACAGTTGCAGTGTGTTGTCATGTGATTGCGATTTGCAACCTCACTTAGCTCCCAACAAGTAAAGTCATTTGAGGAAACCAGGTTTTATTAATAGTCAAATGATTCATTTAACAACTGAATGATTTAGTTAACGGTGAAGTAATTTGCTTGAACTTTTATGATAAAAACAGTTGTAATATTCAGGTCCAGTTGTGTGATGACTTGCTTTATGATCACACTGGCGTACAATGGAAATTTTGGTTAGAATTGTGGCTGCAAGTCGAGGTCTATCTGTATAGTTACCTATAACATTTATCGTTGATTTTAAGTACCTTTGCTTTTCCTTTTTTAGGTTGGAAGAGCAGGTCGGTTGGGTCACAATGGAACTGCAATTACATTTATTAATAATAACAGCAAGAGACTTTTCTGGGATGTGGTAAAGCGAGTTAAACCAACTGGCACCATTCTCCCACCTCAGTTATTAAATTCTCCATATTTACATGACCAAAAGCGGAAAGAA
This sequence comes from Pantherophis guttatus, assembly GCF_059756535.1. Taxonomy (NCBI): domain Eukaryota; kingdom Metazoa; phylum Chordata; class Lepidosauria; order Squamata; family Colubridae; genus Pantherophis; species Pantherophis guttatus. The sequence continues at coordinate 91,540,837 of NC_142065.1, forward strand.
CAATTGAGGAGCAAAGATCATCAGAGTAATCTTGTAACTGGGGATAATCTTATGGACATTATTAGAAAACATGATAAAAGTACGTCTCAAAAGTAACAGGCTATATTTAAAAATATAATTTGTTTATGTTAACTTGTTTTATATACAAAATTTTAATCCATTTCTATGGATGTGCTTCAATAAAAACATAAGTTTGTAGCCCCATTAATTCAAAATGAGAGAGTTATGCAAGATATTTTTTTTTCCATTTAAAACGATGTTTAATTTTGGTGAGAGCTGACAGTTTATACATCTCCATACTTATGAGGTATCAAGAGTGCTATTTTAGCAAGAGATTAATTTTGTTAACTGGAGATAATGATTTATCTTTGGTCATTTTATACAGTATTTCATTAAGGGCTTAGACCTCAGGTTAAATGGCAAAATACATATGTATTTTCAATGGCTGGGTTTAGTGCAATATATGTAGAGAAACGGAATCAGGAAATCTCATTCACCGTTACCAAATATTACAGAATTCCATATATTCATTTATTTATTAGCAAATAATCCTGCCAAATCTGAGGGTAAAGGTGGTATTTAAGCAGTCATGATCTAATTTAAGATGTGCCTGGTGAACTGAAATGCTTTGTGCAAAATAAGCAATTAGTTCTGAATTTATTTCTTGAAGTGGCTAGTTAGAGCTTGGAAAAGCAAAAAACTGTAGGAAGCATAGAGAGTAACTGAAGTATGGATTAAAATAAAGGCTCTGCTAGTGTTAAACTTATTTAAAATGTACATTTAAGTTCAAATTCAAAAGATGTTGAGACAAGAAACTGGTCAAATACTTCTGAAAGATATTATTTATTCAGTTGTATCTGTTAGGTAGGATTAAGGGGCAGGCCCATTATAGTACAGGGGAGATTAATCTTTTTTTCTTACAAGTAATTATTTCCAGTCCCAGTTCAGACTGATAGTTAATTGGGCAAATAAATTCAATTTACATGTTTCAGATTTCTTGCCTGGACAGGAAGGGCCTCCGAAATTGAAAAGGGGCAGAAAGATCGTGATTCTGAGCCAGCTATTCTTTTTCTCCCATTAGAGTCTGGATTAGTTACCTATTCAATTTAGTAATGAGAAATCTCTAGAATGAGTAATTGTACCCATTGAGTTTCTTGTTTTGACATTAAAACATGCAAAGATTATTGGCTACCTGACTGAACAGTAATACAAGTGTACAGAAGAACTGCAGCAGCATACATATTTAACACACAAGTAGTGTGAGCTTCAATTTTAGGCATCGTTAATGGAGGCATATCAGCAACAGATTTCTAGTTTACCAAATCTTTGCAAGACAACATCTAGCCAATAATGAGTGTTGAGCTAGATCAGACTTTCCCAGTCTGGATATTTTCAAGATAGGTGGACGTTAATTTCTCAGATTTTTGGCAGTATTCATGTTGGCTGGGAATTCTTTTGATTACATCTGCACATTGTTTATTTATTACAAATAATTATATACTTGCATGGGCCTATGGAGGACATAGAGTTGAGTTGGGGAAAGCTGGATGAGACTGACCCAACAGTTCACCTCAGTATAAAACAGCTTAAAATGAATATTGATGATTACAGTGGAGGTAGAGTGCTTTTAAAAAGAAAAAAAGGAGTACAAATCTTGAACTTGAGATACACTGACTGAATTGTGCAATCAAATTGGTGTCAACTCTTACCAAACACATAGATAGACTACTTCCAGCATGTCCTTCAGGTCTTCCAATGGTGCTGTAATTAAATCCATTTTGTTGCTATTCATCCATTTAATTGCTTATTTGTACCCTATGACTATCATTAAGTATTGTACCTTATGATTCTTGACGAATGTATCTTTTCTTTTTATGTACACTGAGAGCATATGCACCAAAGACAAATTCCTTGTGTGTCCAATCACACTTGGCCAAGAAAGAATTCTGTTCTATTCTATTCTATTCTATTCTATTCTATTCTATTCTATTCTATTCTATTCTATTCTATTCTATTCTATTCTATTCTATTCTATTCTATTCTATTCTATTCTATTCTATTCTATTCTTTCTAATTCTATTCTTCTCTTTCATTTCATCTTTTCAAGCGTTATAGACTTCTCAAGTGATATCTACCTACCTACCTACCAACCATCAAACAAACTGTCTATAAAACCCATGTTATAAAGCTGTATGAGTTTTTAATTGTCACATTTTTTAATTTGTAGAAGAAAAATGGCATTCTATTTTGCTTTACTTTTTAATGAAATTCAAATAAAGAGTTAATATTTTTATTCTACCATGATCTAACCCTTTATTTAGATTTTGTTTAATAAATTTGTATTGTCCTAGTTTTATAAAATTAAGTGTCTTAATGTGAAAAAAGGAAACTGAAAAATTTGAAAAAATATATGCTAATTTAGACCATAACTGACTCTTGCTAGCCACTCTCAAGGCTCTACTTTCATCTAATTAAAAGATGGCTTTAGAGACACTTAGGGATTTGAAAGGCTGCTCTTATATTTATTTATTGGTTTGTTTGTTTAGCATTTAGCATGAAAGACATGGATAGCAGTAAAGCTGTATAGAAAGAACATAATAGTGTGATACACATAATATGCAGATGTATGGTCAATTTTGTAAGGTATGAGAAATTCAATAAGTTATATGTTAAATTACAAATTCCATTTTAAAACCTGGTGAATTCTGATATCCCATACTTATCAATTGGGAGGTTTAAATCCAGGAACCCACCCCCTTCCAATATCTGCACAGCAGTTGTGCAATAACTGCAGAAACTGGCAGAAAGGAAACTGGATTAGTGAACCTCCAGGCTCCAGAAAGAATATAACTGACCCTATCCAAAAATTAGCAGATTTTGATGCTACCCGCCAGTGCTGGAGAACCAGTGCTGGATTCACAATTTATCTGCCAAGACTCTCTCTTTAACTGGGGCAGAGTATCTTCCCCTCAATGTGAATGAATGCAGTGCTCCCTGGCAGATACTGATCATATTCTACCTAGCTGCCATCTGAGAGCTTATATAGGACGACGACAAGTAGACTTCCTCCAATTACCGTAACAAATATTGTGCTTAATTGGATAAATGTCCTAGATATTAACATACAATACTTATTTTCTCTTTATGAACCAACACATTTTAAAATGCTTTTAATTTTAATTTTCTAATAACTGAGTTACAGCTCATTTCTTTGCAACGCCATGCAAGGACCATCAGTGCTTTTTAAAGACTGTTTGGCATTCTTTAAAGTGTTGCATCATCTGCATAGGTAGAATAGACATCTGTCTTTCAAGCAAGTTTGGAGGAGAGAAAGATCATGTTAGAAAAAAAGAATGGAAAGGGTTAGTTGAAAATTGTTGAAAATTGGACATTAGATAGGAGTGCCTGAATGGTGACACCATCCTGTTACCTAATTATTAGCCTCTGATATACAATCACAAGGCCAATTGAAGCCAATTATAGCTGGACTTAGGTATCAACTTGTATAACTTAACAAATATATCAGGAAATGAAATTTAAACGCATACACACATACCAATTTAAGGTATAATACATTTTATGTTATCTTCCAAGGGACTCTTAAAGATATCAAATAATTTATTGTTATTAATTCTGTACACACACACACCCCTATTCATATGGAGATTTAAAGAAATTAATATTTTTCTCTTCGACCATATGCTAGTTTTCTACATTTCCAAACATCTGAAATAAAGTTTGGGATGTCCATTTCGCAGTTGCAGCTTTCTCTTATGTACATAGAAAAGAGTGATTTTTATTACTGAGATTTCGGGCACAAGCAGCAATTTTATTTAGTTTTACCGTTGAAAGTTAAAAGAATAGAAAAGCCACCCTGAAGCAGTTCCTGTAATTTTTCAGCCGGCTCCCTTTAGGGATCTTCCCATTAAAATGGGGAAGAGAGAAAAGCATTCAAGTACCAGGCTCAGGTACTCGACTCATTTAGCATTTAGTCTCGGTTGTCAGCAACGGGAAATGTTCACTTCAGAACCAGAGGTGTCGCTATAGCGCCCGAGCAGTGATTCTTTGACTACGTCAGGTCTTCTCCGCTTTCGGAGCCGCGTGTGATGTCATGCAACCTCTCCACCAATAGCAAGCATCGCGGCGCATTCGAAAAAGAGAGTCGGAGGTGCAGCTGAAATGGTAGTCTGTTGGTTTAATGTCGAAGGGCAGGTAAGCAGTAACGCGCGAAAAAAATCACTTCTGGACGTGCCTTCCCCTTCTTTACTCGAGGGATTGTTTATTGACTTGCTAGATTTCTATAGCCCGCCGCTTCTTTAATTGGGTCTGTTTTGAAGCACGCTTTTTTTTTTTTTTTTTGGCATGCGAGAAATACTTTAAAGAGAAAACGAAGCCCCGTTATTGTTTCTTCTAATGCCGGGTTTAGGAACTGGAGAGTTCCCAAATATCTCAATGCAATTTTAGTGCAAATGCCATCGTCCGTACTCCCTACAGATGGTGGGAGTTGTAGGCTAACAACATCCGGAGATTCAGAAGTGCCTATCCTTGTTCCAGTTCAGAGTTTTTCAAAGTTGGCAACTAAGATGTGTGGACTTCAACTCCCAGAATTCCCCAGTCCACATGCTAGCTAGGGAATTCTGGGAATTGAAGTTCACCCATCTTAAAGTTGCTAAGTTTGAAAAACATTTTTTTTAGTCCCTTCAGGAAGGATTTCTTTAATTTGAAAACTCTGTCAGGTGTTTTTTTTTTTCTTAGTGAATTTTAAGGAATTATAATTTGATACCAACTTTATGATCGTGGATCAAGCATTCAGGCCTTTTCAAAAACAATATCAATAACAGATTGATTGAGATCAAAAGATGGGGTTTGTACAACTTTCATAATTGTACAGTAGTTTTATAAGCCTGATTTGCAGAAACTCCCCTTTCCATGCAATCCATCAATGTATCATTTGCTGCTATATTGTAATGAATTCACTATTCTGAAGTACTGTGTTTTAAGAGGTAAAAATGATTTTCACGTTTCTTCATTTTTAAAGAAAAGCAGATTGAAAGTTTGATTTTTATATCCCATTTACATCTCAGTCTGCTGTATACTTTTTCAGTAGAAACACTCATTTTGTGGAGTATCCTTTCTCTGGAAGAAGAGAGATTCCTGTCTTTGATACATTTTGTAAGTGGGTTCCAAATCTTATTCCACTGTGAATTTGGACATTAGCTTACAGTAGTTTAATTTTATCCTTGATTTTTGAGAAAAAAGATATTATAGGTAGTCCTTCACTTATACCGCCATTCATTTAGTAATTGAAGTTATAGCAATAATGAAAAAAGTGACTTTTAACCATAGAAATTTCCCCATGGCCATGTGATCAAAATTTGAGTGCTTGGGTAACTGGTGTCCTGGGGTCATGTGATTACCATTTGCAACTGTCCCAGCCATCTTCAAACAAGCAAAGTCAATGTGGGAAGTTGGATTGCTTAATGACCACATGATTCAATTAACAACCATAGCAAAAAAAAAAAAGTTGTAAAATTGAGTGTAACTCAGTTAACCACTTAACACCTGCTTTGCTTAGTAACAGAAATTCTGGGTTCAGTTATGCTCATAAATTGCAATATGTTAATTGCATATGCTTTATAATTTTCTTTGCTTTAGCTTTGTTGTACCCTATTTGAATATGTTAGGAATAAGGAAGATTATAAATATTGTAAAATAGATGATAAATATGATTTAGTCAGAAACAAATGCCACCAGTAATAAGCCCTTTCTAGCAGTGCAGTCTTATTTGAAATTTAAGAGGTATTTATAAGCTAGAATTATTAGTTATTTGATTGCTACCACCTACAATCCTCACACTTTATTTTTGATTTTTTTTCACCTGAAAATAACAATGTTTTTTTCTTTTTTTACAGATGCCATCATGACATCTTTTGTTTACATTATAAAGAAAGTGAGATTAGATGCCAATTCTTTTTTTCAGGCAGACCTTATATAGAGATAATTACAGTTCTACAGTTGGAGTTAGTAGTATTTAGTCTTAATGTCTATTGTTTCTATTCCTAAGAAAAGCCACGTTAGTGAGCTTGATGGATCTTCACAAAAACAACCCTCAGGAAATGTCTCTTCAACATCTGGATTTGGACAACAATTAAAACCACATGTATTAGAATATGAGAGAACCAGTTCACTTTTACATCCTTTGAGTAAGACTAAAGAAATAAATAGAACCTATGTGGTTTCTGCCTGTAACAAATTGTCCAGTGCTTTACCTGCATATACATCAGAAATCAAGATGACCCTCCAAAGAGGAAGAGCAATGAGGAAAGGAGAATCCAATATAGATAAAATCCATGGCAGTGATAGTACACTAGTGGAAGAAAGATTAACCCTCCAGCCCCGAATTGTAACTAGATCAACTGAGAAATCTAGGACAAATAATATTTATGAACCTAAAACAGAAAATGCTGGATACTTGCCACTGAAAGGTAATAATGCTCCATTTTCATCCAAAGGCAATAACAGTGATATTTTACTTATTAAGGCTACTGGGAAGACAAATTATAGTAATGTTACTGGGAATGTCACACCCATAAAACCCAGGACGCCTGCTACTTCTAAAAATCAAAATGAGATTTCTCGATTGTTACTCTTAACCACAACTACTCCTAATGGTAAGATATCAGCATTAAAAACATCTGGAAAGTTCAGTAAATCAAATGATATGGAAAACCGGCAGAATAATGTTACTAAAAATGAATATTTGGAAAGGCAGAAGACACCAAGGAAAAATACAGCAGAAGTATTTAAATCGACTGTTCAGTATGCCAAGACTCCTGCCACTTCTGCCTTAAAAAGTAGGATGGCTTGCTTTCAAGTCTCACAAAAGGAAAGCTGTGGTGCATTCACTCCAAGCAAAATGGGAAAGATCCAAGAAAATACCACATATGCTCAACCAGCTGCTTCAGTTAAAGAAGACAGCATGAAGCAGAACGTGCCCTTTAAAGACAATCCTTTGAAAATAGAAAATAGTAAAGTGACTGTGGCTGTGAGAGTACGGCCCTTTAGTTTCAGGTAAGTCTTTGCACAGATCGTTGTAGTTGTACCCAGGCATTATCTTCTTTCAAGATGATGATAATCATGGACACCCTTGAAGTGATGTACAAGAGCTATCCAATTTTATTCTTCTTGTCTCTTTCCCTAGTCCAGGGTTTCTCAAATTCAGCAACTTTTTAAGGTCTGTGGACTCCAACTCTCAGATTTCCCCATCCAGCATGTTGGCTAAAGAATTCTGGGAACTGAAATTATATAAATTAAAGTGTTTGGGATTGACAAACATTGTTTTAGTCTACTAGCAAAATTAATCTCCAGCTTTTTGCAATGCTTTATAATGGCTTCCATATTTCTTTTTTTAAGTCTGCGTAGTTTTGGGTAGGTTGGAGACACATTTGGTCCCAAACCAACCAGCACCATAACTCCATTTCTAGTAGGTATTATTTTGAACCTCAGGAGTTTAGGTGCCTTCCCTAACAATATAGAACTAGTGATTCAAGTCCAGTTCCAGCAGAATAATACACTGCAGATTTGGCAGCAGAAAAACCATGCTTTCTTTGCCTTCCCCTGCAGGTTTATTTTGAACAAAATAAATACTAAACCTACTGAAATGTCCTAGTGAATTCACATTTATTTTATATTGTTGTATGATGCTAAATATTAAATATGCTTTCACTCAATATTTAAATGTATTCTTTTGTGTAGTGGACATATAGTTGCATTGCATCAAGTTCTATTTATTTTGGTTTTATTGCATATATTTGATCTTGATTCTATTTTATTTATTTGCTTGTTTGTGAGATTATATTTCACATTTCATTCAGTAGCTCAAGGTGACGTACATTATGTTTTTCCCTATATTTCCTTGCAACAACCCTATGAGCTGACAGAGACTGATTGCTCAAAGTTACCAAGTGATCCTCATTGACTGAAGCTGAATTAAAACATGGAACTTTCCAGTACAGAAAGTCCTCGGCTTACGACCACAATTGAGTTGTAGAATACTGCAACCATTGTAAATATGAGTCAGTTGCCAAGCATCTGAATTTTGATCACATGACCATGAGGATGCTGCAATGGTCGTAAGTGTGAAAAATGGTCATAAGTCACTTTTTTCAGTGCCGTTGTAATGTTGAACGGTCACTAAATGAATTGCAAGTCGAGGACTACCTGTACCAGGTGTAAGTACTACATCATGATGGTCCTGAAATAATTTCATCCAAGACCATTTCATATCTGAATTATAAGGTTCTGATGGTGTAAAATCTTAAGATATCAGTACAATTTATTAGTCTGTTATTCTGGTTTAGATAAAGAAAAACACATAAAGAAAAATTATACTAATGTGAAAACTACTATAAAATGATATTCCTGATCATGATAGTTTTTATCTTTTCACAACTCATATCCCAAATGTGATCCCCTATACACTGTAGTTCCTAGAATATTAGCTAGATAAATATAAATTGTTAGTTTTCATACTATTATAGATCTAATATGTTGAGTGTTTACCTCATTGCAAATTACATTTTTTGTGTGTTTTTATTTAGAGACAGAAATGAAGAATCTGTCCAAGTGGTTTCAATGGAAGGGCAAGAGACTGTTGTTCATCATCCGTCTACAAAACAAATATACAGTTTCGCCTTTGACTTTTCATTCTGGTCTTTTGATAAGAGCCTTAACTATGCAAGCCAAGAAAAAATATACCAATCTTTGGCAATGCCTCTGCTAGAAACAGCCTTTGAAGGATACAATGCTTGCCTTTTTGCATATGGGCAGACTGGTTCTGGAAAATCTTATACGTAAGTTGAGTTGGAAGGGAAAATTTGAAAGGCAGATGAGGATCAGCAGCATTCAATATATGTTGCCTTTGACAGTGATCTTTAACTAATATTTTTTACTAAAATATGATTGCATCAGTTGAAATCAATGTAATCCATGAAACTAAGATAGAACCTCAGCTAGTCTTTGAGGGGCCATGAGTCTCTTGTTGTTTCTTTGCTACAACTGATTATTAACATGTTTAATCCTCTCTAGAATATAATTAAAATAGAAGGCAGCTACCCAGTGATAAAATTTCACACAAATCCTTCTGAGAATATGATAAAAATGCACATAGTGTTGTAAATTAGGGGTAGAATAATACGGCGGCAGAGAGACTTTAAAGCAGGAGTTTAACCAGAAATTCCTTGAAAACGTTACGAATGTACTACTAAATGGTCTCAGGCCACCATCTTTTGGGTTGGATGCACAAATTGTGCTAGGCCTTAGATTCTTTTAAGTGTGGTTTGCTGGATAAATAAGAGTTAGCTGAATTCATGTAACACATTAAGTCAAAAAGGAGAAAACATATTTTGATTCAATTTACTGTTGAACCACTTTTTGTCTTGGACATCTGTTAGCAATATAGAAGTAGTAATCTTGCTCTCCTTAAAAGGCATATTGTAAAGATGGTTGTAACAAGGTATGTGAGATCTTTTCAAAATGCCATACAAGTATTATTAACAGGAGTATTAATACAAGTTCATTGCATTAATAAGCAATACAATAAGTGCCAAGGGTGTGTAGGAGTTTAATCACATGTTTAGAAGCTATAAATAACTGCTCTTCTATATGATTCAGAATGAATGTTAAATTTCCAGCTGTAGTTAGAAAGTCATAGCTGAGCTGAGCATCCTCTGAAATCATTCTCCAAAACATAGGATCCCCCCCCTCCCAAACTATGAAGGAGAGAACAGCCAGCCTTTAAGGTTGGTACTTTTCAATAATTGGCAGTCTGATGTTGGCTAAAGTAGAAATGAGGCATTGGATGTACGGAGAAGTTGGGTGGACCTCCTTTTCTAAATAAATATATAAGGACAAAAACCTATTCTCTTTTGTTTCTATCTTGCCAGCAGTAGCTTAGCAGCACATTTGCTTGTTTTCAGGATACTCTAATTTTGGAGTATCCAAGAAGGAAGGCAAAATTTCGTTGCCTTATTATATATGTTATCAGATATATTTACTATTATATCATTTGAAGATAAAATCTGCAAGAAGTTCCTACCTTTGTTTAACCAGAAAGAGAGAGAGAGAGAGATCATTTATTAGTTTAATGAGAATTAAACTTATTTTTTTTTAATGCTAGAAGATTTTTCAGTATTTCTGATTCTATAGAACAATTCAGATTTCTTTAAGTTGTTTTTTTTTTAAGCCTTGACCTCTTTTGTATGGAGAATGATTTGAAGAAATTCAAAGGTGGTCTGCTGAATTAAATATATTTAAATTGTCATTACAGCATGATGGGTTTTGATGATGATGAACGAGGAATAATACCGAGATTCTGTCAAAATCTTTTCTATCAAATAGCAGAAAAAGAAACAGAACAGGTACTGCAATGCTTACATCCTCATCAGTTTGGAATTGAAATATTTTTTTTAGCCTGTAATAATTAAGTGTGCATTTCATCATTAGTTTCTGGAATTCAGATGCAATTAAAATAAAATTTCTTCATAATAGTGCTTCAGCTGTGATGAGTCTTCCTTAGCTGAGGTAGATAGAAGCTAACATTTATAAAAGTGCATATAAAGAACAATGGGATGCGGGTAAACTTTATGCCATCTAAAGTCTCTTATGAAAAGTAAAACTTAACTTCAGATGCATGCTAGGATTTTTAAGTTTTTAGTTTGTAGACTTGATACATGTTATCAAAAGTATTATTTATTTATTTATTAGTCACATTTTTATGCGACTAGTATGTAGTCAAATAGCATCAGAAACCAATTCTATTCCTTCAGGTGAAAGTTTTTACATACTGCGCTTTTATTTCATCCAAGACGCATATATTAAAACAGTTTCGCAAGCATTATAAAGTTGGATCACCAACCTCACAGTTTGGCTAGTATTACAGAAGAATGTGTCTTTTGTAAAAAGTGAACAAAACATGCTTACAACTGTATCATTGTAAGCCAGGGGTGTCAAACTCAAGGCCCGTGGGCCAGATCCAGCCCAAGGGGTGCTTAGATCTGGCCCGTGGGGCTGCCCTGGAAACAGTGAAGGACCGGCCTGTGGTGCCTCTGCCAGCGAAAATGGAGCTCGGGAGGGCCTCCTGCAGCCCGCTGCCAGTGAAAACATCCACCCTCCACCCACCCGCTCCCCAACCCTGATGCTGCCTCAATGAAATCGAGTTTGACATCCCTGTTTTAAACCATTACTGACTGGGGTAGAAAGAAACTTCTGAGATAATGATCCTTGATTATTGTTTATCCTAGAAATTGTTAGGGTCTACATTTATACATTTAGCCATTCATCCTAATTAAGATATTAGCATCTTATTTTGGAAAAGGGTTTTAGGCTGTGAGATTGATGTCTTAAGCAACTGTAAGCTCTTCTGTCCTCCAATGGAGCAATAAGGCACAAATGTTTGGTTTCATCCTCTCTGTGGAGATTCTCTGAGTCATAAAAATTCCTTGGATCACACTTTTGCAGCTTCCACTATCATATAGCCAGCTTTATTTTCCCAAAGTTCTTGACCAGCAATCAAACTTTTCTTCTTACTATTAGACTACTTATCATCTTGAAATCAGCTACTTTGAAGTCTATAATGAAAAAATTCATGATTTGCTTATCTTCAGAGCTGAAAATGGAGAGAAGAAACAACCTGTAAGTTAAAATGTTAATTTTAAGTAATTAGTCGTGGGTTATTTTATTTTTCTATCTGTTATTTTGTTCTATTATTCTGTTTTAACTGTTACTTTTAAAGCTTAATTTGCATGCTGTTTTGCCTGATGCAATTCTTACAGTGAAGTATATTAATATTTTTTGTAGTTTATAAATAAAATGTAAAGTGAAACAACTTTTTTGAGAATTTTCACATTTTTATTGTGTTTTACTGAGATCTTAATGTTGTACTCTGCCTGTATGTGAATTGGGTGGCCACATAAAATTGTTTGGTAAATAACTAAAAATAATTAATTCTTTTAAAACATTCACATTTCTAATCAGCATTTTTTTTTTAATTAAAAGCTTCGTGTAAGAGAACATCCAGTCTTTGGGCCATATGTGGAAGACCTGACAGCGTAAGGGATTATCCAATGATGCCTTTTCTCTGATAGAATGGTATCTGCCAGGAGAAATTATTTCTTCCTGTTTTCTCCAAATCTGCTCTTGAATTGGTTTGGGGAATATGCACAGTTATAAGGAGGGGACTTAGAATTGATAGGAAGCTTGATTGTGCAAAGAAGAAGTATCTTTAGATATTCTTGGATTAGCCCATACATTTTACTTTCTGAATTTTTCTGTGAGTGCCTGGGTGCTGAACTGCAGTTTTATTTGATGATACAAAATATAACAAGAAGTTTACCCTTATTTCTTAGCTGTTGTAAATAATGAAATTCAGTCCTCAACTAATCAAATTTCCTGTGGATATTCTCTCTCTCATTAACTTCCTTCTGTTCTCCAGACTTCATTTTATTTTACCCACTGACCTTTGGGGTCCTGTTTCCAAATTGATATCTACTATTTAGACTTCCAATAGAACAGCCATCCATCTTGATTCTCCTTAACTTGTCCCCTTGATCAGTTTTCCAGACCTCAATCTACCCATTGGGGATTCTCCTCCTTAGTCAATTATAAACTCTTGTGTAGTCCAACATTTTGCTTTGTTGTTCTACTTAGAAGATAGATTGCAAATATTTATTTTGTAATCCCATTTAATTGGTTCTTGTAGTCCAACTAGCAAGTAAAAAATAAATGTGTCTGTAAACTATGAGCAAGTATGCCAGAATGTGTTTATTGTTCTGTATCTATATCTGTATACTAATACTACATTATACTATTAGAACTAAGAAATATAATTTAAGCAGTTTGCTTCATATGTGTCAACATTCATTTTTCTGATTAGATAAAATTATCCCTTTTTTTTTTAGGAATGCTGTTAGTTCTTACTCTGATATCCAGGTAAAATTTTGTTACTTAAATATAAATTATGAATCTTTCAATAGAATGTATGAAGATATAACCATTAACTAGTAAAGAAAAGATTATAGAATAACGGAGAGAGAGTATGTTACATTATACTGACTTTTGTGTGGTATTAAAATATTTGAACTCATAATAAGTACTGGCATTTTAGCAGAAAGTTCCTTGCATTATCAGTATTTTTTAATTCATTTTCTTTACAAACTCAGCAAGAATTTGAGAAAGACTGTTTTTTATTTGCATACCGTATAATTTCAAGAGGAAACTCTCTTTAAAGAAGACATAACAGATGACAAACATAAAATACAAATTTTAGGGCTGCAGTTCAAAAACTATTTGGGCAAGCAACTCTGCTTGTTTCTCCTGTATATATAAAATAGCATATGGAAGCCTTTTTAAAAAAATCAATGCAACTATTTGCTTCCCTATTTACCCTCCAAGATGAGACCGTCCATTCTTTACCAAAAAGAATCTAGTAATTTGTTATTATTGTTATACTACTGATATGTAAATTTGGACCTGGGGAAGAGTGAGTAATAGAAGATTGAGGAAAGCTTCACTTTAATGTGTAGACCAATTGAAGGCTTGGGAAGACAGCAGAACTCAACTGAAGTGGGAAAGGCAATGAGAGATAGGCTTCACCTATTTCTCTAAGGGGCCAACAAGATGCTATTGCATTTATGCCAGATAGAGATGATTTAGGTACCTGTTTTTCCAAATGAATATTTTTAAATTTTGAATGTGTTATTAAATTAAAAGATAGTAATCTATGATAGCTAAGTTCTATATGTATGTTATATCTGTTTTATTCACATTAGCTGTTCTCATGCTTATTTTGAAGTAATAATGGGATACAAAGTGCTTTTAAAACATTTGCACCTCCTCTCTTTTCATCAGAATTGGCTCCAGCTAGGAAATAAGCATAGAGCTACTGCTGCCACTGGCATGAATGACAAGAGTTCTCGATCTCACTCTGTTTTCACATTAGTGATGACACAAACCAAGGTATTATGAGCACTGTCTTAAAAGGTGGTGTATATGTTGTGTACATGTGCTGGTGGTGGCTTTATCATAAGATTTTTCAAACATTCAAAATGTTAATGAACTAACTTCCTTTTCTGAAGGAGATTTGCTTTTTAACATGGATATAGTATTATAACTGAAAATGCAAAGAATCTGCAAGCTCTAATAATAAAAGTCACGGAGTACAGTGCAAATAAATAAAATTAAATATAAAGAACATCAGTGACAGGTATAACAACCAACCTTAAAATTGACAACGGAGATATCAAAGTAGTGGACAGCTTCTTCCTTTTGGGATCAATCATCAACAGTAAAGGAACAAGCAGTCATGAAATACTTACAGACTAATACTTGGGGTACAGCCTTGAAGGCCTTGAAATAGATAGTATGACATGTCTGTAACTATAAAGATCAGAATAGTGCAAGGCATGATGTTCCGTATGGTCTTCTAGGGAGGCAGAAGTGGAGTTGAGAGAAGCAGGATGTGACAAATACTGATTATTTTGGTGTTGGAGAAGATTCCTGAGAATACTGTGGGCATTCAAAGAAACTAACTAAAATGCAATAAAACCTTTCAGAATGTAGTAAAACTTTATTGCTCTAATAATAATAACCAGTACCATCACAATAATAATCAAAATAATGATAGCAGAATATCATCGGCATTGACAAGTTCACCATCAGTCAATTGCAAAAGGTAGTTTTACTTCAAATTGCTTACATCCTCTGATGATATCTGTAACCCCATCAAACATCCACATCTGCCGATGCCTATGCCAGGTTTTTTGGAAGGATTCAATAGGTAGACAAAAATGCCAAGTATAGTCTGAACAACTGGCTGACAGTGACAAGTCATGATAGCAGGCATCCAAATACAGATAACTATTGTAACTCCCCCAAGGGTCTCTGGAAAACCTTCATTTTAAAAAGTTGTTCAAAGACCATCAGCAAGGGGCCATTCTAATTGCTAACAGCCTCTCTCATGAAAAAGCAGCATCTTCTGGCCTCAGCATCTCTCATTTCATGAAATAATGATGAGGTTGAAGGTACCTGGAGCAACTTTTACTCATGGTAGGTTGGTTCCTTCAAATTTCTCTCCTTCCTGCTTACTTGTCCACATCATACTTCACTCAGATGGATTCCTTAATATAAAGAGTGAATTTTCTAGGTGTGTAGGCAGGTGCAGTAAATAAATCATGGGAAACCTAATGAAGTTAGAATTTTATTTGGACTTCTCTGGATCTGCTTGAGTACCAGAACTGTTTGCAGGGGAGCAGCCAAGAGGTCCCAAATCATAATTATAACCATGAATAAAAGCTTTGCCACTCTGTATTCCCTCCAGGAATACAGATAGTTCTCAATTTACAATCGCAATTGAGCCTGGAATTATGAATATAAGTCATGTCATTTGTTAAGCGGGTCATTACATAACTGACCTTGTTTGATGACATTTTTTTGCAGTGGTCATCCAGTGAATCTTCATAGTCACTAAATGAATACACTATTAAGAAATGAGATGGTGGTTAAGCAAATCCATTGTCTGCAATGGGCATTTTTTTGGCCAGAAACAGTTGTTTCTGGCAAAAAACATTGTAAATCATGATCACATGACTATGGGACATTGCATATGGCTGTATATGCAGGCTGGTTGCTGAGTGCCCAAATTGTGATCATGTGACTGGGGGGGGGCAGCCATTGGAACTTTGAATCTTGATCAAAAGTACCTGTTTTAACAGGGTTCTCCAAAATTTCAAACAACAATTTATTGTTACAATCTGAGACCAGACCAGAGAACAAATAAAAGAACTCAGCGTATATACACTTACAAATTCTAGTATAAAATAATAAATAACAACTAAAATCTATAATAAAATCCAGTCTGTCAATTATACATGGTCTCACTATATGATAGTTGCCATCCCTAAACTGTGTGGTCCATTGTAGGTTCAATGCTAAAAGGGAAATGACTAAGCAGTGCAAAGGATTTTTGTTATACAATATCGCTATGGTGGAGAAGACACGTGTTTGCGATGAATCCTCAGTGCTGCTGTGCAGAATCTGGCCACCTGCGCTGTAGTTATGGACTGTTCATCCTTAAGCAGCCACTGAAGATAGGTAGTGTCGGAACAGCCAGGATACCTAGCAGTTATTGGCAGAATATGCTTTTTCCTAATCTCCGTATAAAAGGAACATCTAAGGATCATGTGACCCACAGTCTCCACCTATCCTGAGCCGCAGGGACAGAGTCTTTCCGTGAATGGTATCCTTTTATACTTGCCATACAGGACAGCCGATGGAAGTGCATGGCACCGTGCGAGTGCAAATGCTTTCTGGTGTTTTGCTGACTTCAACTGACTAAGATAGCTGGCAGGAGTAACAACACATCTAATGGCTTCTGGAGCCAGAAACAGCGGAGCTTTCCCTATGTCTGCCTGCCTCTCGATGTCCTTCATTCTTGATCAAAAGTACCTATTTTAACAGGGTTGTCCAAAATTTCAAACAGTCACTAAGCGACTAGTCATAAATTGTGTGAAAGCGCTCCCCATCATTGTCATGGACAGGAAATGATTTTGAGGGATGACAAAAATGGGCATGAAATATCCCTTCTCTAAGGAGCAGGACTCTCAAACCTTTCCTGATCAAAATTCTTTTGGCTACAAAGAAAGCTTGCCCTTTTGATGGATTATGGCAGAAAATGAAAACTGCTTCCTCTTGAATTTTCAGAATCCTCATTTGTCTTGAGTGTTGCCCTCTTTAACCTACAGCAGACTTGGTAAGCGTTCCTATTTAGTAGGTATCTACCAACAAAACCGATCTCTGATTTTAGCAGCAGATTTTTCTTTCTATACTTTCATTTTTAATTTGCTGGCAGCATTTATTGACTATGCGTGTTATTGCTATTAAAATTTTAAATTGGAGAGCCACACTGTACAAAGGAGGAGATCCTTCTTTTGTATTTGTTATAAATATGTAAATTGCTATGGGAAATTTATAGTGTGTTTAATCATAATGATTTATTTATTTGTTTTAGGCAGAGATTGTGGAAAAGAAAGAATACGAACATAGAATCATTAGTCGTGTCAATCTAGTAGACTTAGCAGGGAGTGAACGCTGCTCTACAGGTCAAACCAGTGGAGAAAGACTGAAGGTAAGATGCATACATAGTCAGTTTTCTAATGGAAGTTCTTGCCTTGTTTGTCTCATTCTCCATACCAAACAGATATGCTGCCGCAGATTTTAAATGTTAATGGATTTAATTGCAAAACAAATATGATCATTTATAAGAGTTTTTGATCACCTACAGCAGGGATGTCAAACTTGATTTTGTTGAGGGCCCCATCAGGGTTGTGTTTGATCTTTGGGTGTGTGTGTGTGTGTGTGGCCAAGGTGGGTGTGACGTCACTTGTATCGGGGGCGCCTGTGGTGGCCTGAGCGTTCTGCCAGCATAAATGGGCTCCTGAGCTCTGTTTCCGGCTGCAACAGCCTCCTACAACCCTCTGCCAGAGAAAACACATGGCCCTCCTGAGCTCCATTTTTGCTGGCAGAGGCACCATGGGCCGGTCCCTCGCTATTTCCAGGGTGACCCTGCGGGCCAGATCTAAGCACCCCGCAAGCTGGATCTGCCCCACGGACCTTGAGTTTGACACCCCTGACATACAGTAATTATTGACAGCTCCATACAACTTACAAGAATAAAACAAGCAGAAATCAGTCAGTTTATTGCAATCTTAGACCAGTACAAGAAGTTCATGAGTGATCTGTGAGCAGTTATAAATCTCTTAAAAAACAATAAATAAAGTGAGTCAAAATTAAAATGCATCTATAAAAGTTGACTAGAACCCGTCAGTCAGTTCCAAAAGGAGCAATCTATGTCTAGCTATAAATGAGTCAGTAACATGAACAAAATAAATGTCAATAATAAATTGTTAGTCTAAAACAATAGCATCAATTCCTCAAATTGTCTATGTTCGCAGTATGAACCAAGAATACCAAGTCTATTAACAACAAAACACATTTATTAATCAGCATCAATATACAAGTAGTCTTCAACATATGACTGGTTGCTCAGCGAACATTTGAAGTTATGAATGATCTCCCTAGGACAGGAGTCTGCAACCTTAAACACTCAAAGAGCCATTTGGACTCGTTTCCCATAGAAAACAAAACACCGGGAGCCACCAAACCTGGGTGGGCGTGGCCAACTCAACGTCACTCACTTCCACCAGTCACATGACACCCCCCCCGCCACGCCTACCCAGCCAGTCATTAGGGCAGAGAACTGGTTATTAAAAAACACTGGGAACAACATAACCCTTTTGACATCTCTCTCTCTCTCTCCCTCCCCACTCTTTCTCTGTATCTCTCTATGTCTCTCTCTCTCCCCCCTTCTCTCTGTATCTCTTTGTCTCTGCCCTGGCTATTTCTCCATCACCCGCTGTCGCCCTTACCTTCTCAGGCCAGGCGAGTAGTGACTGGGAGGGGAAGGCGAGGGGCGGGGCCAGCCAGTGGTGGGATCACCTGACAGGGAGCCACAGCAGAGGGCCCAAAGAGCTGCATGCGGCTCCGGAGCCGCAGGTTGCTGACACCTGCCCTAGGAGTACTTATGACCAGATTCTGAAGTTCTGACAACTGCCCCCATGTGGTCACATGACCGAATTTTGGGTGCTTGGCAACTTACCCACATGGTCGTTTGCAGCACCCAAACTCACGTAACCATGTTTTACAATGTTTTTGCAAAAAAACAGCATTTACTTCCGATTTTTATCAAATCTGGCTCATAACAAAAAATATGTTCGCTTAATAATTGCCACAAAAAAGGTCAGAAAATGTTACCCAGTCACATGGGTGACCCACTTTATGACCATCATAACTTGTGATGGTAATGGGTGGGCTCCATTATAGTCCTAAATTGAGGACTACCTGCATATATTAGTGTAAGAAAAAAAAACAATTGAAAATCAGCCAATTCCTGCAAGACCACATCTGTTGTTACTCTATCAGCCATGTTAGATATATACACCTTAGATTTATATACCACCGCATAGTGCTTTACAGCACTCTCTGGGCAGTTTACAATGTCAGCATATTTCCTCAACAATCTGGGTCCTCATTTTACCAACCTCAGATGGACGGAAGGCTGATTCAACCTTGAGCCGGTCAGGATCGAACTTCAGGCTGTAGGCAGAGTTTGCTTGCAATACTGCATTTAACCACTGCCACCAGAGCTCATCAACGTATCTTGACATCATTGTATTTATATTCCCCTCTGAATATGATTTGATTTGTCTGAATGTGTCTAGATGTAGTGCCCTTGATTTTTGAGGGTATCAGTTGCAAATTGAAAGTAGAAAACAGTTGTATTATATCCAGTGGTGGGATTCAACTGGCTTGCACCACTTCAGCCGAACCAGTTGTTAAATTGCTGGCTGGCCCTGCCCCTCCCCGGCCCTTCCAGAAGTCCCCACGTGCCCTGTTTTGGCTCCCAAGTAAGTGCAGGTAGGCCTACTAGGCCCAAAACGGGGTGTGGGGTGGTGCGGTGCAGCCTACCTGCTGCCCATTTTTGCACCCAGGAGGATGCAGGGAGGCCTACTAGGCCCAAAATGGGGTACGGGGGGCAGCTCCCCCCAGGACCTATTTTTGCTCTCAGGGGGAGTTCAGGAAGCTGAGTGCTGCCTGTCACACTCCCTGTCCACGCCCGCCATGGCTACGCCCACCCAGACGGTCATTAGGGCAGAGAACCGGTTGTTAAATTATTTGAATCCCAACACTGATTATATCGTAACTATTTGTCCATGGTATTCAGTGCCATGTGATGGGGTTGCAATTTGTAAAGCTCCCAACTGGCATTTGCAATGCTGATTGGGAATCCTGGGTATTCTAGTCCCACCAAAGCTGCTGGGCACCAGACTGGAGAAGGTGTTCTATTGCAGGGATGTCAAACTTGATTTCATTGAGAGCTGCATCAGGGTTGTGTTTGACCTTGGGGGACATGGGCATGGCGTGGCTGGGGTGGGAGTGGCCAGCTCAATGTCCGGCAGCTCGTAAGCAGCCCTCCTGGGCTCCATTTCGGCTGCGATGGCCTCCTGCAGCCCTCTGCTAGTGAAAACGGAGCGCTCCACCCTCTTGAGCTCCATTTTCACTGGCAGAGGCACCCTGGGGTGGTCCTTTGCTGTTTCCAGGGCAGTCCTGCAGGTCAGATCTAAACAACCTTCAGGCCATATGCGACTCGTGGGCCTTAAGTTTGACACTCCTGTTCTATAGTATTACAGTGCTGAAAATCTATTTCCATGGGAAATCAAAAATGTAAATGTTTCTTTTTAATCAATACAGGAAGGAGCAAGCATAAACAAATCTTTGTTAACTCTGGGGAAAGTTATTTCTGCACTATCTGAGCAAAATCAAAGCAGGAAGAAGTTATTTGTTCCATACCGTGACTCTGTTCTTACATGGTACGTACCTATTTTTAAGAACTGTAAGAAAAATTTTGGTTTTTGTTTGGCATTTGTCCTGAACTTTTTTGCTCAGTTATTACAAGAATAGGCAGTTATGACAGTAAATATTAGAACTACAGGTACCGTGTTTTCCCGAAAATAAGACCCTGTCTTATATTTTTTTGAACCCTGAAATAAGCGCTTGGTCTTATTGCCATGTGCTCAAAAGCCCGATTGGGCTTATTATCAGGGGGAATCAGGGTAGTTCTTAACTTACAACAGTTCATTTAGTGATCATTTGAAGTTTCTGAAAAAAGTGACCGTTTATATTATTACCGTTTTTCACACTTATGACAGTTGCAGCATCCCCATGGTCACATGATCAAAATGTAGATGTTTGGCAACTGATTCATCTTTATGACGGTTGAGGTGTCGCAGGATCACATACTCACTTTTTGCAAACTTCTGACAAAGTCAATGGGGGAGCCAGATTCAGTTAACAATTGTGACAAGAAAGGTTGTAAAATGGGGCAAAATTCACTTAAGAAGTGTCTCGCTTAGCAACAGAAATTATGGGGTCAATTGTGGTCGTAAATCGAGGACTACCTGAATATCTTTTCTAAGTCTCTGATTGCATTCTATTCATTTTAGCAAAATAGCTCTTCAATCTTTCTGATGGTGTATTTAAATTCTTTCATCTTTCCAGAAAGCAAAAAATATGATGCTACCAAGCTCATCATATTTTGAGGCCTATATTTTGTCAAAAGAGTGGAGTTTGGGTGCTTAATAACAATCTTATGCCTAACTACTTATCCTGAAGTTATAATCCTTTTCTTACTTACTTGGGACTTACGTGTCAGACAACACATGTAGGATTTCATTGTCCCTTTTAATATTTTAATAATTTTTCTCAATTTAAGGATTTAGTCTGAGGCAATGAATCTATGCTTGTAAGAGAGAATAAGATCAGACAAAAAAATCTTGCTTCAACAAGTTGTTTCAAAGGCTTTCATATCTTATGCAAATTGTACAACCTTAAATGAACCTAGCGTTCATTTAACATCTGAGATGAGCTTAAAACTCAAAAATAAAATGGATCAGTTAAAGACTGAAGCTAATATATATTTATAAGGATTTCTATATTAACATAACTTTCTAAGTTTTTCAGAAAGGATTGGAATACATAAAAGTACAGTTGGCATCTCATATGTATTTTATTTAATCTGCATTGATTATGTATACACCTGGATAAAAATGAATAATACCTTAATATTTGGTAGATGGAAGGCAATGCTTCAAGTCCTTCAGTACCAGAAGCTCATTTCAATAGCTTCTTCAGTAGCTTCAAAACCAAACTAGGTACTGCTTTTTAACTAGTGTCCCAGCCATCCTATTATTGAAAGCCTGTGATATGTTGAGTGTACTTTGATCAGCTCATGTGATGCTGTTTGTCAAATAAATCTACAATTTATTTGTAATCCTAATATGGCATCACAAACCTAATGAAACGTCTCTAACTATTTGCATTGCTTTTCCTTTACTGGTTCTTACAGTGCTAAAAGGAGAAATATACCAGAGAAATAAATAGAGGTAGTCTTCAACTTGCAATCAGTTGCTTAGTGCTTTGAAGTTATGACAGACCTCTGTGGGGGTTCTTATGGCCCAGTTCTGAAATTCTGACAGCTGCCCTCCCTACACACATGTGATTGCATGTTGGGTGCATTTATGGCCATTTATTTCCAGTTAATGGCAAAAATGTTCCACAGTGAATCATTGGTTCACTTGACAACTGCCACATTCACTCAACGAGTAGTGCTAGAGGCTCCTTGGTCATGTGGTTGACCTGTTTTACAACTATCATGATAAGGGGGGGAGGGCGAAAGCCCTACTAAGCAGGTATATACAAAAGTATGAAGGCTATTGCATTGTAAGCTGCCCTGAGTCTCTGGAAAAGGGCGGCATATAAATCGAACCAATAAATAAATAAATAAATAAATATTATCATAATAGGTATTATGTTCATAGGCCGAGGACTATCTGTAATGTTAAAAAGGCTTCTGGACACCTGTCCCTTTTGAAGTTTAAGTGGAGGAAAGGGTGCCCGAGAAAGATTCTGCAGTTCTCCTGATCCTAGCCAATGATCAAACTTTGAAGATCAAAGAAAGGCAGATGATATTGATTTGATTGGTGGAATGGTGCAAAGATTTGATCCCATGAGTGAAGAAATCTGTTGGCTTTGCCTTAATTGGATTGGATTTTAACTATTGTTATTGTCCCCCTTTAAAACTGCAGACAATACACACATTTGTGACTTTATTCTCTTTCAAACAAAGGCTGCTAAAGGAAAGTCTAGGTGGAAATTCAAAAACTTCCATGATTGCCACCATCAGCCCTGCTGCCAGCAATGTAGAAGAAACACTTAGTACTCTTCGATATGCTAAGCAAGCTTGCTTCATAATCAACACTGCCAAAGTGAATGAAGATATGAATATGAAATTAATTCAGGGTAAGAATGATAATTCTGCTTATTGTCTAAATCATTCGGTTTTTTTCCTGTGCCAAGATGTATGTGAATTTACTAGAGAATGTGTACTTTGCAGGAGCAATTTGAAATTGGTTTCACCGATTCATTAACCAAAGCTTAATTAACTAGTTAGTTGAACAAAAGTTAAAACTCGCTGAAGTTGCAAACTAGGTCTTGCTTGATGGCAAGACTACTTGAATGCATTGATAGTTCCTAAATTTAAGATTATAGTTTCCTCTTTAGAACCCAACCAAGTTTTATGTTTTAAAGTCTTAATCTGAATAATATCTGAATTTTATATTTTCTTAAAATGTCAGTTTTGCTTGATTGAATGTGTTGCATTTATATCCTAGGTTTCCTTGTGCAGCTCAAATTGGTATACACGCCGACCTCCCTCTATTTTATCTCCATAAAAATAATCATTTTAAATAAACTGGGTTGAGAGAACGTGATGGTCCAAAATCACCCAATTAATGATCAAATTGGACTAAACCCTTACCTCCCTTGTACTGTCTAGTCTCCTACACTGGCTATTCTAAACTAAATTAACGGATTTATTTTAGAAAACCACACTTAAGACTAACCACAGTTTGAGTTCAACATAATTTTGGGCTGCACATTGTTCAAGATAGAAACAGAGGATTTTAGGTTCCTCATATATTGTCTCATATCTGGAATGTGAAGTCCGAACACTTTATGCTGCATCTGAAGAAGGCTGGTAGGTGTCATGCTTTCAGGATAGAGACACAGTGAATGTGCAAGTAGTCCTCGAATTACAACCACAATTGAGCCCAAAATTTCTGTTGCTAAGTGAGACAGTTGTTAAGTGAGTTTTGCTCCATTTTACAACTTTGCTTGCCACAGTTAAGTGAATCACTGCTGTTGTTGAATTAGTAACCCAGTTGTTAAGTGAATCTAGTTTCCCCATTGACTTGGCTTGCCAGAAGGTCACAAAGGCTGATCACATGACCCTGGGACTACTGCAAACAAATATGAACCTATAAATATGCCAAGCACTTGAATTTTATCACGTGACTGTGGGGATGCCATAAGTGTGAAAAATGGTTGTAAGTCTCTTTTTTTCAGTGCTGTTGTAACTTCGATTGGTCACTAAATGAATGTAACTCGAGAACTGCCTGTATTGTAGTATGTTGGGAATAATTAATTTATTATGATTCTTACATGAACATAAAATGCCTTCTGCATCTTCAGATCTTCTTTTGAATGCAGCCTAATTGTTACTTTTATCTGGCACAACTATTTTTTAATGAGATGACACTTTAACCTCTTTCTGAGAAAGATCATCAAAACACTGCTAACAGAGGATTGGCTTCTGAGTAATTGCTGAGCCTTTTTGTTGACTATAGAATTGAAAGCTGAGATTGAGAAACTGAAATTGGCTCAGAAGAATGTTCAGAATGTTGATCCTGAAAAGCAGAGACTTTACGTGCAGGAAATTACATCTTTAAGAATGAAGCTACACCATCAAGAGTGGGAGATGGCTGAGATGCAAAGGTAATAATGATCTTACAGGATAATTAATTATAAGGTTGTAATAATGAATCACTGACATTTTAAGTTTGTAAAGAAAATGATTTCTTCCCCGGTTTTTCCCACTGTAAACTGCAATATATATGACCCAATAAAAGAAATGTTAATGAAAAATATTAGTAGGTATGTACACATTGATGTAGTGTGTAGTGATGTAGATTAGTAAGTATGTACACAACGGGATGCAATGGCTCAGTGGCTAAGACACTGAGCTTGTCGAACAAAAAGTCAGCAGTTCAGTGGTTCGAATCCCTAGTGCCGCATAATGGGGTGAGCTCCTGTTACTTGCCCCAGCTTCTGCCAACCTAGCAGTTCAAAAGCACATAAAAAATGCAAGTAGAAAAATAGGGACCACCTTTGGTGGGAAGGTAGCAGCATTCCGTGTGCCTTTGGCGTTGAGTCATGCCGGCCACATGACCACGGAAACATCTTTGGACAGCGCTGGCTCTTTGGCTTTGAAATGGAGATGAGCACCGCCCCCTAAAGTCAGGAACGACTAGCACATATGTGCGAGGAGAACCTTTACCTTTACCTTTACACATTGATAGATACTAGATATGAAGTTTAACGATTTAAATACATCAGATTTGATTCAGACTGCTCATTGCAATTTGATATGCAAGTGAATAGGATTTTAGAGACTTATGATTTAATTTATGAAGCAAGTTAATCTTGCTTCAGCCCATGACTAACAAAACTTAACCATTATACTTTATTATAGTAACAATTTGTAATATATTTATATCATAGATAGATAGACAGACAGACAGACAGACAGACAGACAGACAGACAGACAGATAGATAGATAGATAGATTTATCTCTATGGGTATTAAAATCAAATTTTATTTGATCTACTTGGAAATTTTAATGTTTGTCTCATTATGCTCGTTGGCTATTGCATAATAAATCTGTGAAAATGTTGCATATACACTGTAGTTCAATTTTTTTCACATTATAATTAAATTTAAAATATATACTGTGATTTCTGATTATATTTTAAAGTCCTATATTTTTCCTGGATGGTTGAAAAAAATTCTGTCATGAGATTATGCTGCTTTCATTTTTTAAAGCTATATTTCCATAATGAACATAGGCACAAAGGCTGTTCAGTTGGATTTACATGTTCATGTTTAACTTCTTACCATGGCACTTGTATTATGTTTTAAATTTATTAGTTAGTAGTACCAGGTGATATTTTTATTTTGTGTTTAAGGGCCTGGAAAGAAAAATTTGAACAAGTAGAAAAAAAGAAATTTGAGGAAACAAGGGAATTACAGGTACTATTCTTTGTTACAGTTAGTTGCTGTTAATAATCCTGGTTAAATTTATTTATCTATAGAAGCTTTTGCTGGACAAGTGGACTCCAGTTACTTTGTCTCACACAATTCTGAGCCATTATTTATACTAAAGTGGGAGTAGAATTTCAATATGTCTAGAAGGTAGAAAATTGCAGAAGACAAGCCTTGTTTTTAAAAGTTACAAATAATATAACAACTCAACTTTTACTAACATACCATTTTCAAATCCCAAATACGAATTGCTCACTTTCTTAATTCTTCGTTTTAGAAAGCCGGCATTACATTCAAGGTGGATAACAGTTTGCCTAATTTGGTTAATCTTAACGAAGATCCTCAATTGTCTGAGATGTTATTGTACATGATTAAGGAAGGAGAAACTACAGTTGGGAAATGCAAGCCAAATTCATGTCATGATATTCAGCTGTCTGGCATCTTAATTGCTGATGATCACTGGTATGTTCCACTGATTTTGATCAAATTCAAAAGAATTGCTATTCAGATGCAATCAATATTTACATCTTGATATGGTTTTTTTTTTTTTATTTGTAGTATTATCAGACATAAGGGTGGAGTTGTGAGTATTCTTTCTGTTGGAGAAGCAAAGACATATGTTAATGGGGAATGCATTTCAGGAGCTACACTTCTACATCATGTAAGTTGATAGACACAGTTGTAAATCTATTTATTTACATGTGGGTTTTCGAGTTTTAAGTTCATATACTTGTTTAGAATAGACTATCCCTCTACACAGGTAGACCTCGAATTATACCACAATTGATCCCAAAATTTCCATTGCTAAGTGACAGTTGTTAAGTGAATTTTGCCTGATTTTACGACCTCTCTTGAATCACTGCAGTTGTTAAGTTAGTAATAAGCCTGTTAAGTGAATCTGGCTTCCCCATTGACTTTGTTTGTCAGAAGGTCGCAAAAGATGATCACATGACCCTGGGACACTGCAACCATCAAAACTGTGGTCAATTGCCAAGCATCTGAATTTTAATACTATCAATACTATCTGGATTTCCTAGGGTGATCGGATAATCCTTGGTGGTGATCATTATTTCCGATTTAATCATCCAGCTGAAGTTCAGAAGATAAAAAGTTTGTCTTGTGGGACTTCATTTCCTGAGGAGGGTCCAAAAGACTTTGAATTTGCAAAAAATGAATTGCTGGCTGCTCAACGAGCTCAGTGAGTAATAGCAGATGTTATGCTTTAAATAGTTCCTGTATTTTCCCTTGCATATGTTGTTCACTTAGCAATAGAGGTTGTAATTAATGTTACTTTTTTTTTAAAAAAAGTTTTTTATTAAATATACAATTAAAAATATTGGACATAGTGCAACTTTTCTGGTTCTAACATTTCCATCAAATTTTACCTTACAACAAATACATATTCAATATATATAGATTTATACAGTCTATCAATATTCAGACACATAAATCTCTTCGGCTGTGAAAAACTACTTTCTATACCAATACAATTCCTATCTTTCACATAATACTAATATAATAATTTTCTAACTCTCGACTAATCAATATTTTTTTATCCCAACATTCCTCCTCCTCTCCAACCACTGATACATTTTATTCCAGATTTCATGATACTCCGTTTCACCCTTGTCTTTGAGTTCTAAAGTCAGCCTGTCCATTTCTGCGCAAGTCAGTATCTTATTTATTATCTCTTCTTCAGGGGGAGTTTCTTTACTTTTCCAATTTTGCGTGAAGACCAGTCTCACTGCCGCTAGTATATGCAATAATAAATATATTGTTCCTTTATTGTGATACCCAATAAAAAGAGTTCTGGCTTTGGATCTATCTTTTGATTTAACATCTCTTCCAGCCATTGTTTTATCTGATGCCAAAAATCCCTAGCTTTCGGGCAGATCCACCACATATGGTAAAAGGTTCCTGGGAAAGGAGGAAAAAAGAGTGGATGAAATGGACAAAAGATTAATACAAGCAAGCAATCACTATTACTGTTGTTAACCGGGACTACCTGTAATTTAGTTTTTTCATTTGGGTTACGTATGTTGTCTTTTTCCAAACAGCAGTGAAATTTAATTTTGCATTAATTATTTGCCAACTGAACTAATTTAGTATTAGTTAAATTTTTATTCTTTCGTATGTAGTATTTCTTAGATATAAATTGTAGCATTAATTTCAAAATACTTCTAGGCTTGAATCAGAAATAGAAGAAGCACGTCTTAAAGCTAAGGAAGAAATGATGCAAGGGATCCAACTTGCCAAAGAAATGGCTCAAGAAGAACTTAGTGCTCAGCAACAAAATTATGAGACCAAAATAAAATCATTAGAAGCACGACTGGTAGGTCATTACTGATGCTTTTATAAAGCAGTGTCTTAATCTGACATGCAATAACAAGTGACAAACTTTGAAATGCAAGTAAGCTTATGTTTGTGTGCATTCGCAAATCTACACTCGCCATACAAGTAAGACAATAAAAATAGAAACTGTAATAGAACTAGGTGATGAGTTTGCAAGCAAACTGCAGTACATTCCCCCCCCCCCAGCCTCTTTCTTGAAGCTTTGTATCCAGTTGATATGTAGGTTTAGCAGTCAATTTCATTTCTCATTTAGCCAGTCTTTCATCTCTGCAGGGTCTGATCTTTCATCCTATAGAGCAGGGGTCCCCAATCCCCGGTCCTTGGACCAGCAGTGGGCTTGCGGCATGCCAGAAACCAGGTCATGCAAACAAGCAAAGCCCCATCTGCGGGATACAGGCAGCATGTGAAACCACGCCCCCTCTGGTCCATGGAAAAACCTCTGTCCACAGAACTGGTCCATGGTGCCCAAAAGGTTGGGGGGGCACTGCTATAGAGGGGCATCTTCTTATTTCCAGCCCAACAGGGCCGTGAAGAGATGGACTTTACTAATGTGCAAAATGTACAAGAAACACAAATTCTCCTTCAAAGAAAACCCATGCTTGAAACAGCAGATCACTGAAACCCTTTGCTGAAGATAAAACAATCTGGTTTGCATTTACAGACTGGGAATACATTATCCCATACCTAATAACACTGTAGATAATGAGGACCACTTGCACCCACTGCTCTGAATGGATGAAGTCATAAATCATGATACTTTCAGGAGAGAGATGGAACCTCTTCTTTGTTCAAAACTTCCTGTCAATTGTTATCTGTAACACCGATGGATTTTAGCCCTGAAGTTAAAAAGTTTACATTGATGTTAATATAGACCCGTCTCCACCCAAACGTCTTTAACTTCATAACAGCTTTTCCCACAGCCAAATAATAAAAGCTGTAAAGTGCTAATTCTCCATCCCATATTTTCTCATTTTTCTTCAATTGTTGTTCCACTGTGTCCAAATGCAATGGCTTCTATAGGGCAGTGAGATTTTTTGTTGCTGTGATAACAATTCAGAGGGATTTGTACCTTTATATTCGGCCTTACTTCTTTGCTAATGATGATAGCACTGTTACACAGTAATAAAGGAAGGGATATAGAAAAAAGGAGGGAAGATATGTATGCTTGAAGTCTTTTTGTCCATTCCATACACATATGGAAAATGATAAAATATTGTTCATTTTGGGCAGTGGCTTTTATGAAATAAAATCTTTATGTTGGTGCCTATGATTCAGTCTCCTTTATTTTTTAGGAAGAGGAATCCCATAGGAAACAATTGCAGGAAATGAACAATCAGATGGCTGCAAATAAAATTGAGGAACTGGAGAAAGCAAAACGAGGCCTTGAGCTAGAAGTAAACTTCAACAAGAAGCGATGGGAAATAGAGACATTGGCTGCCAGAGAGGTAAACGGACTAACTTCATTTGTTAGTACTTCTCTCCAGTATCTTCAAGAACATGTGAGTCTCATATGTCCTTGAGTAGATCTCTTCCATGAAATCCATGAAACCTATCCTGTTAGTAATTAACAACATCGCTAATGTATTATCCAGTTGCATTAAGTTGAGTCTATACGTCTGCAGTGTTAGATATTTAGAGTCTTATTAGCAGGAATCAAAATTAATGAATTGTTAGTTATATTTATAAAGCTGTCCAACTAATTGACTCAAAACTCTTTAACATCAATAAAAGAATCCCCAATGAGATGGGACAATTTGATAAAATGAATGTGATCTAAAAAAGAACAAGATCCAATAATACAAGACAATAAAAGAAAACCTTGGGAAAAACCCATGTCTTCAAGTTTCCCTTAAAGGACAGCAGGATCAGGGGAATATGAATGGGGGAAGATATCATTCCTGAGGGTAGGCACCATGATAGAAAGCACATTTCCTGGCACTCCTTAATGATATTCAAGGATGGAACCATTGAACAATTATTTCTTTCTCAACTAAAAGACTCACATCTGTCTTTCAATGGAACTTACGTTTAGAATAGGAATAATAACCATAATAAATTTTAAAAAGCAGTAAAATTCTTTAGTGTTAGAAATTTGGGAAGCTGGTTAAAGGGCTTATCAACACTGATATTCCTCAGTTTCTTGCTGGTTGCCAACCTCTTTTCAGGGAGAAATGATGGAAACTGGGAACTACGAATAAAAATTATACAGCTCTTTGGATTCAGAAGGGAAGTGATGTTTGGGAGTGTACCGGAGTATCTAGCACTTTTTCTCAATTCTTTAAAGAGCTGAGTCTTTTCCAGGGATAATTTGGTTCCCATAGCATTGTGAGATATAAGACCCAAATATTTTAATCCTCACAATTCATAAACAAGTCTGGTTCACAAAATCAAAGGTTTATTGGAGATAAAATGAAGATAAATAAAAAGCGGTTGCAAGCGCGGCCTCTTAGACCCTTCCCAAATGGATTGAGTTCAAAGAGCGCAAAAAGCAGTTTTCAAGCTACACAATTATACTCCTACACAATGCACACCACGCCTAAAAAGCCCTCCCAGCTCCCCTTTATTCTCCTAAGTCATTCTTCAAGTTGTTTTATACTTTAAAGGGTCATTTTGACATTTCCTGTCTAACAACAACTATCTTATCATGTTTACTTTTAACTTCACCTTGGGCGAATGTTCCTTTTTACTGATAATGGTTTTGACCAAGGCGTAGGTTCCTGTCTCCAAGGGAGCTTTTGGCAAATCATAACACATTGTCTCTACTAATTACAATTTGTGGTCAGTTTCCAACAGTAAGAACATCATAGCTTTTTAATACATTTAATATTTTTATAAAAGAGTAACTTATTATTCATTTCCTTCAGCATCTGTGGTGCAATCCCAGGAAAATTCAGATTTGGTGTACGGAGATGGAGACAGGTGGTACACATGCATGACTATCCTCTATGAAATACCTTTTTGCCTTCACATCTGAAATGGTGTACCACCAGAGATCTGTTTGTTTATCTGAATAACTTAATTATTTATTTTATTTGATTTTTATACCGCCCTTCTCCAACAGGACTCAGGGCGGTGAACAGCCACGATAAAACATAACTTATAAAATTTAAAAACAGTTTAAAATACATTAAATAATTTCGGCCCTCAATTTAAAACAACCCAGTTAAAACCAATTTCAAATTAAAACCGAAAGGATGAGATCAAGCCACCCCGGCCAGATGAAATAGATGTGTTTTCAGGGCCCGACAAAAAGTCCGGAGGTCTGGTATCGTGCGTATCTCTGAGGGTTCAACTTGTATGGCTTGTATCAACTTGTATCAACTTGTATGGCTGCCTATCTCATATGCTGTTCCTAGGGAGCTCACAATAATTAAAAACAACAACAACCATACTCTTCCCATCAAGGTTCTACTACCATCTTTATTGCTAAATTAAGTCCACCCTATTTCAATGCTTTTGAAGAAGAATCAAGTCTGCACAGCCTTCTGAAAGGCTTAAAGGATAAGGTGCCATCAATCTCAGATGAGATGCTATTCCAAAGGGCCAAGGTGGCCATGAAGAAGTTGTGCCTCCGAGGTCTCATTGTGTAACAATATTAGGGAAAAGGCCTTGAGTTCACCGACCCTATACTGGGACAGGCAGACACCCTCAGCGAGAGGCAGTCCTGTGCATAACCTGGTCCTGTGTCTTCAGGGGGTTAGTATAGTCAAAATCAAGATCGCAGCCACGACAGTGCAATTGAGGCTTCATCCACTATTTTGACTTTTTTGATCATATCCTGCAGACACTCCGGTGTACACACCATCCTTTTATTTATTTATTTTACAAATAGCTCAAGGTGGCAAACAAATCCAAAATACCTTCCTTCACCTATTTTCCCCACAACAACATTCCTGTGAGGTGAGGTGAGCTGAGAGAGTGACTGGCCCAAGGTTACTCAGCTGGTTTTAATGGGTAAGGCATTATTTGAACTCATGGTCTATTGCTTTCTAGCCTGGTGTCTTAGTGACTAGGCAAAACTGACCCTTTGTTAGACTGCATTCTCCAGTTTTGAAAGCTTTTACCAAGAAAACTTCCCATCCTGATTTTGTTTTAGGTTTTAGAAGATCACACAGTTCGTCACGTTAAGATTCTTGAAGCTCTGGAGGCTGAGAAGCAGAAAATTGCTCAAGAAGTGGAAATTCTTCAGCAGAGTCAGGGAAATAGGAATAAAGGTACGGCTATAATATTATAAAATTACCTGTCTGGTAGTTGCCCATAAATAAATATTAATGCATTTTAAATAAATAGCAAAACTGTTTTCTGGCAGAGTTCTGGGAAGGACCCCTTCTTCTGTTTATAATGGGGAAGACAGAATATAATTTTCTGTTGCAACATCTAGGAACTGTGCACTGACTTCAGACTACAAGTAGTCCTTGACTTATAATCATTTGCTTAGTGAACATTCAAAGTTACAACACCACTGGAAAAAGTGACTTATAACCGGTCCTCACACTTATAACTGTTGCAGCATCCACACAATCATATGACCAAAATTTGGATGCTTGGCAACTGTCATGTATTTATGATGGTTGCAGTAACCAGGGTTACGTGATCACCATTCACGACCTTCCCAGTTAGTTTCTGACAAACAAAATGGGGGAAATTGATTTGCTTAATGGGCGCTGATTCGTTTAACATCCACAGCAATTACAAAATTGTCTGTATGTCACTTAAAAACTGCTTTGCTTAACTAGTGAAATTCTGGTCTCAGTTGTGATTGTAAATGTGATATCCAGAATCTGCCCAAATTGTATGTGCTACAGCAGGACAAATTTAAAAGAAGAAATGATAGAATTATCCCTGTGTATAGAAGGAAAATTGAGTGCTTATAAATATAGAAACATATCTGGATCTTTACATTTATTTATATCCAGAGAGATATAAAACCTGGAAAAAATTAAAAAAGTTAACAAATTATACATATATAATAGTACTCTTATAAATAAGAAATTTCCGCTTTAATTTCCAGAGTTGCTAAACCTTTTCAAAAAACATTTTGCAGAGCCAAACTGGGATTCTTTGAAACTGTCTATGATGCTCAGAGAGGCCAACACAATCAGCAGTAAACTTGACAAGCACACTGTTTTTTGTAGGTATGTTCTTGACTAAAATATTGGCAGTTGTTCCTTGCATACCTTTTTGATTACTGTAATCTGATGATTGCCTTTAAACAATCAAATTAAAGCCATATTTCAGAGTAGCATTTGTAGTCCAAATAGTTTCTAAAAATGACTCTAAAAAGTCTTTGGCTGTGTTTAAAATGCTTCATTCTGAAATTAAGCACCTAGATCATTTGTTATCTTCTCAATCTATAAAATACAATTCCCTCCCGCCCCCACCAACTGTCAATTATAAAAGGGGTGGTATATCAGATGGTGATTGTCACTTTATTTTCTGGGAATAAGTTTGTTATGTTCTTTTATCAGACATGATGTAATGGCTCAAGAAAATGGCCTTCAAGTGCAGGTCCGTAACATCAGGCTGGGTGTTGCAACATACTGGAGCCTTGAGAAATTTGAAGACAAATTGGCTGCAATGAAAGACGCTTATGAGGTTTGTTTAAGCAAAAGCCTGAAATGCTTCCTATTGCTTTTATGAAGGAGAGGCTGAGGCACTTTCAGAATCTGCCTATATGAGTATCATCTCATTGTTTGCCTCTGTAGAAGAAAAATAAGAGCTTGCTTGGACACCCAGAAGAAATATTTTAATATACCGTAGATAGCCATTAGTTATCTCTGAAATGAGTCTGAAAGTACAAGTAGTCCTTGATTTATAACTGTAATAGTCGTAAGACAGCCCATGGGCTGAATGCATCATGTGCTGACCACGCCCACACATGGTTTAGTTAAGGGGGAAAAAGTCCCAATATGTCATGTGACGCCGCTGTGAGTTTGACATCCTTGTCATATAATCATCCTGATTTTACAACATTTTTTGTGGCAGGTGGTTTTGCTGGAAACTCTTAGTTTTTGGCAAAAGTGTAAAATGTAATCATGTGTCCACAGGTGACATTGTAAATGTCCTTAAATGTGGGCTGGTCGCCAGGCAACTCAAATACAGGCATGTGACCCATGGGGGAGGGCAGCCATCAAAACTTTAGAACTAGGTTGTAAATATTTCTGGGAAAGTCTGCTGTAACTCCAAACAAGGATTACCTGTAGTTTAGGAATGTGTGGAAAGAAAAATTTACTTTGGTGAAACAGCATTTCAGAAAGAACATAAGAAGGAAAGAAAGCAGGGTACTGGACAATGATAGAAGTGAGCAAGGAAGATTAGGAAGATGAAGAGCAAGTAGCACTGAACAAAGAATTTAGAAAATAAGATTCAGTGAGTGATGGATACTCATGTCCTGGGAATCCAGACAGAAAATTTTAATTTGATGATAAAAGAGTTCCTATCCTGAAATATAATGTGAAACAACACACTTTTCTCCTTTGTTGTTTGGTAATGGTTGGGTTAAACATTTTATAAACCCTACATAAGGATTTTGTTTTGGATTACAATTGTTTAAAGATTACAATTATATATTTTCCAGCAGTGACATTTTTCAGAGAATTCCCCAGTATAGATCAGTGATAAGCTACTTAAAACCTTTTTATAAATGTTGCATTTATGCTGAAAGTTTATTAAAATGAATATATTGCTGCATAAAATAGATATTCTATTGGCTGCAGTGATGTTCAGTTGACTTTTAAAACATTTTATATGTGACATAGAAGTAGTAGTGAGGGATTGGGGAATGACTTTTTGTTACTTTTTCAAAGAAAAAAAAAGCACTTGAATCTCATCCAGAAACTTATATTTTTCTATGGAGAAACAAATCAGACATACCCACGTGCCTTTTCATAATATCAGTGTACAATTCTCTTCTTTTTAATTTTACTAGTTATTAGATTTGTTTGGGTCAACTGACTTCAAGAAGGTTCATTAAGTTTCAAAGAAAGAAATGTGTCTATATTCCTATAAATCACCTGAAGTTCTGATCAAACTCATTTAAAGGGAGAAAAGTGCACATTTTATGAGTGCCAGTATGGGCTTGCACCAAGATACATTAACTGAAGTACTTATTTTCAGTAATAGATGATAACTTTGAAAAATAAGTCACTTATAAGGTTCCTGATATACCCATATTTTTCGGACTATAAGACGCACTTAGATTTACAGGAGGAAAACAAGAAAAAAAAATAGTTTTTGGCTTCCGTGTGTTGCGTTTTTGCCCTCCCCGGCCCCCAGAAGCACTCTGCAGGCCAAAAACGGATGTGTTTAAAACATGCCTGTTTTTGGCCTGTAGAGAGCTTCTGGGGGCCGGGAAGGGCAAAAACGCAATGCACAGAAAGAGAAAGAAAAATTAACAGAGTTGGAAGGGACCTTGCAGGTCATCTAGTCCAACCCCCTGCCCAAGCAGGAGACCCTACATCTGCCTCTACCTAGGATTGAACTCACAACCTCCTGATTGTGAGGCAAGAGATCCACCTCTAGGCCACAGCAGCTGGAGGGTTCAGGATCCCAAAAACGAGGTCATTTTTGACAAAAACGGGATGTGCGGAGCACTGCAGAGTGCTTCTGGGGCCTGGGGAGGGCGAAAACACGACATGTGGAGGGTTTGGGAAACCAAAAACAGGCCTGTATTCGGTCTATAAGACGCACCGAAATTTTCACCCACTTTTTTTTTGGGGGGGGGGAATTGCATTTTATACTCCAAAAAATACAGTATATACAGCAGCCCTAGATTTAGAGATACTTGAGACTTTTCTCAAGTATCTTATTCCATGGGTTTTAATCTTTGTGGAAAGAGTAATGAATTTTGAGTATGAGTTTTAAAAGTAGTAGGTTTATCTGCATTTTAATATGTGATCATATTCTAGTACAAGTTGAATTTGCCTTTAGTCTTAAACTCTGAAAATGACCTTGAGGAAAAAAAAATCCTTTATTTTCCAGATGAACAGTACTGAGAGAACTGATGAGATTTTTTATGATCCTACTGATGAGTGGGAACCTGATTTTTCAAATGCATCCAGCCGTTCCAATTCTACAAGGAGGTAACTAGAACAGTGTCAAATTATGTCTCAAGATCACAAAATTGCATTTCCCAAAGTAAGAGGAAATAGATGTAAACGTTGTTGAGATGATTAATTTTTTTTATGAGGAAGCCTGTGATGTTCCTGAAGGGGTTCTGTAGTCATTGATCATTACACTTGGTAAAGGATGTTTCTAGTTATTATAGAAAGGATAAGCCCATACAATGCAAGGCTGGAGATTCGCAGAAACCTTTTGAGACTTTACACTGTAGCCTTAGCTTGGAGAAACAGCTTATTACTTCTGCTGCCACTACCTATTTTATTTATTATTAGAATGTGGGTGAGAAAACACACACAATGCTGTCTTTCTGGCAATTGAATATCAAAATGTTAAAAATGGAAGAAATTTCAAGGATGCTACCTCCCAACCAAGTTATAAGTAGAAGTAGAAGCAGATGACTAGAGGTTTCAACCCTTGGAAGGGAAATCTCATTGGCAGTAAACAAAATCAAATGTTATTCTGTAAATAAATAAAATAAAAAGTCAATTTTTAAACTTTAAATATAAAAATGCAGACAGTCCATCTTTTAAGAATAGTCATGGATCTCTTCAGATTATGAGAACTATAAAAGCTTGACTTAAAATTCATCAAAGAATATCTTCCCTTGCCAGATGTTGCGGATCTATTCCAGTAGAATATTCTGCCAGAATCTAGAGAAAAGTAAGGGAAGTTTCAAATGTATTAATATAGATCAGAAAAAAAAATCTTTTTTAAAAAAATGTTAATACCCAGCCTGAAGAACACAAAGGCTGGGAATCCATTCAAAAACCAATCTCATACAGAGAAATTGAATTTAAAACAGCAGACTGCACATTGCACCCATAAACGCAGAACAAAAGCATTTAAATCAACTTCTTGGGAAATAACCTCACCTAAAGATCTGTTCCTCAGATGCAGTTTTCCTGGACTTAGTTACTTAGTTCTCTTTAGATTCCTAAAAATTCCAGGAGTTTTTGGGAAGACAGTAAATCTCCCTCTTCCATCCTCAGTTCCCAGTTTTTTCCTTTGTCCTCTTCTCTGTTTCTGCTTTTGTTTAAAAGGAATTCCATTTTCCTATTCCCAGCATGGAAGGATGCCTTAAAGACACTACTTCTGTATGAGACCTAAAGCCATCCTCCTTGGGAATGAAAATAGACTGGCCTGAAGCTGATACTCTGGGAATGCAGACTGGCAAAGAATACTGGCATTCTTAGAAATGTTACTGAAACTAAATATGATCTCTTTTACTTGATTCTTGTGCAATTTTAGAAGTAGAAGTTTGAGAAAAAGCAAGAGAATCTCTGGGTGTTTGTCTGGGATAAAGGTGAAACTGCACAATTCATGTGTAACAGGTATGTATATTGTAATGCTCTGCCCTTCAAAAGTTCTCTTTAATATTTGTTTTTATTTTATTGGCCTTCTATTAAAGTCCTTGAAGTTTTATAAAAGTCCTTAAAGTTTTATAAAAGTTTTACATTTTCTTTGATATATTTTTCCCTCTTTCAAGTGATTTTTTAAAACAATTAGTTATTTTGCAGAGGGAAGTCTTGACTAAAATTAAGGAAAGTCATACTGGTTATCATGATGCTCATGTCTTCTTTTATCCTAGGTGCAACTGATACATTGGCCAATCTGATCTCAGATCCTCATGAATCATTTGTACCAGGCATTTGTAAGGAACTGCTAAGTTCAGCTTTGGATGTGCTGGGACAGGTTCACGAAGAAGAAAGCATGGCACAAATTATTTTAAAAACTTTGATTACAATATATACTCAAGTCACTGCTATGATAAAAGTTTATGAACAAGCTGAGGAAAATCCAGAAAACTGTAAGCTCTATTTATTAAATACAAA
The DNA here is from genome assembly GCF_059756535.1 of Pantherophis guttatus. Lineage (NCBI taxonomy): Eukaryota > Metazoa > Chordata > Lepidosauria > Squamata > Colubridae > Pantherophis > Pantherophis guttatus. Next base: position 91,578,970 of record NC_142065.1, read on the forward strand.
TCAGATTGGTTTAATTGAAACATAACAAGCTATTAAGTTTCTCCCAATTCTCAATTTGCATTCTAATTGAGGATTTTATCTCTGTGTTTAGTTTTCACTGTTGATCAAGCTGCCCAGTTCTGCAGCATAGCAATTACATCTGCTTTCCAACAATTAGTTGTTCTGACTAACCAGTGGCTGAAGGATTTCCGAAAAAACAATGAATTTGTAAAAGTTTTCGATGAACTAAGGGAAGATGTAAAACATTTGGGAGGATATCTGCAATTGCTCTTTCAGGTAAGGGATCTTGCAAGTGGCCCTTATAAATATCAGTACAGTAAGTACTGTTTAAATCAATTTATACCTTGTGGTACAATGGACTAAGTGCTGTTAAAGTAGCACTTAGTTGCCAGCTGCCTGCAATTACTGCAAGTTCAAATCTCACCAGGCTCAAGGTTGACTCAGCCTTCCATCCTTTCGAGGTAGGTAAAATGAGGACCCGGATTGTGGGGGCAATAAGCTGACTTTGTATAAACAAGAACACCGCTTAGGCGCGGCCGAAAGCCCTACTAAGCAGGTATATACAAAAGTATGAAGGCTATTGCTTAATGCATTGTAAGCCGCCCTGAGTCTCCGGAGAAGGGCGGCATATAAATTGAACTAATAAATAAATAAATAAATATACACATCACCAGTTTAAATTTAGTCTATGCTATTTTAACCATGTGAATTGGAATGAATGAGGAAAATTCAAACAGCAAACACTTCCTCATGCTATAAATTTATCTTCCAGGGTGGCTGTGCAGACCTGTCATCAGTAGTAGCAGAGGCAGAGAAGAAAATAAAGCAAATATTGAAACATCTTGCTAAATACATAGGACATTTGGCAGCAGTGACGGGCTCAGAGCTAAGTTTTACAGATGGAAACAGAGGTGATGAAAGAAATGCAAAGGTAAAGTAAGGGTGTGTGTATTTATGTGTACACTATGTATGTGTGTGCATGTGTATACAGGTAGTTTTTGAGTTACGATCAGTCACTTAGCAACATTGAAGTTGCAACGGACCTCCCCAGGGCTACTTATGATCCGGATTCTGATATGCACCTCCCCCCATCACATTTTGGGCGCTCAGCAGTTAGCCTGCATTTATGGTCATTTGCAGCCTCCCACAATCAAATGGCTATTGATTACAACATTATTTTTTTTTTGCTGGAGATCAACTTTGGTTTTCCAGTAAAAACTGCTCATTGCGAAAAATGGATTTGTTAAGAAACTGCCGGGTTTGCTTAATGAACACAAAAATAAGTTTGTAAAATCGGACATAGTGATCCACCTAGCACTATCTGGGTGGTTTATGCCAGCATTTTGCCCCTAACAATCTGGGTCCTCATTTTACCGACCTTGGAAGGATGGGAGGATGATTCAACCTTGAGCCCCATCAGGATCGAACTTCAGGTTGTGGACAGAATTTGCCTGCAATACTGCAGTCTAGCTACTGCGCTTTATGACTGGTATAACTTACAACCATAATTCCAGGCTCATTTACAGTCGTAAGTTGAGGACTACCTATAAAAAAATGAATGAATGGTGACTTGGTGCCAAGATAGCTGCAGACTTTCCATCTTCTGCCAGAATTGACTTACTAAATGCACATATCTCAGGAAAACTATTGTAGGTCCTTTATTTCTATTAAGTCTGGGGTGGGGCTGGGAATTGAACCCAGAAGGTGGAATTTTTTTTGTCTTGATTTGCCCAATATTGATAGTGTTCCGGAAGCTGGTTGAGACAGAACTTTTCTTAAAGGTTTATTTGGTTTAACAGGATATTATATACAGCTAGATCGTTGTTCATTGTTTTAGAAAGGATGCTGGTTTTGGTTTTTTCCCTAATTACCACTTTTTATTTACCTCAGATGTTTTATTTTCCCCTGTATGTTTCATGATATTGGACTATGTTGCTTACTTTTTTTATTGTGGCATAGAAATGTAATAAATATTTTTTTAAAAAGATGGTTCTGTTAAATAGCCATGGGGTTGTTTCTATAAATAAGCATTGAATTATTAACCACAGTAAGCATTCATAACTATTAGAAAACTATAATTGAGTTTTTACTTTGTATTTTTATTCTGTCTTTCTGTTTGTGTCAGAAACAGTTCATGCCAGATATTTGTGATGGAATAGACTTGGGACTGAGACACCTTTTAGATTATATACAAAAAACATGCAGGACAATGCAGAAGGAATTCTCAAAATGGTACCCACAGAATGAGGTGATGTGGAAATAAAAATATTTTTTTTCAACATCTTGGAAGTATTTTTTTTTTAGTCTTCACGAATTTAATAATATTTTGACAAGCTTCACCTTAATTTTATTGAGAATTTCTAGAATACATTGGCGGCTCTCATATACATATCTGTACCTTCATAAGTAATTCTTGATAGGATTTTTTTTTTTTTTTTTTGCCTTATGCCATCTGTTATGCCATATGAAAATGTACCAGTATAACCATTTATACATGGGAGAGGAAAGCTGTTTTTCAAGGTAAATAGATTTTTGGGAATGAAGGCCAATTTGGTCTGATCTGTTGAAGACCCAATCAATGGAGACCAATATGGATTATCCACATCTTTAACAGCTTAGTTTTAATACCTGCACTATGCTTCTCATGGGGATGCCTTTAAAAGCTGCACTTTAGAAGCTGTACTTGGTCTAAAGTGTAGCAGCTACTTTGGCCAATGAGAAAGACTACTCAGAAAATGCCCTAAAATTACTTTTGCAAATAGTAAAACACTTTGGAAGGGTTATCAGGATCCAGCCTAAAGAAATTTAAGAAATATCATATGCATTTTGATTTGAAAATTACCTTTAAGGTACTGTATGTTATTATTTCCATTAATAAAGTCACTGCTCTTAACTCAACTTTATAAGGCAAGAAATATTGAAAGAATAATCTTCAGACATAATATGGTGTTAAATATTTTTTACTGAAACTTCAAAACATTCAGCAGTTTCAAACAGACCTGACAAAAAGTAAATCTTAATTCTCTTAGTGGAACAAATAATATAAATTATGCTTAATTTAAAAAAAAAAAATTCATGAAGCAAAATTTTAAATGGTACTTAGTTGTAGTTATTGATAAATTTAGGTTTCAGAGAAACTATTTTAATCACTATCCTATTAATTTGTGTTTTTATGAATTACTGAATTTATATTCATACGCACTAAGTTGTGTATGATCCTTTTCTCTGTAGAATTGCAGCTGCAAATGGTTTTGTTTCTTTGCATCCACTCAATATATTTGTGAGTGACGTTTCTGTGCACAATCTTTAGTGTATGTAGCCTCCCCTTATGAAGTGTTTATATATATTGACTTGTCTAACGAAGGGTTGCAGATTGATTTATTTTATTTATGTATAAATCTGCTTCTGTAACCTGCCCCCTCCCCTTTTGCAGTTCCTCTAGGTCAGGGGTGTCAAACTCAAGGCCCAGGAGCTGGATCAGGCTTGCAGGGTGCTTACATCTGGCCCACGGGGCTGCCCTGGAAACAGCGAAGGACCAGCCCATGGTGCTTCTGCCAGCGAAAATGGAGTTCAGGAGGGCCGCATGTGCCTCCCCCGCTGGCTCCATTTTTGCTGGCAGATGGTTGCAGGAGACTATCGCAGCTGAAAATGGAGCTCGGAAGCCCGTTTCTGTTGGTAGAGCGCTTGGGCCACCACAGGCATCTCGATACGAGTGATGTCAAGCTGGCCATGCCCCTTGACTATGCCCACCCCACCCACCCCAAGGTCAGACACAACCCTGATGTTGCCCTCAATGAAATCGAGTTTGATACCCCTGCTCTAGGAGGATTGCAATTCTTGGGGCTGGGTTGTACGCAAAATTATTTGGAAGATCTGCCTTGAACCTTGCACAAGCCCAATACTTCTCTGACATGTGTTAAAGCAGCTGAAAACAGATTAAAGAAGGGCTGCTTTAATTGCTCAAATCCTTAATATTTTCTTTTCAGGTTCAGAATCAAATAAAGTACAAAGCAATTGAATTGGCTAAACACCTTGAAGAGATCATGTCTCAGTGTAAAAAAGTAAGTAAAAACTCTACAGGTCCTTGACTTACAACTGTTCATTTAGTGACCATTCAAAGTAACAATGGCACTCACAAATGTGACTTATGACCATTTTTTACATTTACAATGTTTGCAGCATCCTCATGGTCATGTGATCAAAATTCAGACCTTTAGCAACTGATTCATATTTATGATGGTTGCAGTGTCCCAGGGTCATGTGATCACCTTTTGCAATCTTATGACAAGCAAAGTCAATGGGGAAGCTGTATTCACTTAACCATGTTACTTACTTAACAACTGCAGTGATCCACTTAACAACTGTGACAAGAAAGGTCGTAAAATGAGGGAAAATTCACTTAACAAATGTTTCATTTAGCAACAAAAATTTTAGGCTCAGTCGTAAGTTGAGGACTACCTGTATTACATTTTTCATCACAATTTAAAATGAAATTTTCTTCCCACTATAGTTGGAACATAATTTTTCACAATATTATTGACACGTACATCATGATATATTCATTTTTTTCCCTTTATACCATGGGTATCAAACTTGCTGCGTCATGTTGCCATCAGGTGACATATCACAATGTTTTTTCCCCCTTTGTGGAGCTGGACTGGGCGTGGCTTGCGTGTGATGCATCCACCCTGTGGGCAGCCAGTTTGACACCCCTGCTTTATACTTTTTAAGTATAAATCAAATGACAACATAAGTTTTATTATCTTGATATTTACTGGCTCAGTAAAAAGTACCGTATTTTTCGGAGTATAAGACGCATTCCCCCCCCGCCCCCCAAAGAGGGTGAAAATTTGGGTGCGTCTTATACACCGAATGTAGCCCCGCCCATCCTTTGACCTCTGCTTCCCAGCAATTTACCTCAGCACAGCCTGATTAGAACAAGCAGTTGATTGTCGGTTGGGTCGGCCTCCCGACCCTCAGCTGTTTCAGGCGGCAGGGATTGCCATTGCCTATTGCTGTGCAGGCCTCCTGCAAGCAGGCAAATTGCTGGGAGGCAGATTTTTTTTTTCTTGTGCTAATCAGGCTGTGCTGAAAACAAAACTAAAGCAGGCTGTTTGCTGCAAGGCAAATTGCTGGGAGGCAGAGGCAGAGTTATTGTGAGTCTTTTTTTCTTCTTTGTGTCCTTTTGTTGAAAAATTTCTGTCTAGAATCAACTATTAGCTGGAATTTAAAAAGCATTTCACTAACTTAATTAAAATGTTACCTGAAGGAAAATAAAGAGAGGGGAAAAAAGCTTTACATCTAACAGATTGCGTGCTGAATAATTTACTGATTCTGATTACAATACCAATCTGTGCAAAGAAAAAAACTTAAAACAGTTCCAAACTGGTAAAATTTCATATTATTTCCCATATCCATGCACTAGTGTATATCTTGGTAGGTGCGTCTTATAGTCCGGAGCGTCTTATACTCTGAAAAATATGGTAGTTCTCAAATACTAACTTATTTTTTTCAAAAGTGTTTTTTTAATCTTCTTCATACTGACAGAATGAAGTAGTAAGTCTATTAACAGAAGAAGACTCTGTTGACCAAGAATTAAAGAAGGCACATGATAAAGCTACTGAATTCTTGGAATTTCAACATTGCTTAGATCAAGTTCACCAGATGATTATTCATTTATTAGAAGGTATTTACTTTTATTATGTGGCAAAACTATTTTGAAAATTATGGCCACAAAGTTGCAAGAACTGATACAGGGATTCTTTATTTTGTTGTGATGGTAATTGGGGTTTATAATCACTACAGTCGGTAGCATAGTCAGCCAGATATTTAGATTGGATTTGGCATTTTTATCCATCTATTGCAGAGATGGCTAACCTTTTTGCCGTTGCGTGCCAAAAGCAGGGGGAGCGTGGGGGGGGTCATGCACGCGCATGCCCACACCCATAACTCAATGCCCCCCCTGCGCCCTGCCCCCCCGTGCATGTACATGCGACCCCCCCGTGCTCCCCTTGCTTTTGGCACACGATGGCATGGTGGCCCGGAAGGCCCGTTTTTCCTCTTCCCCAGGCTCCAGAGGTCTTCCCCACCACCCCCAGAGGTCCTCCGGAGGCCGGAAATGGCCCATTTCCCAACTTCCGGTGGGCCCAGAATGCCCGAAAATCAGCTGGCCCATGCTGAGCTAGGGCAATGCTCACGTGCCCACAGATATGGCTCTGCATGCCACCTGTGGCACGCGTGCCATAAGTTCGCCATCACAAATCTATTGTGTCCTCATCTTTTTTCCTTAATGTTGTCTCATAATATTATTTCAACCAATGTTTCCAAATTAGGTATGTTTTCACATTTCAGGATCTCATGTATCAAATAATTTTGGATAGCTATAACTTGTTCCTAATTCTATGACCACCAACATGTATTAATCATTAAGTTTAATTTGCAACAAGTCTATTTCCACAGTTACTATAGTCTATTTCTAGCTGATTTGCTCTTTTATTCTTGAGTTTGTTTGCTGATATATACACAAGCAGCTCCTATTGATTTTCATTCCAGAAATGTAACTGCTTCATAAAAACCTGGTGCCCTTCTTAAAAAGTGAATAGATGCCTATTGAACAGCTTCTACATATTATTATTTACTGGAAGGTGTTTTTTTAAAAAATAACTTTATGGTTGATGTTTAAGGGAGCCTTAAACAGATTTCCAAATATTGGAACAAATTACAGCCCTGACAAATAGTCAATTCAATAGTTATGTACATTTGTACATCATTTCCATAAAATAAGTCAGAAGAATATAAATTATTTTAGTCTCTTTTCAAATAATACATAAGTGACAGAACTCCTTAATTTTCAATTGTTTTAGATTTGATTTACTTTTTTTCCCCCTTGCAGGTGCCTATAGAAACAAAAGTCCATTCAGATTTCTTATTAAAAAGATCTGCACCCTAACTGGGAGTTTTACAGCTCTCTATCCATCACCTACTTTGCCTGTTAGTTCAACAGACTGTCCTCTTCAAGAAATCCCACCAGTGGTGAACCAGGATGAGTTGAACTCTGTAGCACAGTCACTCATTATAAGTTTTGAACTTGAAGAGAAACAGAATTCATTCCACCTTCAGGATGGTGGCATGCCGAATGCTAAATCTCAAGGAAAACAAATTGTAAGAGGTGAACCTACAAACTTTGAGAAGCGAAAAACAGTTCCAAAAAAGGAGTATAAACTTTCGTCTATCCCTGAAAACCTAAGGGAAACTTTACATTGGGTATAAATCACACACTTACCTCGGGATTGAATATGAATCGATTGTGAATAAATTATTGCTTTAGATTAGGGATCGTTCAGAAAGCTATATTTATATACTGTAAAGGTTCTCTATCTTGATATAATAGTGTCACAAATGAATATCTCAGGAGAACTGAAATTCAATTCACAATTGGCTCATATTGCCATTGCTTTACCGGGATGTGGAAAATCAGATACATGTGTGTTTCCATACAATGCATGTAAAATATTGTATGAACCAATGGCTTTGTGTAGATTTGATTTAATTTTCTCACTAAAGAGAGAAAATAGAGGAAAACACCATGGAAAAAAATTCTTGGTCCACAAATGTACAACCTGGTCTTGTTTTCATTGCAGATGAAATTTAGATAGAAAAATTCACTGTTCAAAATTCAGTTCATTCTGCAGGAACACAATAAGTTTATTTTAAACCTCCGAGCTCATATCAAAGAAGACATATCACTTCATTCTGCACTGGTCTTATATTTATGAATGTTTAATGAGGTAAAGTTATTTTATTTACTGCTTATAACTAGGGCAACTATATTCAAGGCGACTAACTTTTTCCCTTTCTCCGGAAAACGAGGGCATTGTTATTTAGATTAATGTTGTGTCATTTGGTATTAATAAGAGGAATATGCAGTCTATTTTGCAGTTAAGTCTTTCCTTGACTGCATATTGAGCCTAGTATACAGCAAATGGATTTGTGAGCAAGTGCAAAATGCACATAAGTTTTATCATTTAGCAGTAATGTATAATTACTAATTAAAAAGCTAGACTGAAGGTTGCCTTAATGATTTATTGAAAATTGCTTTAAAAAGAAAGCTGGAAAGCTTATACATAGCAATATGGGTCCCAGGTGATACATGGGGTAAATATGATGTGACAATATAGTGATTTAAACACCTCTGCACACATTTTTTGTCATCTCAGGGACTAGTATTTTTTTTTTAAGGAGGAAGATAGTTTCTGAATAGTCCTTCCCTCTGCTGTTTTTTTGTAGTGCATATAGTTTGAAAGCAAAAACTGTTCTGTTTTAATATAGCTCTGTTAAAGAATCAAAGGTTCACCATCAGCTGAAGACCTTAAAAGATTCTTGTCCCAACACAAAGAGAAGTAAACATTTTTGCTTTCATGCTGGGGAAAGAAATTCAGATTTGATTGATGTATTCATATTCATAATCATGTCCTACCTATGTTTTCCACAAACATTTGCACTTATACTGTATGTATGTAAAATGCCTGTAATATTAAAGTTAAATTATAAAGATTTTGCATGTAGTCAGAATTTATAGGAATAAAAATGTTTTTTTAATGTAACTATCCGTATATATATTTAAAATGCTGTGCAAAAGTCATATTAAAGTATTATATTGAAATATGTGCCTTGGTTTTTATTCGTACATTTATATTTTAGAATTTTTACTTTGTATGGATTGATTTTATCTGTAATTTTTGTAATAGCAGTTCATATATTTATTATTAGGCAGACTGGTATTATGCTTCTGGATGGGATTTATACTGGTAGTCCTCGACATACAATCACAATTGACACCAAAATTTCTGTTGTGAAGCAAGACAGTTGTTAAGTGTAAAACTCACTTAATAACTGTCTTTCTTCGCAACAGAAACTTTTAACAACCTTTCTTGCCACAGTTGTTAAATGAATCACTGGAGTTGGTGCCTTAACTACTATACCAAACTAGTTCTATGAAAACATTATTGTGTTATGAATTTGGGCTAGTTTAATCGAAATGTCTATCTCATGATTAATCTTGATTCCATCACTTCTAAATGGGTCAACGTTAATTCCATATAGATAGCTATGTGCATTTTATATGGCTAGTAACTCAAAACATTTTGGTTTAAAATTCCTCTATAGGCAATGCTAAAATATTCTTTCCGGTTTCAGTTGTTTTGGAACTCTTAATGCTATAGAAAGAAAGTAACCCACATTTAAGAATTAGGTCATGTTTTTATACCATCAAATACTAAACCTTTGTATAATGCTCCACTTCAACTTTCTTTTTAGAGTAATAATGCCACCCAGAGGTAAAATAAAGAACTACATCTATTTAATTGCAGATGCATTGCTCTGTTTGCAGACATTTGATCAAATTTGATCACAATTGTCTATAATGCGTTGTGAATACCCTGCTTGGAAGATACTAACCAGATCCACAAAAATAGTTCCAAATAATTATTTTAAAATTTAATATAAACTGAAAAGAACTGAGGTCTCTAATTATGCCCTATCAATGGATTTATATCTTTAAAATGTTAAAATTAATTGAGGATAATGTTGATAATTTAAAAATGTATTTTAAGCATAGGTGATTCCTCAAACATGTATTTGAAAGGATGAACATCAGATTTTCTTTGTAAGAGGTGTAGGCCCATATACCATGGTCATCTGATCATCTGGTATCTTTGGAATAGTGTTTTAATCTTTAATCAAGGAAATCTTTAAATGTTAAACATGTTAATGTGATGTTGAGTTATATACCACATATATAATTGTGTGGTATATGGAAGTATACCATAAAGTGCGACTTAACTGTTATGAAAAAGTGATATTTTCTACTAATCAAAGACTAAAGTAGTAAATACTACTGTGGCAAAATGTGATATTTATGATATTGTTATGTATGATATTAGTAAACCAGTGACTGGTTCAGTCTAATATATGAAGCCTTTTGACTTTCTTTCCTTTGGCTTTTATTACTATTTTTAAATCAAATTTACATATGGCCTTGTTTAACTGTATTTTTGGGTGTTTTATCAATTTTGTATGTAATTTGTATTTTGAAAAATAGAAATACATTTTTGTTTAAAAAATGAACCCTCCCATATGTATACTTTCTTTGTGGAAAGCTAGGTGTAAGGTTTTAGCTGAATAACAGTCTATGATTTAAATATTATTTAAATATAATTTATTTGTAGATTACAAATGGTGCCACGGATGTCTTTATTTATTTATTTATTTGTTTGTTTAAATTTCTATACCGCCCTTCTCCAATATAGGACTCAGGGCGGTGAACAGCCAAAGTAAAAACAAGACATACATACAAAACATACAAAATCTAAAAACTGATTAAAATAATTAAATATTTTGGCCGTAATTAAAACAATTCCAATTTAAAATCAGTTTAAAATTTGACTCAAGCCAGCCCAGCTAGTTGAAATAAATGGGTTTTCAGGGCCCGACGAAAAATCCGGAGGTCTGTTATTGTACGTAACTCTGGGGGGAGGTTGTTCCAGAGGGTGGGCGCTACCACAGAGAAGGCTCTCCCCCTGGGGGTCGCCAGCCGACATTGTCTGGCGGACGGCACCCTGAGGAGGCCCACTCTGTGTGAGCGTACTGACCGGTGGGAGGCTATTGGTGGCAGAAGGCGGTCTCGTAAGTACCCCGGCCCTAAGCCATGGAGCGCTTTAAAGGTGGTCACCAACACCTTGAAGCGCACCCGGAAGACCACCAGGAGCCAGTGCAGCTCGTGCAGGAGAGGTGTCACATGGGAGCGCCTCGTCGCCCCCATAATCCCCCGCGCGGCCGCGTTCTGGACCAGCTGGAGCCTCTGGGTGCACCCCAGGGGGAGCCCCATGTAGAGAGTGTTGCAGTAGTCCAGGTGGGAAGTGACGAGTGCCTGAGTGACTGTGCGTAGGGAGTCCCGATCTAGAAAGGGGGCAACTGGCGTATCAGGCGAACCTGATAGAAAGCCCCCCTCGCCACGGCCGTCAAATGATCTTCTAAAGACAGCCGTGCATCCAGGAGGACGCCCAAGTTACGAGCCCTCTCCGTGGGGGCGAGTGATTCACCCCCAATAGCCAGCAATGGCATCTTGAGATACCTCTGGTACAGGCTGGCATTGTTGGGAAATGCTCATCGAGGAAGGGAGGAGAGCTTAAATGGGGAATTAGCCTTGAATCAAAATGGGGAATTAGCCTTGAATCGTTGCATAGCTGCAAGAGATTCAGGACTGACCCCCACCCTAACTCATGGAACCATATCTATCTGTTCCCAAGGGAAGGCAAGCAGTGTGGAGAGATTCCTGTAGTTTAGGCAGAAAGTAATTAGCTTGAGGCTTGTGTGAGTCTTCCTGCTTGTCCCTGACTTATATTGGATATATAATTGTCTGATTTCAGCCAAGTAGATAGTATTTTAAACTGCCTAGACATTTTTAATTGAAAAGTCCTTCTCAGTTCATCATTTACCTAATTGAATATTATATAAGAGGTTTCTATCTGGCCTCAAGATTAGCATCAGAAATAGCTTTTTCTGCCTACTATCCCCTTTTCAGATGTCGTAAGGTAATGTCTTGTTTGTTTCTAAAGTAAAATAAGAAGAGAGTTGCTCAATTCGACCCTTCAAATTAAGAATTTGACTGTTGATCCACTTAATTAAACTATTGCTTTCCCCTTCTTATTTTAAATGGCTAGGAGATGGCTTTGCACTTATAACAATGGAAGACAATTAGATTAGGATCAGTGGTGGGATTCAAATAATTTAACAACTGGTTCTCTGCCCTAATGATTTCTTCCAACAACCAGTTCACCAAACTGCTCAGAAAGTTAACAACTGGTTCTCCCGAAGTGGTGCGAACTGGCTGAATCCCACCACTGATTAGGATTCTGTATGTTAACTTCTGCATTTCAATTTGGTTCAGGTTCAGCTAGAGCCCTTGTTTTTACATTCACTTTTATACAGGAACATACAGATAGTCCTTGACTGACCACCATTTGTTTAGTAACCGTGAAGTTACAACAGCACTGAAAAAAGTGACTTATGACTGTTTTTCCCACTTAACGACTTGCATTATCCCCATGGTCACATGATCAAGATTCAGATGTTCGGCAACTGCTTCATATATAGGATGGTTGCATATCCTGGGGTCATGTGATCACCTTTTGTGACCTTCTGATATGCAAAGTCAGTGGGAAAGCCAGATTCATTTAACACCATGTTGCTAACTTAATAACTGCAGTGCTTCACTTAACAACTGTGGCAAGGAAGTATGTAAAATGGGGATCAAAGGTCACTTAACAGAAATTTTGGGTTCAATTATAGCCATAAGTCGAGAACTACCTATAGAAAGTAGCCAATTTTTAGAGGCCAGATTCTTAATAGTATAACAGAAAATTATGAAAGCTAGCCCTTTATGGTATAATAATAATATTACAAGCTTGAAAGTGGGTGGCTAGTCATATTTCTCTCTCTCTCTCTCACACACACACACTGAGCCATGTACATGGACACTGAAGTGCAGCTGGTATTCCTTAAAAAATTAGGTTTGCAGCCACAAAAGTTCAATCCTGGAAAAAATTACTGAGAAATGCAAGGGTAGTGATGTCATATATTTGTTTTAATGCTTAAACATTCAAGGAGAAAAAGCATTCATCTGCTTTTATTTCAAGTCATTTTGAACTAAAATCCATTTCCTTTTTGGCAAGCATAGAATGTGCATTTTAAGAGTTTAAAAACTGGTATTTCTAATTAAGCTAGAAGCACTTGAATGATGTTTCTTCAACAAAAATTATATGGCATTGCTTATAGCTCCACCCAATAACCTCAGTATCTTTTACTGAAGCCAAAAAGGGAGTTAAATCCAGCAATGATGGACAACAAATATTGCAATTTTAAAAAGTATAAACGGAAGCTCTTAATGGAGGAAATGTCTTAGATACTTTAAATATCTGGTGATAAATTAAGCTGTCAGGCATGATTACGTGATGTGGAACAAGAGCAAATTTGTCCATCGGTGGCTGACAAAACTGCTCAGCTGCAGGCCTTCAAACTCTCTGCATGTTTTTTTAAAAAAGGAAATCTACTGAACAAGATCAAAGATCAAGGAATTTTATTTTAGGAGACAGCAATGGAGCTGAAACATTAAATGAAATATATTGCTAGATTAATTTGGCATAAAAATACCATCAATTCAAAAGTATATTGCAGACAATAGTGAAATGATCTGCTTAATTCTGAATGTATCTTTGCTTTCCATCATTTAGAGACTGACACTGCAAATATAAAAACATGGTAAGATCAGAGGTTTAATTTTCCTAATAGATTACAGTATAAAGCAATACATAGGCGATGTCTTTATTAGGTCACAAGAAAGTTTATAAAGATTTTTCTCTCAGGTTATAAACTGGCCTCTCTTTCATGGCTTCTATTCTCATTTTTATGTCTCACAAATTAGTACATGTTTAAATTAGTCCAGCTTTGCTTACCATTTAAAAATCTTCCACTTTCTGGAGGTAAAGATAAAACTGTTTTTATTTTAACAACGGATTTTTTATGCTTCCAAAAATGAGGGACTGAAATTTTTTGCTTCCCTTCCTCCCCTAAAGTCTTTGTAAGAATCTTTGGTAATTTTGGTTTGATCCTGGATAAGTTTATATATTTTCAATGTCAATGAAAAGTGATATTGGCATATGCTGAACATCTTCTACCATCCAAACTTTCCTTCCTGGTACTTTATTTCTAAAAATGGTTTATTAATTTAGATACCACCATATTTTTTATAAATAACTCAAGGTGGCAAACATATCTAATATTCCTTCCTCCTTCTATTTTTCCCACAACAACAACTCTGTGAGATGGGTTGGGTTGGGCTGAGATAGAGTGACTGAGATAAAGTTACCCAACTGGCTTTCATGCCTAAGGTAAGACTACAACTCACTGTCTCCTGGTTTTTAGCTGGTGCCTTAACCACTAGGCCAAATTGGCTCTCTTTAACTACTTTATCTTTAGTTTACCCCGATAAAATTAACTGGCTAAGTGTAGATTTTGGATTCTTTTTCTTATGGTTCACTTAGAAATCATTATCTGTTAAAACTGCTAGAGCAAAACAAAATTGAAGTAGATACTACCATGTTTCCCCGAAAATAAGACCCTGTCTTATATTTTTTTGAATCCCGAAATAAGCGCTTGGCCTTATTTTCGGGTAGATCTTATTATTTTGGGGCACATGGAGCAAGATGGGTCTCCTCTTGCCGTCTTGCCGTCTTACCTGATTTCCAGCTCTGCGTTTAAATATTTTCGGGGAGGGCTTATTTTGGGGGGGGAGGTTTATTTTAGCGGATGCACTCAAAAGCCTGGTTGGGCTTATTTTAAGGGATTTTCTTATTTTTGGGAAAACAGGGTACATCTTGATTAGGAGACAAAATTATTAACAAAAGAAAGGTGCAATATAACCAATATGCAGAGGTATTTTAATGGAAAGTTTTGAAAATACATTTTCGGTGTTATTTCAGTACCATGCAGATAATTTTTATTCCACTAGATGGAAGCATTTCATAATATACTGCTACAATTTATGCGGCTCTTTTAAGGCGTGCTAAGGATTTCTCTTCTAAAAGTAAGCAATGCTCTGGAAAAATCACCTCTTCCTGCCTCCACCTCTTTCCCAAACTGAAAAAGTCTATTTTTAAAACACCCACACCCTAACCTATTCCATAAGAAAGTAAGTAAAAACCTGACAAATTCTATAGTTAGAGAATAGCTATTTTTGTTGTTCTGTTAGTAATATCTGTATGCATACTGACTATATTTTTAACAGCCAGATCAAGTTGTTGGTTCATATAACTTAGTATTGCTTATTTTGACCGGCAGTCACTTTGTAGGGCTTCAGCAGACTTTTTCAATTAATCTACTCCTTAAATTTAAAACAAAACAAAGCAAAATTAGAAATGTTAGAAAATCTGTAAGCAAAATATGTGTGTGATCCATCCTCCATTTAATCTCCTTAATGGAATTGAGATCCCATTGTAGTCTATGACTTATTCTGGTAAATGTACTTTCAATATGTATGTGGGGTTGGAGTACAGGAAGTACAATCTCTTTCTCTCTCTCATATTGTAATATAGTCAGTAGGTAACTCAGAGATAAAATGGTTCCCACTGAAGGGTCCTGCAATTTATGTAGAATAAAAACTTGTACTATACAAGGGCACTTTAAACAGTACATTTTTACCTGAAGTATGTACGGTCCAGTGGATCAAAAGCTATTACCTCCCTAACAAACATTGAATACAGTCTTATAAATATTTACATGACAATGTGCTACTGTATCACACTATTTTTGTAATATATGCTAGGATTCTACTTTATTTATTTGTTTATTATTTACTGTAGAAATCTATGTAGCCACTAGGAGCCAAAAATTACTTGATGGCATATAACTTTGTAACTTTGTTGCTTGTATCCTTGCGATTGATATTGATTATTTCCTAGTATGATTCGATTGCTTATTGTACTATATGACTGTCACTGGATGTTGTACCTTGTGATTCCTGACAAGTGTATCTTGTCTTTTTATGTATACTGAGAGCATATGCACCAAAGACACTTGGCCAATAAAGAATTCTATTCTATTCTATTCTATTCTATTCTATTCTATTCTATTCTATTCTATTCTATTCTATTCTATTCTATTCTATTCTATCAATATCTATGGTACTTTTATACTTTTATTAAGATGAACTGAAATGACACAAAGCACAGGCCCAAAAACAAGCAGGCAACTCTTTTAGAGATTGAACACTTCCACCAATAATTTCATCTCTTTAATTAAAACAATTTCATCTGTCATTATTACCTAACCAAGTACACTGAAATCCTCAAATTGTTGATAATTACATGACTGACTGTGTTTTCAAATGTTTAAGGAGAAAGGAAATAGTTGAGTTATCTAAGGTAGCACCAGTCTCAAATACAAAAATCATTTCAGTTTTAATAATAACCAAATGTGCATTTATCAGCACATCATTTGAATATTTAATTGTAAAGAAAAACTAAAGGAAGTGTTACAAATGGAAACCACATCAGGAAAGCCAAAGTAAAAATTCTTCAGTGTAAGAAATATCATGTTTGGTCATTTCCCATGAAAACAGCTTCTGATGAGGAGTGATGTGTGGCTAAAAATTCCACAAGGTTTAGCTTGTCAATTTCACTGCACCATGGTTGGAGATGACAATTTGCTCTCTAGCCAAAATAAGGATTTGCACATTTATTACTTGGATACTAGAAATGTTTACAGATATTTTGATTTTCTTTTCCAAACTGCAAACTGACTTAGGTCCTACTGAGTGCTTTTCTGGACATTAATTTGATGTACAAAAATAGTTGAAGATCTCATATCATTTTGTCAGTGGGCGATAAATCTTGGTTGACAACTGTCATTGTAAAAGAAATGGTATCTTTTATATTGATACAAAAGTTAGCTTATATTCAGCTGAGCATTGGAAAGTCTGAAATGAGAGCCCATAATCATTAATTTCCCTAAGGTCTTGCCCTTCTGATGGGAGTATTGAAATTCCCAGAATTTTTTAGATGAAATTAAGGAGAAAGGGAACATCTGAGTTGTCTAAGGTAGCGCTAATATTGAATGCAAAAATTAATTTAGTTTTAATAACCAAATGTGCATTTATCATTTGAATATCTCATTGTAAAGAAAAACTAAAGAAAGTTGGTTAAAAAAATTCTTGGAATTGCTGTCTTCTGTCTGTGGAGGAGTCCATGTTGGGCTTTAATATTAGTTTCGAGCAGAGGTGGGTTTTACGTACCTTTACTACCGGTTCGCATCGTGCCCGCACGCGCTCTTCTGCAGATGCGCAGATCGCATATGATGACGTCTGGGTCAGTGGATGGAGCCTCCCGCCAGTTTTACTACTGGTTCTTGTGAACTGGCCCGAACCGGGGGCAACCCACCACTGGTTTGGAGGAATGGACTCCAACTCTGTTCTGTTTTATTTGAATCCACAGCAAGGCTGCTATTTTCCTTTTCCCCATTCATAGGAACCTTTACCTCACTGCTTGATGATTCATCTTTTCATTACTGTCTCCTTCCTCCTTTTCCTCTTCCAGCATGTTTTCTCACAACTTACCTTCCCAGTGCAAATTATAAAAAGCAGCACAGAGCTATGGGCACAGCTATTTTGGAAAAGTGCCCGGTTTCACATTTGCTGACATGTTATCATTTCACCTTCCTATATCAGGGGAGCATTTAGAATGCAAGAAAGGGGGCTGGAAAAATGTTTGAGGATTTAAATTATTTCATTACCTTTTAAAAAAAATATAGCTTCCCTTGCATAGCTTTCTGGAAGACTAACCATCAGAGAAATGGATATAAATACATACAGAAAACAAGGTTAGAGAGCATTGGAAATGTATTTTATTTTTATTTTAGGCAATTGGGGCAAGGAGGTTTTTGTTCTTCTGTAATAGCTCAGAGGATAGGACCCTGACTGGATTATGTTTTTTGGACTCCGGTAGGGAAGAGGGTGAGAACTGACTCGCTTGTGGTGTGCATAAAATCCTTTTTGGAAGACTTGGAGAGAAGTGGTCAGATGTAAAATTCAATTTAAAAAAAATGAAGTGGAGAGAATTCAAATGGTGGATGTTAATTCAAATGGAAATTCTAGTTTTTTTCTTCTTGGATGATATGCCTGCTAAAATTACAGCATGTGGGGAATACATTTTACTAAGATGCTATCTTTGAGAATGAATATGATGAAGATTACAAATAGAACATCACATTTCGTTACAGTTTCCTCCATCTTATTGAATAGTTGTTGTTTTTATTTCAATCCAGCTCCTAGCTTAAAATGTTCTAGAAGGGTGAACCATCTCCTAAGGGAAAAGTTTGATTTTTATTCTTTGAATAATAAGTTCCATGCCAAGGAGAGCTGGATTTCAACAATATCTTGAGGGCCACAAGTTCCTCAACTATTTTTTTTTTTTTTGGAGAAAATCCCATTCCATTTGCAAGGGCACTTGGGAGAGACACTGTTTTGGACAAATACACATAGTTGTACTAATGGTAGGATCATAACCATGTTGCCTCCTATAAGTCTAATATGTAAGGTGGAAATCTTATATTCTGTTTCATGGACTGAGAACTCAGTTGGGCTTGCATATTCATACCCTTGCATAAATATTCTTGTATACATTAAATTGTTGGAGAAAAGTAAAAGTATCCTTTGCCCCACTGAGTTTTCATATTAAATGTGGATTGTCCAATTCATGATTTGACCTTCTTTGAATGTTTAACTAGATTCCGTGGGTTTCCTTGCATCTTATTTACTTATGGAATATAGTGCTTAGTGTTAGCGATATAAATGTTGCTTGTCAATGACAAAGTGTTGTTAGAGCTTTTCTTCATTCCTCAGACTGTCAGCTGAGTTGATGATGTGTAAGCATGAGCCTGGTGTATCAATTACCTAATAAAGCATGTTACAAAGCTCTGAAAACAGGATGAATTTGCCCTGTTATCTTAACAAAGTACTCAAATGATTCTGAGGAATGAGTAATAATCTATAATTGACACTGGACAAATGTACCTTTTGAGAAAAGATAATTTTGCTTTTCAAACCTGTATGTTCCTTACCACCTAAAACATGAAGTGATGACTGAATTAAATAGAATAGAATAGAATAGAATAGAATAGAATAGAATAGAATAGAATAGAATAGAATAGAATAGAATAGAATAGAATAGAATAGAAATCTTTATTGGCCAAGTGTGATTGGACACACAAGGAATTTGTCTTGGTTTCTGTGTACATAAAAGAAATGATACATTCGTGAAGAATCATAAGGTACCACACTTAATGATAGTCATAAGGAAACAGTCAATATAAATCTTAAGGATACCAGCAACAACGTTACAGTAATACAGTCATAAGTGGGAGGAGATGGGTGATAGGAACGATGAGAAGATTAATAATAATGCAGACTTAGTAACTAGTTTGACAGTGTTGAGGGAATTATTTCTTTAGCAGAGTGATGGCGTTAGGGAAAAAAACTGTTCTTGCGTCTAGTTGTTCTGGTGTGCAGTGCTCTATAGCGTCGTTTTGAGGGTAGGAGTTGAAACAGTTTATGTCCAGGATGCGAGGGGTCTGTAAATATTTTCACAGCCCTCTTTTTGACTCGTGCAGTATACAGGTCCTCAATGGAAGGCAGGTTGGTAGTAATTGTTTTTTCCGCAGTTCTAATTATCCTCTGAAGTCAACTAGATAATTAGTCTGAAATTATTTTTGAGGTTAGATACTTAATTATGTACAACATTGTATGTGGTTTGAGAGCTCACTAGCTTATTTTTTAGCTTGTGATGCTTTTAAAAAAGTAAACATGCAGTATTTGGTTGTAAGTATAGTATACTATATGGAATGTCTATTTTTCTAAAGGCTTATTGTGAATTCAGGCTTATGTGAATGAGTCAGTGCAAAGAATTAGTCAGTGCAATTGCAATAGAATTTCATCTCTATTCATATCAACCTCAGAATTATATATGTTGTTTCCAGAATATAGAAGATCTATATTCTTCAGGTTCCAAGGAAGCTACAGTTTAACTTCCAATACAGGTTTAATTCCTATTAATCCTGCATACAGGCTGCTCACATGGAATGATTAACTATTGAAGGGTGGGTTAGTGTGTTGGGTGAACTAAAAAAACTAATTGATTCAGCCAATTAACACTGAGGGAGTTAGTTAGCCCCCTAAAATCAGGTTTGTTTGACACTAATCTAATTTTCTCCAGTCAATAAACTGCCACTCTGTTCTGTGAACTGCTTAACCCAACATAAATAACTTCCAACATCTGCGATTGAGGCAAGTCCTACTATTCCATTTCTGTGGCCATTTCGCCCCTTTGTGACCACATGGGAGGAGTTAATAAAGGGACGGAAGCAGGTGGATATGGGTTCCATGAATATGTTTTATGACTGAAATTGGAATCACAGCTTTTAAAACAGGTTTTTCTCACTGTAGCAAATAAACAAACAAATAAATACCAAGAAGTGGTTCCTTCTCCTTTGTAATAGCTAAGAGTATTAACAATAAGGTTGTTGCAGGACTGCCAGGGAAGTTAAATAATATTAATTCATTTATTTCCATACAGTATGTTTAAAACCTTTATGATATTTTCAAAGTTAGCATTTCTGGATGATTTTGTAGTGCTTTGGGGTTATCTGTTACGCTTGAAATTTGAGGTTGGGTATTCCAGAAATAAAATAGCAGGACTAGGCCCTAATTTGGGATCTGGTGCACGGATTTGAAAACTTTAAATTTTCCCAGCAACTGCTTACTTGCTCAATTTCTACTCCTTAAGAGATTTTTTTAAAAATCAATTGATGCTGGTGCTAAATTTAAGAGAAGCTCTTAGCTGAAATTATTTTCACTCAGCAGATGTAAATCCCAATCCTCTACCTTTATTACATTGAAATTACTTTTAAATCCTGTATCATAAGTTGACCCTCTATGTGCTGTTTGCATTTAAATTGTTTCAAGAGAAAATATTTTTATAATATTACAAAAGACCAGGGTTTCTCTATAAACTAGGCAGCTGGGTGGAGTGTGTATGGATGTTTTCACTTGGTGCACTCAATATATATAAAACAGGCAAATCTTTGATTGCACTGTTGGGGCTACCATCTTAGCTTTCCTGAACTCACCCTGCTGAAAATCCTACCTGCCTCCTTTTTGTAAAAAGTGAACTGGCTGTTAAATGGGGTGAATAATTATGGAATCATTAGCACTGGTTCCCGAAATAGCAAAATATCCAGTTGGAGACATTACTATCTATCAAAATGAAATTCAATGGTGAAAAAAGTAAGGTTTAGGCAAGAAAAACAATATGCACAGGTATAGTATATGTGATATCTTGCTCAACAGTAGTAACCGTGAGAGGGATCTTGGAGTCCTAGTGGACAATCATTTAAATATGAGCCAGCAGTGTGATGCAGCTGCCAAAAAAGCCAACACAGTTCTAGGCTGCATAAACAGAAGGATAGTATCAAGATCACGTGAAGTGTTAATACCACTTTATAATGCCTTGGTAAGGCCACACTTGGAATACTGCATCCAGTTTTGGTCGCTATGATATAAAAAAGATGTTGAGACTCTAGAAAGAGTGCAGAGAAGAGCAAAGATGATTAGGGGACTGGAGGCTAAAACATATAAAGAATGGTTACTGGAAGTGGGTATGTCTAATTTAATTAAAAGAAGGACCAGGGGTCCTTGGAACAGCAGTGTCCTTGGAACAGCAGTGTTCCAATATCTCAGGGGCTGCCACAAAGAAGAGGGAGTCAAGCTATTCTCCAAAGCACCTGAGGATAGGACAAGAAGCAATGGGTGGAAACCAGTGGTGAAATCTAAAATTTGTTACTAATGGTTCTGTGGGTGTGGCTTGGTGGGGGGGGGGTAATGTGACTGGGTGGGCATGGCCAATTCCCCCCCTTTTAAAAACATTTTTTCTACAACCTCTTCGGCGAAGAGATTGTAAAAAAATGCTTTCAAAAGGCTCTGATAATCCCAGCTGAGTTGCCTGATTGGCAGAGGTTTTTTTTCTTTTAAAAGCCTCTGCCGATCTGGCAACTCAGCTTGGATCGTCAGAGGCATTTAAAAGAAAAAAAGCTTCTACTAATTAGGCAACTCAGTTTGGATCATCAGAGGCTTTTAAAAGAAAAAAAACCTCTGCCCATCAGGCAACTCAGCTTGGATCGTCAGAAGCTTTTAAAAGAAAAAAAACCTCTTCCGATCAGGCAACTCAATTTGGATCGTCAGAGGCTTTTAAAAGAAAAAAAGCCTCTGCCGATCAGGCAACTCAGCTTGGATCGTCAGAGGCATTTAAAAGAAAAAAAGCCTCTGCTGATCAGGCAACTCAGCTTGGATCATCAGCTGACGATCCCTTTGACGATCCCAGCTGAGCCGCGCAAGCATCAGAGGCTTTTTTTTTACTTTTAAAAGCATTTTTTCAGCTGAACAGGTTATAGAAAAAATGCTTTTAAAAATTAAAAAAGCCTCTGATGATTGTGCGGCTCAGCTGGGCATGGGGGGGGGCCTACTGGTTTCTCCGAACCACCCGCCTCCATCGCTACTGGATCGGGTGATCCGGTCCGAACCGGGAACATTTCACCCTGGTGGAAACTAATCAAGGAGAGAAGCAACTTAGAACTAAGGAGAAATTTCCTGACAGAACAATTAATCAGTGGAACAACTTGCCTCCAGAAGTTGTAAATGCTGCAACATTGGAAGTTTTTAAAAAGAGATTGGATAACCATTTGTCTGAAATGGTATAGGGTTTCCTGCCTAAGCACTGGGTTGGACTAGAAGACCTCCAAAGTCCCTTCCAACTCTGTTATTCTATTCTATTCAACTTCACTGACTTCAGTTGCTCTTATCTTTATGTCAACATCATTAAAGTACCAGTGATATTAAACAGATTATGATCCTCAAAACCAAAAATAACTGAAACCACCAGAAAGACAAAATTGATGACATAATCAGCCAAGGAGAGTGGAATAATTTATCCCTTTTTATTTTGGAATGATCAATTGTTTTTTGTGTATTTCTGAGTAAGTCAAAATATGTTCCAAGTTGGAAGTTGGCAGATATTCTATTTTTCCATGCAAAATGTTATTTCTGATATATTTGTTAGATGTATATTCCAGTTTTCCTCTAAGAATTCAAAGTGGCACACATACTATAGCTCCCCCTATTCCAGTTGTTCCCTACCACTCCATGGTAGGAAGATGGAAGATGCTAAGCTGAGAGGTAATGTTTGCTCCAAAGTCACTCAGGGAATTTTCATATCTGAAGGTAGACTTGAAACTATGTCTCCCCAGTCCTATTCTAGTACAGGTAGTTCTCGACCTATGACCACATATGACCACTATGTGCTCAAAATTTCCACTGCTAAGCTAAACAGCTGTTAAGTGTCCCCATTTTACGACCTTTTTTTTTTGCCACAGCTGTTAAACGAATCACTGCAGTTGTTAAGTGACTATTGCGGTCATTAAGAGAATCTGGCTTCTCTCATTGGCTTTACTTGTCAGAAGCCAGCTGGGAAGGTTACAAATGGTGATCCCATGACCCCCGGGCAGTGCAACTATCATAAATACATGCCAGTTGCCAAGCTCCTGAATTTTGATCATGTGACTATTGGGATGCTGCAATGATAGTAATTGTGAAAACTGGTCATAAATCACTGTTTTCACTGCCGTTGTAACTTCGAACGGTCACTAAATGAACGGCTATATATCGAGGATTACCTGCAACATGTGATTACTTTGCATCTGCCAATCACAGCAGGAACAGGATGTGTCAAGCATCTCAAATTCTTCCTCCTAGACCCCATTATACCAATACAGTGAGAAAAAACCCATAAAATTCCCAGACATAACTTTGGGAAGAATATTCTAATTTAGGACTTTTTTTGTTTGTTTTTCTTTTTTTCCATCATTACCATTTGATTTCCTCCCCTCCCCATAGTTCCTTTGATAGCAAAAGAGGGGTGAACTGGCCCTGATGTTTCACTGTTAAGTTTTTATAGACTGTTACGTCATTACAGTATGTCCTTCTGCTCTTGTACTGTTATTCTATTTCACAGTTATACTATTATACTGTTATGCCTTTTAAGATTAGCATTATGTGCCAAGTCTTTTCTTAATGTTTTTCATGCTGCTAGGTCCAATCTCTTTAGAGAGTGGGTAACCGAATATAGCAGAGAGCCAGTTTGGTGCAGTGTTTTTACAGCATTGGACAAGAAACTGGGAGACCATGAGTTCTGGTCCTGCTTTAGGCACGAAGCCAGCTGGATGACCTTGGCCAGTCACTCTGTTTCAGCCCTAGGAAGGAGGCAACAGCAAACCACTTCTGAAAAATTTTGCCAAGCCAAAATAAATAAATAAAATAAAGCAGAATAGCAGCAGAAAACAGAGACTAGAGGCGAAGAGCCAACACAGATAGTTTTCAATTTACAACAGTAATTGAGCCTGCAATTTTGGTCGTAAGTCGTGAGGGTCATAAAGCAAATCATGCTTTATGTTTTCATAAAGTTTTCTTTCTGCATTCAATTTTATGACCTTTTTTTCTGGTGATTGTTAGGTGAATGCCACAGTTGTTAAGCAAACCCATTATTCGCTAAGGGCTGTCTTTTCGCCAGGAATTGGAAGTAAACATTGATCTCTGACCAAAAAAAAAAAAAATGTAAATCATGATCACATGACACGACACATGGTCACATGACAGGAGGCCAGTTGCTGAATGACCAAAATGTGACCACATAACTATGGGGGGGAAGGACAGACCCAGAAACTTTGAATTTGTATTGTAAGTCCTTTTTTAGGGTCCATTGTAACTTTGAACGGTTGCTAAGCAACCAGTCACAAGTCGAAAACTATCTGTGAGGCCTCTCTCTGATCACTCCCACCAGTGATCATTTAACTTCGCCTCCAGTTAGGTCTGATGAAATGTAACAGGTTTTACCTACCTTGAGGCTGCTGTTGTGGGTTGTTGGAATAAGGGAGAAAATATTACTTTAAACCCAGTTCAGCTAAGGATGACATAAGCCTCACTCTCTCAAGGGCTGGGGAAAGGTGAAGAAAACATTACAGGGGGAAAAGGTGGTGTCGAGGAATGGTTAAATGCAAATGGGGATATGCAGGCATAGATATCTAATTTTGACTAAGAAGCACAGATTAAGCCTTTGTTGAGCACACTGAGATATTGAATATCTTTAAACTGAGTCGCGTAACAGATTTTATGCTGATAAGCTTGTTTATTCAATTCCATTTCATTTTTGCCAAATGTGCCCTATTCATATTAAATATTAAAATTCTGTTTTTGCAGTCAAGAATGTGGCAAACCAAATAAAAGATTAAGAAGCCAGAAAATATGCGGTTGCAGGCCTGTTGGCATCATGCTTCTCCCAGTTAAATTAGGCCATGATTGTTGGCATCCTGTAAAACTTGCCGTTTATGGTGATGCTGTTTTGCAGGAGTTGGAGGGTTGAGAAAATCTTACTAAAACTAGGAAATATTGTTGTGGTTAAGGCCTTGGTTTCCGTTTACTGCCTGGAACACAGCCTTTAACTCTAAATAGAGCTCTGCAAAATGAGTGGTTGTCCCTCCATGTACATATAAACACAACTGTGAGTAGTATTCAAAGCACCTTCCAAAGGACATGGCTGCTTTAATGCCAAGACACATTGTAAAGCGCCTCTCTTGGATGCTTTGCATAGTTTTATTGTTGTTGTGGGTCAGCCACTAAGTTGTGTCCAACTCTTTGTGAATAGTGCTAAAATCCCTAAGAAGCCAAATAGCAGAGGAAAGAATTTGATGGGAGTTGGTGTTGTTAAACAACAAAGACAATAGAGATATCATTCTCCCCAGGGGTAGGCACACATTTCTATTGTCCCACTATTAACCCTACTCAAACACGTTTTGCAGTTTTAAAAACATGACATCATGAAAGACCTTCTAATGGAAATTACAGTGGAATGAATGTATGAATTGGCACCTATCCTGTACAACATTTGGAGGGAAAAAAATCCATCACTGCCTGCCTGTGGTCTTTTATTCAACTTCAAGTGTTCTCAGTTGACAGTTCTTGGTGCATAATTGCTGACGTATTTTTTTGTGATATTATTTTCATAGCTTGATCTCCGAGCCTTAATTAATTTCCTTACATACCCCTAGGATATATTTTTAATGACTCGCTTCATTCTGGCTAGGGTAAAGGTTAGCTTGTAATTTAGTCACAGTAAACAGATGGGATTTAGGCTGCCAACAATGAAAAGTCTGCAGTAACACGTACAGCAGAGGCAGACAAGCATTACCCCTCCCCCCCTTATATGGAAATTAAACGAGACATTTTTGAAAGAAATGGTGAGAGAGTGCAAAACAGACCTACAAGCTAAAAGGCTTGTAAATATGCCTTTTTTAAAAAATAAAAGGGACAAGAACGAAGAATTGCATTAATATTTTGACCATAAGTAGGAAACAACAGTTCTGCTGTCATTTCCTCAGATGAACAGTTTTTCAAGTGGATTACAAGGCTGAGCAGTCAGTTTTTGAGAGGTGGCGTGTGGTAGATCTGGGGGGCCTATTGAGATTGCCATTGATTAATGGTTGTTGTGA
Source organism: Pantherophis guttatus (assembly GCF_059756535.1). Taxonomy (NCBI): domain Eukaryota; kingdom Metazoa; phylum Chordata; class Lepidosauria; order Squamata; family Colubridae; genus Pantherophis; species Pantherophis guttatus. The sequence continues at coordinate 91,605,169 of NC_142065.1, forward strand.
TAAGCAGGGAAAAAGATCAGTGTGGACTTATCCTGGTTTCAGCTGTCACAGCTGCATCTCTTTACTCTTCTAACCCTATCCGTCTCTCTGGAAGCCTTTAAAGTACCTCCTTTTTCTTTCTGGCAAATAATTTAACCAGATGCCAAGGTACCCAGAAACAGCTGTTTCTTTGGAAATTTGCTTCAGGCTTACATATTTGGTATGGGTAAGAATATTGCTTGCGGCAATGACTCCTTGTGGAAATGGTGACTAGGGTGTGTGGGAGCCCTGAGGATTGTTGTTTATCAAAAGTGGTTTAGTAAAAGATAGCAATTTGGAACAAGTGCCAGCGCTCTTTTTTAAAAAAAATTCTCATTAAAAAATGCAATTTTTAATATATGAATGTGTGTGTTTCATTGATTTGTCTGAGATAAAACTACTCGCATTGAAACACATTTTGAAAGTTCCACAGTACTGAATCAGTGTTTGCTGTTCCACATATGCAAGTTTTGCCTGGAAGATGAAGGGAGGTTATGGTAACAGGTGGACTTGTTTCAGATGGATATTTAATTTTGTTCATGAGAATTGTCCCATGGGTGTCAATGGACCATTTTGTCAGAGAATGCTATACTCATCTCTTAATGTGCTAAATATTTGAGAGTCATTTGGCGGAGATAGGTGGCTATAGAAATTGAATAAACAAACAGTTATAAAAACCTTTGATACTTGGAATGAGTGCAATGGAATTACATACTCAAAATGCAGAAAGGTATTAAATGTTTATGTCTCAAAACTTTTCCTATCTGCTGTCCAGAGATCCTAGAATGCATTTTATGTTATCCCCAACCATCATATGGATAGTACTGATTTGGAACTGGAAGCATGTGAGAATTACATCAACGAGAACTAGCTAGAAAACTTATGCAGATCACTCTAAGCTCTTTGAAAGCAGAATAGGGTATGAATCAGTCTGTTCTGACTGTCAGGAGAGTGAGTTCCTTAGTTCCAGGTTAGATCTCTCTTCAACTAATTTCCACCCTTTGCTTCTTGTCCTACCTTCAGGGGCTTTGGAGAATAAATTGACCCCTCTTCCCTTTGACAGCTCTTTGATTATTAGAAGTTGGCTATAATATCACCCCAAGCCTTCTCTTCATTAAGCTAAATATACCAAATTGCCTTAGCTCTTCATCATATGGTTTAACCTTACTATCTTTGTTGCTCTTCTCTGCATTTTTTCTAGGACTGGAATTGTGTGTGTGTGCGTGCCATCACTGGTGGTTTACAAGAAAAGATTGGACAACCATTTGTCTAGGGTGGAATAAAGATTCCTGCCTAGGGCAGGGGGTTGGATTAAAAGACCTCCAAAGTCCTTTCCAGCCGTGTGATTCTATGATTCTTTCAGAATAATTCCCCACCCACTTTGAACATGATCAAAGAAATGATAGGAATTGAAGTAAAGAGTGACACTATTGTAATATATAGAAGAGAATTGGGATCCAATGATTTTTTAAGGATGAAACCAAAGAAATGTTACTATTTTTGATTGAATACAAGAACACTGTCTTTTCTTCATTAATAAGATGAAGATGCCACTGAACCACTCTTGAATGCCTACATGGATGTGTCCATGTTATTTTCTTGGCAACATTTTACCATACCACATACTGTTTTGGATATTCACAGAAACGTATTGGGAGATAAGAGGGGACAATGAGTTCTGAGTTTCTGATGGATTAGGAGAGTTTAAGGAGATAGTTAATTATAAATTGTAAAAATGTAAAAAAGTATAAGAGGACGGCAATTTTTATATAGACAGACAAGGTGAACATTTTTAGTAAGAATTTTCAGAGAGAACAGCAACATTCTCTCTCCCTCCCTCTCTCTTTCTTGCATATACCCTCCTTCTCATACATAAGGTAAAGGTAAAGGTTCCCCTCTCACATATGTGCTAGTTATTCCTGACTCTAGAAGGCGGTGCTCATCTCTGTTTCAAAGCCGAAGAGCCAGCACTGTCTGAAGACGACTCCGTGGTCATGTGACCGGCATGACTAAATGCCAAAGGCACATGGAACACTGTTATCTTCCCACCAAAGGTGGTCCCTATTTTTCTACTTGCATTTTTTATATGCTTTCGAACTGCTAGGTTGGCAGAAGCTCACCCCATTATGCAGCACTAGGGATTTGAACCGCTGAACTGCCGACCTTTTGATCGACAAGCTCAGCATCTTAGCCACTGAGCCACCGCATCCCTTACACATACACACCACTTAATGGTAGAATAAAAATATTTGGAATCTAATGAATCAATAGATTTGTGTTTCTCACACACTACTTCTTCTCTAAACTATTTATGAAGGGCATGGAGCTTTTAGAAAGCATATTGTTTATCTGGAGGTGGGTGGGAAACAGTTCATTTTTCATGTAAGTAAAAATGGCAATGAACTTGTTCTTTAAATTCTAGCCTTTGAATATATTTAAAATTAAGGACCTTATCTACCCATAATTTGCCACTTGGAATTTCCACTGAATACATTGGGAGAGCGAAGTACAACCTCATGGTTATCTCACTAAAATCAATGAAACATGATTTCCAAATCTACATTTTGTCTTGGCTGTTTTGATTTCAATGAAATGACTAGATTCTTCTGCAACCAAATTGAAATTGAGTAACTTATTGCCTGTTCTATCATTAGGGCCTTTTGCTCCTTTTTTGTAGAATTGCTTGCTACTTTTTCCATAGCGTATGTTAACACTTATATATGACAAACCTTACTTTAGTTATTTGTAGCTGAGTAAGACACATTTGATGGAAAACTATTTCTGCATCAAACAAGCAAATAAATCTTGAGCTTTAAAAAAAGAACATTACTTTACAAAACATATCTGAGAACCTTTGTATTTCAAAATCAAACTATTTATTTATTCAACCATAATACCATGTGTCAGCCATGTCTTGTAATGTCTTCTGTCATATAAAAGCAAACAAAGTCATGTTACATTAATGCCTTGTCTGAGATCATATGACTGACTGGCTATAATTCCATGCCCCTTTGCTATTAAAAACATGACCCAGAATGTTAAGCAGCATTTGAATAAAAGCACCTACATTTTGCACATGGTTACAAAAGCTGGGGAGATTATTTCTGATTTCAGTGTTTGTACTGTGTGTGTTTGTTTGAATTATCTCATGCATCCCATGTATGTTATTGAAATTGGATAGGAATAAGTTCATTTTTTCATAGATGTGCACCCCGATTGTATACTTGTTTACTCAGAATTAAATCCCATATATGTATTTTGCTCAAGGAAGCATGCATTGATTACTGTCTTTTAAGTTTGCAGGTTTTTAATACTACAACATCCATGAAACTCCTTTCAAACTGCTTTCAAGTTTCTGTAACTTGTTTGTGGGAAATGAAATACACACTCCTTCACCTTGGAGACAAACTACAAATTTGGCTGAGTCACTTTCTTATAAGATAAGAAAATCAACTCTGTGTGTGCCTAGGTACCTTTTTAAGAAGAGGTAATGCTGGCAATGAAATTGTTGAGCTCTAAACTTTTTGTCCAGCCCTCATTTTCAATCTTTAGCTGCTGCTTTATTATAGGTGGGAAATTTAAATTTACGAAACTCTGTGCAACGTGTAGTCAGATTAGATAGAGTTTTCTTATTCTCAACTTTTTTCTGACGTATATTCCATCTTCAAACCACAAATATTTCATATAAACAAACTTATGTTTATATTCACTTTAATTAAATGAAGATTTTAGTTCAAAGCTTTATAAACTCAGAGAAAGTCAAGGATTCTTTTCCCCCCAGTGAAACAAAGATCTTGGTTTTTCAATATTAGGTCTCTTACTAAAAAAAAAGGGGGATCAACGCAATTTCTCACCCACTTTTGTCTTTCCTGTTATTCCTGCCTGCCCATGCCTCTCTTTCCCTGCTCCAAACCAGCAAATGTGTTCACTTTTCCAATAATTCCCTTCAGCATGAAGCAGCTTTTATGCTCTTCAACAAGTGTTTATGGGAAAGTGTTGATGCTTATTAATCTGTTTCTTGTCTAGCAAGTGGGCTTGTGCATGATTTCTGGCAAAACTGGCATTTTTGATCGCTCCCAATGTGTGCTGCAGGGCGGTTACACTGAACAGATGTGGTTTGGAATTGTTGTTCTTTGTAATTACCCTCATTAAATGAAAGCGTGTGTCAATCAGCTAGGTACTTTATACACACCAATCACTTGCAAGAGATTTACATGTATATATTTTATACACATATGTGGGAAAAATATCTAAACAATGTGAGTACTTCATTAGATTTAATAATTTGGCAAACACATGCTAGTTACTTGAGATCTGTTGATAAATAACCTACCAATTGGTTTCAGGTGCTTTGTGGCCTGCAATATTACACCCTATATGGCACAAACTTTATGGATTGAATCCTTCAGAATGAAATACTCTAATATACTATATATTATGTACATTAGATAGGAGAATCATACACAGTCCTTCAGTATTAAAGAAAATAACCATCTCTCCTTTAAAACATCTAGCTCCTTTCAGTTATTTAAAATTTGTCAAATAAATTTTTTGATAAAACATTCTAATTTTATCTCACCTCCCTACATTAAAGGAGAATTGAGTCATTCTACAGGAGCAAACAGCAGCATTCCTTCTCCGTTTTTTCTCCACAAGCACTTTGTGTAAAGCTGGTACATATTCTCTCCCTATTACACATTTTGAATGCCAGAAGATTTTTAGGGAGACATGTTTCCAATATATAAAGCGTAGTATAACTACCATATAGATCCAGTTTGTCTACTTTCTTTTAGTGTTCCTATACAGGTAGTCCTCAACTTATGACCACAATTGGGGTCATAAAAATTTATGCTGCTAAGCGAGACATTTGTTAAGTGAGTTTTGCCTCATATTACAACTTTTCTTGCCAGCTGTCAAGTGAATCACTGCAACTGCTAAGTTAGTAACACGGTTGTTAAGTGAATCTGGTTTCCCCATTGACTTGCTTCTTAGAAGGTCACAAAAGATGATCGCATGATCCCGGGATACTGAGACCAACATAAATATGAGTCAGTTGCCAAGCATCTGAATTTTGATCACATGACCATGGGGAAGTTGCAATGGCCACAAGTGTAAAAAATGGTCATAAGTCACTTTTTTTGAGTGCCATTGTAACTTTGAGTGGTCACTAAACAAACTGTTATAAGTTAAGGACTACCTGTACATAGCCAAGGTCTTTTTTAAAAGTTTGGTGAAGAATGAGATGGATCAGCTTTTGCCTGCCACCAAACAGAAAAGGAATCATAGTCCCATGCCAAATGGCTTAGCATTACTTAATAAAATATAAATAGGATCCCTCCAACTGCACAATCTTTCTCCCAAAAAACCTGAGTCCAAAACTATGTCAGCAATCTCATTCTCTATGGCTTCAGAAATCATTAGAAAGAAGTGCTTCAGGCTTCATACAAACAGAGCATCTCTCTGCTATTCATCAAAGAAACCCAACTTTTTTCGGACATATTTCATATTGGTTTCTAGCCAAGTGCCTTAACAAAAGTGGCTCTCAATATGGGTAGTCCTATTAATAATTATTAGGCATACTGCTGAGATGAAGCTAAATGTCCTGCTGTAATAATAATGTGTAATAAAGATAAGTCTGATATAGTACCCTGGTGCCAATCTATCCTGATTTTAGTATATGGTCTGATTTTAGCCAAGTAGTATTACAGGTGGGGTACTGAATCTTTCCTCTGTTTATACTGGCCAATATGGGGAAATAATTTATTTCATTTCCTCTGTATCTTACTGGACAACTAATTACAGTTTATTTCGAATTTTCAGTATTTATTCAAATGGGATCAGTTGACGTACAGTGCTAAGAATAGCACACTATCAACGATCACTATCCCTATTAGTATGCATATGCAGTTCTCAATTTGATTAATTATAATTATGGGACTACAGTCCAACATATGTTACAGGCAACAAATCAGTACCAGTACATGACATACAATTGAAATACATACAAAGGTCTTAATCAAAGCAGTGTTCATTTTTTTTCCTTTTGTGATTAATTTTAGAATATAATTACCTTCTTTTGACTTCCTTCCTTCCTTCCTTCCTTCCTTCCTTCCTTCCTTCCTTCCTTCCTTCCTTCCTTCCTTCCTTCCTTCCTTCCTTCTCCCTATTGACATATACATTGACATTCAAAAGCAGCTGTCACACTGTAAGAAAAAAAAATGAAATAATAATTTTCTGGCATGTTAAAATCTGTGTCAGATGTAAATGCCTTATTCTCCAATGTGTAAATAATGTATATATGGAACATCAGAGGTTAACTTATTCTTTGGACTTTAATGTATTCATAACTTACCACTCCCATTCCTAGCTCCACCCCTTGTATATATAAGGAGCCACCCTCACCATTCTCGTTGCTTCTACCTTGAATATTCAGTGAATATAGAATGCCTATCATAATTAAAAAGAAATATATTTAAAGCTCTAACTCCTATTATCTTTATTGAGTCTGATCCTGAAAATATTGCAACAAGCTGGTAGCAGAGGATGGTTAATTGACTCAATAAGTAATTAAAAATGTCCAAGAAAGATAGGCCCAACACCAGGGCCTACAGCAAAGAAATAGAAACTGATCAAGAGATGATCAACGAATCCACCAATGCGATTTCGAGAGAATCCGAAGAATACACCACTGAAGAAGAAGAACTAATGAGTGAAAATAATGACCAGAAAGAAATCGAAATAGAAAATAACGAACTCAGGTCAGAGATATTAAAGATACTAAAAAGCCAAAAGAATGATGAAAGTCTCATCGCGGACCTCCAGGAGATGCTGAAGAACAGCGGAGCAGCGAGAGAGAAAAACGTCATTAAAGAAAAACCCAAAGATCAAAAAATCGTAAGTGAGATGACTACTGAGAAAATAGTTGTTAAAAAGAAAAGATGTGATCCCGCGCGAAATTTTGAATGGCAGCCATCTTGGTTTCAACGAACTTCAAAAGAGAATGGAGCAGAGCCAATCAAAACGCTCAGTTCAAAAATTCTGGCGCGAAAAACACTATCAGACGAAGAAAGTGAGAAAGAAGTCTCAAACTCTTCAGATGATCCAAAATCAGAAAGTGAAGACGATTTAACAAAATCTCAAGTAAAATCAGCAATGAAAACGCTTTTTGCTGCTTTTGGGCCAAGACTGAAAATTACCAAGACATCTACGAAGAAGCAAGAAATCAAACCGGCGACTCAAGACCTGCACGCTCCCATCCTGACTTCGAAAGCGACGACGCCCGAGCCCAGAGAGCCATGCCGATTTCGCCCTACACCACAGACAAAATCGAATACCAACGCACACAAAAGGAAGAAAAGAACCGTCACCACCACCAGAACCCCAAAAACCGAGCCAGAGACCGACTCATCTGAGGAGGAGCGGATCGAGAGAGCTGAAAGGGAGAGAACCTTCCACGACGCCACCAAAGAAGAAATGAGCAACGCGCATGTGCGAAACTACGTAGACGACCCAGAAGGACTTGAACTGGCCAGAGAACCGCGCAGACTCATTGCAAGCATCCCAATGCCGTTCTGTAATTTCCTGCACTTGAGAGATCACGGACTGCCCCAGGTTGTAAGTAATGGACAGAATAATGTAGGTAACTTACCCAGTGACTTCCCAAAACTTAGAATTGATGGCATTAATTTACAAGAGTGGTATCAACAGCTTCAGGTTATTTTCATGAAAGAAAATTTACTATTCTTTATAACTAGCCCTCCAAGAAGACCTTGGACTTTAAAAATAGATTGTTTACATCATAGAGCATTTTTCATAATAATATCTAGCGTGTCTCCTGCAATGTATCATAGCATCAAACCAAACCTAACTGTATCAGAAATAATTCAATGCATGTTTAATCTATTTCACAGCGATAGCGTAGCTACAACCACAAGAATGTCTAAGGATTTCTTTTCCTCTAGAGTAAAACCAGGGGTTTCTATAAGTGAGCATTTGATAAATCTAAACAAAATAAGAGCTGAGCTACAATTGAGGGGGGAAGTGATTTCAGATCAAACAATGAAAAGTGTTATTATCAATTCACTTGATCCATCATGGGATAGCTTTATGTCACACTTAGATACCATTAATTTGGGATATTTATCCATAGAAAGTCTATCTAACAAATTGATAGCAGAAGACAATTCAAGAAAAAATCGATCCAGTAACCAAACAGACCACAAACCTTTTAGGAAAGTAGTCTTTCAAGATAAACATAATGAGGCCTTTAGATGCTACAATTGTGGATCCAGGGAACATAGTAGAAGAGACTGCCCCAAAGTCCCAAGAGAGAGACATAGACCAGAATATAGGAGCAAATATAATTACAGACAATCTTCCACAGATAGACACAAATATAGAAGCCCACCAAATTACAAAGAAGGTAGAGGGGGTAGAGAAAATTCAAAAGAGAGGAAATCTGGGTCACTGAATGGGCTAAATAAACAAGACAGCACCAGAACACAGCAGGATGAGAATAACAATTGGCTTATTGATTCTGGTGCAACAAATCACACCACCAACAACAAAAGTATATTATCTTCATTTATAGAAGATAAGTTTGTGATAAAGGTAGCTAATCAAGAAAAGGTTCAAGTACTAGGCAAAGGAAATGTGACCTTGCCTGGTCTAGGGAAAATAGAGGGGGTATTATTAATCCCAGAAATACCTCACAACATACTAAGTGCCATAAAATTAAGCAGAGAATCTGATATCAATATAGTTTTCTCAAAGGGGAAAGCAACTATAGAAAAGAACAAAACAAATGTAGGTACTGTAATGATAAAAGGAGGTCTACCCTATCTGATAACTAAAGAAAGATGTTTACATAACATTGATTCAAATATGGAAGATTGTATTGAAGCAGATGATGAAAATGTCAGTAACAGTGACAATGATGAGTGTAGAATAACTCATGATCACAAAAATACATACAAGGAAAAGAAACCAAAAATAGGTAAACCAATTCATGATGAGTGTGCTCACATCTTACACAGGAAGTTAGGACATGCAAGCTTTCCTGTAGTACAAAAAATGACTGAACACGCAGAAGGTGTCAAAATAAAAAATCGTGAAAATTATTTGGAATGCTCAGTATGTAAGTCCACCAAACTAAAAACCAGTCCCAGACCAAAAAAATCTAACAGATCAACTAACAATATTTTTGATTTGGTACATATGGACTTAGTTGGTCCATTAAGTCCCTCAATTACCTATAGAAAACGTTACTTCCTAACAATAGTGGATGACTACAGCCGATATGGTTTTGTTTACACATTAAATCACAAGGATGAAACATTTCAGAAATTTAAGGAATTCTACAAACGTATAGAAACACAACATAATATCAGAATAAAGCAAATTATGACAGATAGGGGATGTGAGTTCATGTCTAAAGAATTCTCCCAATGGTTAAAGGATAGAGGAATGTTACATTTCACGTCCAATCCTTTTTCCGCATTTCAAAATGGAGTTGCAGAGAGGAAAAATTCCACACTACAAACCATGATTAGGTGCACATTAGAGGATGCTGGTTTAGGCAAACAATTTTGGTCAGAGGCATTACATTATTCGAATTACACTCAAAATAGAACCTGGTCCAGTATTGTGAATAAGACACCATATGAGGTGATGTACAATAGAAAACCCAAATTATCACACATGCACATATTTGGAGTCACTGCAGACGTACACATACCTAAACAATTGAGGAGAAAGGGAGAAAACGTATCCAGGAGATTAAGATTCATGGGATACGAAACTGGAACCAAAGGGTACAGATTTATTGATAGTAATAACAAATTTATAGTATCCAGAACAGCTGTGTTCCATGAACAGGCCAATTGGTCAAAATTGCACCTTAATGAAATATTTCCTAATAAATGTAAAGATACGATATCTTGCGAGGAAGGAACAACAGAAAATCAAAATATTAACAAAAGTAAGAACAAAACCAAAACTTGGACTAATAGTCAGCATAAAATAAAGACAGACACATTAACAAAAAAGGAAGCTAGATATTTGCATGATAACCATAGCAAGCCTGAAAGAACTATTAGAAACAATAGAAACCAAATACCAAATAAATACAAAGATTACATAATGCATATGAATGGAGAACAAATAACACCTAATACATATGAAGAAGTATTGAAACTTCCACATGAAGAAAGAGAAAAATGGGAACTAGCTATGGAAAAAGAGATGGAAAGTTTACAAGGATTAAATGTATTCACACCTGCGATCGCACCTAAGGATAAAACAATTATAGGTACCAGGTGGATTTATAAAATTAAGAACTTAGAAGGAGGCAATACCTTATACAAGGCTAGACTAGTTGCACAAGGCTATGCACAAAAATATCCAGAAGACTATACTGATACATATTCACCCACAGTGAGAACAGAGAGTGTCAAAACAGCCCTTGTAGTAGCATCTGCACTCAATCTGGACGTATTCCAATATGACATACAGACCGCATACTTACATGCAAAATTAGATAAGGAAATATATGTAAGAGCACCACACAGTCAATACACTAATAAGAACGAAATTTGGTTATTAAATAAGAGTCTGTACGGATTAAAGCAATCCGGCAAAAGATGGTACGATTGCTTGGTAAAAGTACTTAAGACCATGGATTTCAACGCCACCACTGCTGATAACTGTTTCTTTGTAAAAAAGAGTAATGATCATATTGAATTTGTATTAATTTACGTGGACGATATTTTATACATTGGAAAGCATAAAGAGAGCAGGGAAATCTTTGTAAATAAGTTAAATGAACACTTCTCACTGAAATCTCTGGGTAAAGTGAATAAATACCTTGGTGTGCAAATTAACAAAACTAAAAGGGGATTCAAACTTACACAGAAAGATAAAATCATCGAACTCCTAAACAAATGTAACTTAAATAATGCTAAAACCTGTGACACCCCTATGCAAACTGATTTTCTTAGAAACACTGATGAATCTTCCCCTGAGTTTAAAGACAACACATTTTACAGATCAGTTATAGGTTCACTCCTTTATATATCTAATTGGACTAGGCCAGATATTGCATTACCTCTCAATCTATTGTCAAGATATGTTAGTAAACCAACCTTGTATCATTGGGAAGCTGTCAAAAGAATTCTAAGATATCTGAAGGGTACATTAGATTTTTGTTTAATGTTGGAACCCAATAATGACAGAGAACCAAAAATTACTTGTTATGCTGATGCAGATTGGGCTGGTGATACATCATGCAGAAAGAGTACTTCTGGTTATGTTTTTCTATTGAATGATTGTCCAGTTTACTGGTATACTGGTAAACAAGAACTAGTAGCCACTTCTACTACAGAAGCGGAATATGTTTGTTTGTCCAAGGCTGCAAATAACCTTGTATGGTTCAATGATCTGATCACTGATGTTTGGAAGAAACCCACCTTACCATTTATTATGCATGAAGACAATAAAGCGGCCATTGAAATATCCAGATCCGATGCAATTGGACAAAGGTCCAGGCATATTGATATAAAGTTTAAGCATGTGAGACAACTGTCTCAAGACGGATTCATTAAAGCAATACATTGCGATACTTCTGAACAATTAGCTGACATATTAACAAAACCCTTACCTTCTAAACAACACAAATATTTAACTTCTAAATTATATGTATTATATTGTCCTGAATCAGAATGTAATTGGTGTTGTGTAACGAACCGGCATTTAGAGGGGGATTTGTCAGATGTAAATGCCTTATTCTCCAATGTGTAAATAATGTATATATGGAACATCAGAGGTTAACTTATTCTTTGGACTTTAATGTATTCATAACTTACCACTCCCATTCCTAGCTCCACCCCTTGTATATATAAGGAGCCACCCTCACCATTCTCGTTGCTTCTACCTTGAATATTCAGTGAATATAGAATGCCTATCATAATTAAAAAGAAATATATTTAAAGCTCTAACTCCTATTATCTTTATTGAGTCTGATCCTGAAAATATTGCAACAATCTGAATCTAGAAATTTTTATTTTCTCATAATGAAAAATAATATTTCTCTTCCTCATAAAACAGACAATCTATGTGGGTTTTGTGTGTGCATACAGTATATGCCAGTGTCTTTGCTATGTGCAGAATTCTATAATTGTATTTGGAGAATCAAGAATCTTGGTTTGGCAAAAATGGTCACTTAGGCAACAAGGTGGCTTAAGATATAGTTCAAAATAAGAGGGAAGCTTCTTCCTTATTCTCCTCACCTTACTCTCCTGTCAGAGGATAACAGAATTTCATAATAAAAAGACCACAGGAAGAGATGAAAACCTATGTTTAGAATCTTTTTTTTTAAGAGCACATGTTTTGTTTAAATGCGTGCACATCCTTCTGGCTGGAACATCTGTTTCTAACTGGTTGTTCCTCTTGGCTGCTTTTCAATTGGATTTCCTTGAGCAGGTCCAAAGCTTGTCACCTTAGCCAGGGTCTGTTAGCTATCACCACTGGTCCCACATTAAGTAGGAGGTTCAGGGCTAAGCTAATAACTCTTCTGCTTTCTGACTGATCACAGCATTTCTTGAGGTGGCTACTTATCATGTTAGCTCCTCAGGGAAGTTGCCTTCTTTGTCTGTGTCTTTTTGCAGAAACTGTTTTCTTCCGTTCTCTTCTGTCATCCCTGCAGTTGCATTAGGAATAGCAAGAGAATTCTTGCTTGCATGAAAATGCTGTTTAAGCCTCACCTGCTGTTTGCATGCTGCTCTAGTCCACTTAGTACTACCTTTTACATCTAAATTATCTGCCTACCTGTATTCCTGACTTCTCCCCCCCCCTCCATGGTTGCTTAAGATGAAACAAACAAAATGGAGTGCCTGTGAACCTGAAGGCTTGTTTTCAGCTCAGCATGTTAGCATAGCAGCAACCTCACTTTTGATGCTTATTTTAAATATATTGAATTGTTTAATTTGGGAGGGAGTTTCCCCCCCACTTCTCTCCCTTTCTGCTCTCCTTCCAGCATATCTAAACAGATATCTCACCAATGCAGCTATGAAAATACTGGCAGCCTTGAAATTTCTACCATAATCTCTGGATTTGGATGTTTTCCCATTTTTTTTTCATCTAAGCAAAGAGAGGGCTTCAAGATGGATTATTCTAACATATCAGTTATTTTGTCTTGTTCTAATATGAAGCCATTGGGTGGCTTTGCCATCTTTTCCTCCTTAATTGATTGTGATAAGAAAAGCAACCAAAGGAAAACATTTAATTCCTATTCCATCCCTTGGGGGAAGAGCCAGCTCTTTCTATCTCTCTCTTGAAGCTTAAGAGAGAGGAGGCCTGCCAGATCTTCAGGGAAATGGTGTTCCACAGGATAGGAACTGCCACAGAAAAGGCATGCTTTATAGGTCTCACTAGAGGGCATCATTTAAGGGAAGGTTGGCCTGGAGCATGCCTCCTATATCCAGTCTGGTGAATGGGCAGATACTTTCTGGGAACAGACAGAAGATGACCCCATTGGAACCACAATTTCCCAATTCAATCCCTCATACATAAAATTAAATATTCGAAGTTTACTAGATAGATCACTAGGACTATCATATCTGGCCTTCAAAAATCAGGGCAACCACTAGAAGGCAACAAAAATATAGAACATGCTAACTCATTGCTGGTGTCATTTAATGGTCGTCTAGACTTTTGGAGGCAAGAAATGGCACCCCAAGCTGAAGAGAGTAATAATATACTCTTCTTTTCTTCTAGATGTTATGCAAGGGAGTTAGAACATAATCTAAGTTCCACAAGCTTCTTGCTAAAACCAGCTGACTCTCCATTTTCTTCATCTGTAGTAACAATGGCACAACACGTGGAATTAAATCAAATTATGGAGTTACTCTTGCAATTTGTTGAGGATCATATGCCAGTGGAGGATGAGACCGAAACAAGATGAGATGCCAGAACTAAATTAATCACCCTCTGACCTTCTTGTCTCTGTCCTAAGCAGGCTGTTGGAAAAGTAACAGACTATTTTGGACCATCAGTCTGACCTGAGCTCCTGTAAAAGGCTTTTTATTAGCCAAAGGGTTGCCATTAAATTTGGATTGAGGCTATCAGGTTAAACTTGCCTGTTGTAGAAGAGATGTTTATTATTCAAAGCTCCAGGGTTGTCGCTGGTTCTTAAAAGTCCTTAATGTGCCCCTTCGGACCTCAGAAAATGACCAAATTATGTTAAAAGGAGAAAATTTTGAAATACCTTATGGAATATAAGAACGTTGACCTTATTAATTTTTATTAACATTTGAAATGTGAATGAACATCAAATTAAGGTTTTGCCCTGGCTCCACCTGCTAAGTTTTTGAAGTGTGTGGCTTTAGCAAAATATGCCATGAATTCTGCAGAACCTCTAGCTGAGAGCAGAGATGATTTTATGGTCTCTGGTGAATGGGTTAAGAGTTCAAGTGATTTTTCTGGCTCTTGTAACCTTCAGTCTGATAGATTGGATGATCTACATCACTATTTGGTACATGTTATAGCCAGTATAGCTAGATTTTATATTGTCTTTTGATACTGATTTTATGAATGGTCTAACTATGCAATTTTATGTGCAATATTCTTCTGTATTCAGTTATGTCTAGCTATACAATCAGACCTACAGAATTGCATGCATGTAGTGTATAGAAATAATGGGAGGCAGGATGAAAAAATGGAAGGGAATATATATTAATTGACTGATAATGACATGGAATTTATTTTGGGATATTGAAGCAAAATTTAGCGGATCATAAATAGCATCCATTATGATCTTAATACTCAATTTACGTTAACACCATATAACAACTTTATAATACTGTTAGTACTACTTAATCTTGGGTCTATCTTAGAAATGAACATTCTGAATTAAAAAATTAAATTAAATTAAATTAAAATCTATTTGGCTATTTAAAAAATTAAATAGCCAAATAGATTTCTTATAAAAAATAAATATTATCTATTATTGTTTTGTGGATTCAGATATAAGTAGTCTTCATTTTAAGCCTATGTTAACACAAGACTTACTCATTGTTAATATAAATTTTTAAAAGCCACATCAGGATAAAAGGTCAGATCCTCAGTCAGAGGGATGGGTGATCATGAAGTCATTTGTCACTCAGCCTCTATTAACTACAAATCTGTTGACCTAAGAAATGTGCATGGTTGTTAAATATAAATGTATTATATGTATTTACAGTTATATATATTTGTACAACATTTGTTAGCATGAGTGCTAGCATGAATATTACAATACATGTACAACATTTGTTAGCATGAATGTTAATCTTCAATATATATACTAAACTTGCCATTTTAATTTTGGAATCAGAACGGAATCTGAGGTTGGACATTAGAGCAACTAGAAAACGCTACTAAAATATTAATGACTCAAATGAATACTTTAGCTTATTGAAATGCACACACATGTACACCCAAGATGATAATAAGTATTCAGAGCTTTTCATGTAGCTTTGGAAGGTTAAAGAGAATGTGCCAAAATGTTTCCCATTAACATGCTTTAATTATTCTAAAGGGTTTTTTCTTGATGTTGATTTTAAAAATTCATTTCTGCCTTCAGGTCATTATAAAATAAATACCTGTTTGGGGAGACAGTCCTTTCTATGAGGAACGGTATGATAATTCTGTCACATATTGTCTTAAGTCTTTGTGTCATTGACAACGATGGGAATGACAAACCTATGTCGACACTTGACCTTTTCTATACCTTTCATGTGCTACTAGAGCATTGTTTCAGTATGCAGTCCTTTAAAGAGACAGTCAGCTGGGAAAGAGGGTTACCAGGAGTACTAAAACTGTTGGATGGTTAGACTCCTCTTTGGACTATGTTGTCATTCACTATTGGATGTCCTTGAGGGCACTTGAGTAAAGTGATAATTCTGAAGAGCCCTCCGTGATAACACAAAGTGTTAAAGTGGAATGCAAGTCAAGCTAGAAGATTGTCCTTGCTGGCACTTTTTTCTGAATGAAATTGTTTGAGGCCAGCAGCTTCATAGGTCAGATAGTACAAAGAAGCAAGGATAACTCAAGAAGAGCTAGGAGATCAATCTTAAGATCTAAATGGTCACATTTGTTTCAGTTCTTTGAGATGCTTGCTTTACATTATTATTTGTGGAACTTCAACCTGTATCTTTAGTCAGTTATCATTTTATAAACTGAAATGTAAGCATTGTATGAGAGGACTGAGTGATTTATGTCATAGAAGACTGGGAGCTTTCCAATGAACCATGTAAAACAGTTCATTAAAATGTTTATGCATTTGGTCGCTTAATGAAATGGAAGTTTTACTGCTGACTTATACAACCTTGGCAATGTTTAGGCTAAAATAAAAGGAGTTGATTGTTATTTAATCCAAGTTGTGATCATCTTCATTTTCTCAAGTTCACATCATCATTTTCAACCTTCTGACAAGCCATTATTCAATTTTGATTTTAGTGATTTAGACTCCTTCAGAAAAAGATAAACGTAACATTGGTTTTTTGTGATCCCATGTGGCTAAGAGATCTCTCCCATTCAAGACTTAAAAAATACACCAGCTAGGTTCCTCCTACATCTCTTGAGGACCAAAACATAAGAAGAGTCATGCTAGATCTGATCAACGGCCCATGTATTCATTAATTAAAAGATTTATGTATTCCTTCTAGTTTGGTGAAGCCTGGAGTGCTTTATTATAAAAATAATGACAGGAAAAAATACATATTAAAGGAAGTTAAGGGCTAGAAACAGCAAAACTAAAGAAAATATAGAACAAAAACAAAAGATCTACATTCCTAAACCTCCCTTGTGTACAATGGGGCAAATGAGAGTTGTTGTTATTAGTTGTGAAGTCATGTCCGACCCATCGTGACCCCATGGACAATCTTCCTCCAGGCCTTCCTGTCCTTCCGACCTGAGGGGCTCATCTTCTGGCATCATATCTTCTTTCTTTTTGGTACTGTCCATGGGGTTTTCATGGCAAAGATACTGGAGTGGGTTGACATTTCCTTCTCCAGTGGATCACGTTTTGCCAGCGCTCTCTGCTATGACCTGTCCGTCTTGGGGGGGCCCTGCACGGCATAGCTCATAGCTTCATTGAACTACGCAAGCCCCTTTGCCACAAGGCAGTAATCCATGAAGGGGGAATGAGAGTTAGTCCTAGAGAAAAGGAGTCACTACAGAGAAGGTGCTTCTCTTTTAAATGGTCAAATGACAACATTTAAAAGTTGTGGCATAGAAGCCTGGGAGACTATCACCAATGGAAAACTAATTTTAGGCTCCAACTAGTTAATAATTTTATATAATACAGGTAGTTCCTGAGTTATGATGGCAATGAAAACTGGGGTTCTGTCGCTAAGCATTCAGAAAGTATTCATTCCCACTTTTGTCAATTTTCTTATCCTGCAGCTTGATTCTACAGTTGTTGAAATTCATTTTTTTCCTCATTAATTTACACTCAGTACTCCCTAATGACAAAGTGAAAACAGAATTTTAAAAATGCCTGTAAATTTATTAATACTCACAACCCTCACAACCATGAGCACTAACTCTGTCTTTTATTGTAAGGTTACATTACAGGATTTTGCAAGCCTGAAAAAATTTATCCCCTCTTCTCCTTTTACTCTCCAGGAAACTAGGGAAGGCTCTTTCTGAAATGCTTCCCATGCCCTCTGACTGAGAATTTCGTGGCAGCGGTTATCACATACAGAGCTAATTCAGTATACTTTGAGGAGAGTTGTGGTTGCTCCATCACTGTAGGCTTTCAAGAAAAGATTGGATAAACATTTATCCAGGATGGTATAAGGCAGGGGTGTCACATTCGCGGTGTCACGTTGTCAATACATGCATTGTGACTTTTTCCCACTTCACTAAACTGGGTGTGGGGGCGTGGCCAGTGCATGATGCACCCGGTCTGCAGGCCGTGAGTTTGACACTTTTGACACCTTTCTGCCTTAGGCAGGAAGTTAGACTAAAAGACCTCCAAGGGACCTTCCAGCTCTACGATTTTTTGATTTATGTCATGGTTGTCCAGTCTGCAGTCTTTTCACCTGTCTGCCAAGATCATTCCCACATCCCTTTATAAGGATTTCTATTACTGTACATGAGGCAGAGATTTCTATGATAGTAATTGCAAGATTTGTGGAGCATCCTATCTTGAATTTTCTGTAGGGAGAGAGGAGGCTCTGTTATACCCAACACAGTATCCTAAAGCACTACAGTGACTTATATGTAAGTATACTACATCTCTTGGATTGCACTGGGAGATCCAATAAAGATCAGGAAGAAATTTCTAATGCATTTATAAATTCTCTTATTCCAGTTGCAGAGATTCTTGTGCAGTAGTTGCTTAATCACAGTTTTAAAAGAATTTACATTAAAGGGAGCTTGGAAACTGCCTGTTGCCAGACTAAGCATCAAGTTACTAAATGGCCACTCTTTTCTCATCTTACTTGAATGAACATAGGCCATCAATTTCTTTGTAAGGTGAAGTAAATGTAAAGCAGTGGTTTAGCATCCTATACATTATCTTGCTTTTATGGTTACAAATTGGATACTTATGTGCACTGACCCATATCTCATACTGGTTATCGGTAGCTAGTTGCAGGTTATTGTTCCAATAGTGTATTAGGGTCTCAAAATGAAATCTGCTCCGAAAAGGTATTTAAGGCAATTGCATGATTGGAACAATTTTGCTGTTTGTCATAGTTGTGAACTATATATTGTGACAGGGCTTTAAAAATGGAAGCAAAAGAACCCCAATAAAAGGCCAATTCAATGAAATAATTGTCTTAATATTCACATTCAATTGTCTCAATTAATATTCACATTTTCTTGTTCCAAACTTTATAAACTTACTTTAAGAGAGTTGAAACCTCTTTTTCTATCTGGGTTTTCCCAACTCTACTGACTTTAATTGCAAACGTAAATGCCCCTTGGTCCTGGATCATATCAACTTGATGTCTATAATTGATAGGCAAACATTTTTTACAGACGGCTGAATGGTAAATCTAAAATATAATATCTGCATGCATGTGTGTGTGTGTGTGTGTGTGTGTGTGTGTGTGTGTTTGATTAAAGTACTTTTGTAGAAGGGGTCAGAGACATTAGGAAGTTAAAAGAGAGCATGAGCTCTGCCTTTGCACTTTTAACCTGTTTGCTTGATGTGTTTCTATAATTGATCCCATACATTCGCTTGTAGAGAATTTCTTGTCAATTATCATATTGCAAAAAATCACATTTATTTAGAAAGGAATTCACATTTGGATTGGGACACTACACAGAATGCCCAGCAATTTACAATATTCATTTAATAATAAAAATTATTAAAAAGGAACAATTGAAAGCACTACAGAAGCTTATAATTGGCTGTTTTAATATCACAATTTTAGAAAGAAAGAAAGAAAGAAAGAAAGAAAGAAAGAAAGAAAGAAAGAAAGAAAGAAAGAAAGAAAGAAAGAAAAAGAAAGAAAGAAATCCTAAATTAAATCTGAAATGGATTAAAATGGATCCCTGCATGATAATTGCTACATAATTTTGTTTGGATTGTAATTTGTGATGTTATTTTTATGGCTGACATGAGACGTAATACGTTTCCCAGGTTTTGCAATTGCCAGCCGACAAATGGAATCTGTCAGAAAATATTTGCAGCTTCCCTTTGTGAAGGTTGTAAGACTCTGGAATACAATTGCATGCCACAATTATTTAATACAGATATCCATGAAATATTTTTTAACGAAGTAATAAGAACTACAGACAGATTCAGCACAATATTCCTATTCATTATACTTTACTAAACAGCAGTAGATTATTTTACAGGATTTCAGATCAACAGCTCTTTCATTCTCAAATGGAAGCATCCTCTATGCTCAGCACTAATATCAACCAGTTTGGATGGACAAGACATTTCAGAAACTTCAGATTGTGGAGAAAGCAACTATTTGTTATTGGGGTGGTAATCTTGGTGAAGTTATTACTTCATTTAGTACTTTTATTGCAAATTGCCTTGAGCAAGTAATACTGCTTAAAAATTGACATATATCAATTATGACTAATATCAATTATTGCCATAATTAATCAGTGGAATTAATCCTGGAATCGTGGATGCTTCATCTCTAGAATTTTTTTTTTAAAAAAAGATTGGACAACCATTAGTTCTGGATGGTAAAAGCCCTTCTGTCTTGGGCAGGGTGTTGGGACTAGAAGATCTCCAAGATCCCTTTCAGCTCTGTGATTCTGTGATTTATTATAAACCATTAAATGCCCTTGAAAGAGGTACTTCACCAAGTGAAGTAGCAAGAATGATCAAGATTCCCAGTGAAGTGCACAGGTATGTAGCAGGGGTGGGTTCTAATTTTTTTTACTACTGGTTCTGTGGGCATGGCTTATTTTGTGGGTGTGGCTTGATGGTCATGTGACAATTATTTAGGATTTAGAAGAGATACTAGTCTACCAGGCTTTTAACTGCTTGCAGAGCTGTACCGGTCTACCCATTTGTTCTTGGAGCGTCCTGGTCTACCCATTTATTTTTGCAGGCACTGATCTACTCATGTATTTTTGCAGACACTGGTCTACCCATTTATTTTTGCAGGCACTGGTTTACTCATTTGTTTTCTTTTAACACTGATCAGCTGTAGGGCGGCCCTTTGAAGCCCCGCGGCAAGAGTTTAAACAGTTTTAACTCCCTCTAGCCATCAGCTGGACTCAGGAGACAGCAATAGATTGGGGGTGGGGCCAAATAAAAGGTAAGAATAACGCGGGGGGTGGGTGGGGGTTGAAGGGGGTCGGGGGTCGGGGGGTAGAACTGGTTCAGTGATGTCATATCGTCACCACTACCAGTTTGGCAGAACCGGGCCGAACCAGGAGGAACCCACCACTGGTATGTAGAGACAAGATGGTATTTTAATATTTGTATTTGATGTTTTTACTTGGCTGTTCACCGCCCTGAGTCCTCAGGGAGAAGGGCGGTATACAAATTCAAAATAAATAAATAAATAAATAAATCATAGAAGCCATGGGAATCTTAGAAAGGCATGCCTGCTTGAACAATTGGAAGTGAAGTGCTTTGTTTCCACTCCTGTGCATTGCAAAACACTTCTTTTGAAGACTTCCGCACAGCCCCAATGCATACGCTTCATAGTGTGGTAAATTGTGCTGAAACATAGTTGAAGCAGAAAGGTGTTTATAATCCTTCCTGCCAAAAGGTACAATGAGCAACCTGGCTATGTGGACAAGCTAGGTATAGAATGTTCTCTAGGTAAGGCTTCAGTAATTTATTATAAGGGGCAACAATATTATTGAGTCAGGGGTGGGTTCTACTTACTTTACTGCCGGTTCGCAACGGGGCCGCAAATGAGCGCTTCGCTCGCACACGCGCTTCTGCGCATGCGCAGAAGCTTCCTGATGATGTTGGGGTTGGTGAGCGGAGCCCCCTGAACAGTTTTACTACTGGTTCTACAGAACCAGTCTGAACCGGGGGCAACCCACCACTGTATTGAGTGCAACTAATTTTATGAATAAAGGCAACCAGATCTATCAAAGGTTCTTCATATTTAAAACATTCATAGATTTTGAAAATGAGGTAAGCATGAAGAATGCAAAGGACAGAGATATGCAATGGCACAGAAAGACTGAAAAAGTCTGAAAGCTGTGTATATCTTGAAAGCACCAGGCTGGGAAAAGCTGCATTCAGAAATAATGATCACATATGTGTCATTGGCTGCTAGAACTCTATAACACAGTAAAGTCTATTAGGAAACCTAAGTTGGACTTCCCCTTTAACTTGCTCCAGAACAGTGCAGATGGTTGTATCCAGCTACCACACATATTTTCCTTAATGAAGGAGACTTAGTGTGGTGCACTGCTGTAAATATCAGCAGATAACCCATTAACAAAGGAAGGAATTCATCAGATGGTATGTTGCCTAGGCATTTCTGAGGATCTTTAAAAAAGTTAAGAGGGTAGCCACAACTGCATAATTAAAGCTAGTCACTTAAAAAAAAAAACTTGTGTTGCATGCAACACAATAAAATAGAGGCGTGGCTTTCATTATGCTATACTGACCACCATTTTGCTTCAGGAAAGAATTTGGGAATGTGTTTAGCTTTGGATAATTGTTAAAATTATTTTAGGATATGCAATGCAATATTTGTGCATATGTTTCTTGAAATGCTAGGAAGCACTGCCACTGATTTTCTGCAATGCTAGTAAGAAGGTGTTTCATAAACTACACAATGATAAGTATCCTTAGGGGCATCAGACATGCTGAGCAAAAAGGATGCAGCCAAAGGGAATTCCATAAAAATATCCTCCATCTCCTTGTTAGTACATACTACTTGTTTCAGTCATGGGTAATCTTTTCTACTGTTTAACTTTACACATCAAGGTATTTTTGTACCATAACAATGTCTTGTTCTTTTCTGTTGGCTCCTATCAAACTATATTGATAAAAGTCTGGATCAGTGGTGGGTTGCCCCCAGTTCACACCGGTTCTATAGAACCGGTAGTAAAACTGGCAGGAAGCTCACCCACTGACCCCAACGTCATCAGAACATTTCTGCGCATGTGCAGAAGAGTGCGCGCGCGAGCAAAGCAAGCACGCGCGTGCGGCCCTGTTGCAAACTGTTAGTAAAGGTAAGTAGAACCCACCCCTGGTCTGGATGTTCTACTACCAAGTCCATTAGTACTCTATTAGTACATGGGGCATATGTTACCCATCTTCTGAATACTCCTGCCTCCTCTGCCATCCAGTTCTTGCTGACATTTAGGTACGTATTACAATCTTTTAAAAGCCTTCTTTATTTCAGCATCCTTCTTTCATCTCCATTTTTTTTCTGCCTGTATTGCCAAATCGCTTAGCTTTTCTTCAGGCTTTAATTACTTCATATTGCATTCTTTTCAAGCTTTTCTGGGCCCCTAGCCTTCTTTCAGAATACTTTGCAGATTTTTTAAGACTATTATTAGTCAACTAGTTTAATTTATTATTATTAATCTACTATTTAGGCTAATCAGAATCAGAGACTTTAACAGAACAAATAGATTATAGACAAATGGATGGAATGGAAAGGTATGGTTTCATCCCTCTCATATTAGAAATTATAAAAATCATCATATTGACACACATACAGAACGATAAGTATCTTTAGGTTCATACCATTATATGTTAAAAAATAGAATTAACATTCCTTGGAAAACATTGGTTATTTGTTTGTGGTATTATATGTAAACTAAGGAGCTATATAAGTGTATTGCATCTGTATAAAATACAATATAAAGAAGAAACCGATGCATTATTTATTTATATGTATAGGCTCATGTGTTCACACATGCTTCCGGATGCGCACACATAGACACAAGCAATAGATTAAAGATATGTGCAAATTTAGCCTATCATTATTCTCATAATGGAATATAACTGGAATGCTGGCAGGAAGAGTATTGGATGGAAATACTATACATATTTAATTCATCAGCAAGGTACTATAAGGAGGTTGATTTTATTGTTCTTAAATTAGTTTAGTATTAGAATGTTATATTTGGCAGAGATGAATTTTTTAAGTCCCAATGATGAACTGAAGCCAGAAAACAGAGGTGCCTGAAGATGAAAGAAAAGGGAATAATAGTTAAATACAAAATCTTTAGGTAAAAGGTACAATTATTTAAATTAGTTATGTGAGTTATAATTAAATTGAACTGGTTTGAACTCAGTTGCAAACTAGGGGATCAGCTGCTTTGACATTACAATATATTAAAAAGTGTGTATACGATAATTTTAAAAAATAAAAAAAGCATTTATTTATAAACTATAAAAATCAAATAGTGATACATACAATATTTAATTTTTAAATTTTTTTAAATAGGCTGGTTTTAAGGCCACTACTGCTTTTCTCTATTTATCTTGTATTGTTTTGGCATTTACACTTATTGAAAATTAGTTATGTTTCCAACTGAATAATTTCCAGATCAGAAGCTCATTAATTCAGTCACGACTGGCTTTGGCAGAAGTTTCATTTAAGGGACAAGAGCGCTGAAGTTAGAAACATGTTTGTCTCTTTTTTTCATGAATAGCCTATGTCTATTCTCTATGAAATTGATGTCAAAAAAGTATTATATATTTTCTGTGGGAAATAGAAGGCTGCCCTCTACTATCCTTGTCAGGTCGTCGTATCCTTTTAATCATACTTTTCATTTCAGTACATTGAAATTTCCGTTACCAAGGACAACATCATAAATAAAAGTGTTTGTGAAATTTTTACCTGCAGCTTTCTAACTTTGTGCATTAAGCATGAGACTAGCAGAGAGGTGGTCAAATGTGAAAATTTATAATCATTTATTACGTACGGCTGAAGCGAGAAGGGAATAAAAGCGTGAAGGCATACATCTATAAACTGGAGCAGAAAAGCTTAAATGAAAAGTAAAGTGAATTTCTGTGTCTTGTCATAAAGTAATGAGAAGCTAGAGCTTTTATTCATAGCAACCCAAGATGCATTTACTCTCAATCTAGCTTCAGCAGTAAATGCTCTTCTGATGTATTGCTTCACACTTACAAAGAAATATTTGTGCTCTACATAATCGTATAGTTAGGAGAATTACTGCACGGTTGAGAAGATTCTATAAAGGTTTATAGCTGATGATGTTACTGTAATTTAATCATGATCTAGCTAATGTAGTACTTTAATATCACAGGTTGCTTTTTTATTTACCATTTATTAGTAACTGACAGAGTCAATCATCACTACATCATAAACAAATCATGGAGAATTCTGGTGCAACCCTACAATGCTGGATCAGATGCAGTGTAGTGTGTTTACAGAACAAGTCCCATAATGAGTCAACCATCAAATTGTTATTTAACTGAGTGTTGCTCTTCTTAATCCACTGGCCAGTGAAAACCCTGGTTCATTTACTCTATGAATACAATTAGTATGGTATGTGGTACAAACACGCCAAACATGTTGGCAATCACCATTTGCAATGTTGAGGGTTGGCATCCTAAGCATCTCAAAAAAATATTAAGAAAGCTTGACAAGGTTCTTTTCTCTTACGATTCATATAAGGTTTATCCTCATGATCAATATGTTAATCCCAAACTAGTTGATGGTTCCCTTTGCCTGGAATTTTAGCAGCAATGTGTTTTGCATTGGGCATCCCCCGGTATTCTGAAGATAGGATTTATATGAACTGGTAATATTGATTATTAGTGATGGTTTTCTTTTACCTTGTGTGCTTAGCTTAAGCTGTCCTTCCAAAATTATTACCACAGTAGTACCATTGAGAGAAAACAAAAATGCCGATGCAGAGCATTGGTACAATTTGGTCTTGAATCTTGGTGATCATTGCTTTAATATAACCCAACCTTCCACATCATGGTGTTGCCAGATGGGGTGGGATTAAGAGACCCAATATTCTCAGCCAGCAAGGCCATCAGCAGATAATTAAAAAAAAAAAATTTTTTTTTGAGGATGGGACAGTATCATTGAATAATATCCATCTTCTAAGGTTATTAGATGGAGTGGGAAATAAAGATACATTAATATATTAAACATGCTTGTAAATGCAATTAAATTGAACCACTTATATGAATTATTTTCTTGGACTGTAATGTTGACATACATTAAAAAAAAAGTGAAAGGAGTTTGCAGCTACCAGGAATTCAATTCATTTAAATTACTTGCATAATATGTGTTACTTACTTGGTAACTTTTAATTTGGGAGGTTATATTTGTAAAGTAGGTATTTTGCAAAGCAGCAGAAAACTGAAAGGTGAAATGATAGCAAAGGTTTTTTGAAAGCTCTGAGGACAAAGAGCTGTTTGATATTATATATGGCACTTTCAATTAGTCCAGGATTTGCTGTGATAAAGACAGTGAATGGAAGATCATGCACCTCTATGTATTTGGCTCAAATAACTGCACGTGGCTATGGCATGTTGAAAATGTGTGCAAGAAAAAAGTTCTTGATAGCAGAAAATGCTTTTTGAATATTTTTAAAGTTAAAACGAAATAAAATTATTGTAATATTTTGTCTTATTTTGAAAGATCAGTTGAACTTTTCATAGAAATAAAATGTTAGCAATGCCAGTCAGCACACAATAACATGGAGACTGCCAAGCTACTTTATGAGTATGTGAGTATGTGTCACCTGGGGAAGTGAAAGCTAGGAAGCTTGAAAGGAAAATAAGATGCTATGGTATTTGCAGCTCCTGTAGAAATGAAACCACCTGCTCTTAGCTGACCATATAATCCTGATTATACAGAACCTTCAAAAACTCAAAAATGTATTTCATTGTGCATTGTACTATCATATCTTTAGGTAAAGCAATTTTAACTATGACTATGTGCTTTAGAAATCTTAGTTATAAATATGAAAGCTAGTATCACTAACACAAAGCAAAAAAACCACCATATTGTTGGGCATTTGATTGCATAAAAAAAATTCTCAGCACCACAACATACTCTCGATATCTTGCTATCCAAATCTTCCTCCAAGAAACTGAGGGCACACAATGAATTTTCCCCTCCTTCCCTCCACTTTATTTACACAATTTCTGATAGGTTAGAAGTCGTAGTTCAATTTGGCTATGATTATTCTGCTGGCCCTTTAGGGCCGAGTAGAATTTAGATCCTAATCTTCTACCCATCTGTTCCACTATCTATTTGATAGTGAGATGAGATGTGGAACTCAACCTAGATGGCCAAGATTGCCTCCTTCAAATTTCTGATGAGCTGTGTGATAAAAAATCTCCTGACCTGAAGCCTTAGCATTTAATATCCTATAGCAGTGATGGCTAACCTTTTTGCCGTCGCGTGCCAAAAGCGGGGAGAATGGGGGGGATTGCACGCGCGTGTGCCCACACCCATTATTCAATGTGCCCCATCCCCCCAAGCATGCATTCGTGACCCCCTGCTCTCCCCCCACTTTTGTCACGTGATGGCCCTGTAGGCCTGGTAGGCCCATTTTTTTGCCCTCCCCAGGCTCCAGAGGCTTTCTAGGAGTCTGGGGAGGGCAAAAACAACCTTCCCCAGCCCCCGGAGGCCCTCCAGAGGCCCAGAAACAGCCCATTTCCCAACTTCCAGTGGGCCCAGAAAGCCTGAAAATCCGCTGGCCAGTGCACACATGCGTGCTGGACTGAGATAGGGCAACGCTTGCGTGCCTACCGATATGGCTCCTGTGTGCCACCTGTGGCACCCGTGCCATAGGTTCGCCATCACAGTCCTATAGGAATCCTCCTGCCTTTAAACTTTAAGTGACTTCTCCTTGCTGCTTTTTTTTTTTTTTTAATTTGATTTATATGCCGCCCTTCTCCGGAGACTCAGGGCGGCTTACAGTGCATTCAGCAATAGCCTTCATACTTTTGTATATTTATACAAAGTCAGCTTATTGCCCCCACAAACTGGGTCCTCATTTAACCTACCTTAGAAAGGATGGAAGGCTGAGTCAACCTTGAGCCTTGGAGAGATTCGAACCAGCAGTAAATTGCAGGCAGCTGTGTTAATAACAGGGTGATTGCTTTTTAATAAAGAAAGACAGAATTTCTCTGCCACCAGCTCATTCTCCCTATGCCATACGGAATTAGTTCTTCCTCTGCTTCAAGAAAGCCAAAGGGGGAAAAAAGGACAATTATTTCATTTTTTTTCTTTCTTTGTCCTGTAGGAGAATGGCACGGTTTGGGAAGGTGATGGTTGCTTCAGAAGCTGCATCTGTCCTACAGGCTGAAACTTCCCCCTGCTGCATTAAATCATATACTGAGGCATGCTGTATCTATCCATCCATTAGTTTCCCCCTATTTTAATCAAGCTCTTAGTTTCTTACTAGCTTAATTCTGGAAATGTGGAGCTACAGTAGTTTGGAAAGCCAGGGAAACGGGGAAAGGGAAGAGAAGAGAAAGCAAGGCAAGGCCAGGCGAGGGGAGGCCAGATATGTAACTAGAATTTTAAAATTTTATTTACTACTGTAAGCCTAAACACTGCTGAGGTAGTATTATTCAGCCCCTGAGGAGCCTTTCTAAAATTCTTTTCATTTTATTTTTACTTTAGAGGTAACCCACTCATCAAATCAAAATGGCTGAATTGAATGGGGATCTGCCACCATTCAGCATATTAAATAATAGTGCTTGCAAACTATTAGAAGTGATGCATATTTACTCAGGAGCAGCAGAATGTAAATTGGCCTGTAATTCTGTAAATTTTCTCTTTTGGACTGCAAAGCTGAGGACCAGGGTTACTTATTAAACTTACTTAAATAACGGTGTTCATCTTACTATTGTTCTCCTAACAGACTCTAGGCAGATCTAGCATAAATGTAAATTTAAGAAAGAAAATATTTCTTTATTTCTAAAGATATTTCTATATCTTTTTCTAAAAATATTCTAAAAATATTTCTAAAGAAAATATTTCTTTAGCTTGTATGTAAGAATCCCTGTACTGAAGTAGCATCCATGTCTTCATTAATTCATAACCAAGAAGGAATATAGCATGGTGTCTGGTCCAAAAATGATAAAATATTTTATATAGGTATCTTCATCAAGAATAATACTTGATATGATTTCCTGCGATATCAACTGTATTATTTGCATATATGACAAATAATTTATCTGTGAAGTGAGTTTTAAAAAATTATAGTTGATAAATGCTAAGACAAAACATGCCCTCACATTAGGCCATGAAATAAATGAATATAATTAATGCTGTGTATCTTCATATAACTCTTGTCTTTCTTTGTCTAACTCTCCATGCTATCAGTTATATAACTGCAAGTTAACTTTCAGTGTAGGAATTTATTTCTTTTAAAAAAACAGGTTTATTAGATTGTCAATTTTAAATCATTTGTTAAAGTCTTATTCATTCATTTATTTTGATTGTTTATTTGCTAGGAGTGACTTTGTGTAATTTCCTTCCTGTTTTATTTTTAGTATTTAGTATTTTTAGTATTTGAAAAATGTAAGCATTCAAATTAAGGCTGCCAACTGTTAAAAATCTTCACTATGTTTAATGTGGCCCGTTTTCAATTGATTGGTCTATCACACAATTAAAATATTGTTACATCCAAGCATACATACAATTAACATTTTGGGAGTATATATGATTCTATAGAAACCTTATCTATGACTCCTTTTTTTGAGAAATTATTTTGAAAACAAAATGCATAGAAAATTAGAATTAGTAATTCAATTCACCGATCATCTGTGTGAATGCAAGTGCACAAAGATTTCCTTGAAGTGAATAAAATGTGACATTCTCTTGAGCAACTTCAATTTATGCCTAGAAGTGCTACTTGAGAGTGACCAGTATTTTTATTATGTTCACAAAAACATTGTTCAAAGAAGTTATAGGACTCTTCGAAAGTAGCTTCTGGTGTAATGGAAAGAGCTCTGGTCACAAATCACCAAAGGAGTAACACATGCAAAGGATATTGTAAATGGATTAAAGAACAGGTGAAGTTACTAACACTAAAAGTTTTAACAAGAGAGAACTGAAACTAAAAATATGGACACGTAATTTCTAATTTATGTAGTGATATTTTCAGTCAACAATCAAATCTAAATGCCTATTTGGAAGGCAGGATTCAGAAAATGGTGCTGTCAGATTGTTTTCCTATCCTATGGATGTACATTGATGTGGTTAACAAACTGAAATTTATTCTAGATGGAAATATTTCTAAAGAACTTTAAGGATTTATCCCTTCAAGGTAAATCTGATCAGGAAACAGATATTGCAAGAATTACAGCAATGTTATTTTATTGTGGTAAAACCTGCAGATTATTCTTCATTTCACTCTCATGTCTTTCTTCTTCTTGTTGTTGTTAGTTGCAAAGTCCTGTCCGACTCATCGCAACCCCATGGACAACGTTCCTGCATGCCTTCCTGTCCTCTACCATCCTCTGGAATCCATTTAAACTCACGCCTACTACTTCAGTAACTCCATCCAGCCAAAATTAAAATAATGATTTTAACATTGGCTTAGATGAAGAGAGGGCAGTAGAAGAAAATTAAGGTGGGTAGGATTTAGGAAAAGTGTTTTTTTTTTAAAAAAAACTCTTATTGTTTCTATTTTGTCCCACTTTTCCCTTGCTTGTGTGGTCCCTGGTACATTCTCCAAGGCTCATTTTTAGAATCTGAAAGGAGTCTGTGGCACATCACTTGTATACACTGGGAGAAAGCAACTTTGCTCTACTTTTCTTTTAGTTATCTTCAAACAGGATTATAGCAAAGCATTTTAGTAAATTTTGTCTTTTCTCATTTCAATCCTTTGAATTATTCAGATCTTCCATATAAAATTAATGGTTTACTGGGACAGAGAGATGTTGTCATGGTTACTGTCCTTCCTGGCTAACATAATGTATTGTCTTCATTGATGGGAGAAGAATAACTTAAGGGTGCCGATTGGCTGATAAATAACCAATGACATATATTGTTCACAAAAGATAGAGGCACCTCTCCGGGGATCTACCAATGAGTGTTCATAATGGTATCTGACCAATAAACATATTTCTCTGAAAAATGGTGGGGAATATACAGCATAGCCCTGCCCTGACTGAAGCAGGGATCAACCAATTATTTTCTAGTGTGGGAAAATCCAGCAAAAAAGTGTTTATATATAAAATTGTGGGGAGGAAACTAAGACAAGAATTAAGTAATCTAGGAGTATTGAGGTTATTAGGATAGTCTGATGTTGAAATTCAGCGCAAAAGATGAAGTGCATTTGATAACAATTTGAAAGCTTCTATTTATATAACTTTTGTCCAGTATTTGTAGTTTTAAGTATCAAACTCAGTCATATGCTAATTCCCTTATATTGCTAATTATTTCTAAAACCCCACTAAGATCTGGATTTATATATTAAATTGGCTTTGGGCCAAGTATTGTGTTATTTGATGCTGCAATCACTAGCTCATTAATTGAGCACATTATGGGCTACCAATCAGCTTTGTGAAATTTTTGGTCCTTATTCTATTTTAAAACCTTTTTTCCCATGATAGTTCTTTCTTTTTTTTTGTCCTTCATTGTGTGATTTTATGATAGTGATTGCAGCATGAAAATACTTTCAGGTATTCTATTACTGCTAGTGGTGCCAGTCACAGTGCTAATTTGGCAACCTTCTTCCCAATCTTTACTTTTTACTTTGAGCTGTAGGAATGGCTCTGTGAAAAGAAAAGGATACATCCTCCATTAGTTGGTTGTTGCCAACCAGGCTAAATATCAGCTGTTGTTTTTTTAAAAATCTATTTTTCTATGTGTATCTACAGAGATTCACAACTATGGTTAATTGTGCATTTTCTTTTAATGTGTATGCAAAAATGATCTTATAGAAATGGGGGTCATTTATCCTGAACGCACATATTTGAAATAAAGCCTCTGTTATATAGTTAACAGAGATCACACTGTTTAATCAACAGTCTTGGGCCTACATTCTCTCTTTGAAAAGCTTTCCTTGCCTTCTTTCTATCTCCCTGCCTCGTTCCTTGGATGAGAAGCATTCTTTTACACAATAATAACTTTTCTCACCAATCTATCAGATCATATTTGCATCATCCTATTCACATTTGCATCATCATCCCATCCATATTTGCATCATCCACTTCTGTTCAGTGCATAAGAAAATGTATTAACTGACAACAAATTTAAGGCATTGTCAAAAGTATCCATGGTATATTGCTTAAGACCCACAGAAGAACAGCAACTGCAAATTGTCAGAGATGAAGTGGCAGTATTATATTGCTCAAACCTGTAGGGTAACATATTGATTTTTCTTTTTAGTTTGTAAACATGGAAACCATTTAAGATCACTGCAAGGTACACTAAATTTGACACTAAAGATTCTGTCTCGGAGTTTCAACTGCAATGTTCATGAATCAGAAACATTGGGAAGCTGCTATAGTCTACACAGTACTCTCGAAATATAGTAATTTAAAACTATATCACATCATCAATTACTTTTAACAGTTCTGGATGTTTCAAGTCATTCATAATGCAATTTAACCTAGCTCATATCATATACCAGCTAATTAGGAAATCATGCTGATGAACCTAAAGCATGCACTGATGTGAAAACATTGAGAGGATGCATTAATCACCATTCTAATATACCAGATCCTGAAATACCCAACTACAAAATGTAAAAAAAAACAGTGTTTTTCAATCTCAGCAACTTTAAGATGTGTGAACTTCAATTCTCAAAATTCCTCAGCCAATATACAAGCTGAGGAATTCTGGGAGTTGAAGTCCAAGTATCTTAAACTTTCCTGAGGTTGAGAAACATTACAACAAAATACCAAATCATAACATAGTTACTAAATTACTTGGGAAGGGCTGGAGCTCAATATTAGGGCTTCTACTTTCCTTAGGAATGGTCGTGGACATATCTGTAGTTCTAGAAGCATCCTTATTTGAATCCTTGTACAACCAAGGTCTCCCCCAAAGTAGATATGAGATGAATCAAT
The DNA here is from genome assembly GCF_059756535.1 of Pantherophis guttatus. NCBI lineage: Eukaryota > Metazoa > Chordata > Lepidosauria > Squamata > Colubridae > Pantherophis > Pantherophis guttatus. The sequence goes on from NC_142065.1 coordinate 91,637,654, forward strand.
GACACAGGCTATGTCCTCTTTAACATGGATTTTATAAGTGAATGTCTGTAATATCCTGAAAAGCTGCATCAAGTATAAATAATCTTTTGGTATAATTTATAAACATAAAGGAACCTCTGTCATATTTAGGCTGGCATTTATAACAGCCAGCATACCTGTCCTTGAACTAGCATAAATTCTTGGTTGGGAATTTCCCTACCAGTCAGAACTGAAGACGCTTCTTGGATGAGAAACAGAAAAAGAAACAAAAGAACAAGAAAGTCCAGTTGCCTTTTGGAAAAAAACACTTTTGGGATAACCATGACCTGGATGATTGAGAATCTTCATTGACATTTCTTGATCTACTTTTGTGAAATTGTCAGAATTCACTGCTTTTCTCACACAAACAACTGGAATTATTCCTACAAGACAAAAATTCCTATCTTATAGAGTACTTGAAGCAGATCACTTTTGTAGAATCCTGCAGAATACTGCTTCTTGATGTTGAAGTAATTTTCATACCTATAAAACTGTATGCAGGTTTTTGAATACATTTTACTAACTATTCCTTCTTTATCTGTGAACATTTGCAGAAAATAATTTTAAAAAGCAACAATATGGAAGATAGTCATGCAATTTGCAATAAGGCCTTTAATCCATCACATTAAGTCAATTTTCACATATTTTCCAGACAATTGTATGGAAAAATCAGAAGTGATTCTTGCTATAAAACTACTGTACATTATTTATATTACGTTTTGCTTAAAATTGAGGTGAATTTAGCATTGTTTTGCATAGTTTGAGGACTTAATTTTGAAAGTGCAGAAATTTCAGCAAATATTTAAACAAATTCATGATAAATTCAACTCAGTTAGTTCTCTTTTGTACTTGTAAATATATGTTTCTTTAGTCTGAAAAAGTAGGTTCTCTTGATTAAAGTATATTGTATTGTAATCTTTTTTTGTGACTGACACTTTGGTTACAAATCTATTAGACTTTAAAACCTGAGTAAGATTTGTTGAAGTAAAAAATGAGCCAATTTAGTCTCAATTTTTAGTTCTAAAACTATTGAAATATGTTTTAGGCCGTAGTAAATACTGAGTGTTTTTCAAGCATAATTTAATAACATATATATGTCGTTAAGCTTTTTGTTAATCATTAAGTAGTACTCATTTTATGATGCATGCATTAATGATTATTAGATATTGTATGCATTTCTCTAATGAATATTTTAGATCTTTGATCTCTTTTATGTCAAATTATTCAACAGCACAACTACAGTACACAATTCACTCCCATGTTATCAAATAAATGCTCAAGGTACACTTTATAATGTTGAAAAATAGAAAAATAAATTGACCTTGATGAAGTGTGTCTTCTTTTGTCTGTTCCCAGGAAAGTTTATTTCAGGTATTTCTACTGCTGAAATGATTAGAGTTAACAGCTTTTTCCCTCCATTTTATTTTACAGGGTCTCTTCATCTTCCTGATATATGGGGTGTACAACACAGAGGTAAGTCTGCTCAGAGTATCTCAAGGCTGACAGAGTGAATGAGAGAAATGACAGGTTTCTTATCTTGATAACTGAGGGACAAACTTGGCTTCCCATATGGGTGTCCTACTGCCCTTCATGCTTGGACTAGCTTATATGCATCCCAGCTTACCATTAAACACATACACCCTGAATGAGGGGACAGACTCATTTCTCATAGACATTGACTAATATTTTACTGCTGCTTTAAGTTTTTGAATTCCCAGTCTTTTTAACACTTTACTACATTTGGCCGTCTTAAAACTTCTCAAACTTAGAATACAGGTTATATTTAGTAGATGAAGTTTCCCACATTATTTATGAAGAGGGATAGCACAAATATTGTCATGAAGACTCAAATTGGATCAGAATGTGTATGTGTAAATGCTCTAGCTTTGATAGCAGGACACAGGATGCAAATTCAATTGGATCACTGACACTTTAGATTGCCTTCTTTTGCATACGATAGACATATATTTTGGTGGCTGTATGTACATACCTACCTCATTCTTTTGTGAGTATATCAGACAATCTTGTGCCAGATAATTTGACCTCTTGGCTTGAAGATAAGGCAGAAATACTATAGTTAAATGTTTCATCTTTCTTTGGTAATCAGCTGCAGAAGTTACTTTGATGTGCCTAAAAGATTCTGACGTGATTTACATAGATGGATGAACATATGTTATAAACTATTGGAGAAAATCATTTCTAATTTTATTATAACCTGCTTGGACTAGTCTAATAGCAAAACCAAAAGAGGAAAAGAAAGAGGGAGAGAGCAAAAAAGTCACTTTCAGTTTAATCATTTTTTTAAATAAGATTCCAATTGGTTTAGTGGGACTTATTCCCAAGCAAATATGCACAGAGAATTTAATTAGAGTAATTCATTTAGCTGGCTGTAATGAAGAATATTTTGAGGTTCACCTTATATTTGCTCAATAATTCTGAATTTGGGTTTCCTCATTTATCTGAGAAAACAATTTACAGCACATTTTCCCCATGAATTTACCTGTAAATGTATTTAATTGAATAATTTCATATTGTATAGTTTTGTTTTTCAAAGCAATTAATTTTACAGGAACAGATTTTGATAAGATTGATAGAAGCCAGAGGAAATTTCCTCTGTATAAATAATGTGATTAATGTAAGTGCCATTGCACTGGTTGTTGGAATATGGAAAGCTGCCTGTAGACTGCATCTTATTAACTAATTGTACATAACATTGCTTTCACTTTTAAGTCAACATAAGGAGAGGATCACTGAAAATTTAAGGAAGGGCCTGCAATATATTGGAGGGTACATATATTATCCCTATGTTTATAGTAGAGTACATTACTATGCCAAATAGAACACTGGAATATTATCTGAACAAAATAGAAATTAGAGTTTGGAATGATTTGATGGCCCTATGTAATCAATATAGATAAAATATACTGCAGCTCTGCATCTTTTTTTATGTATAATCTTTATATATGATCTATATATAACTATCTTTATAAAATTTGAGGTTGGAAAAACAAAAACAGGTGAGCTATGTTTAGCTGATCAAATAATTAGAGCACGAGTGTATTGAATGGGATAAGTAACAGCAAAGGTTGTCAGTCTATTGAACATCAATATAGTAATGAGAAGTATTACTTTCCACACTGACTTGTATTAGGACATATTTAAAGCAGTTATTTTGTGGTGTGATGAGCTTTTTATTCTTTACACATTTCTCCATCTACACTTGCGCCAACATTGTTTTTAATAACTGTTGAAACATGTTTCTGCTCACTTGTATTGGGATTTGGTATATTTCATTACAAATTTGTTTCATGCTAAGTATATCTTTTTGATGTTGCTTTACTTAATTTTATAGAGGTTGTCTTTTAATTTATGAAGGAACTTACAATTGTTTGCACACCTCTTAGCTTTTCTCAGGCAATTGACAGAACAAAGAAATGTATCTTGAAGCTTTGTTGAAGGTGACTCCCCTTTTCTAGGATAGTGATTAGACTAACATTGTTTTAAAACTGCATAGCAGATAGAAATGCAGAATATAGGGTAAGTGTTTTCTATTAGTATTCTTTACACCTGGCACTTTTCCCTAAAGACTTTACAGTTTCAAAGTGGATGTGACCTACTATATAAAATTGCCTCTCAGGCATGATTTGTGGGCAGTTAGAATGGGACTGATTGTTAGATATCATATCTCTATCTCTCTTTTAGTAAACAAGGGAAGGAACATGAGGCAGGAAATGTGGCAGGAATTAAGAGATTCTTTAAATTTAATTCTACAATTACAGAATGCATGACATTTGAATTGGATACCTCATCAATCACTGAAAAATGCTATCGAGGGAAGGATTTTCAGAACTTCTATTGTCAATGCGATCTGTTGCACAGTATTGGTTTTAGTCAGGAAGTTATTTCCCCTATCTAATTTGAACCTATACAGTAATAGCCGTTTCAGCGTTTAAACCTTCTTTTGGCAAAAAAAAAAAAAATATTGCTCATGTAATAACTTCAATATTTAGCTGCAGGAAATACAAGTGATAGCGTTTCTCCCACATTTCACGCATGCTTTCGTGGAGAGGAAGCCCGTTTGCATTCAGGGGCATTCACGCTCGAGTAACATGTACCCAGTTATTCATAATCGAAAAAGAAAATTCGTAACGCCTGGGCCAACTGTGAGCCGGATAAGATTGCTCCCCCCCCCACGCTCTCCAGATACACAGAAACTATGCAGACACGCGTGTTAACTGCATACGTGGGAAGCTAGGTTCATTTACACCCCGCTAGGGCAAGAAAGAGAGAAAGAGAACTCCCATTTATTCGCATGAGGCCAAGTGACCCTTAACTCGGCCACCGGTGCCCCTTTTATGGAGCAAGTGCCCTGCCGGCAACGACCGAGACTGGCCCGGTCGCGGTGACAGTGAGGTAATGCCCTCGAGGGAAGCGAACCAAGGGGAGGGGTCGCGAGAGGTGGGGGGGGGAAGAGAGATGCAGGGGGTCAACCCGCGCCTGCGCTTTCCTGCCTCCCCAACATTAGTGCCCTCCTGACTGGGCAATCCTTCCCAGCATGCCGCGCGTGGCGCATGTGCAGTACGGGCCTTCTAGGGGGCTCTGCTAATTCCATTGTGGCGATATTTTTAACTGGAGGCGGCGGCCGTCAGGAGGAAGCAGCAGCGGAGGCGGCGGCGGGACGAGGTTGGGCCGGGTGGGGCCGAGCGACGACGAAGGATGCGCCCGGCTATCGGCGGCCGTGACTGGCGAACTAACGAGTGTTAAAAGCACGGAGCGGGAAAGAGAGCGGGCCGGCCGGCCAGCCGGCGGGTGAGTGAGTCAAAAGCGAGCGAGCGGCGCAGCTTCGGGATCCGGCAGCAGAAACAGCCCCTGCGGGCCGCGCCTCCTCCTGTTTCTCTTCCCCGGCTTTGCGGCTCCCTTTCCTACCCGTGAGCGGAATATGAAACTCGGCAGCGGCTTCCTGAGCGGCGGCGGTTCTTCCAAGAGGACGGCGATGGAGCCCACCTTCCCCCCCAGCATGGTCATGTTCAATCACCGCCTGCCGCCAGTCACCAGTTTCACTCGGCCGGCCGCGCCCCCGCAGCATTGTGGGTTGACTTCTGCCTCGGCTACCGCCACAGCAGCCTCCTCCTCCTCTTCTTCATCGTCCTCTTCATCTTCCTCCTCGGCCGCTGAGACGCCTGCCCATCCGCCGCCTCCCCACCCTCAGGGCATGACTTTCAAGAAGGAGCCGACAGGAGGGTTTCCTCTCACTGCCACCTCCTCCTCGTCCCAGAGGAGCTCGTGGGGTTTCTTCCATTCTTTGGTGAACATCAAACAGGAGAAGCCCAGCGATCAAGAGGAAGAGCAGCAGCAGCAGCAGCAGCAGCACCATCACCACCACCACCATCACCATTATGGGGGTCTCTTTGGTATAGCTGGGGAGGAGAGACATCCCACTCTTGGTGGTGGTGGAGGAGGTGGAGTGGAAGGGGCCAACCAGAGTGTGATCCAGGACCTCAGTCTTTTTCACCACCTCCATCATCATCCCCATAGAGGAGATTTGCTACTGGGCATCAGAAGCAGTGGTGAAGTAAGTGCTGCTGGCTCAGATGAGCATAAACAGGATGCCCAGGCCAAGAAGGTGAAGAGGCCAAAGTCAGAATCTCAGGGAAACAAAGCCAAGAAGAAGCCGAGCACTTCAGCCAAGGCCCTTGTGGCAGGAGATGGAGAGGCTGCCATGCTGTCCCCTAGCCAGAAACCTCATGTCTGTGAACACTGTAATGCTGCCTTCAGGAGCTCCTATCATCTGCGCAGGCATGTGCTTATCCATACTGGTGAGAGGCCTTTCCAGTGTAGTCAGTGCAACATGGGTTTCATTCAGAAGTATTTGCTTCAAAGGCACGAAAAAATCCACAGTAGGGAGAAGCCATTTGGATGTGACCAATGCAGTATGAAGTTCATCCAGAAGTATCACATGGAGAGGCACAAGAGAACGCACAGCGGAGAAAAGCCATACAAATGTGAAACCTGTCAGCAGTATTTTTCAAGAACTGATAGACTTTTGAAGCACAGACGTACATGTGGAGAAGCCATAGGGAAAGCAGGTGCTGGAATGGATCCTGGGCCATCAAATCATAGCATGGGCAACTTGTCTATGTTGTCTCAGGGAAATACAGGTTCATCAAAGAGAAAAAGCAAAGCAAAATGTATACCCACTGAAAACAAAGAACATAAAACTAGTCATAAAATATCTGAATCTCAAATTGCGTCTAATATGTCCTTGCAGAATTACGCAGTAGAAATTCCAATAGTGTCTTCCAGTGGCGGCTTGATTGGCACTGGGTTGGAAGAGCTACAGAAAAAGGTGCCAAAATTAATCTTTAAAAAAGGAAACCGGAAAAGTGCAGATAAGAGCTTTCTTAATTTTATGTCACCATTACCAGACCTCCTTGGTCAGAAGCAATTTTCTGGAAAACCAAGTAGCTCTCTTGGCCTAGTTGCAAATTCCAGTGTAGATGCTATTGGCCTTCTCCAAGCAGCAAGTGGCAAATCAGGTCAAATAAGTAGCAATTACGATGATGCCATGCAGTTTTCAAAGAAAAGAAGATATTTGCAAACCGCCAGCAGTAACAGTGCCTTTTCAATAAATGTTGGGCATATGGCCTCCCAACCGTCTGTTATTCAGTCTGCAGGGGTAAGTGTTATGGACAATGAGACCCCATTATCTCTTATTGACCCAGCGTCTCTTAATGCTGACATCAAATCTTGTCATGATAAGTCTGGCATTCCTGATGAAGTCTTGCAAAGTCTTCTAGATCAGTACTCTCACAAATCAGAAGGCCAGAAAGAAGACCCCTTCAGCATCACTGAACAGCGTGTGGACTTGCAAGCTTCAGGGGAGCATACAGAGATGGTTCAAGAGGAGAACCTGAGTCCCAGCTCCCAGGCAGCTTCAAATGACAAAGCAAGCATGTTGCAAGAATACTCAAAATACCTCCAACATGCTTTTGAAAGAACAACCAATAGCACTGGTTTTGCTTTTGGTCCCAGTTTCCAATTTGTAAGTTTATCTTCAAGCCTTCATAACCATACTTTGTTTCCAGACAAACAAGTGTACACTACGTCCCCACTTGAGTGTGGTTTCAGCCAATCTGTTACCTCAGTGTTGCCATCTGCATTGTCAAAGCCTCCTTTTGGGATGTTGCTTGGATCTCAGCCGGGTTTTTATTTGTCTGCTTTGGAGGCAACCCATCAACAGTTGACTCCTTCACAAGAACTAGATGACCTGATAGATTCTCAAAAAAACATAGACACTTCATCAGGCTATCATTCTACACCTCAAAAACTGAATAGCCAGAAGGAACAAAAAACCCTAGAAACTTCAACAAGCTTTCCCATTCCATCTCAGGAGTTAGCTAACCAGATAGATCCTCAGAAGGACCTAGAACATCGAGCAACATATCAGATAGAGACCTTTGCACAAGCATTTGGTTCTCAGTTTAAGACGGGCAGCAGGGTGCCAATGACTTTTATTGCTAACTCTAATGGAGAAGTGGACCATAGAGTAAGGACTTCAGTATCAGATTTCTCAGGGTATTCAAATATAATGTCTGATGTTAGCGAGCCATGTAGTACAAGAGTAAAGACCCCAACTAGCCAAAGTTATAGGTAGAGTTTCAAGTATGACTAGGCTTAGGGGGTGGTCTTAATGTGTTAGTTTTATTTTGATAACACTGCCATTGGAATGTTTCTACATGATCCTAATACAAATAATGTAACACGCCCTTTCAATGCAACTTTTCATATTTAGTTTTGTTAATATAATTTTAGATTGGTTTGTATTATGATTTTTAATCAGATCAATAGACATTATAGTTTGCATTTTTTGTGTTTATGTGACAGTGTTTAGCAATCAAACTTACTTAACTTAGATTGTCAGGGAATCGCCCAAAAATTGCAACTTGCAAAAAAGAAAAAAAAATTAAAAACCAAGACAAAAAAAAATCACTTTTATTTTAGGATTAAGATTATGTTAATTGCTTTACTCTCAGGAAAATGTAATGAAGCAAGGAGATTCTGTACACTGTTGGTGTATTGGAGTTTTGAATTTACAAATATGTGGTAACTCCATTCTGCCATTTAACAAAGGGTTCTAAGACATTGCAAATTGCTGTCTTGTATCTGGGTGATATAAAATTCTGAGAATTTAGCTGCCTAAAGCTTGTTTATAGTTTTTAACATACTACTTTATTTCTTTTTCCAGAGGATAATGCCCATTCCATATTTTTAGGATAGCTACTCTCAGATCCTTGGTATGTTTCCTGGAATGATAGCTTTAAGAAAAATAATGTCCATTCTCCTTCCTCCCTGTCCCTAGAAGATTATAATTCTATAAAGAGATATTAATGGTATAATCTACAAGAGGATTTTTGAAGTAGTAATTTCATGTCATTGTAGCCCCAAATTCAAATTACAGTAATAATTTATATACACTTTGGAATGCATTATTTATTATATATTTTAAAAAATCCGTTCAATTGGCCTCCAACCTTTTATTTCCCTTTGCTCATTTTTTAAAACATCTTAAGCTGTCTTTATAATCATCTGTTTTCTATACCAAGTTTGTTTGCCAAGATTGTGATATTTTTTCTTGTCCCTTAGCTTAACAGCTGGAATTTTAGAAGATATACATTCCAGAAGATTACATAATATTATGTACTTTCAGATGTCTCATGACGTCAGGAGTTAAACAATGGAATACCCCCCTTTATTTTAGAAGTCTATAAAGTTTTCTATATAAGATACAATAAAGAACAATTAGTTGTACATAGAGAAGTCTCCCAGTGTGCATTGAGATTTGCATCCACAAACTCTCTTGAATTTTGGGGTGGGGTTCAGATTAAGTGTAGGTTTTAAGGATGTGTAGAAGACTTTGCAGGCTTGGGTCATGAGACTTTACTTGGATTCAGAGATTGGCCTCAACATATGAACCATGTGACAGGTACCCAATGTGGTCTCTTGTAGCCAGAATCTTCCTAAGGAATTTGTTGCTCAAATTAATGTATATTTTGTGGTACATTATTTATGATATGTGAATCTTGATTAAAGCCTGTGAAGCCACAAAAACCTTCTAGAGAACTTAGTGGCTATTTTAAAACTGCTAAAAAGCAGTTGCACTGTCCAGAACCACTTTTTTTGCAGATTTTTTTAAAAAATTAGTTTTTAAATGTAATTTTGGTGATGTTTTTGCAGATTTTTAAAATGTACTTTTGGTGATACTTCTGCCTTAGGGGCTTTCAGAAGGCAGAAAAATACCAGTGGTTGTTTGCAGTCTTATTGTGTAATTGGCCTGTTTCAGGTGTTCATGTATAATAAAGTGATTAACATTGTGCAAGTGTAAAACACTTCAGTTATGAAGATGTATTACAAAAACTATAAATTCCTAAATTGTTACAGAATGCTAAAATATACCCATTTTTTCTTTTCCTTCCTACCAAATCAACTTGAACACTTCACCAAATGAGACATCACCTTATTACTAATGCGTAATTAATTAAATCTCATTTAAGTATATATATATTTGATAATGTATTTCCCGTCCTTCAAATTAGTGCTGTTAATTTCCCCTGCCATCTAGTTATAGAGCACAATTTATCATCAAGGGATGGAATATATCTTAACCACTGTGTAGTTCTGCTATGGGTTTTTCTTTGTCTTTTGGGGTATTTTGTTCCAGTGCAGTTATTTTTCTTTATATTGTGTGTACTGGATAGTGTGGATAGGGATTGTTTGCTTTAGACTGTGACCAATTAAAATGCTGTTCACACAACTAAGGAAAGAAGATGCCATTGTATTATCTATCCAGTTACACCTCTGGCTTTGTCAAGACAATTCCATAAAATGCTTGAAACTAAACGCTGGAACAAAAGAAGAATAACTTGCTTGCTTTTAAAAGGTATTTTTATTGTAAAACTTCTTTAGGTGAACAATAAAAACACAGTTTTTCGTTATTTTGAGCTTTAAATTATTTATCTTACTCTATATGGATTAGGGCTTATTTCTTTGGAGATGCTTTTCAAATGAATGAACTATTAGTAGTATTAGATTACTTACAGTAAAGAGTACAATTTGACATATTTAGAATACTGAGAAGTGTTAGCAGTGATTTGGTTTTATTTTAGTAGTCCTGGAATTCTGTTGGAGAGTTGGATGTCAATTGGATAAATTACAGTATTGCATTGCCTCATTTTATATATTTGGGAGTAATTAACCGTAATGGGACTCCTTGAAATAGAAAGGAAGCACGGTTTTACATGTTAGGTTAAACCAAGGTTTATTTTAACCATTAATTGTTTAATTATGATCAGATATTTAGTAGAGAACCAGAACCCTAATTCAATTTCACCTGATTTCCTAGACCCAGCAGAAAATTGATGAAAGATTTTGGCTCTTAAAAAAGAGCTATTTTAATATCCAGATGAACGGATTAAACTCTAGACCTAGCCTAGGTAGAATTTAGTTTGCTGAATCAACCTGGTGCCTTCTGAAGCATATTATTCTCCATTGAGGCTGATCTGATCTGATTTGATTGCATTGCTTCAGTAGCTAGCATCTGTTCCTGTGATGAATATATATAAAAATCATTTCTATTCAGCAACTGAAGCACCGTGGCAACTCTGCTGCACTAGTTAGAACCAGGCCAACACAAGTTAGGGACACTCAAAGAGCACTTCCTTTGTTGTCAAAATGAAGTGCTGCTTTGAAAACTGACACAACTCTGCTAATGAGCTCAATGAACTAGTCATGAATGTCAGCAAGTTTTATTTTCCAAAAATTTGGTAAGGATAGCTTCAGAGATGGAGATTAATAGAAAAGTATTGAGGGGTGGAGTTACTGCATGATACTTAAATATTTTTGTTATAGTAGCTCCTATGTACTATGCTATTGTATAATCCTTGCAATAGTTGGTTAAAACATTTTTTTTAAAAGAGATAACACCTTTTGTATTATATAACTTTATATTACGTAACTATAGCATACGTTAGTGCACTGAAACACAAAAGTGTAATTCTTTATAGTTTCCAAATAACCAGCAGGGAAAATACACTCTCGGACCAACATAAAAATAGATCTATTGTTAGACTCCTGGACCAAATATGGCTGTTGAAAACAAGGGAAAGAAATATATTTCCCAGGGAAGATCTCTTCAATAATATTTGAGGTCAATATTTTTAATGCAGATCTTTGTTACTTCCATGTTTCTAGTTATTCTGATCTGGTATTTTAGACTGCAATAATAAGTAGAGAAATAGTTAAAAAAAAGCATATGAACCCGATCGTGGAATTTAAGATATCTCTACCTTTTTATTTTTTATTTTTTATTTTTTAATTTGATTTATATGCCGCCCTTCTCCGGAGACTCAGGGCGGCTTACAATGTGTTAAGCAATAGCCTTCATACTTTTGTATATTTATACAAAGTCAGCTTATTGCCCCCACAAACTGGGTCCTCATTTAACCTACCTTAGAAAGGATGGAAGGCTGAGTCAACCTTGAGCCTGGTAAGATTCGAACCTGCAGAAATTTCAGGCAGCTGTGTTAATTACAGGGTGCATTAAACCACTGTACTGCCAAGGCTCTTTCAGTCCCATTTTCTAGCTTTGTTCCTTGAAGTTCTATCTTGGTAGCATATGGTGTTGCTTAAATATAAACCCTTTTGGGTTTTCAACATTTTTGCATAAATATGACCTAAATATGATTTGTTCACCTGTTTTCCACAGTCGTAAAATAATTAAAACCCCAATTAAATAAATTAAAGGCATTATACTTGTTCATATGTTTATTGAGGATATTGAAAATGATCCAAAATTCTATATTTGTGTGTAGCAAAAGTATGTGAACCTCTAGGATTATCAGTTCATTTAAAGGAGAAATTAGAGTGGAGGGTTTCAATCATTGGGATGATAGGTGTGAGGGAAATGTCCTGCTTTATTTAAAGAAGAGAATTGTGGGTATTCACTATCAAAGTCTGATCTTTATAACGCTGCTATGTGGAAGTGTCTCATGGACCTCTGAAAACGTTGACGCTCACCAGGTTGAATTTGACTTCTGGTGATTACTTGTACATGTCCATCTTTTCTTGAGTTGCTTTAGGACAAATACCTAACTGATTATTGAGAAACTATTGATACCCTGGTGATGATAGTAGCAGTCATAATAATAAAATAATTTGTGATGCCCATATGTACCATGTTGCTAACTGCTAGTTTATGTAGTGATCCTCAAAAGCTCTGACAATAGAGAGGTAGGCATGAAGGCCTCAAGGAACTCTGGGAACTAAGATAGTAATTTACACATTTTTAAATATTCCTTTTGATAAAATACAGTCAGATGTAGTGGACAATAAATAATTGGAAATAGTTCTTCTAAGATGCACATGCGATAATAGCATAGTGCCTGTGTGTTTTGCTGGGCAAAGTTTTCTTGGGCTTTAGAAATGCTACTTTTACAAAACATATTTTTACCTGTTAAGTATAGATAATTAATCGAGCAGTAAAAAAGAAAAATCCACTGCACATTTTTAGTAATGACAACACACTGAGAATTTACCTATTTTCTCAGACTCATACAATATTAAACTTAATTCTCTTTTGAAAGTTCTTGTATTGACGTGTTGAAATTTGGGAGAAAAATAAAAATGTCCTTTTTAAAAAATTCTTCTGCAGTTCTGCAAATAGCTTTAGTTTATTAACTTAACATGTTCTATGATTCTGACCAGTATCTTGTTTTGCCATAAACCAGAGCTCATGAACCATTTTATGGGTCTTCCAAGGCAACTGAAAGCAAGTGCTCTTTGGATATATTACAACCTCTTGCAGAAAAGTTGATTATATGCCTCTCATTGTGTATTGGACTCTGAAGTTGAGCTTAATGAAACATCCATTTTCAGCCTTTGAATTGGCTATGTAGACGAAAACAAAGATTGGACAATAGGGTTCCTTTTGATTTAAGTGCAATTCATTTAAAATACTATTAAAACTCTTGTGTCTGTAACTTTCAATTGTACAAAATAGGGCATCACAGAGCAATAATTTTTGAATCAAGTTTCTGTAATTAACTTACAGAATGCATCCAAAATCTGGGGGCCATTATTCCCAGGAGATTTGGAAAATCATTGGCTGATTCAGCACTGCCATGGTCAAATGCAGTCATTTCCAGTGTTCCGTGTCAGTTTTCCAGAATGAAGGTCAACGGGGAAGTTGGCAGCAAATTGGAAGTCCCAGGCTGGTGGACAGGTAAATGACTGCTGCCAGGTGGGACGGGGAGTGAGGCTCTGTATGTAGGTGCAGAGGAGATACTACATAAGTTAGGGAAGATGCCTGAGAGGCATCGCATAGGTCAAGGAGGATGTGCTAGAGTGAGCGTGTGCAATAGGCACCCTATGAGTCAAAGAGGGTGTTTGACAGTGCAAAAGGGCAATGTGTAGTTCAGGGAAGTTGTGTACAGATGCTAGGGTGTGAAAGGATGTGAGGGAGTGTGAAGTTTAGGGAAGGTGTGAAGGTACATGGGGATGTGCAAGAGGCAGTGTCGGGGAGAATGCATAGAGGTTTGTGAGAGATCTGTGTGGGTCAGGAGTATGATGTAGGTTGGGGAGAGTATGCAGGAGTGTCCAAGTAATAGGTAAGTAAATATCTCTGAATAATGATCAAATGGTTCATGATGCATCTAGTTTTGTTTAAAGACATAAACAAGGTTCTTGTAGAAAAATAAATATATTTTATTATTGTATTATATTTTTTATTTTATTCTATTTCTTTTTTCTACCTGGGTTAATTGTTACTTTTTAATCATTTAATTAAAAAATTTTTTTAAAAAAAATTCACTTTAATTCACATTTTTGAATCAATTGTGCAAGTTTTGCTTTTCTATTTCTGTCTTTAGGAGAATCAATATGTTTTTATTTCTATTCTTTAGAAAAATCAATAACATTATTTTTTTAAAAGCACCTGAATTTTCTGGAAGCTTTCACCATGCTCATTCTCTGCATATTCAAAAGAATTGGGAAAATTTTTCATTTTGGACAGAATGAAATACTTTGAGCCCTCTCCCCCATTTCCATTTACATGAGAAAGCAGATTATGAGTCTATGCTTGGACTGACCTATGTTCGTTTTGATTTTGCATCATCTTTGGCCAGGGTGGGAAGACTCATCTCCTACAGTAAAACTTTATATTAGCTCTGAGCAAATTTAGGTATTGTAGGCATTTCCAACTTGATGTGTATATCTTTGGATTACAATTCCTATAATCCTTGACTGGTTAGGTATAATAGGAATTGTGGACCAGCACTTCTGGAGGACACTAGCTTGAACACAACTATTGGAACCTAACTGCCTAAAATGAAGGTAGAAGATGCCTACATGCTATCTTTCCTGTTTTCCTCCAGACTTTTAAAAAAAGATTCTATATGCTGGTTGGCACTTTCATATGAGGATTTAATGTTAATTTGGATCAGTGTTGCATTCCTGCATTTCTACCCAGATGATCTGTTTTGAGTAACCGACCTATGGTGCTGGTTTATTTTTTGAGATGAAACTTCCTTTGATAGAAACTCATTTCATTCCATTGTCCTGGTACTCGGTAAGTAATCCACTACTATTGCTTAGCCAATTATAATGACTCAAAAGGTCTTGTCACATTTTCCTTATTGTGAGAGCATTGTGGTTTATAAAAAGTGACAAACCAGTCATTTTATTGAAGACTGGGTTAAGACACTGATGGAGTGCCGTGTTTTGCACTCTGGTCAGCTGGGTGATATGAGGATGGCGACAGTGAAAACCACTTTAAACTTTCATGGGATGTGCATGTGTGCTGGGAAATAGTGGCAGTGGCAATTTCAGATCAAATCCATCTTTATTACAGTGATAGACAAGCATAACAGCAGCAGCACGCAAGTGCCAAAAATGAATTTCTGATCTTAATTCTACTACTGTAGTTATAAATGACATTGTACCTTTTTTGGTAGGTCTATTAGAAAGCCTGTCAATAATTAGATCCTACTTCTTTCAGTTAGCAGGTTTCATTACAAGGCATATACCTATGCTGCTGAGGCAGGATAGAAATGTGAAGAAATAAATAAATAAAATACAATGTTACCAAATTAACATATTAAACACGATTGTACAATATTTCAATTGTGGGTACATATTATGCCCTTGGGTATTATTTTCTCCAATAAGATGCAAATGGTTTCTTATTTGTTCTAAAGAGTATAAACTAAATAGAAATATTCAGTAGGGTGAAAAGTACATTGAAGACAGACTGAATATATGTTATAATTTGAACTAGTAATTACCAAGAGGTTCAGATAGCAGTTCTAAGTAAGAGATAAGGTGGGTTTTTCCTTCTTGTCATTTTTTTCTTCCTACCTGCTTTCTATAGTATGTATAAAAATGCTTCATTGGAGTGTTCTTAAAAATTTTGACTTTAATATAAATTCTACTTGATATTAGTCTAGGGGGATTTTAACTCAGTTCCTCATCCCCTGAAAGGTTAGAACCTATCATTTTTATGACATTACAATCAATTTCTGAGAGGATGAGTTCAAATCTATCTTTTGCAGAGACCAGGGGAAGTCTTTGGGTACTGCACAATATATTTCTGTTTTATTTCCATCTGTGCTCCTATTCAGATCAATTTTTAACAGGACATGCTAAACTCAATAAGGTGTTAAAGAACAAAATATTCAAAAGATTGTCAAGTTTGATTCTTGAAGGCAAGAGCTATTTCCAAGGTTAAATTTACTTTTATAGGAGTGTATTTTTCTTTAGAAAAGAAAGGGTAAAATAATAATAATAATAATAATAATAATAATAATAATAATAATAATAATTAGTTTGATTTATATGCCGCCCTTCTCTGGAGACTCAGGGTGGCTTACAATGCTTTTAAGCAAAAGCCTTCATACTTTTGTATATATCTGCTTAGTAGGGCTTTTGGCCCCCCCTAAGCGGTGTTCTATTTTATACAAAGTCAGCTTATTGCCCCCACAAACCGGGTTCTCATTTTACCTACCTCGAAAGGAAGGAAGGCTGAGTCAACCTTGAGCCTGGTGAGAATTGAACTCGCAATAATTGCAGGCAACTGGCAGCTAAATACTACTTTAACAGTAGTTTAGTCCACTGAACCACCAGGCTCCTGCAAGTAATGGCAGTAAAACTGAATAAAATGGGTTCCACTGATAATAATTTTTAACTAGACTACATTTTGTGCTGAAGAAAGATTTGGTGGCCTGTTGATTGTTGTGAAAGATAATCAACCTCTGCATTACCTTCAATAGGGTGTTTCTGGATGTTTCTTCCTTCCTAATTTTAAATTCATCTTTCCTCAGTGTAAACTTTCTTTAAAAATACAACGGATTTGTTCATTTGTATTTTTTTCCCCTTTTGAATCAAAAGTATAACTGTGTTTTAATGAACGATTGTGCAGTCCTGACACAGTTGAGGCAAGGATTTAGCTTCAAATAAATCATTTCCGCATTCTTGCTTAAGTGGCTGTTTTAGAGTATGAGAAGATTTGCTATTGAGTTCTAATACTGAGCTTTCCTTGACCCATTTTTTTTTTTTAGCAATATAGGTTAACTTAACTAGAAAAAGAGTGACAAAATATAAATAAAATATGTAAATGTGAGGACTTTACAAAATGAATGTAAGCATTTTAAAAAGAATACTTAACAGACAAAAATTTCTATGATTCAATGGAGACCCTGAAGGCTGGAGGTGGCTGGCGCAGTGACAGAGAAGACACCACTCTGCTCTGCTGAAGCCTTTTTGGTTTCTATTTAAACCTCTGCAATTCGACAGTTTTTATATTTATAATTGTTTTTATATTTCTATTTTAATTACATTGTAAGCCACTAGAATTGCTTTTGGCAGCGAGAGAGTGGCATATAAATTAAACAAACAAACAAAAGGCAAGAAAAGAATAACCATTTTGTATTGTTGAGTTCAGCATAAGATGTTCCTTCCCTCTTGAGGTAAAGGGGAAAGAGCCTTTACAATTTCTTGCTTGTGGATATAAAAATACTAAGGTATGGAATATGGTAACTTACTCATGTATCAAATTTTCAGAAAATTGCTTATTTGAAGTTGAATTTTACTTTTCAGTTATTACACCTACCTATAATAGATAGATACTGTACAAAAATGAGCGATGACACAGGCCCCTACTGCCAAAGATTTCTGCTCTGTTTTAAAAAATCTTAAAATGGTTGTCAAGCAATCTGACTATCCAATAAAAAAAAAGACTGGTAGAAATGTAGAACTCCTTCTTAATAGATATTAATTAGTAGATGTGTATTAAGTAAGATAATCTGGGATTCACCAGGCACCCTAAAGAAAAAGAGGCTTTTTCTTTTGTTGATTTATTGGAGTTGAAAGTGAAAATTTAGGATATTTACTTCTAGCAGAGGAGATAGGTTTGAAGTTTTGTAGTTGTGCGAAAGCATGTCCTGTTTGCTTTGGAAGACTTGAGTCTAGCACTGTTTTAAATATTAGTGTTGTGTGTTAAACTATTTGCCTCCTCCTCTGTTTAAGTACTGTATATCCATGAATAAAAGTTACAGAAAAGTCACTAATCTATATTTATTTTATCTTAGAAGAAAACTGACCCTGTAAAAGGTAAAACTCATGAATAGTCCTCTGGGAAACTATGTATATCTAAGATTGCCTTAGCTGGTAGAAGGAAAAAAAACCCTGCAAAGGTCTTACTTGGAAATTTTTAGTGCCATTTACTAGTGTGTAATCTTTTTTTCTCATTTAGCAGGAAAACATTTCATGACACCTATCTCTGATAAATGCAAAAGTTTCAAAGTATTCAGAAATATAGAAAGGGATACAAAACCATGTCTTCTGTTACAGTCCCCCGCATAAAATTTAATTAAATTGCAAAACCAGAAGATGACTTTAAAGTATAAATTGGTTGTAACTGTGAGATTATTGTTTTACTATTCAAGGAAGTTGTAAATCCACTCCTTTTGGTTAACTAATACATATACAGTACTATAAAATATCCCTTATTTCCTTCCAAAATTACAAAGCAAAAATGTGGATGTAGAAACATTTTGGTCAAATGTTTGTCTGGGAAAGAATAATGCTTATTTTATCATTGTATTTCAAGTTAGGAAAATAAATTACATAGTTTTGTTGCACTTTAGTAGAGCTGAAAAAAACTGAAGATTTCTGTTTTGTAACTTTTGTTTTAGGAGAAATCATCGCAAAGTATTATTCGCTCCTAGAGATGTCTAATCTAACTTTCATATCCCTTATAGGTAGTCCTCAACTTATGACCACAATTGAGCCCAACATTTCTGTTGCTAAGTGAGACAATTTTTAAATGAGTTTTGCCCCATTTTACGACCTTTCTTGCCACAGTTACTAAGTGAATCACTGCAATTAAGTTAGTAACACAGTTGTTAAGTGAATCTGGCTTTCCCCATTGACTTTACTTGTCAGAAGATCACAAAAGGTGATCACATGACCCTAGGACCCTGCAATAGCCATAAATATGAGTCAGGTGCCACGTGTCCGAATGTTGATCACATGGCCATGGAGATGCTACAATGGTCATAAGTGTGAAAAATGGTCATAAGTCACTTTTTTCAGTGCTGTTGTAACTTTGAACGGTCACTAAATGAACAGTTGTAAATTGAGGATTACCTGTATTCTATATATATAGGTGGCAGCTTTTATTGCATGATTCTCTTTCGTTATGTATCTATAGTTATAAAAATAAAGAACAAAAACATGAGCTTTAGAAATAAAATGTAATCAGAGAAAGATCTCAAAGAACAGTTATACAAGTAGTCCTCGACATATGACCACAATTAAGCCCAGAATTTATGTTGCTAAACATAAATGAGAAATTTGTTAATTGAGTTTTGCCCCATTTTACAACTTTTCTTGCCACATTTATTAAGTGAATCACTGCAGTTGTTAAATTAGTAACATGGTTGTTAAGTGAATCTGGCTTTCCCATTGACTTTGCTTGTCAGAAGATTGCAAAAAAGGATCACATGACCTCAGAACACTGCAATTGTCATAAATATGAACCAGTTGTCAAACATCCAAATGTAAATGACATGATCATGGGGATGCTAAAAAGATCATAAGAGTGAAAAATGGTCATAAGTCACTTTTTCAGTGCTATTCTAACTTCGAATGGTCACTAAGTGAACTGTTGTAAATCGAGGACTACCTGTATACTGTATCCAAGGAAAAATGCCTAAGATTTCTCTAATGTGTCTCAAATTCCCAGTCCAACCTTAAGATCCCATTCAATCTCCAAGGTAAAAATCCTTGTAAACCAGTGACCATACTGAATCAATGACGAACGTGATAAAATTATTTGGGGTGTGTGTGTGTGTATATGCGTGAAATAATATTTTTTTTCTAGTTTATTCTCCTCTTCACGTGATTTATTCATTGATTTACAGCAGTTATGCTCTTACATTCAAAATTTCTAAACCCACCTTTCAAAACAATAAAAGTGATGGCTCCGGATCCAAGTTTATATCAATAAAAGTAAATATTTGTAGCTCAGTGTTAAAATGAGGGGTTCTTGGTTCTGAATTTGGTTGTTTCCTTGCAGACATTTCATTACCCAAATTAGGTAACATTATCAGCCAGGACAACGATAGCACTGATGATGTTACCTAGTTTGGGTAATGAAACATCTTCAAGAATACAACCAAGCTCAGAGAGCACTAAGGATCCCCCCCCCACCCCCAAATTCATATCATTAGAAAACAATGTAAAAGGAAGAGAGGATGGAGAGGGATGAAGGAAAGAAAAAAAGTAAACACAAAGCACCAGTTCTTGGTTTATTGTTTCTGTAATCCTGGATGGAAATGGGCTGCTCAGAGCTATCTCCAGAGTCTATATTTTCTGCCACTCTTCTTCCCATGAGAGTTAATCCAGTGGCCTCTGTGAGGAACAGCTCAAGCCATTTGGTAGTAACAAGCAGAGATAGCCTTTTCTTGCTGTTAGCTGCTGTTTCTTTTTCCTGCCGAGCAGCTGATCTTCATTCTTGGTGAGGGAAAGAAATGTATTCCACCTCCCTGACTGTAAACCCTTTGAAAAAACAACATTGGGGTTGCTCAACGCCACGTTCAGTTGCTGTCCTCTAGAGATTGAGGCTGGGAGGCCTGAAAGCCCTTAGCAAAGAGTTGTCCTGAAATACAAAGGTTTGCTCCCTTCCACCCAGAAAAGTTAAATGATATGGGCTGTAGGCAGCATTTCTGATGAGTCAGGCTTTTGCAATGATTTTGCAATGACCAGATTCGTACAGATTAGTGAAATGGAAAAATAAAAAAACCCAAAAGGACTCTAGATGCGGCCTAGTGCCTTTTAGGTCATCACGCTGGTGTTGCATCATTTGCATTGCTGGAGGATTATGTGTACTTTCAAATTCAGGGGTGGTGGGGGGGAGAAACACGGCTAAAGAAGAGTCTTTTGCTTTTGTTCAGATGTTGCTATATGAGAACAGAAAGTCTACAAAGTGCATTGTTTTCCCTTCAGTCTCCATATCTGTGGGACAAAATAGGTCATTAAAGATAGTTTAAGAACAGTGCTGTGTCTTAGATTAACAATACTATGTCTGGAAAAATATTTTTAATTTCACATTTCTTTCTTTTCTTGATAGGGAAGTCTGAAGGATGCTGTTTGTAGGTAGATATCAGAAGTACTGTTATAATGCTATTTTATGTTTAGGAACTTTTTGGATTTGGGGTGGACATATCCTAAAGTTTCAGCAAAAAAATCATTCAGCAAAGGCCTTCCTTTTCAGGTTAAATGGAAAATCTGAGCATATTAAGTTTTCATTATTTATTTTATTTAGTTGATTTATAAAGCTACTCAACTTGTAACTATGACACGGGTTGCGAACATATAGTTAAAAATCCAGGGAAATAATACAACCAGAGCAAATAATTATAACATAATAATATAACGACACACTAATATATTATCTGATTATTTTGGTTTTAGATTTTTCTGTTGCTCTATGCCATTAATAAATCGCAATAGATTTTTTTTTTTAGCTTACTGGTTCTCATTTACAATTCTAGCTTTGTTTGGATAGCTTTACACAAGGTTGTTTGTTTAAATCTGTCATATTTACACACTGACAGCAATGTTTAGTGTGTTCTAAAAATTAACAGGGTTGATATTTGTAAGACTTAATAAAACATAGAGAATGTATGCAGGATTCCTGGAGAGAACTATGCATGAATTAGTACAATTGTCTCTGGTTAGGATTCTTTTCTTATTCTCTTCCTCTGACTTAATATATTTTATAGGTGAGGCCATTGTTATGCTATCAGACTAGTTAATCAGTTCAGTCAGTCTCTGTTCTTATCTCCTGATTGCTTTAGTGAATTCTAGCATAAAGGCAGAATGGCACAGAGGACTGACCTAATCATTAGATCCAAAGTTAAGACTCTGGGGTTGTTGTTTTTTTTCCCTTTGAGAACCAGTTTAGTCATAAACAGTCTCCTAAAAGTAGAGCATATTCAAACAGCCACACACCATAAATGGCTAAGTTACTGTGGCCCCTAGAAGTTGTTGATATTTAATAGTGAATACTTTGGAATAGTCTAGATAAGAAAGATATTTAGTTCTTTTATTTGCTTAAAAAAATAACCATATTCTAGCAGTGGCCTGGCCTCTGATGAATTTCTGTCACATATAAAAAAAAAATGAAGCTTTCTCTGCATTTTTACACTATGGCCTGGTGTTAAGGATACAGAAGAAGCTGCAACACACTTGAAGCAATGGAAGGACTGAGACATTCACTAAATCTCTCTGTGTGTCTGTATTGCAAGTATTCATTATTCCAATGTTCCTTTTCCCCCAAACATGAAGAGAACATTGAGGTTATATTCGCTTACAATATCAGGTGTTTGTTAACTAGCTTCCTCCTGTGCTTTAATTGCAATTTGAGATGCAGACATTAATCAAAGCTTCCATATATGCACTGGAATGTCTCAGGTTTTTAACTGCTTTTATGTCATTTCTGATTCACCCAAAGACAAATAGGATGCCGTGTTGGAGACAACCTCACCTGCTGGGCATCTGCTTGTCATCGGAAAGATACAAGAATCCTTTCAACAAATGATACAGTCAAATTATGTTTGCAGTATTCCAACAGGCTGTTAAAGAAGTTAATCTCTTTATCCCTTTATCTTTGAATTAATCTCTTTATAATTTGCGCTAGAATTTTTCCAGGTATCGATGTCAGGCTGATCTGTAGTTTGTTGGATCTTCCTTCCTCCCATGTTTGAAGTAAGGACAACATTTTCAGTCATCTGGCAATTCATCAATTCTTCAGGTTGTCTCAAAGACAGTAAGTAATGGTGCAGGCAGACAAATAGCTGGTTCCTTCCCTATTGGAGGAAGCATTTCATCTGGTTCTGGAAATCCATTCAGGGGGAAAAGGCACTGTGACCATTTTAACAAGCTTAAACTTCAATTCTATCTACTCTATACAATTTGCTGATAAAATGCACAACCGTTTTGTTCGAGAATCTGAAACAAAATTGGAGTTGTGTGGCATTGCATTTTCTTTTTTCTAATCTGAATGTTATATCATTTTATTTTGAACATAGGTGGCACTAGGTGGCTCAGTGGCTAAGACACAGCTTGTCGATCAGAAAGGTTGGTAGTTCAAATCCCTAGTACAGGTCTCCTGCATGAGCAGGGGGTTGGGCTGGATGACCTCCAAGGTCCCTTCCAACTCTGTTACAGTTACTGAACATATCTAAATAATTTGTGGTTATTTGTTATCAGACTTCAATCATCTCAGCTCATTTTGAGCTTTTGTTTTCCAAACACCAGCTACCCTTTCTGTAGTTTTTCCTTGAGGACTGATTTCTTTCTATTTTCTGTACATCTCCTTGGTTTTTTTTAAAAAAAGATCTTCACTAAATGTTTTGTGTTCTTTATTCCCCCCTCCTGTTGGAATTATTTGGAATTGTGCTTTTAACATCTCCTTCAGGAACTTCCACCCATCCTGACCAGCTATTCTCATTAGTTTCTCTGTCATTGAATCCTACCTATCATGCTCTGAGTATCCACTCTATGTAAAATGCATCTTATGTAATGCTGTGTCTGTTACTTATTCCTTAGTTGCTTTGTAACTTAAGCTCTCTTTCAAAGCATTTCCTCCTCAGGCAAATTGCATACCTTGCTGGAGCTATGAATTGCAACTGAATTGTAAAATTAAAATCCAGCTGCAGCCTTACACATGTTAACCTGAGAAGTGTTAACTCCACCAAAATTAATGCAAACTTTCTTCAGAGATGATTTTGATGCTGCTTCTGAAATGTAACATGGGGGACAAAAACAGACCTCACTAAAATGCACTTTGTTCTCTCTGGGGACTCCCTCATGGTCAAGGGCTTTCCTCCAGCCCTTGAGTTGACAGTGGCATTAATTGTGCTACTGCAGGAACAAGACCACTGAGTAATGCTGTCCTTTCTGCTTAATGCTGGAGAAGTTAAGGAAAATGTAGTGGATCCCCCTTGCTTGGCCTCCATTCCCAACTGCCGTGTTTCCCCCGAAAATAAGACTCTGTCTTATATTTTTTTTAATCCTGAAATAAGTGCTTGGCCTTATTGCCATGCACTCAAAAGCCTGATTGGGCTTATTATCAGGGGATACCTTATTTTGGGGGAAACAGGGTAGCATCACCCGCTAGTGGGACATGCAGGCAGGCAGGGTTGGGAAAATGTTGGAAATAGTTGGAACAGAGACTTTAACCATTTTTCACACTGCCCAAGTGAAAGATTGCAGGTGCAGAAGTGTTTTGTGCTTGCAATCTGTAGGGTTATTTCCGAACATGAATCCAGCACTCATTTGAGAGAGAGCTAAAGCTTTGTCTAGCAATAGTTCATTTGATGATCGTAGTATGAAAGAGACCATGAATGGGGTGAAGTGGGAAAGAGTATTTCTGAAAATCACACTCTTCAGGTTCTTCCCTTATGACTTAAGTATATTGTATCTTGTACAGGTAGTCCTTAACTTACGACCACAATTGAGCCCAAGATTTCTTTTGCCAAGTGAGACAGTTGTAAAGTGAGTTTTGACCCATTTTCTGACCTTTCCTGCCTCAGTTGTTAAGTGAATCACTGCAGTTGTTAAGTTAGTAACATGGTTATTAAGTGAAGCTGGCTTCCCCTAAACAAACTGTTGTAAGTCGAGGACTACCTATATTCCTCTGGCTTTTAAATTCATATAGACAGTTTATGAATTTGAACAATGAATAATTATATATACATACACACTGTGGGTATATTTAATTGTTCTGTATGCACAGAACTGAACAGAACAGAACAGAACAGAACAGAACAGAATAGAATAGAATTTTTTATTGACCAAGTGTGATTGGACACACAAGGAATTTGTCTTGGTGCATATGCTTTCAGTGTACATAAAAAGAAAAGATAGGTTCATCAAGAATCGTAAGGTACAACACTTAATGATAGTCATAGGGTTCAAATAAGCAATCAGGAATGCTCTTATCTAGTCATAGTAAACACCATATTTATAATTAAATCAGTATAATAGGAACCAGAGGCATTTATTTATCAGAATGCTATTTTTCCACACTTTTTCATGATGTGTTGTAATGATCTTTTGCCATCTTCAATCAGCTAGATACTTGTAATCCACAATGAAAAGAAACAAAAATTTCAACCACAAAGTACTCTTGATGATAAAACAACAGCTTCCATCTGTTCATCTGAAACAGGGTTACATATTTTCTTCTCAGAGCTCTGTGTTCTAAGGTGTTCTTTTCTCTTTGCAAATTGACTCACGAAATAGTTAGAAGAATGCAAATAAAAGTCTTCAACTTCTCTGTCATTCTCGGTGGACATCATTTGGAGGCCACATACCTGATTATTATTAGTACCGAATCCGACTTCAACTTCTGCAGGTTCACTCAAAATAGCCGGTGCAAATCCATACCTTGCTGAAATGTTCTTTCCAGAGAGACAATCCATCAAGCTTTGAATATAAAACAATGACAGCTGCGTTTGAAACCAAAGCAGTATGGGTTCAGTGAAATATAATGCAGGAGTTTTGTGTCTCTCTGCTTTCCCTGCAGCAGGAACTTCGATGTACTTTATCACGGCAACTTGCTGCCCCGTATTCCATTTGGGAATGAATTATTGATACCATGCAGATCTGAGCTAATCTGTTCATCCTTAATTAGCAAGGGCATTAATTTCACGCAGTTGCTATGCGAAACTGGCATGTTTGGACTCTTAAACATGTTGTGGTATGAAAAGTTACTGATGGCATCTCTCTTTCCAATTACTGGAAAACTACTATTACTTTACAGCTCCCGAATGAATGCAGATGATTCACATAGTAGATACTTAATAGCCCATGTCACCTGCCCAGTGTTGGTCAGATCACTATCTTTAGCTTCTGATCATGTATTTAAGTTGAACTGCCATTGTAATTCTTCACACACAAAAGATGCATTTACTCCCTTCTAATGTTACATAGAAAGAAGCTTTACGCTGCACATTATACTGTCCTACTAAGACAGTAATAGGGGAAATTTTAGCCTCAGAGCTACATTTACTCTCTAGGACATGCAGAAATGTAACTTAGGGTATTATGATGTCCCTGAAGTTATGTCTGTAATGTTCAATCCCCCCCCACTTTTTTTTTCACCTTGGATTGAAATTAGAGTTTTAACCACCCTCCAGGAATATTAGTCTATTTGGGAGGATATTTCAGAGATTTTTAAATTGGCTTTGCCCATGTTGGATTATGCTGGAACATGGTGTGATGCCTGAGGGCCACAAATTTGCCACCCTTGCACTGAAAGATGGTTGGTTTAATGACTATAAGAATTAGCCAGCAGATATTCTTTCTGTGCTACATTGGACTTTGGGCTCTTAATAAGGCTTCTTCCGACATAACTATCTCTGTTTCTTCAAGGATGAAGATTGGATTCCAGCACAATGCTAGGTGATGGACACTAGAAGATGCTGGGTTTTTTCACCACACAAAAGAGAACCCGTCAGTGTGCAATCCCAAATAGTGAGGCGATAATGGCCTTCGATCTCACAATAGTCAGTTTGTGGCAATAGTTTCTGATGAGAGATGTGATTGTTATCAGACCTTTGAGACATTGTATTGATGATAACCTCCTGCTGCTAAACTCTGGACTCCTGTTGAACTGCCATCTGTCTCACCAGACCTTTGCTGTTCTCTTCTTTATGAATTGAAGGTCTGTGCCTGCCCTTTGCCACACCATTCACCAATTAAAATGGTCTTTTCCTCTGTGGGTACCAATGGCACTCTTGAATGGGAGTGAGTCCCATTCAATAGCACCACAACCCATCCCAAGAATATATTCAAGGTTGATCTGGTGAGGTGAGTAACTGACAGCCATAGCTGATGGCAGAAATTCTCAATGGAAGCTGTACTTTTTTTTTTTTAGCAGCCACTTACTATTTTTGACGCTGAGTTTGTCAATCAGAAAGGTTGACAGGTCGGCGGTTCGAATCCCTAGTATAGGTCTCCTGTGTGAGCAGGGGGTTGGACTGGATGATCTCCAAGGTCCCTTCCAACTCTGTTAGTGTTATAAGATGCAATGCTTCTTGTCAACTTAGGCATTGCATTTTAGGATGATCTAAGATGGCAAGTGTCTGAAGAACTGAGCTTCTTCAGAAGTATTACTGCCCACCAATGTTTTGCAAAATAGAGAGCAGGGCTGGGAACAGAAAGATCCTTTTCAGCCCCAGGGCAATAAATTGTTAATTCTAACCCCCTGTTGTTCAACAAAACAAGGAGTACAATAACATTGAAAGGCTTTCTAGGAGATGGTCTAATCCTGACAGTGGGATGGCTTGCTCTTCTGCTGATCACTGTGGGGTTGCAGTTACAACTTGTAACTACTATCAGCGCTGTTTCTTTCCGTTGCAGAGAGAAATACTATTTCAAGGCACGGAATGCCTTTCACGAATGGCAATCTATGTTAGGGATCAGATGATAGGCATCAGTTAGTGACTGTTTTCCTTGCCTCGTCTTGCCCCACCTCCTTTGCTTTTGTCCTGATAACTTGCTTCCTTGGACAGGTATTCCAAATTGCAAAGGCTTAGAAAGTTATAACAGTTTGTCTTGGTGAGTGGGAAGCTTTTGAGGGGCTGCACCTCAGCTGGGTATATCAGCCCCTCCCCACAGCTCTGCAAGTGACCTCTGGGATTTTGGCATAACAAAATATGCAAATATTCACAGTCACATGGGTGGAAATAGATGGAATATAAGAGACAGAAGACCATAGGCTTTGCTTTTAATTTTTTTGGTAGATGTGGAAAGAAATGGTTATTTAGGCACAGGTCTGGTGATCAGTGTTCTGGATTCAGTTACTCACCAGAATGAGCAAACATCAGATGTATGTGCCCATAATATCTAGTTATACAATTAAATTCATAAATAATCAAAATAGCCCATATCAGTCGCAGGTATATTTTGGCAAGATTTAGAACATAAAAAGGGTACCATTTGGATATTTTTGAATGAGGCCATTGGTCCAGCAAGCTAATATTGTAAGCAGCCAGCAATTTTGCAAATACCGTATGAGACCGAGATTTCCTGAGTTCATATGTTTCAGTTGTAGCTTGAGAAGATGTGCATCGAGCTTAGAATTCTCTATGTGCAAAACATTTTTTTCTTTAACTACTAGGCTACATAGATTACTATGGGATACAGAGTTTTACAGCACACATAGATTTTTAAACAAGTCAGGGGAACATTTTTTAAAATGGGAAAATTAAATCTCAGAAGGACATTCTACTGAGATCAAGCACTGTGTTTAACTTAATGTATTTTAGCATGCATAATTAGATTTTTAAATATTACTGCAGCCTCTTGAGCCTTAGATTAATAGGGAATGTATATGCAAACATACTGCATAGAATTTCTGCTTTATGTCTAAAGTTGAGCATATAATCAACTCCCTGAAAAAGTGGTGTGCTTTGATTTACAGTCTATGTACATACATTTGAAAATACTGCTGTTGAATGTGAATGATATGATCCATTATACCATTATCCAAGACTTGCCTTGGGTGCACAGAGTGAAGAATTGTTTCGTGCCGCATATAAAATACACAATATAGTTAATGTATATGAATCACAAACTTTATTTTTTTATAAATCTTGTGGGGCTGCATTACTAGCTGGCCAAGGCTTCATGTGGTTTGTGGGCCATGGGTTGGACATGTCTGGTATAATCCATGTTGCATTTCATTGTCTGTGCAGAGAGACAGATTTCTCTTCTGTATAACTGGCTAACACTGTGGCCTGGTTTGTGGGTAGCAGCAACAGAAGGTAAGAAAATCATATAGTGTCAGATTAGAAAACCCCAGCTGGGTGTTCCCAACTAAAAAGGAAAAAGAAAAAAGAAAAAGAAAAAGAAAAGAAAAGAAAAACCATTATCACTACAATAAACTCTCAGGTGATTGGAAAGCTAGAATATCAGGAAGAGAGGTTTTATTTAGTGTCCCTAATGTATTACATTTCTGTGAGTTATGATTTCTTGAAGTAATTCCCTAGTGTCCTGACTGCAGTCTGAAGGATAGGATCTGTTTTTAAAATATCAGATGCTGAAATCTTCTTAAAGTGACTTTTATAGACTTACTTTCACATTAGGAACTGCTTGATGTTGTTCCTACGTGAATAGTAGTACACTGTAGTTATAACTCCATTAGAGGCTTTAAGATTCTTGCTATAATATTCCTGCTATGCTCTCCAGTACTAAGTTGTTTTAAACTGAAATGTTTTAGTACTGTATGTGCTGCCTGCCTGTTTTAATTTAGTCTCTGTTTTAAGCGATCGTTTTGTTCCTTTACATTTTTGGAGTTGGATTTTTAAACATTGATTGCATGTTTAAAAATAACTTTACTGCATATCATCATGAGAATAATTTTCTATTGGGACACTAATACATTTTTACAAATACATTTTAGAACTGCTGCAGGGACATTCCATTGCCTAATATTTTATAACCTGACATTGTAAAATTGACATTTGTACTCTTGCCAAATTGTTTCAAGCCAAATATTCAAAACGTACAAATAAGATTCTATAGAGCTATTCCTCCATTTCTCTAATCATGGTGCAAATATGTCTCTGTCCCTGTTTTTTTCTGCAATGTCTTCATGACATTACCTTTGTCTTCTCTCCAGCCCCAAAATTAAAACAGGTCAAAGTTGTCTTCAGTTGTTCCACTTTTAAAGTAGTGTTTCCCTTCTTCTCCTGAAACCAGTGGTAGGTTGCTACCAGATCGCCCTGGTTCAGGTGAACCGGTAGCAGTGGTGGGGGGAGGCTCCGCCCACCTGTCTGGACATCACTAAATACGATCTGTGCATGCGCAGAAGGGCGCACGCAAGCAAAGCGAGTGAACCGGTAGCAAAGGTAAGTGAAACCCACCCCTGCCTGAAACAATTTCTTGCTGTGGAAATGTTCTGAAATAATTTGTTAATGATGTGCATATCAGTACACCCAGTGGCTTTGAGCCAGTTTAAGCTTCAGTGGAACTACTTTTTCCCTTCTGGTTGCTGGGCACTGCATCTACAGACATTTTGGTTTGGGCTGGGAGAAACTAAAAACCTGGTTTCTACAGCATATAAATAAATAAATAAATAAATAACTTTATTGTCATTGTACATGTATACACAGTATATACACATACAACGAAATTCACTTAACACCCAAAGACCAGGTCCAACACACATAACAATCCCCAAACACCCCCCCACCCACCACAATTATCCACCCCTAAACCACCCAAACATCCACACAACAGACCAAGTAATACTGTCCAACAGCTCACTGATGGTGGCCCTTTAGTTCATTGTTGAGTGCAATTATAGCTCTGGGATAAAAAACTATTCAGAAAATGTGTGGTCTGAGTTTTAATTGTTCTGTATCTTCTGCCAGAAGGCAACAGTCCAAAAAGATTATAAGCAGGATGGGAAGAGTCTTTGAGAATGTTATGCAACTTTCTCAAACAGCGAAATTCGAAGATGTCATCCAGGGCTGGTAGCTGGAGTCCGATGATATTCTGGGCAGTTTTAATGATTCTCTGCAGAGCTTTTTTGTCCGCTACAGAGCTGCTCCCATACCATGCAAGAATGCTGTATGTCAGGACACTCTCAATGGTGCTGCGATAGTAGGACAGAAGTAGATGCTGAGATAGATTTATCTTCCTGAGCATTCTCAGGAAGTACAGCCTCTTCTGTGCCTTCTTCACAAGCATATGTCCATCTAAAGTGTGACTTGTGCTTTCCAAGATGGGCTTCTTAAATGGTGTGTGGTGGAACCAGCTTGCACCGGGTCATGAAAGCTGATTATTAATTATTCTGAAATTTTGCAAGCTGTTTGAGAGAAAAGCTGAGACATGATAACTAGCCTACTGCTGTGACTAGCAACCCGGCATGATACTAGCAGTGGAGCCAGCACATGGAATGTTCCATAATACCACTGGCTTCTTTGGCGCACTTCTGAAATAATGCTATATTTGTATTAAAAAGTCTTGTGATGTACATAAAGCTGACTTAAACCTGAAAAGAATGTTAGATTGTGCCAGTTATATCTTGTTCATTCTATCAATAAATTAATTAGAGGTTTACTGCAGCTTCTGTTGACTGGGAACTTTACGCGATCATACTTTTTGCTGTTTTGTAGCCATTTTACCTATTTCATGGTCTTCTTACAGGTTAACCATGATCACTTGCTGCCAGCACTACTTTTGTAGCCGTTGTCAAGGACAGAGTTTGCTTGTTATGGATTATTTTCTCCCCGCTTTATTTCCTACTGCTTCTCTGCACCTATGACCTGTCAGCCAGGCTGTTTTTGGACACAGGTTTAGCACCCAGGATATGTAGATTGAAATAGTCTGACTGGTGACTACATTGGTGACTACATTCCATTTGTGAAACAATTTGTCGGGTGGATTAACCAACATTTTACACTAGCTCCCCCTCACCTCACCTATGTTTAGGAGAGTGATTGGTGGTTTTTTTTTTCTCTCTCACTGGCAGTTGATATTTGGTGAAAGAGAAAATGCAACCGTGGTTATCCTCTTGTTGCTTTCCTTAACTTGTCCTTCATTAAAATAGTAAAAACAGAACCATGCCTTTTCTAGCGTAATTTAGTTTATGCAGTGTAGTTTATGCTGGCATACATTTCTACCGGGGTGGGTTCTAATTTTTTTTACTACTGGTTCTGTGGGCGTGGCTTATTTTGTGGGTGTGGCTTGGAGGTCATGTGACTAGGTGGGCGTGGCTAGCTGGTCAGAGTCATTTCTGGAAGGTCCTCGCACTTATGACCAGTCCTCGCATTTACGACCCAACTCATTTGTTTGCTTTTAACACTGATCAGCTGTAGGACGGCCCTTTGAAGCCCCGCGGCAAGAGTTTAAACAGTTTTTTCCCTCTAGTCATCAGCTGGGACTCAGGAGGCAGCAATAGATTGGGGATGGGACGAAATAAAAGGTAAGAATAATGTGGGGGGGGTGGGGGGATGGGAGGGCGGGGGGGGGAGAACTGGTTCGGTGACGTCATATCGTCACCGCTACTGGCTCTGCCGAACCGGACCGAACCAGGAGGAACCCACCACTGATTTCTACCAACTCACAGACTGGAGGACAGCCTGTTAACACAACCCTCTGGATGTCTTTGTGGTCAAATCAGCACATAACTATGTTTAATTTCTCCCATTTAAAGTTAACTAGGCCTGAAGATGTTTCCTTCTAAACAAGAAAAGTGGTTCAAAAGCACCAAGCTGGCAAGAGGATTAGGGTTTATAATGTGCTACCTTTGCCATCAGAACACAGTTCAA
Organism: Pantherophis guttatus; assembly: GCF_059756535.1. Lineage (NCBI taxonomy): Eukaryota > Metazoa > Chordata > Lepidosauria > Squamata > Colubridae > Pantherophis > Pantherophis guttatus. Next base: position 91,669,573 of record NC_142065.1, read on the forward strand.
ATTAATGCAGAGTTGAAATTCCAAGAAAGCACCCCAACTACCTTAACCCTTCCTTCAACAACTGCACTACACTATTGGGTTACACAGTTTTAATCCCAGAGGAGTTGTCTCTTGACATTAAACTGTCCAAATAGTATTTATATCTAGGGCTGCCTTGCAAGATCACTTAACCCTGCACAGCAGTTTAAAAGTAGTTAATGACAGCTCCAGCTTGACTTGTCCCTTATGAATGATCACATAAGTTCGACCTGTGCTGTCATGGTTTATGGAGGAAGGCAGTTTGTCCATAGCCCGCTGCTTCAGCCCAAGCAGGTAATTTGAAATGAAATGAGACAGTTTCTACAAGCAGATTGATTTGGGAATCTTGCCTGTTCTTCCCTTTGACCCTTGATAAGTTGACACTACAAAGATTGTGACTTTAAAAAATGATTGGGTGCAAATACATTTAGGTAGATGATTTACCACATGTTAAAGCAAGGACAGTGCATCCAGAGTGAAGCTCACGACAGGAAGGTAATTGTGAACTTTAACAACTCATGTTTTATGTTTTCTGTATTTCATTAATTATTTGACCAGATGAATCCACTGATAAGAAGTAGATAGAGCACGATGTCGGTAGCCACCATTGGAGAGATTTCAGTTTGGGTGATTGGTTAACAAAGAACAGTGTAACCATTAAATGCCTCTTCCCACTGTGGCAATCCTGTTGAAGCCTATGGCATTTGGTCAGTTAGAAAACTGGCAGAAAACTGAAAAGAAAGGGTTAAGCCTCAAGATAATGTAGTATGAGTTCCTCTTTGAAAAACTATGAATTCCCAGCTCTGACTCACTTAAGTCCGCCTTCTCGAAATGCTTTTACAAACATCCGATAATGGAACACTGAATATGTATTCCCAGAGAACAATGCCAGAAACAGCAATAACGACAACAAGAAACCTCTGTTACAGATGAAAAATATTTATTGCAGCTAATTAAAAATAGCCGGGAGGGAGGGAACACACACAGAGTGAATGTAGAGGGCTGCAATTCCTTTCTTGGCATCTTCAGTAGGACTGGAAAAAGTCCTGCCTGAAGATGTGGAAAATTGCTTCTAGCCTGTATTAAGAATAGTGGACTGGAGAAGTTAATAGAGACTGAAACAGGCCATTTCTTAAGCTCTTATTAGCTTTTCAGTGTTGCTTCACAGACAACTCCCTGCCTGAGGGTCTAAGACAGCTTGCCATGGCCAATTTGCCATGGGCCAAGTCACCACGGGACAAGAGTTACATTAATATCAAAGAAATCGTTGAATAGACTTATTAAAGAAAGGATGCAAAAGGAGGGACAAATGAGATGTGAATGACAAAAATTGAAATAATTTTAAGATTATTTTAAATAATTGAATTGAATTGTTAAATTGTCCCATGGTGAGTTGTCCCCTGGCGAGTTGGCCACAGTCAGTTGTCCCTTGGTGAGTTTGCCGAAGCAAGTTGGCCATGGCTGTGCCGTGCTGTGGCAAGTTGTCCCACTCCCCGGTCACAGGGGTGAAATCCAGTAGGTTCTGACAGGTTCTGGAGAACTGGTAGCGGATATTTTGAGTAGTTCGGAGAACCGGCAAATACCACCTCTGGCTGGCCCCAGAGTGGGGTGGGAATGGAGATTTTGCAATGTCCTTCCCCTAGGAGTGGGGGAAGGAAATGGGGATTTTGCAGTATCCTTCCCCTGGAGTAGGGTGGGAATGGGGATTTTGCAGTATCCTTCCCCTGCCATGCCCACCAAGCCACGCCCACCAAGCCACACCACGCCCACCAAGCCACTCCCACAGAACCGGTAGTAAAAAAATTTGGATTTCACCACTGCCCTGTCAGATATTTTCAGTTCAATTTCTCTGTTAATCAAAGGACAAACTTGACTTTCCTACAGCTATTTATGCAACCTAGAAATCCTTTATTCAAATGAATGGCTTGCTAGGAGCATTGTAAAATTACTGAGATTCATAATAAATGACTTGCACTTAGTCTCATTGAAATCAGTATCTATAGGGCAAAGTTAAAGCCCATTCATTTCAGTGCAATTGAAGTACCATTCACTTCCTTTTCGCATTCTCTGGATCAGATATGGAAAAATGCAGAATGGAAGCAACCGGCTGAATTTTGCCAATGAAAACATTATGAACATAATATTAAAAGTGATATTTTTAAAGTGGAAAATAAATGCAAAGCTGCTTTGAAATAAGGTTGTTTGAGTCCTGGAAATTTACCAGCTATTTGCAAGGAATGTTGCATTTTTGCTGGTGTCAGCATGAAATGTCTATGCCTTAATGAAGAATTACTGTCTTCATCTCTTGAGCACATTATTCTAAAATTCTTGGATATAGTGATGGGAGAATAAGGGGAGACACAAGAGACACCTCACATTGGAACATTGTTGCTATATCCTTGAACACAGATCTCCAAATATATTGGGGGCAGCGAGCATATCTGAGAATATCTTCAATTTTTATGAAATTACTGTAGCAGAGAATGCATGGCTAACCATAAGGGCACATTTGGGATCCAGGACAGGATGCATTTATGAAATTGTTGTCCACTTTACATTAGAGCTCAATTCCATAACAGGGACACAAAATAGATTGGTTTTAAAATCCTCACCTCCCCATAAAGAATGACAATACCCTAAAATCTGAAGAACAAGCCTTACAAGTGATACACATGGATACAGATTCAAATAAATAAACTTTCATCTGGCAGCAAATCTTATACCTTTTGGTTCAAGATGCAACGGAACAGGAATGGAATTGTACCAGGGGTGGGTTCTACTTATCTTTACTACCAGTTCACAACGGGGCCGCGTGCATGCGCTCTTCTGCACAAGCACAGAAGCTTCTGTGCATGCATAGAAGCATTTTGATGACGTCGGGGTTGGTGGGCGGAGCCTCCCGCCAGTTTTACTACTGGTTCTATAGAACCGGTGCGAACCGGGGGGCAACCCACCACTGAATTGTACCAAAAAATTGCATTGCAGAGATGGTCTATTCCATTCTTCCCCCAGGCTATACCAATCTAGCCATTTTGAAGTGATGTAACCATTCTGGGGGTTAACTATAACTATTATTATTTTCAGTTTCTAGTAAGAAAATTTGAAAAAAATGCAGCGCCATCAAAGAAGCATCCTCACGTGATCTAAATAACCGGACTTGTATGTAAGAAGAAGCTAACCAGTCAAGTATCCAGATATATAGCATGTAGGGTTTTATATGGCTATATAAATACCCTTGCGATGTGTTGTTGTTTTTTTAATTATTATTTTGTTGGCAAACTGGCACCAATTCAGCTGTTCAAATCAAACGTAATATGTTTACAATAGAATTGTTAAAACTTATTTATTATGAAAATATTTTTAAAGTGTAAGAGAATGGCAAAGCAGAAATAATCCAACATTATTAGAATCACCATTCTAACCGATCAAACAAAATGTGCCTGTTAAAGCAAAGAGTAGATAAAACAAAATAATTAAATGAAACAAAGCAATGAAAAATACCCAGGGGCAGAATATACCAATGTCAAAGCTTTGAAAAATAAAAAGCACTTAGTGTTTCCTTAAAGCCTGCTGAATTTCTCTAAGGCAATGTATCTCAACCTTGGCAATAGAAAAGGGTCTGTCTTTTACCACCCAGTTAATTTCCTTGTGAAAAAAATGGGGGGAGGCATAATGGAAGGCATTCCTTCAAGCAGTCCTATCCCCAAACCTTGTTATGGTTAAGAAGAACCAGCATTTTGAACTATGATTGGAAACGAACTAGAAGCCATTAGAGTTGGAACAAGACAATAAAAGGGCTCCTAGAACCAAATTTGGTTGTGGTGTTTTTTATACTGAAATATGGTGTTCAACAATCAAGTATTAGCTTACCTTGAAAGAAGTGCAAAAAAATAAAAAAAAATAAAAAAATGTATGAGTTACTGTAGCCATTACCAGCTTCAGACAGCTACACTGATTTTTTTCTGAAAGATTTCAAACATGTCATTATTATTCATTTAATTCCAAATATTTGTAGCCAGATTTTTTTTTCTTTTCTAAAAATGCAGGGATCTGACTTCTATGCAGGCATCATTTAAAATTATTTACTACTCCTTCTGCTCATATTTTCATTGAACTATGTTAAAAATATTTTCCTGGAATGTTTCTTTATGTTGTCCATTGCCTTTAATAGACGTGCCATTTAATAAGCTCTCTACCTGTAAGGATAGACTATTTGACCTCTGTGACCTGCCACTGGTAGACATAGTATAAGATTGCTTTGTGAAATAAAGCTGTCGGTAACATCAACAAAATAAAAAATGATCGTATTCCAATACTCTCTGCTGAGTACTATGACAGCACTGAAATATGGAATAAAATTGAAAGTAGATTAGTTTTGGGCCCTAAGTCATGTTTTGACAAGATATAAGAGAAGCGAACATATCTTTGAACTTTTAGTTTTAAAGTTTTTTAATGAAAATATTTATCATTTTGTAAGGTTCCTTTCTTTATCACAGATGGACTGTATAACCTTAACACAATCCATTCTCTTATTGTGAGGGATATAAATACTGGTCTATCTTCTTTTATATTAAACAACACAAAGGGACCATACACAGGGAGAATGAAATTGTGTGGCGTTCATACCAATGCTTGTACCATGATGATGGTGATAATAATAATAATAATCTTATTGAGAATGTTGAAAAATCAGTTCCTAATAAGCTACATATTTTTAAATTGCACAGAACAGGTAAAGTATTCCAAGCAAGGAAGATATTTTTTTGGGGGGCATATTTTCTGCTAACTCTGAGAAAGAGTTTAGATCTGAATCAATGAGATAAAAGGGCTTGACTGGATTATGTTCTTAGGGAGAAACAAGTGAATTTGCAGTGTTAGAAACATTTGCAAATGCATGTATTTACATAAACATTATTTAGATCCTCACTGCTTGCCTGAAAGCATGATGTTTTAAGTGCTGTTGCCCCACAGCACTTGAGGGATTTCCTCAGGTTGATCTGAACAGTCAGATCAAGGACATTAACGAAATTGACTCTTTTTAAAAAATTGTTTCATCCATGGGATTTGGATGTCATTTATCGTAATTAAAATTTGCGAAACCAGTTTTCCTTGAATAAAAAGAAATATTTATACCAGCCTCCCTGATTCTAGCATTATTGAGATGTATTGGAGTATCATTTCCAGAATTCCTGAATTTTATTTATTCAGTGCTGATGCTGCCAAATCCAAATGGATTTCTTACAATGTTACAAAAAAAAAAAAAAAAAAGAAGTTTAAATTACCCCAAACGGATTAGTAACAATGAGGTTCTTTCTAACCAAGAAGCATAATTGTCTGGAGCGTAGGGGAGATTTACCAAAAATGCATAATATACTGTAATGCAAATTCCACTCCTTATGGACAATATGCAAGTATAAATAATAAAAACTTATGTTGTGATACCCTGATGCAAGCATTTTGAGTTAGGAACAGGCAGCTATGCTGGAAAGAAAAATTATCCTGAAATGTCTGGGCATAAATAAGCAGTAATGGGTGGTGTCAATCAGGAGGAATAGGGAGGACCGTAGGACTTTTCATCTGTAGGCTCTGAGAAAAACATTCGCCCCTGTTGTATCCTGTTTTTTGAGTGAAAGTGAAATGTATATGGTCAGTGAGAAATCTTACATTTTTAGTTCTGGTGCATAGGTAGAGCCTCTGGTAAAAAGAATGGCTCCTTACCTTATTTCTACATCATGTATGTTGCTATTTGTTTACTCTATACATTACGTTAAAGGTTTAGGTGATTATAGATGATAGATTATAGATGCTCCTCCCAGTGTATTTCACAGATGTTTTGTAAAACAATTCTATCCATCACAAATATAATGTGCTGCTTGCAGAACATTAAACTCTGCTTCTGCTAAAGTGGAATTTTAAAATAGAAGGAGAAATAAAAGAATGAACACGGGTAAGGTAGCTTCAGTGATGTTATTTAATCTACTTTATTAGACAATATATATGTAATGGTGAAGCACTTTAATCCTCAATATTAATACACTGCTTCATAATCTATGCTGCTTTAACAAATTATGCTATCATCTGCTTTCATTGTAGATGGCAGGCAAGGAGGGCAGTACAAAGATATCTCACTTTGATATGTTTCATTCACAAAGTTCCTGATCAAACTAATGCTTACCCACAAGCAATGATGCTGTAAAATAAAATGTTACATAACATAATATAATATTGAAATATTCTTACATATTTGTTACATGTTGATGTATGATGATGACACATTCATGGATGATGATGATGATGATGATGATGATGATGATGACAATAATGATGAGCACTATTGTGCTATTTGCTCCATCCTTCTTTTGACCTAAATTAACTTATTTGTTATAACATATATCCATTTTGATTCAGAAAGTCAAAATTGTGCCAGACGTTGGGGGGTTGGGGGGGGGTCTCTCCTGGCTTGTTTGTCAGAACATAGTTTAAGATACAGTAGGAAAAAATTAAAGAGAAATTGAGAAGGAAGAATACATCTTGACACAAAAGACATGTTCTTTCTAATATAGTTCAACCCTGAAAATAACTCAATAGATAGTTTTTTTTAAAAAAAAATCACAACTGGCGTGATGTACAGTATTGATTCATTTTCATTTCCCAAATCCGTCCCGTTTTATTTTCATGAAGAACTAAGCTATAATATGCTTTTTAACAAACAAACATGTTCAATTATTGCACCACTTTGAATGAACGACATCTCAGATCTCTCAAAGTAATGATCATAGATATCTTATGGTACCCGTTTCTAATTTAATCATTTGCAGGGGAGATAATACTCATACTTTAGACTTTTGTAATCATGTGACATGAGATTAAACAATGGAGAGGCATCTTTGAATTAATCTGATTGGAAGAATACTTCCTTATTGTTTTAGTCAGATGTAAAATCATTTTAAGTAGATATCCTTTACCAGTACGTATCTCTCTGTTTCACAGTATCCAGCGGGAGCAGTCTCTTCATCTTACCACTCATAACAAGGTTGCCTCTTCTTAACCTCTGTTGTGAAAATTGCCTGATTTGTTTGACTTGATTAGTTAATTAATTTTACATTCTTCCTCTAGTCTAGTAATAAGAAGTGTAACTTGGAGCTCTCTTTCTCTGTCGCCCTCTTAACACAAATGACCAAGAGATGGCAGCACTGTCTCCACTGTCTTTGCCCGCTGTGCCTTTTAAAGAAGGCTGTGGGGAAAACAAACTATCCATCCGTGGCCAGCCGTAACACAAAGGCTCAATAACATTGTGGCTTGTGAATTTCAATTGTTAGTAACGTTTTCTTGTTAACTGACGATTAGACAAGTAATAACAATACCACTATTTTCTTCATTCACTGAAAGATATAATGAAAGATATTCTTTGGAATTAGGGACAGGCATGCCGATGCTTTTGCAATAAATACACAAGAGGCTCAGTTGAGCCAGTTTGACTTGCCATCACGACTCAGAGTTAAAAAAAAAATCAACAGAATCCCTAAGACCACCCAATCTTTTTCAGCAGGTCGATACATTTGGATTTGTAAGATTCTATTACAGATAATCCTTGATTTGCGACCACAATTGGGACCAGAATTCCATTTTTAAGCAAGGTGGTTGTTAAGTGAGTCATGGCCAATTTTACAAACTTTTTGCCATGGGTTGTTAAGCAAAACACTGTAGTTGTTAAGTCAATCGTGGTCATTAAGCAAATCAAGGTTCTCCCATTGACTTTGCTTGTTGAAAGCCCCCTGGGAACTCACAAATGGCAATCACGTGACTCCTGAGATCCCTGCAACCATCATAAATATATGCCATTTGCCAAACACCCAAATTGGGCCATGATCAAGGAAGGCCTTTGTGTCGTAGCTATGGGGCTGCTGCTAGATATATAATAGGGACCAAGCATTACAAGCACATTTATCAAATATTTCTGCTTTCCTTGACAACCTGTAATGATATGCAAATGAAAACAGGTTTCTATACTCCAATAAAGGAAAGAATGAAGTTTCCTGTATATTTTACAAAATAAACAGAAAGGAACATGAAATCAAATTGTATAAACTAGTATTGTTACCTCACTTTCCCTAAAAAGCTTGATTTCTTTCCAGCTTCAACCTCACATGACCTGGGAACAAAGACCTCATGATGGATGGATGAATACTGGTTTCTTAAACGGCAGGGCAACATGGTAGAGGCATCAAGTAGAATTAATTTACACGTGGAATTCTAAAAAAACATCTCTGGAAATTATTCTTTTATAGCTCTGTTTTCTTTCTCTTCTTTTAAATACATTTAACATTATCAAGAGGTGATAACATAAAGGCATATATCTTATCAGCAGTAGATATTTTTCCAGAATTCCAGCTACATTTCTTAAAAGTAAGAGAAAACAGTAATGGAAGGCCTGTGAATTAATGATTATGTTAGTTTGGAAGATTGAGTTAGTTCCTGTCAAACAGAACTTGTTAAAAATAGTCAGTGCATGGTATGATGTGCTGGCTTGTTAGAGAAATGGGGAAAGTCAAAAGTTTTTCTGAAGAAGAAGAGGAGGAGGAGGAAGAGGAAGAGGGAGAATATTGTTTCTTTAGTATCAGATTGATTCAACTACAGTAATCTCCAAGATATGTTAGCATACTGCAAAAAATCAATTTCAATTTAAGAAATATATTATGATTAATTAATTGGTTATGTGCCATCAAGTTGATGTTGATTCCTAATGACCTCATGGATAGCTTTTCTTCATGACGATCTGTCCCTAAATAAGTTTTTCAGATATTTCAGTGATGATATTATAATACATTCTAAATATATACAGTAATTTATGAAAAAAGCTCAAATGTGCCCAGATATGAATTTGGACCATTCCATATACAGTATTATGGAATTATTTTTACAGTATAATGCCAATGTGAGCAAAAAAATGTCTATAGAAGGGGAACCATCTGATTATTTTTTTCTTAATGATTTTTTTCGTGTGCAGTCCTTTTGGTCCAGCAATGGACCAAAATAAGAAGAGTTCCCACCTCTTGTTTTTTGTAACTTATGAACTTATGATTGTAACTACCGTATGATTATGACCTATGATCTATTACATGCTGTTTATATGTACACTGTGAGCTTATGCACCAGAGAAAAATTCCTTGTATATCCAATCACACTTAGTCAATAAAGAATACAATTCAATTCAATTCAATTCAATTCTACTCTACTCTACTCTACTCTACTCTACTCTACTCTACTCTACTCTACTCTACTCTACTCTACTCTACTCTATTCTATTCTATTCTATTCTATTCTATTGAAAAAATGTTTAGTAACATCTGCCATTCCAGGAAGCCTCTATTTAAAACAATAACAACAACAATTAAAGGTTGAGTGCCTTGCACTCAAATACTTTGGCCACCTAATGAGAAGGAAGGACTCACTGGAGAAGAGCCTAATGCTGGGAAAGATTGAGGGCAAAAGAAGAAGGGGACGACAGAGAATGAGGTGGCTGGATGGAGTCACTGAAGCAGTCGGCGTAAGATTAAATGGACTCCAGGGGATGGTAGAGGACAGGAAGGCCTTGAGCAGTGTTGGCGAACCTTTTTAACACCGAGTGCTGAAACAGGAGCACGCGTGCGTGCCAGAAGTGGGAAGAGCAGTTGCCCGGTGCACATGTGTGCACCAGGCAGCTGCTCTTCTGGTTTCAGGCATGCGCATGCACACTGACCACCTGGTCTACTGGTTTTTGGCACGCGTGCACGCCCGAAGACCAGCTGGCCGGTGCACATGCGTGCGCGGGGAAGATGATCGGTGCATGCATGCACACCAGCCAGCTGGTCTTTGCACGTGCATGCGCGCCAGAAAATGGAAGACCAGGTGGCTGGTACGCATGCACATGCCAAAAACCGGAAGATCATCTTCCCTCCACATGCATGTGCACTGGGTGGCTCTTCTGGTTTCCGGTGCTCCCACACGCATGAAAACCAGCTGGCCGGTGCGCCGGAACCCGGAAGAGCAATGGGCAATGGCTCATGTGCCCGGAGAGATGGCTCTGTGTGCCACTTCCGGCACGTATGCCATAGGTTTGCCATCATGGGCATAGAGCAGGGGTGGGCAACTGTGGCCCTTTTACAACCTGTGGACTTCAACTCCCAGAATTCCTGAGACAGCCAAGCTGGCTCAGGAATTCTGGAAGCTGAAGTCCACAGGTTGTAAAAGGGCCACAGTTGTCCACCCCTGGCGTAGAGGAGGTCCATGGGGTCGTGATGGGTCGGACATGACTTCGCGATTAACAACAAGTACCTTGCACATTTTTCTAGATAAATGTAGAAAATTCCCCACCAGATAGATTTGTAAGAAAAAAAAAGTAGTCTGAAAATTTGCCAGGCTGGAAATCTGGTCCTGAAAGCAGGATATTAAATGGGATGGATCAAGTCTGGTTTGCTCATTCCTGCTTACCTTTTGTACATATAGTCGCTATCTGCATGGCTACAATTGTATGTCATAGGAATAAGCATGAGGGACCATATTGGCTTCACCAATCATAGGAATGCACTTTTAGGATTGCAAATACCAGTAGTCCTTGACTTAAAATAGTTCATTTAGTGACTATTCAAAGTTAAAATGGCACTGAAAAAAGTGACTTATGACCATTTTTTATACTTACGGTAATTGCAGCATCCCCATGGTCACATGTTCAAAATTCAGATGCATGGCAGTTGGTTCATACTTATGACAATGGTTGCATTGTCCCAGGGTTGTGTGATCACCTTTTGCGACCTTCTGACAAACAAAGTGAATGGGGAAGCCAGATTCACTTAACAACTGTGTTACTAATTTAACAACTGCAGTGATTCACTTAACAACTGTGGCTGGAAAGATCGTAAAAAGGGACAAAACTCAATTATCAACCATTTCACTTAGCAATGCTCAATTGTGGTTGGAAGTCGAGGACTACCTGTTTTCGCATTTCTCAATATTATTTATTTATTTATTTATTTATTTATTTATTTATTTATTTATTTATTTATTTATTTATTTATTTATTAGTTCGATTTATATGCCGCCCTTCTCTGGAGACTCAGGGCGGTTTACAATGCATTAAGCAATAGCCTTCGTACTTTTGTATATACCTGCTTAGTAGGGCTTTTTGGCCCCACCTAAGCAGTGTTCTATTTTATACAAAGTCAGCTTATTGCCCCCACAAACCGGGTCCTCATTTTACCTACCTCGAAAGGATGGAAGGCTGAGTCAACCTTGAGCCTGGTGAGAATTGAACTCGCAGTAATTGCAGGCAGCTGGCAGCAGTTAACAGCAGTTTTAGTCTGCTGCACCACCAAGGCTCCTCTGAGTATGAGAAAACATAGTAGTCTATAGCCAGTCAATAAATGAGGTGAGCAAATTGAAGTGAATAGAATAGCAATTGAATTTAGACTTATATACTGCTTCACAGAGATTTACAGCCCTCTCTAAGCAGTTTACAGAGTTAGCATATTACCCCCAACAATCTGGGTACTCATTTTACCGACCTCAGAAGGATGAAAGGCTGAGTCAACCTTGAGCCTGGTAAGATTTGAACCCTTGGCAGTCGGCAGAATTAGCCTGCAATACTGCATTCTAACCACTGCACCACCACGAATAGAAGTCGAAGAAGAATAGAAGAATTAAAAAAAAAAGCCAGTAGTAAAGTACAAGGGTAAAAATGTAAAATAGTCTGTAGAATTAAAGGGCAGCTATGACTAGAGCTGAACCTCTGAAGGCTGAACACGTTTGTCATTAATGAAAAGGCCAATGTATGCTTAAGCATATTTTGTTTTGGCCATGGAATAGCAGATTGTCCTTTCTGTCCGGTTTGCTTTCAATATATTAGTCCTAATGAATCCATTACATGTATGTCCATCACCATGATAGAGCAAGTCCTGCCTGTGAGTGATGGCATTCCCTTCTGGAAAAAAAAAATGCAAACATAGTGACTGCCATTTCAGAATTTAGAGATGTTTATGGGGAATGAAGATGTTAGTAGCAGAGGTGGTTCTTCCCCCTTAGGACCAAAGATGAATATTTATGCCTGCTTCTATCTGCTGCTTTTTGAAACTTACAAAAGGAACTCATCAGATTAGTCCTGAGGTAAGTGACATCTTGTCTAAAATCTTCCTTTACTTGGTGGCAGTTTTAGTTTCCTTACAGGTAGTCCCCGACTAATAACCATTCATTTACTGACCATTTAAAATTACAATGGCACTGAATAAAGTGACTGGTCCTCACATTTACAACTATCGCAGCATCTCGTGATCAAAATTTGGGCGCTACGCAACTGGCAGGTTTTTGTGATGACTGCATCATCCTTGATCACATAATCCCCATTTGTGACTTTCCCAGGGGTCTTCGACAAGCAAAGTCAATAGGAGAAGTTGGATTTGTTTAGTCACCTCATGATTCACTTAACAACTGTGTGATATGCTTAACAACTGTAGCAAAAAAAGGGTTGTAAAATTGGATGCAACTCTCTTAGCGCCTGCCTTGCTTAACAATGGACATTTTGGTCCTAATTGTGGTCATATGTCGAAGACTATGTATAGTAAGAAGCCATGGGAATGAAGAACGGGAAGGGAATCAATTTTTTTTAGAATGGATTTATCACCGGTTTTAAAATATATACTCCCTGAATCTGTTTGGAAATTTTAAAAAAAATATTACAATTATCAGATTAGAAGTCTATTAAATTTCCTTTTTTGTTCATGTTTCAGAAAGGTTAACGCAACAGTAACAGCACCACAAATTTGTCAGTTTTAAATGGGCTTCTAAAGTGACATTAAAGAATACTACATATAAGCAACGCTCTAACACTGAGGATAATCATTAGCAAACATAGCAGTCAAGAGTTCCAATTCGCCTCTCATTTTTGGAAAAGAGGTCCTACCCACCAGTATCTTTCTTGTGAAAATGGAAGACTGAGGCATGGCTGCTTATGAAAGGTCTCTGCAGGAGTTATAGTTTAGCAAGAAGCTTCCTGGTTCATCATTCCGCTTTCTAAAATCATAGGTCTTGCAACATGCCCGCTGCCTTTACAAGAATTTAATGGACTTTGCACCTTGTTAGCAAGGAACTGTAATTGGGAGTCTGGCCTCTGGATCTTGTCATACGGTACCAGATAAACAGGCTGGGTTTAAGGCATAGAGAGGATTCCCAAGGGGCATCAAATCTGAAGAAAAGGTTCCAGGTGACTGAGCATGGTCCATTAGGTTCACTTTGTTGGAATTACAGCAATCCAGTTCCTGAAATCTAATCTAATGAAAAAACGTTAAAGGAAAAAAAATGTAGCTACTGGAACAAAGGAGCTGTGGAGAATGTAAGATGGGCTCAGAAAATCCAGGCTAACTTTTCTTAAGGAAGAGTTTTATTTTAAATCATATCCTTGTTCCAGGGGTGGGTTCTATTTACCTTTACTACCATCTCACCTAGCAACAATAATTTTGAGCCCAATTGTGATTGTAAGTTGAAGACTACCTGTATTGGAATGCATAACTCCAGACATGTCACTGGAAGGCAAAATCATGAAACTGTGTCCCATTTACTTTTGCTATGTTATGCAGGGGAATTCACTGGAGAAACAGAAAATTATGTTTGGAAGATATTATGTTAGTGTAAAAGGAAACCAGGCCATCAAAGAACATGGTGGCTGGCCACCAGCCAGAGCATGGAAAAACTCAAAGAAATAATGCAAGATCAGAAGATGTGGAGAGACCTGGCCCATAAAATTGCTAAGAGTCGGACTCGACTGAATGGATAACATCATCATCATCATCATCATCATCATCATCATCATCATCATCATCATCATCATCATCACAATTTTTACTTCCTTAAATAAATACACTTACACTTACCATGTTTTCCCAAAAATAAAACCCTGTCTTATATTTTTTGAACCCTGAAATAAGCGCTTGGCCTTATTGCCATGTGCTCAAAAGCCCAATTGGGTTTATTATCGGGGGATGTCTTATTTTGGGGAAAATGGTATTTGTTTATCACCTTTATATGATGTCAATTCACAAACATAAAGCGCACAATAAAAGTACAGTTAAAATATCCACTTGCTAGTTAACTAAGCATAATATACAAATTATATAAACAAAATTATGACCCAAACAAGGTAGCATCAAGGCCCAAGTATCTGCTGGAATAACTCCATTTTGAGCTGCTTCTGGGAGGTAATCAAAATGGGAGCCAACTGAATGTCCACTGGGAGGCTGTTCCAAATGTCCGATATCATCACTGAAAAGCAGCACCATGGAGTCTCAATCCTCTCATCACCCTAAAATAATGAGCCTTTAGCAGCTGCTCCAAGATAGATCTAATTGGCTAGGCCAATTCTAAGGAAGTTATGTGGATGTGTAGAGGTTAGTACTACCGTGTTTCCCCCCAAATAAGATCCTGTCTTATATTTTTTCTGACCCCTGAAATAAGCGCTTGGCCTTATTGCCATGCGCTCAAAAGCCCGATTGGGCTTATTATCGGGGGATGTCTTATTTTGGGGGAAACAGAGTCGTTCTTATAAATTGCACTGAAGGTCTATTGTTATAATGTAGAGGCACAGCATTGGTGTAATGTGCTCCTATTAACCAAAACTAGTTAACACATACCAGTAGATCTCTCCTCTCCTGGAAAAGCTTAGCCTCCACTCTTGTCATCACCCTACAGCAATTTGCAACCATTACTGCTGCTTTATTGCCACTTGAGACAGGCAACTTCATACCACTCCTTCCAGCTATTGATCACACACAAGTTGGTAACTTCTCATGTGGCTCCAATAGCATCCCCAACAGCTCCAGTGACCCTGGCATCTCCATTAGGTCAACAAAGGGCTCTGGCAAAACTGTAGGCAGCTCAGCAACTTTTTCACTAACAGTAAGTCTCCAGATGAAGTCCTTCTAGCCTCTTCTTATTTTTGGCCTTCACCCCAATTCCCACTCTCACTCTAACCTGTACATTTCTCACGCTACATTCATTTTTCCACACCTTTAACCAGCTACCCTCTCTGGTACCATTCATGGTGAGCATGTTTTCTTTTCCACAGGTTGAAACCTGTGGAAGTTCATGGATGAATTATCAGCATTTCAACCAGCAGATTCTTCTGTCTTTGCAAATTTGTCTGAAATCTCTCCTTTGCTGCCATCAAGCTTGTGTGATGTAAAGTATTTCCACATTTACAGATCTGAATTTTATTTTCTCTTGTGGCCATATAAGCTTCTAGCTAGGCTAACTTTCCATGCCTAAATTTCAATATTGAAAGCCAGAATTGGAAGTGCCTGTGGCTTTCTGATACATAGGTAAAGCTGGCAGTTTCACCTTTTCATACATTGTCATTTTATTCTTTTCATCTGATTATAAAAAAAAAAAAATGAAACAAATTTGTCAGCTATACCTAATCATTTCACAAAGAAACAACAATACTAATGAAAAAGCAGAAATAATTTAGATCCTGCAGGCCACTCTGTTGCTCTGTGAACCTTAACATTCACAGCATGTTTCTTATTGTCATCGTGTTGATCATGCTCTTTTGTTCTAAGTTTTAAAAATATGTATTATAAGTGATGGCCAACACATGCATGGCAGCACAACTCATACTTCACGAACATTTCCAGAGTGCCTGTAGACAGTTGCCTGAAAATAGGTGTTATCACTTATGGCACATGTGCAATTATGGTCCTAATAACCATGCAGATGCCTTCAAAACTCAGATGTGACAAAAGGAGTTGCCCATCATTACTTTTTTGGAAAGTCATATATCAGAAAACTCCAGAGATCAACGTATCAGTTTTATTTAAATAATGTAACTTAGAACAAGGCAAAATCATTATGATTCAACAGTCATCCTATATACTTTAAACCAGGGGTGGGTTCTAACTACCTTTACTACTGGTTCGCAACGGGAGCATGCACGTATGCTTGCTTTGCTCATGCGCGCGCGCTTCTGCGCATGCGCAGATCATCAATTATAATGTCCAGCTGGGTGGGCGGAGCCTCCTGCCGCTTTTACTACCGGTTCTAAAGAACCGGACAGAACTGGGAGCAACCCACCACTGCTTTAAACCACAAGGAATAAATAAGCAGAGAAACCTCTTAGTGGTAAATGTTTAACCATCTTCAAAAAATTTTTTGTGGCGAAGGTTGTTGAGAGCGTGGTGGCACGACAACTTTCCCGACACCTGGATGAAGCTATCTATCTAGACCCGTACCAGTCGGGCTTCAGGCGGGGGTACAGCACAGAAACGGCATTGGTCACGTTGGTGGATGATCTCTGGAGGGCTCGGGACAGGGGTTGCTCCTCTGTCCTAGTCCTATTAGATCTCTCAGCGGCTTTTGATACCATCGACCATGGTATCATGCTGCAGCGGTTGAGGGGGTTAGGAATAGGGGGGCACCGTTTTGCGGTGGTTCTCCTCCTTCCTCTCCGACCGCTCGCAGTTTGTGTTGGCAGGGGGACAGAGGTCGACCTCGAGGTGTCTCACATGGGGGGTGCCGCAAGGGTCAGTCCTCTCGCCCCTCCTGTTCAATATTTATGTGAAGCCGCTGGGTGAGATCATCCGTGGTTTTGGGGTGAAGTGCCATCTGTACGCTGATGATACTCAGCTGTACATCTCCACCCCAGACCACCCCAACGATGCCCTTGATGTGATGTCTCGCTGCCTGGAGGCCGTGCGGGTCTGGATGGGGAAGAACTTGCTCAGACTCAACTCCTCCAAGACCGAGTGGCTGTGGCTTCCGGCGCCCCGATATAGTCAGCAGGTGCCATCGCTAACTATTGGGGGTGAATCTCTGCCCCCCACAGAGAGGGCTCGCAATCTGGGTGTCCTTCTGGATGCACGGCTGTCTTTAGAAGAGCATATGACGGCCGTGGCCAGGGGGGCCTTTTATCAGGTTCGCCTGATTCACCAGTTGCAGCCCTTTCTGGATCGGGACGCCCTACGCACGGTCACTCATGCCCTTGTTACTTCCCGGTTGGACTATTGTAATGCTCTCTACATGGGGCTCCCCTTGAAGAGCACTCGGAGGCTCCAACTGGTCCAGAATGCGGCCGCGCAGGTGGTTATGGGCGCAACTCGTTGTGCCCATGTGACACCCCTCCTGCGCGAGCTGCACTGGCTCCCAGTGGTCTTCCGGGTGCGATTCAAGGTGTTAGTTACCACCTTTAAAGCACTCCATGGCATAGGACCCGGGTACCTCCGAGACCGTCTTCTGCCACCAATAGCCTCCCACCGACCAGTCCGTTCCCACAGAGAGGGTCTCCTCAGGGTGCTGTCAACCAAGTTATGTCGACTGGCGGCGCCCAGGGGGAGGGCCTTCTCTGTGGGAGCCCCAGCCCTGTGGAACGAACTGCCCCCGGAAATTCGTAAGATCTCCGACCTCCGGGCGTTTCGCTGCGCACTGAAGACCCTATTATTCCGCCAGGCCGGACTAGCAACACAATAGTTTTTAAATTGGGATATTTAAATTTATTGGGGTTTTAAATCTGAGCCACTTTATTTAATTATTTTAAATTTTATATTGTTGTTTTGTTTGTGTTTTTAAACAGGCTGTACACCGCCCTGAGTCCTTCGGGAGAAGGGCGGTATAGAAATAAAATTATTAATTATTAAATTAATTAAAATGCTTTTGAAATGATTCCATGTTCATAATTACAGAGTTGTTTGATATGCAAAAGTCCAGTCAGCGAGCTCATTTGTGTTGATTCCTACCTTCGTGCCAAATCCATCTTCTTAAGAGTATATTTGTTGTTTGCCGTTAAGATAAGACACTTAGTGCAAACAGTTCACTTTCATTATCTCGTTTTACTGCAGCAATCACATGGCTGTTTGGAATCTTAGTGTAACAAACAGAGAATACGATAAGCCTCTCCAGAGTTTAAATACAAGAGATAGTTGAGTGTGGCAATGTTTGTTCGTTGCTATTTATTATCTGTAGTAGCATTATGTTAAAGTTTAGGGTTTTTTTCCCACCCCTAATCTGGGAATTCAATACAAATGTAGAGATAAAGTGTATTGTGTTCGGTAGGACCTAAGTGCCTACAGGATTGCACCCTAATCCTTTGGAAGTCTTTAAATTTTGGTCACCTAGAGTTTTAAACAGGTAAATAAATTATAACAAAATATTATTATTATTTAATTCTAGGCCAAGTCTACATGATAAATGGAATCATTCCATTGCAAAAGAATCCTGCCTTTTGCATTAAAAAGCAAAGGCAAAAGAATTCTCAGTATTGTCAGAAGGAATCAGAAACTGAGATATCCCAATTGTCTCCATCTGTGCAAGAATATCTAAAATAATGATATCCCACAAAATATTTGAAAAGGTATTTACAACTTTATGTCACATCTAGTACAGCTGGATCCCCCCTCCCCTTAATGTTATCTCATCCTTCTTTCAAGGAATTCAAGGCAGTCCCAAAGCTGCTTTTTCAAAAGGCAACTGGACTTTCTTTGTTTTTCTGAACTGAAACTAAAGAACCAAAGAAGCTTTTTGGATGAGAAGCAAAGCATTTTCAAGGAAAGATCAAAAAAATCCAGCTGCCTTTTGAAAAAGCACATTTGGGACAACCATGACCTGGATGACTGAGAATCTCCATAGAATTTCAAGGCAGTGATCAAATAATTGTCTCTATTAAATCAAATGAAGTGAGGCATATTAGGATAAGAATCCCTATCTGGTCCAAAAAAATTCTTGTGGCTGTGTGGTTTTATAGAATAGAATAGAATTCTTTATTGGCCAAGTGTGATTGGACACACAAGGAATTTGTCTTTGGTGCATATGCTCTCAGTGTACATAATTTTATCCAGATTTATATTTTATCCAGATTTTATCCATTTTATCCAGATTTATACACTTGAATGGTCTGTTACAGTGTATTTATAGCTTTTATTTAGAATCCTGTACAGGATTTTAGGGTAGTAGAGTAATTCCTTTATGAAATCCAATGAAATTGGCATTAATACTGTGCAACAACGTAATTCTAGAACACAGGCAAATGGGATGGTAAATAAGAAAATTTCTCCAAAATTAGGCCAGGAATTTTAGCCATGAAATCTGCAATTTAATATCAGTGTCAAGGAGGAGATTTTTGCATCAGTCCATTTAGTCAATGGCAAAGATTACGCGAAGATCAAAGGAATCTGAGGGTATGCCAAACTGCAAACATTTTTCCACTGTTTTGCCCACTTTAAAACAAGCTGTTTTATTCAGCTGTATTTTGGGATTGAGATAAACTTTCATTTGAGGAAAAAAATGGAGACAGCTGACATTTTATACCATTATTTTATCTTTTATTTTAAAATGCTATTATCTTTTTTACTGTATTAATTCTCCAAATTCAGGAAAAAATAAAACTTTACCTAGGGAAGAATAGCTTTCTAGAAGCAAATGTATAATAAGGAAAATAAAATGCAAATAATAGAACAGAACAGAATAACAGAGTTGGAAGGGACCTTGGAGGTCTTCTAGTCCAACCTCCAGCTCGGGCAGGAAACCCTATACCATTTCAGACAAATGAGGATCCAATCTCTTCTTTAAAACTTCCAGTGTTGGAGCATTCACAACTTCTTGAGGCAAATTGTTCCACTGATTAATTGTTCTAACTGTCAGGAAATATCTCCTTAGTTCCAGGTTGCTTCTTTCCTTGACTAGCTTCCATCCATTGCTTCTTGTCCTGCCTTTCGATGCTTTGGAGAATAGCTTGACCCACTCTTCTTTGTGGCAACTCCTTAGATGTGGGAACACTGCTATCATGTCACCCCTGTCCCTTTTTTCATTAAACTAGACCGGGGGTCGGCAACCTGCGGCTCTGGAGCCGCATGCGGCTCTTTCGTCTACTTGCTGCGGGGACGCCGATTCCATGGCCTGTTCGCTGCTCTTGAAGCACCTTGCGCAGCACACTTAAATTTAGTGTGCTTCACAATGGGGAAGACGGCGTCCCCTCCTCCTCCTGGAGCCCATTATGACGTGGAGCATTGGCCACAGCCAGGCTGGGCCAGTGTCTCAGGGAGGAGATCAAGTTGTGCATCTCCCTGAGCGACTGAGGTGTGTACAGCACCAAGAAGCGCCGGAAGAAGTGCCGGTGAGATGAGAGGCAAGTACAAGGGTGCTTCCCTCCTGCTCTGTAATATGAAGCGAGTCTCCATCCCCGCCGTCGCCCTTACCTTCTCAGGCCACACAAGGAATGACTGGGAGGGGAGGGCAAGGTGTGGGACAGCCAACTGACAGGGAACCACAGCAGGGAGACGAAAGAGCTTCATTTATCTGGGAACCTGAAATGACTCTTGATTTAAATCATATGGTAAAAAGCACCCAAAGAAGAAGAAAGAACATCAGCAAAAAAAAAACAACCCCAACCCTCGCCTGTTTTTGGAAATGATTCAAGAGGGAACACACACACACACACACACACAGGAGAGAGAGAGAGAAAGAGAGGAGGGAAAGAGAGGGGACAATAGAGAGGGAGGGAAAGAGAGAGAGAGAAGAGAGAAAAGGGGAGAAAAAGAGAAGGAGAGAGAAATGAGAAAATGATGGAGGGAGAGAATGAGAGAGAGGAAAAAGAGAGAAACAAATGAGAGAGAGAGAATTGGAGGGAGAGAAAGAGGGAAAAGAGAGGGAAACAAATAAGAGGGTAGGAGAGAAAGAGAGAGAAGGAGAAGGATGGACTTCCGGTTTGACGTTGTAGCGAGACAGTCGGGGAAATAGCGGGCTCTGATGAGTCCCGCGAAAACCCCGGCTGCCGAACCACCGCCGATGGGTCTTTGGACTGAACCCATCTTGCAGGGACGGGGGAAGAAGAGGGGCGTCTCGGATGACAGAGAGGAACAGGCAAGTTCCTCGGAGGTCGGAGGGAACCCTCTGTGAGTTGGCGGCAGGGGGCGGCAGCCATGGCGGCTGCCACAAAGCTGGGACAACCGGGCAAGAAAAGTGCTGGAGGAAAGCGGAGAAAGACAGAGCTTTTTGAAGCTGGGTGAGTGACAACAGCCCAGGCTTGCAACAACGTTTGGAACATTATTAGTAATTAGAAGACCCCTAGCCTAAAACAGCGGCTATGCAACAAAGGGGCTTTGGAAAAAATTTTAAAACTACAACTTTCAAGAGACAAAGACCCGAGTAACAATTAATTTTGGAACAGAACTAAGAGAACTAATCTGGAGATATGGTTAAAAGACTAAACATTTTAAAAATTTGAATTGGATTTTAAAAAGGAAAAAGAAGATTTGATATATTTTTTTAATTAAAAGAAGAAGAAATAGATGGGACGGTTATATAACAATAAATAAAATGGAGTCTTGCATGACTAATGGAAAATGTGGATTACAGAGAGACACCATCTGGCGTAAAGAGGAACTTTGTAATCTTCCTTTGTTATGGGAAACCCTGAACTCTACAGATAATAATAACTGAACTCTGTGGAGGAGGATTTTTCTTTCCTGTTTGCAGGCGGTTTGATTATGGTGAAAAGAAAAGAAATCTACAATGGAACCCTACAGTTGAGAGAGAATGAGAAGGAGAGGGAAAAGAGAAAAACAGAAATGAAAGGGAGAGAAAGAGAGAGAGAAATGAGAAAATGATGGAGGGAGAGAATGAGAGAGGAAAAAGAGAGAAACAAAGAGAGAGAAGGGAGAGAGACGGAGAGGGACACAGAAATGAGAGAGAGCTGGAGGGAGAGAAAGAGAGGGAAAAGAGGGAAATGAGAGAGGAAAAAGAAAAACAGAGAGGGAGGGAGTGTGTTTAACAACCAATGTATCATAATAATTGGGTTTAAATAGGTGGGTTGGGTACATGAGGCCTGTCATTCATCCTGCTTAGTTAGGTTCTGATGCTGAGTTTGGTTTTCCAAGTAGTTTCATAGAGCTCTTCTTTTTCTATTTGAACCAATCTTCCAGATATAAGAAAGGAAAGAGAAACTGCTCGATGGATTCCACGTTCGGCTAATTTACATTGCAAGTTGTTGAAGTTACATAGTTTGAACCACATTCCTCTAGTGTAATTTTTGTGTAAAAATGGTATTTTTGGTGCTGCTGCTGTTATTATATTACTATTGTTATCCTTGCTATGGTGACATTGTTTGGTGGGTGGTGTTCCTTCCTTCAAGAGTGGGGCATTGGAATTTCATTTTAATGTGTGCCGTTGTGTATACAAGTAAAATAATAATAATAATAATAATAATAATAATAATAATAATAATAATAATAATAATAATAATAATAATTTTATTTCTATACCGCCCTTCTCCCGAAGGACTCAGGGTGGTGTACAGCCTATTTAAAAACACAGACAAAACAACAATATAAAATTTAAAATAATTAAATAAATTGGCTCAGATTTAAAATTTAAAAAATTTAAATACCCCAATTTAAAACTATTGTGTTGATAGTCCGGCCTGGCGGAACAACAGGGTCTTCAGTGCGCAGCGAAACACCCGGAGGTCGGAGATCTTACGAATTTCCGGGGGCAGTTCGTTCCACAGGGCTGGGGCTCCCACAGAGAAGGCCCTCCCCCTGGGTGTCGCCAGCCGACATAACTTGGCCGATGGCACCCTGAGGAGACCCTCTCTGTGGGAGCGAACTGGTCGGTGGGAGGCTATTGGTGGCAGAAGACGGTCTCGGAGGTACCCGGGTCCTATGCCATGGAGCGCTTTAAAGGTGGTAACCAACACCTTGAATCACACCTGGAAGACCACTGGAAGCCAGTGCAGCTCGCGCAGGAGGGGTGTCACATGGGCACAACGGGTTGCGCCCATAACCACCCACGCGGCCGCATTCTGGACCAGTTGGAGCCTCCGAGTGCTCTTCAAGGGAGCCCCATGTAGAGAGCATTACAATAGTCCAACCGGGAAGTAACAAGGGCATGAGTGACCGTGCGCAGGGCGTCCCGATCCAGAAAGGGCCGCAACTGGCGAATCAGGCGAACCTGATAAAAGGCCCCCCTGGCCACGGCCATCATATGCTCTTCTAAAGACAGCCGTGCATCCAGGAGGACACCCAGATTGCGAGCCCTCTCCGTGGGGGGCAAAGATTCACCCCCAATAGTCAGCGATGGCACCTGCTGACTATATCGGGGTGCCGGAAGCCACAGCCACTCGGTCTTGGAGGGGTTGAGTCTGAACCTGTTCCTCCCCATCCAGACCCGCACGGCCTCCAGGCAGCGAGACATCACATCAAGGGCATCGTTGGGGTGGTCTGGGGTGGAGATGTACAGCTGAGTATCATCAGCATACAGATGGCACTTCACCCCAAAACCACGGATGATCTCACCCAGAGGCTTCACATAAATGTTGAACAGGAGGGGCGAGAGGACTGACCCTTGCGGCACTCCCCATGCGAGACGCCTCGAAGTCGACCTCTGTCTCCCTGCCAACACGAACTGCGAGCGGTCGGAGAGGAAGGAGGAGAACCACCGCAAAATGGTGCCCCCTATTCCTAACCCCCTCAACCGCTGCAGCATGATACCATGGTCGATGGTATCAAAAGCCGCTGAGAGATCTAATAGGACTAGGACAGAGGAGCAACCCCTGTCCCGAGCCCTCCAGAGATCATCCACCAACGCGACCAATGCCGTTTCTGTGCTGTACCCCTGCCTGAAGCCCGACTGGTATGGGTCTAGATAGATAGCTTCATCCAGGTGCCGGGGAAGTTGTCGTGCCACCACGCTCTCAACAACCTTCGCCACAAAATGAAGGTTGGAGACTGGACGATAGTTGGCTAATTCAGCCGGGTCCAGGGAAGGCTTCTTGAGGAGGGGCCTCACTACCGCCTCTTTCAAGGCGGCAGGAAAGGCACCCTCACTCAGAGAAGCACCTATAATCCCATGGAGCCAGCCTCGTGTAACCTCCCGGGAGGCCAGTACCAACCAGGAGGGACACGGGTCCAATAAACACGTGGCGGCATCCTCGGGAGTCACAGGATCAAACTCCTCCCAGATAACATTCTCAAGACCTGCCCCGGTCTCCTCCCGTGGACTCATCCAATCGGAGTCCAAGCCATCCCGAATCCGAGCGACTTTATCGTTCAGGAATTGCACAAAATCCTCAGCACGACCCTGCAAGGGATCTTCCCGCACTCACCCTTGAAGAAGGGAGTGGGTCACCCTAAACAGGGCGGCTGGGCGGTTCTCTGCAGATGCGATAAGAGCAGAAAAATGGTTAGATTTTGCCGCTTTTATCGCCACTAGGTAGGTCTTGATATAAGACCTCACCTGTGTCCGGTCGGAATCGGATTGACTAGTCCTCCAAATGCTCTCTAGGTGTCTTTTCCGATGCTTCATCTGTCTCAGCTCCTCAGAGAACCAAGGAGCTAATTGAGATCGGCATCGGGTCAGAGGCCGCAAAGGCACGACGCAGTCCAAAGCTCCAGCGGCTGCCCTCTCCCAGGTGGCCACCAGCTCTTCAGTCGAGTCGTGTGTTAGATTCTCAGGAAACGGCCCAAGCTCCGTCAGGAACCTTTCGGGATCCATCAGGCGCCTGGGACGGAACCATCTGGTCGGTTCTGTCTCCCTGTGGCGGGGGCAGGCGGTAGGAAAGTCTAGTTGAAGGAGTGAATGATCTGTCCATGACAAGGGTTTAATATCTAGGTCCCCGCTACCAAGATCATTCAACCACTGACCAGAGATAAAAATCAGGTCCAGAGTGTGTCCCCCTATGTGAGTGGGGCCTTGAACTAACTGGGTCAGGTCCAAGGCCGTCATGGAAGCCATGAACTCCCGAGCCACCTCTGACGCCTCACCTGTGGATGGGAGGTTGAAATCCCCCATGACAATAAGTCTGGGGGTATCGACCGCCACACCGGCAATGACGTCGAGTAGCTCGGGCAGGGTCGCTGCCACGTGGCAGGGAGCCAGGTATGTAGTCAGCAAACCCATCTGCACCTCACGGCCCCACTTCACACAAAGGGACTCACATCCGGCTATCTGAGGAACAGTGGTCTCCCTCGGACAAAGACTCTCCCTAATGATCACCGCCACTCCCCCACCCCTCCCCTGGGCGCTTGGCTGATGAAATGCATGGAAACCTGGCGGGCACATCTCAACGAGGGGGACTCCCCCTCTTGGCCCAACCAGGTCTCCGTAATACCTGCCAGGTCTGCACCCCCCTCCAAAATAAGATCACAGATGAGGGGGGCCTTATTAACCACCGACCTGGCATTACATAACATCAGCCGCGGACCCTGGGCCTGACAATAATGATTATCTTATCTTGTCCTACCCTACCCTACCCTACCCTACCCTACCCTACCCTACTCTATCGTACCCTACTCTATTCCATCCCATCCCATCTTATCTTATCTTATCTTATCTTATCTCTGCAGACTAGATGTTAGGGGAAGAGATAGTCCAGTCCAGATTATCCCCATAAGTGCTATAATTCCACTGTTATGGATAAAACATTATTGAGTTTCATCCAGAATTAGGTTCATTTCTATATGTAAAAAAAACACCAGAAGGATGATGTGGAATGACATCTATTAAGGCTAAATGGAATGTAATAGCAACTGTAATACATGTCTGATTTTTATAAATGTAAAGTGTACATAATACATAGTAATATGAAAAATCGTAATTCACTAAATTTTATTGCAGGAACCATATGTAAGGTGGGCATTATTTTGTTCTAGAGAGGGAATATAAGCATAAATTGAGATATCCTCAAAATTCACAAATACCTTCTAGCCATTAATGCCATTCATAGTCTTTTGCAACCCTCCCTCCCTCTTTGGATCAGTATTTGGGTGACAGAAAGTGGTGTCTGTACTGAGAAGTCAAATCATACATCTTTTCCAGAAGAAGACAATAGCAAGCCATTTCCATCTTGTCAGGAAGAATTCACAGAGCAGCTTATAAAGTCACAAGGAACTGACTTTGACTCAAGGGAGTCTTTACTTTGTAAGTGGAACACGCATACTGCCCTTGATATTTCATGCAGATTACTATATTGATAGATTTAATGAAGTGATTCTTTTGGGTGGTTAACAATGCATACTTTAAATAATATTTAAATGAGGGCACCATTCACATTGTCACTGACATTGTCAGATATTATGATAGATTTATATTATATGTTATATATTTATTTAATTTGTCAAACATGTACTAGATAACAGATATAAGTATAAACATGGACGTGAACAAGGAATGAGTATGAGTAAATGGGGACAGTAGGACAGGGACGGTAGGCACACTGGTGCGCTTATGCACGGCCCCTTTACTGACCTCTTAGGAACGGGGTGAGGTCCACGGTAGACAGTTTAAGGTCGTAGCTGTGGGCGTTTGAGAATGTAACAACGGAGTCAGGTAGAGCATTCCAGGCGTTGACCATTCTGTTGCTGAAGTTGTATTTTCTGCAATCGAGTTTGGAGCAGTTTACCTTGAATTTGTATCTATTGTTTGCCCGTGTATTATTGAGATTGAAGCTCAAGTCATTGACAGGTAGGTCATTGTAAAGACAATTTTGTGTACTACACTTAGGTCA
Organism: Pantherophis guttatus; assembly: GCF_059756535.1. Lineage (NCBI taxonomy): Eukaryota > Metazoa > Chordata > Lepidosauria > Squamata > Colubridae > Pantherophis > Pantherophis guttatus. Next base: position 91,696,100 of record NC_142065.1, read on the forward strand.
GACCATAGGTGGCATAATTCTAGGTTGTCCAAGCCCAAAATTTCAAGCCTGATGGCATAAGGGATTCTGTTGTGAGCAGAGGAGTGGAGTACTCTTCTCATGAAATATCTCTAGATTCGTTCAATTGTGTTAATGTCAGATATACTGTATAGTGTGGATTCCAGGCAGATGAGCTGTATTCGAGAATTGGTCTGGCAAAGGTTTTATATGCCCTAGTTTGTAGTACAATGTTACCGGAGAAGAAGCTTCGCAAAATTAGGTTAACAACTCTTAATGCCTTTTTGGCAATGCTATTACAGTGAGCTCTGGGGCTTAGATCATTTTAAATGAGTACTCCTAGGTCCTTGACAGAATGAGGGTCATCTACGAGATCGTATCCACCCAGCTTGTATTTGGTGTTCTGATTTTTGTTGCCAATGTGTAAGACAGAGCATTTGTTGGTTGAGATTTGGAGTTACCAATTGTTCAACCATTCAGACACATATTCAAGGTCGCTTTGTAGGGCAGCAGTATTGTCAGTGGTGTTGAATAGTTTTACATCATCAGCAAAGAGTATGCAGCTGCTTATAGTATGATCACAAAGGTCATTTATATAAAGCAGAAAGAATATGGGTCCTAAAATGCTGCCTTGGGGGACACCACTGTTAACTGGTGCAGAGTTTGATAGGGCGCTCCCTATTTTGACTACTTGTTTTCTGTTTGACAGAAATGCGGCTATCCACTGGTGCAGGGGTCCAAAAATGCCGTAAGAGCTTAGTTTTAACAGTAGTTTGTTGTGTACCACTGACTCGAAGGCTTTGCAAAAGTCTATGTAAATTGTGTCTTTTGCTTTACCCTGGTCAAGCAGTGTAGGAGTTGCAGATTACAGGACAAATTTTTCCTGAAACCAAACTGTTTGTTAGAGAGTAGTTTGTTTGTCTCTAAGTGGAAGGTAATGGATTGGTTTATAATTGATTCCATGACTTTGCAGGTGACGCAACACAGAGAGATTGGTCTGTAATTTTCAACTAGGCTGGGGTCTCCCTTTTTGAAGATAGGAATGATGGTGACTAATGACCATAGGTCGGGCAAGGAGCTGGTTTATTTGTGTTTAGTAGGAGTCAAATTGAAATCATATGCATAATCTTCATTTTCCCAGACTTCCTTTCAGTTGTCAATAAAAGAGATAATCCTTCTGCCCATTAATATAAGTCACCAGAATCATTATTTATATTAATTAATGATACTAGATGTTGGGTTGGTGTTTTGGTGTCTCTGTAGAAAGAGCTTTATGGTTTTAATACTGGAAAATATAAAGAGGCATTTAGTTGTATATGTGCATAAGTAACAAAGAAATTCCTTGAAGAGATGATAGATCGATCGATAGATACAGGGGTAGGCTGCTGGGGATTCGCAGGGGTTAGGGAGAACCTCTAGTTAAGATTCTGTGCAGTTCAGAGAACCCTCAAATACCACTCATGGCTGGCCCCACTCACACCACCCTGCCCCTCCCAGGAGTCCCCACGCGGTCCGTTTTGGATGCAGGTAAGTTCAGGGCATGTATGGAGGCTCGGGGAGGGTGAAAAACAGGCCTACCGGAAGTTTGGGAAGGCCAGAAATGGGCCCACTTCCGGCCACCAGAGGACCTCCAGAGCCTGGGGAGGACAAAAACACCTCCCTCACTGTGGTGCAGGAGGTCGACAAGGCCACACCCACCATGGCCACACCCACCCAGCAACCAGGCAGAGAACCCTTTGCTAAAATTTTTGAAGCTCACCCCTGGATAGATAGATAGATAGATGGATGGATGCAGTGGTGAAATGTAAAATTTGTTACTACCGGTTCTGTGGGCGTGGCTTGGTGTGTGTGGGGGTAATGTGACTGGGTGGGCGTGGCCAACTTTTTTTTTTTACTTTTAAAAGCATTTTTTCTACAACCTCTTCAGCCAAGGTTTTAAAAGTAAAAAAACCACCCTCTGATGATCACGTGGCTCAGCTGGACATGGGGGGGGCGCGCACAGGATTTTTGCTACTGGTTCTCCAAAGCACCCGCCGCCAACACTACCGGATCGGGCGATCCGGTCCGAATTGGGAGTACTTCACCCCTGGATTGATTGATGGATGGATGGATGGATGGATATATTAGAGAGAGAGATGATAGAGATAGAGATAGAGATGATATAGAGGTAGAGATGATAGAGATATACAGTATAATTGAAGTTTGACTGTTTTGGTCTTTAGGCATATATTGTGACTTTTGTATTAAGTAGGATTTTGTAGGGTCAAATGCCTCCCTATAATCTCTACCCCTCACCATACACATTAAAATAAAGATTGAAATCACGCATAAGCATTAGGGACCTCCATGATAAATAAATGATTAACACATGTGGCAGAGAAAAAATGGAATATCAAAAGTGGTCTTGCTGATTCTGTGTATTATTTTGCATTAACTGAACTCTACTTCTAACAAAGTTCTGCAGTAACCTGGATTGAAATCACCATTCTTTTTTTTTTAGAGGGCATCTGGACTCCATCAAATGCTAATAGTGTTCATTCATAGTTAAACTAGGATGGCTAAGAACCAATGATCCAGAGGCAAAAAGCTTTCCTAACCCATAACCAATCTCCCAGAGCCACCCAGACTCTTACGGTTCACTCATTTTTCTGCTTTCGTAGTTCTCATAAGTTAATTTGTCTTCTCCTATGTCTAACATGATAATCTTTCTTCTATATATCTCCCTTTGACTTTCTTGACAGTAAGGCTGACAAACACCCTTCACACTCCACTCAACCTCCAATTTTTATGCAGAAGTATTAGTAAGGAGTAGGACTTGAAATAAAGTATGAAAATCAAAAGCTCATGACGTGGAAGGTACTAAATGTTTGTACTTGCAAATAGTTGTAGCTGTGTTCCTTAAACCTCCCATTTTGATCATTGCTGCCTGGCAATATGACAAAATATGGTAGTTCTGGTACAGGGACAAAGAAAGGGAGAGTTTCCTTTGGATGACTTTGACAAAAATAGGATGAATCAAAGGAATTTGGAGCTAGTTGCAACTCCATAAAAATCTACACCAAACTGACTTCCAAGTTCTCTCAAGTTTTATACCAAAATAACTCCCAAAGCTCTTCCTGAGAGAATGGGTGCTTGGCTTCGACAGACTTAGCTGCACAGGTAATGCTCTAGTTCTTTTATTGAATAGCCCGAAGGCCTTTTCAAAAAAAAAAAAAAAAAAAAAAAAGAAAGAAAGAAAGAAAGAAAAAGATAAAACAAACAGTTACAGAAATAACAGTCTAAAAATATATGATATATGACATTTAAAATTTAACAATATCGAAGTTCAATAACTAGATTTCCAAAACTAGATAACCCAAATAAGATAGCTCCTCTCTAACTCAGCTCATCACAGGTAATGCATGATTGATGCTTTCTATAGCATTTCCATAATGCTTGTGAAGTTTTAGGCCAGTGGTGGGATTCAAATAATTTAACAAGAGGTTCCCTGCCCTAATGATCAGCTGGGTGGGCGTGGTCATGGTCGGCATGGCCAGGAGGTATGACAGGCAGGACCCGGCCTCCTGCACCCCCTTGGGAGCAAAAATGGGCCGCGGGGAGGACACGCAGCACACCATGCTCTGTTTTGGGCCTAGGAGACCTTCCTGCAGCCTCCTGGGAGCAAAAACGGGGCGTGGTGTGAAAAAAAGTCGGTTTCTGGCATCTGTTTCTGTTACTGTCTGATATTTATTTTATAGAAAACTTGAAGGCATATCCATTATAGGTGATTAAAATGGGGAAATGTCTGTTGAAGGCATAATCGCCTAGTCCAGTTTTCACTAACCTGGTACCCTTCGGTGATGTCAGGAATGCCAGGAAGCCCATCAGATAAAGAATTCTGATAGCTTTACTTTCAACTCATCTAACAGGTGCCAGATGGGAGAAAGCTGTTGTAGTTCCTTACCCAATAATAAAGTCTGCTCTGCATTTCTTTTCTGATGCATTTCATGATTTATCTCTTTAGGAACAATTGCCACTTATCATTACAGTTTTTAATACTACCCCAGGGAATAAATATTTTATTTCTGCAAACCATTTCCAGACATAGATTTTTTGTTGTTACTGAAAGCTGTTTATTTTTAATAATATGTATTGACTTTTAAAGCCTGATTCCTTCTGGAATCATAAAAACAACAAACTAATTCCAGCATCTGACTTTGTCTCTTTGTCAACTTTCTATCAGAGGTGCTGGATTGCCTATAAGTTACTGATCATTAGAAACAGGACTGTACTAAAGTAGAAACGTTGCTTTGGTTGGGCATAACGGTCCACAACTGGGGATTAGTAGGTTATTGCTGGGGGTTGCCAAGACATAGTTGGTATCTCCTGCAACTGAACTCCAGCTAGCTGTAATTAGTCAGTGTAGATTAATTTGGAAATAGATTTTCTGTTTTGACTTTTGTGTTAGACTGCTTTTTAAAATATGCCCTTCTCACATTGTCCTTCTTACAACTTTAATATATGCTCTTTCCACATTATCCTTCCTACAACTTTAATATATGCCCTTCCCACATTGTCCTTCCTACAACTTTAATACGTGCATTTCACACTTAGTCCTTCCTACTACGTTTTGAGCTCCACAGTGTGTCATAATACAGGAATAAGCATCCCTCACTATCTGGACTTGGGAATGATCTGGAATCATCTAAAAATGATAACATTTGTTCTTCATTTTAAAATTATCCTATATGTATGAAAATAAGAACAAAAGGAATTATAACAGTAATAATATTTGCTTGGTAAACCGGTCTTTATAATTAGACACTGATAAAAAATAAGAGATAAAATTCCAAAATGAAAAAGAAGCAATTTATGAAATCAATAGTAAGTTGTGTGCCAGGGGTTGGTGACCTCTGCAATTCCCAACTCTACTTTTTGAAGTTTCTGGAAACTTATCTAAAAACACCAAATTTGGGTGGTTTGATTGTCGAACATTGATCCCATGATTGATGACAATAATTCAAAATGTAGCTACAACCCTAAATAATTGATAAATAAATAAATAAATATAATTGTTTGGATGAACCCACCACCAGCAAGCTGTTAAAAGGCCAAGTGTAGCTTTGATAAATAATCATTATATGACTGGTCTTATAATTCACATTGTTTAGATCAGGGCAGTGGTGAAATCTAAAATTTGTTACTACTGGTTCTGTGGGCATGGCTTTGTGGTGGGAGTAATGTGACTGGGTGGGCATGGCCAATTTTTTTTTTTTTTTACTTTTAAAACCATTTTTTCTACAACCTCTTCAGCGAAGAGGTTGTAAAAAAATGCTTTCAAAAGGCTCTGACGATCCCAACTGAGTTGCCTGATCAGCAGAGACTTTTTTTCTTTTAAATGCCTCTGATGATCAGGCAACTCAGCTTGGATCGTCAGAGGCATTTAAAAGAAAAAAAGGGTTTTTTTTCTTTTAAATGCCTCTGATGATCCAAGCTGAGTTGCCTGATCGTCAGAGGCATTTAAAAGAAAAAAAGTATCTGCCGATCAGGCAACTCAGCTTGGATCGGCAGAGGCATTTAAAAGAAAAAAGGGGGTTTTTTCTTTTAAAAGCCTTTGAGGATCCCAGCTGAGCCACGCGATCATCAGAGGCTTTTTTTTTTACTTTTAAAAGCATTTTTTTGGCCGAAGAGGTTGTAGAAAAAATGCTTTTAAAAGTAAAAAAAAAAAGCCTCTGATGATTGTGCGGCTCAGCTGGGTGGGTGGGGGAGCAGGGATTTTTGCTACCAGTTCTCCGAACCACCCGCCTCTATCGCTACCGGATCAGGCGATCCGGTCCGAACCGGGAGCATTTCACCCCTGGATCAGGGGTGTCAAACTCAATTTCATTGAGGGCCACATCAGAGTTGTGTTTGACCTCGTGTGGCCGGGGTGAGTGTGGCCAGGATGGGTATGGCCAGCTTGATGTCACTCGTGTCATGGGTGCTTGTGGTGGGCTGAGCAGGGCTGGGAGGGATCCATTGTCTCTGGCAGAGGAAGGCGAGACCAGGGAGAGGGCCAAACCCCTGTCCTCCAGAGGAGCCTTGCCGTCCCTCTCAGGCTACCTAGAGGAACCCCTGATGGCAGCGCAGGTTGTCCAGAGCCCTAGGTAGTGGAGGGCAAGTGCCCAGCCCAGCCATCATGCTCCCAAGTCTCTCACTCGCTGTCAGTTCTTGTTCCAGCTCATCTTCAACCGCAGATATAGACTCTGACGGGGGCATGACACCTTCCTTCCTTTTTCTCTTTTCTACTTTTTCCTTCCCTCTTCATTTTCCTTTCTTTCTTCTTCTTTCCCCTCTTTCCTTCTTTTTCCTTCCTTGCTCTCTTCCCATCTTCCCTTCTTTTTGTCTTTCCTCTTTCCCTTTCTCCTTTCCTGTCCCTTCTTGGATGCTCAAATGCAAAAGGGGAAACATTTCTCAATGCCTCCTTGCCTTGTGATCAAATGCCACTTTTGCTAATAGCTTGTTTTGCTAGCACCCTGCCAGTGAAAACGGAGTTCAGGAGGGGTGTGGGAGCCCCTCCCGAGCTCCATTTTCAGCTGCCATGGCTTCCTACAGCACAAGTTCTGTTTTCAGCTACCATAGCTTCCTACAGCACGAGCTCCATTTTTGGCTGACATGGCCTCCTACAGCATGCTGCCAGCTGTCACCAGATTGTAGATCAGCACCTGGTTGGCCTGGGTTGGGCCGATGCATCAGGACAGGCTGTTCCTTTGCTGTTTCCAGGGTGGCCCTGTGGGCCAGACCTAAACACCCCTGGTTTAGATTATTCATTGTATTCTGTTATAAAATGAAGTCCCCTATGGAAACTACTCAGTGAGCACATCTGCTTCTGGCTCTCAAAACCCTAAATGTGTCACTAGCCAAAGCAGGTTTCCCAATCCTGCTACACTCTTTACTTACAGATGGATTTTCTAATCCACTAATTTGTTTGATTATCCTTTTTTTTTCTTGCTAACTCTACAATAGGCTTTTGGAGCACTGGTGATGGCCTTTCTTCCTGTCAATGAGGCATTGGAGGCAATGCATTTGGCATCCCTGAACTGTAGAATTGATACAATTGGAATTGAACTGCAGAGCCTTATCCAAGTACTTTGCCTCACTCTATATCTTGATGTGAACAGAAGCTTCTTTTGACACTTCCAATTGCCCTCTCTCCCTATGCCTGACAAGCAAAATGAAGTGAGCAGTTTGGAATATGAAGAGTAACAGGACTACTCAGCCAAGAGAACTATTCTGCCAGGTGAGAGAGTAGAATATTGGAAAACCTGCTGGTATTTGCTCCTAGTAGTGAAATATCTTTCCAAGAGATCCTATCTAAGAGCAAGTATTTTCTATATTCTCCAGAAGTGTCACAAAAGGTTTCCTAACTGAGTTTTGGTTAGTAGCATTAAGCAAATAGTCAGGAATTAATTAACAATCTAAAATGTTAATTAAATCTAAAAACATTTTAAGTCTCTGGACAATTTGGTTTATTGAGGAGTTGTTAGTGTGTTTCACTTTGTGGTCTTTAGTTTTTGTTACATCGTTTTATGTTTCATGCCTTAATTTTAATTTGCTTGTATATCATTCAGATTACTTTGAATATTAGCTACACTAAGACAGGAATAAACAGGTAAATAAAACATCAATTCAGCCCTATGCACGGTTGCTCAGAAGGAAGCCCCACTGCGGTTGGTGAATTGTATTTCCATGAAATATCTATAGACCTTTGTATTATAAAAAATTACAGCCAGAGTCCATATTTGGTGCCTCCTTTTATTTTTGAATATCGACTGTCTCATTTTTTTAAAAAAAATTTGATTTATATGCCGCCCTTCTCCGGAGACTCAGGGCGGCTTACAATGCGTTAAGCAATAGCCTTCATCCTTTTGTATATTTATACAAAGTCAGCTTATTGCCCCCACAAACTGGGTCCTCATTTAACCTACCTTAGAAAGGATGGAAGGCTGAGTCAACCTTGAGCCTGGTAAGATTCGAACCTGCAGTAATTGCAGGCAGCTGTGTTAATAACAGGGTGCTTTAGACCACTGTACTACCAAGGCTCTTCATTTGAATTTTGTGAGTGTCTGAAACTGTTATGCTGATGTGGATAACCTGCATATGTTTGAAAACTTGGGGAATCTTCCTCTGTCTCTTCGGCTTCATGAAATTCAATAGGGATTGCCATATTCATAGGTAAATGTTGCCATTCTTCAAATTCTTCATGTTTATTTCATCACATCCAGAGTATTCTTAAAAGAAAAAAAAAACCTGTAAGTTTTTTTTTTAAAAAAACTTTAAACTCTTGGGAACTGTCCTGAGCTGGGGGAAGAAACACTATGGACCTGGGAATGTTTATGACTCTAAAAATAACTTCTCAGATAGATTCCTAGCTGTTCAAAACGGAGTTTCCAAAAAATGAGATTTGTTTATCTATAATGTACATGGTTTGCATGGCTGATTTGTTGCAGGAGTGAAATTCTACCAGCCGCCCCGTATGCGGTTTTGTGCCTGAAAATCCTTTGGTTTGACTGCAGGAAGTCTCGAGTGTCATTCCAGCTTCAATAAGTAATACCAGCAGCACAGGTAGATGGATCTGACAGGGCTGAGAACTAACAGCGTGTCAGACGCTTTTCTCCAATGAAGGCTATAGATCAGAGCTAGGAATCTGCTGGAACCGGAGAGGGTGACAAGGGAATAACATCCCTTTCTCTTCCATCGACAGGGGTAATAACTCCTAGCTCTCTAGGGACAGATTGTAAAAGCCAATAGCTAGGAGCTATGAAGCAGTGAGGGCAGAAGAATTGAAAATTAAAGAGGGAGTGAAAATTTGGTGTAAGGCTTTTCTGAGAGGCTGGAATAAAACATCAAATGTCACTTATTTAATTGTCTTATTGTTGATATGAGGGGTGGGGGGATGTGAAATTTTAATTTTTATGACTTTAAACAGTCCAGTTAAAATGATTAAATAGCACATATTATGTTTTGCTAAGTCAGATCTCTCTCTCTTTCTCACCACACACACACACACACACACACACACACACACACACACACACACACACACACACACACACAGAGAGAGAGAGAGAGAGAGAGAGAGAGAATGTATCTATTTTAAATTTTTTCTACTAATTGTTGAAGTAGCAGGAAATGATAGGTAACCCGTTTTAGGAGTTATTGCATATGTTAATTTGCAATTCATCAAAGGTATTTTCTCTTTCTGGGCATAGATTTGAGCATCCTCTGGTATACTCTATGTTCAGAATATACTCTATGTATATTTAAACAGTTGCCTGACTTATTTATTAGAAAAGTTTCTACATTGGTTATGTAATTACCATTTATTTAAGATACAAGTCCTGAATTTCTGAATTTGCTAAACTTGTATGCACGTTTTCAAGAATGATGGCAAAACATTTAGCATTCAATTTCTATTCTGAAGGTTAAAACGGTAAGAACTGCTACAGAGTCTCTGTGAATAAAAGACTTTAAATAAACCTTACCCTTGTCCTAGCATTGAGATCTTAACTGAGGTTTTTTAAAATTACTGTATAGCACCTGTACCATTTTAATGTAGCGATACACGGTCTGTTACAAGTTGACTTACTCTAAATCGGCCCCCATTTCCTGCTAAACAATTAAGGTATAGTAAATAATTACTCCTGGGTTATTTATGCCCATATAGTGTCCAATTGACATCTGATATTAAAAACAACTCATGGCTACAAAGTGCCTTTGGAGAAATGATGTACTCAGAGGTTATCTTTGTAATATGAGGGATGCACTCATTTCGTTTTTAAAGTGCGACTGGTGTTTAGTTAAATCTTTTACAGGCTCAGTTCACTGAAGGTGACAGAAGTACTCACTTGAGCTCCATAAGAAGGAGACGGGCAGTAAATTTCTCAGCCCCAGACAGGGGATCTTGTTATAGAAGTCAGGATGGGGGGGTCAGGGCAGAGCCTGTTGATGATTGAGGAAAAGAGAAGTAAATTCATTCTGCTCCAGGCACTTTGTCAAGTGCCAGTAGCTTACCATTGAGAACTAGTCACCCGTTGGAGTCTTACAGCCCTAGAGGTCAGGCGTTTGATATAAATCATAGCCCTGCATAGGCTCAGCAACCATTGCCATTCGGGATGAAAATAAAAAAGAAGAATGCTGCCCTCTGAATGGAAATGACGGTGAACATCCCACCACATGTTGCTGTTTAATGCAATATGCAGCTTGATATTGATCTCCCGAATCAAGTCATTAAAATGTGCTGGGTTTTTTGTTTATTGGAATGAAGCAATTAAATGGTTCAGTTATGCTAGACCTTACCTTTTCTGATGAAAACTATTGATTTCTTGCCACAGCTTTATAAGCGACAATGTTTTTGATTACTCTTGACAAACCTCCTTGGAGTGTTAATTAAAATTGTACCAGATGAGCAGGTGTGGGAGATCATTAGATTGCCCGGATCACACACACCACACTTCATATTCTGCAGCCTTGCATAATGAATAGGGCACAAGAGGGGTAAAACAATATCTTAATCAGCAGAATTAGCATCTTCCCTTAACCCTCCCTGCCCCCCACCAGTCCCCACAAGTAGGTGGCATTCAGTTTTACAGCCCTGACATCTATCAGCTGCTGGAGACATTCAGTGTCACCAAATTCACTTCCTCTTGTATAACAGTAATTTGTTTCAAAGGACAAAATGGGTCCCTTTTTATTTTTAAAGCACGAACCTATTACAGCATGCTAGAAAGGGAAGAGATTGGGGACAGACAAACTTAGCTTTGATAAAACCATTAATCAAATACTTTAATTTATGCAAAAAATACAGTACAATTTTTTTGCCAGCAGAAATATTTTGACAGGTATCTTACCAATTTTTTTCTCTGGTTGCTTAATTGTATGTTTTGGTACTTGTGTCACAAAAAAAAAAAAAAATGGTCCTCCTGACTGTTTGATTCTTATTATTTAGTTTATCATCTGTAATTATGATGGTTGATTTTTTTGTTTATAATTAAGACACCGTAGCTGTTTTCTTTTAACACACAGCCTGATTTTATTCCTAAATTCAGTGAAGGATTACTCTCAGCAGGCATGTGTTTATGCTTGTTTTTAAAAAAGGCTTTTTGACATTAAAAATCTAATATTTGGAATTAGGGCATTAGTAATGAAAGGATAAGCAGAGAGAGGTGTTGGCATTCACACAAAATGAAATGGAAGAAAAAGTATAAAAAGAGAAAGTAAATGAGCCTGTGGAATCTCAGACACTGCATTGAACCATGGAGTAATTGAAATAGTTAAAACATCTGTTTACAAAATACCTGCCTTGTAAATAAATGGAAAGCTTCAAGTTTCATTAATTTGATTGGTGAGGTTTTAGTCAGCAGTAACTAAAATCCTCTCTGATGGTCTTTACTTCATCCTGCACAAGATTTCAATAGATAATTGGTAATTGTTTGCTTTTTTAAACAAAGCCCTAATTTACACTATGAGCAGTCCAGATACGAAACAAAGAAGCATGAAATTTCACTGTGGTATATTTGTCTTAATAGAAGCATTCAGAATTGATGTTGGAAATTTCACCTTAAAATAACCAAGAGAAGTGTGGGAGATATCTTTTTTATATGGTCAGTACAAATAAATAAAGGTGATTGAATCAGCCATGGTATTTGAGTTTTGTTAAAATGCCAAGATAATTTATTGTAGTTTCACAACTGCAGTGAAATACTTTAGTTTTACATAGAGCAGCATGCATTTTCTTACAATATACACTTGTTAGGGTTTTAACTAATATACTAGTTTAGCAAACCTTTTTGAGAAACTAAGCCCCCCCAAAAAAGGGGGGGGGGAATTAATGTGTATATAAGGTAGGGTAATGACTATAACATGGATTGTGCTAAGCACCCTTCAAATAACTGTTTTCTTGACTAACAACCACTGTATTATTAATCTGTTTTAATGCGAATATGATATTGAACCTGGACCAAGAAACCACAGGGTTGTCTTCTCTTCACCATGGTTACTGGTGGTGATAGGTAAGCTTCAGCCTACAGTAGCTCATAGAGTTGTTGAGAGAAAAAAAAACTTCATTGTAATGTGTCTTGTCATAGGTTTATCAGATGATCCCATAAGAACCTTTCTATATACCGTTTGAAGAAATAGTGCAAAGCTATATTTCCCTCATTTGATTAAAGACAATGATGATTAAAAAAGACTGAAGTAGCTCCTTCCATATAAATTAATTCCCGGTGCTCCGTATAGTATACATGGCCATTGTTATGAAGTACAAATTATTATTTTACGTAATTGGAAGAGCCTCCCCCAACTTGGCCCCATTCAGCTGTTTTGGGATTATGAATTCCTGAATTCCCAGCCAATGCAGATAGTCCTTGACTTACTATCATTGACTTACAGATAGTTCATTTAGTGACTGTCTAAAGTTACAACGGCACTGAAAAAAGTGACTTGTGACCATTTCCCAGACTTAGAACTGATGCAGCATCCCCAAGAGTCACATTCAGACACTTGGCAACTGACTCATATTTATGATGGTTGTAGTGTCCCGGGGTCATGTGATCACCTTTTGCGACCTTCTGATAAGCAATGGGGAAGCCAGATTCACTTAACAACCATGTTATTCATTTAACAACTGCTGTGATTCATCTAACAGCTGTGGCAAGAAAGGTCCTAAAATGGGGCAAAATTCACTTAACAACTATCTCGCTTAGCAATAAAACTTTTTTGGCTCAATTGTGGTCATACGTCGAGGACTACCTGTATTGCTAAAACCATCCAGCTGGAAATCATGTGACTGGTAGCCTCAAGACATCTGGGAAGGACTAGATGTTCTGTCCCCGTCTCACACACGCACACAAACAGACAGCCGGGGGTTAAATAAACTGGCAGACAACCAAATTCTTTCAATAAGAGGCTTGGCAGCAACCCAGTCTTGCCAAGACTTTACTCATAAACAAAATACACACAGTTCAACAATTGTCAAGTCCAGTCCGTAATTAAATCCAAGGCAGATAATGTTGTTTCCAAAGATACTACTTCGATAGTAGTTAGTTTTGTCCATCACAGAGTCTGAATGGCCACCTCACCCCCTTTTATACCCTGTGGGGTGTGGTCCAGTGACTCAGCTTAATCTCTGGCACGCCTCTTCTTCTGTTATCTCTGCGACGCTGCCGAGGATCCAGTCAAGACTCATCTCCCTCATTACTGTCCACCTGTGGCTGCATGAACGTGCTTGGCCCCGGGCCTATCTCTTGACCTTTGGCCGTCACCGAAGGCATTGCCAGAGAGGAGGGTCCTGGAGAGGGAGGCCTTGCCAACTCCTCTCCTTCACTCTCGGAGTCCCCTCCTGCTGATGACACAGGCTCAGGTAACGGAGCCACAACACTAGATTGCATATTCTAACATGTCTCTTCCCTCTCTTCTCTCATTACAGTAATTGAACCTACCTGTGCTGTAAAGACCAAAGTCTCTCAGAAGGAATAACTAACTCTCTTGCCTTACCTGTTGAGCCCTCCTGGAAACCATTTCCATCAGTTGATAGTCTCAGAATTGCTTGAAATAACTTTGGCAGCATTGGCCTAACTTTACAAACAGTAAAAGCTATTGTGTGCTTTGCCTTTGATTCAAAATAATAACACCTCTGATTCAAAATAATAACAAAGCCGTAGGATTTTGGCAGGAACCCATTAAGGATGCAGGCGACCCAGGAGCAGCCTGACAGAGTATTTCACAAAACAGTTCTCCCCAGGGCCCTTGAAATGGGTTGTGGCGTTTGCTTGTACTTAACCTACATCAACCGCCACCCCACAGCAGTCGGTGTTGGACTGCGCACAATGGAACATCCAGATGGGCTAAACAAAGTGAACAAATGTTCAGTTCTATTAAAAGCTGTTTACATCAACTTCCAGTATTTCATGTGGTAAAGTTTATATTGTGTCACCTCTCTCAGCCCCATCCTTTCCTTGCAGATCACTTTTGTAAACTATTGTTGCTTATGTGTTAAAATAGCGGCATGAAAATGCTTCAGCTCTACGTGCTCGGCCGCATTAAAAACAGCAGGAAATGGGGCATTGTATGCTAATGGCTTACTTTTGAATATGCTCAGCGAGCTTTTTCTTCCATTTCCACTGAATCGATCCTTTTGTAAATGAGTCTCCCATTTCATCTCTCTCCAAACTTGCAAGCATCAACATGGAACAGACTTATCTTATGGTTTTATCTTAAGGGAAGAAGGATTATGGGTTAAATCAGACCAAAAAACTATTCTATTGTATTTCCATAGTAGCCAGTGGGAAGTCTACAAGCAGGATATGAATAGATGAACACATCAGCACTTGAGCTTCCTAGCAACTGTTATTAAGAGGTCTCATTGGCGATAACATAGTCATTGATAGCCTTCTCCTGCATGAAATCTCCTTGTAAAGCATAAGCTAGGGTTACTTAGCTGATGTATAAGGCCAAGGGATGAAAAAGACTGGGATAAAACAAGAGGAAAAATCAAAACAATGCTAATAATGAAATTGAGAGGCTAATGTTGAAGAACATTATGAGGTGTTAATTTTAAGGGCATGGTTTCAAATTCCTGTTAGTGCTTCCCCATTTCCCCCCCCCCCCCACCAAATTATTATTTTAAAGCTGGGTTTGGAGTGAATGATCATCAAGGAGTTGTGTTATTGTCTTTTGTGGGGAACCACCAAGAGGTTAAGATCAGAAGGTTTCCTGCAGTGTGTTGTGCGGCTAGGCTTTTTCTAGAATTTCACTTTCCCAGGTCAGCCAATGTATCCCAAGCAGAAACTATAAAGTCAAACTGAGACCATCACAGTCTTAATTCACATTCTTATTCAAGCTAGATTTGAGAGCTAGAGAATTGGACTGAAGACAGTTACTTAAAGTCTATGGTGGAAAATACATTACATTGACTATCAAGAAGATGATTCATCTTTACTGGGATTCTTTAGACATAGCAATTAGACTTATATACCACTTCATAGTGTTTGACAGCACTCTATAAGTGGTTTACAGAGACAGCATATTTCCCCCAACAATCTGGGTCCTCATTTTACCAACCTCAAAAGGATGGAAGGCTGAGTCAACCTTGAGCTCCATCAGTATCGAATTCCAGGCTGTATGCTGGAGTTTGTCTGCAATGCTGCATTCTATCCACTGCGCCACCCACAGCTCCTTGTAGTCCCAGGAAGGGCTATATAGAAGTTCTTTCAGAATGGTGTATGCAGCCCACCTTTGCTTAAGCTCTTAGACCAGAGAGATATAGATGTTATATTATGTAATGCCCCCTGTATGGGGCTTTGTATAATTTACATTCTTAATGGAGAGGGAATGTGTCTGTTTTATGCACTTTAAAAATACCTGTGTGGTATTGTGTTGTGTTGTGTTTATTTATTTAATTTAATTTATTGGCTGCCCATTTTACCTCAGGGTAACTCTGGGCAGCTTACAATCATAAAAAAAATAAAAACTGAATGAAGATAAAAGCTTAAATAAAATACTACACACAGCCAAATACAGCAGCCTAATTAAAGGAGAGTGAGTAAGTGGGATTTTCAGTTACATTGACCACTAGGAGGTACCGTGTAGTTGGTTTCATCCTTTTTGGGACTTCTCAGATGTAGATAGCCAGATGTTGTTCTTTTTCTACCTTTGTTTGATATGAATAATTATCTGTGATTTCTATTCCTATCTGTAATGTAAACCAGTGTATCTCAGCCTTAGCAACTTTAAGATATATGGACTTCAATTCCCAGAATTATGCTGGCTGGGGAATTCTGGGAATTGAAGTCCACATAACTTAAAATTCCCAAGATTGAAAAACACTGATCTAATTGATTTCCCTGAGGAAAAGGCTGCAATTCAAGTGGTGGAATATATGATCTGAAGGCAGAAGGATTGGGTTCATACCAGACAAAACTGGAAAATAGCCCTGTCTGATATCCAGGAGTCATTAATGGTTGTATAATCTGTGTTGCCTTCCAGGTTTATCTCTCTCAGAATTTTCACCCAATATTGTTAGTTGGTTACATCTTCTGAAAATTGTACACAGAAGTACATGAAAGGACCAGTTTGGGGAAGGTTAATATTTGCTAGATGCTTGGTTTTATATTTGCTGTTGCAGCTGTTCATTATTTAAACCCACCTGTCAATTTTCTTTTATTAAACACAATCTATTCTTTAATTCCAGAAATATTTGAGTTTGCTTGAAATCCAGAGGACATGGATATGTTTTAGTTCACACACAATTTTTTTTAAAAAAAAATCAGAATAGGGATATAGGAAAGGCTGCAATTAGGATCAAATCGAAGTGAACAGAATGGTCTTGGTGCGACTTTGTTTCTTCTTCATCAGCTGAGCTCTTCTGAGGAAAGCAGGTTGTCTGGGCATAGAGCTGTCCACTTTTCTTCCCAGGGTGTGTTTTCTATTTGGCCTGTATCTTCAAGATGACAGCTTATCAGACCCTGGCATAGCCTCCATATATTCTTGCCTGACAGAGGTCAAAGCTTGGGTCTTTCAATGAGTCCTTGGAGCCAAATTGTCAAACCAAATGCAAGCTGCTCTACTTCCTGTTTATGCTGCTGCTGAGTTACATATCCGGACTTGCTTGTCTTCAGCTGCAGGTTTTTCCATATTCCTTAGGAGATCCCTTTGGTTTCTTATCACTCAAGTAAGCTGCTGGAAGTTTGCTGAATCCTGTTTTACTTAGCGCATGCTAATGATTGAATTAATTCATACTATATTGCATTACAAAAGGATAAGACAACTGCTTGTATTGGCAGAAAAAAGTATTTTTATTTGAAATTTATTACTTCTCAGTGATGCTTCCTGATAGTAGAGATTAGGTACAACTTGAAGCTTTGGATATAAATAAAGAATATTCACAGCTTTATAAATGGCAGAATGCTTAGAAAGGCTGATTATGCAATCCTTACTGTTTTAACCTTATGTTTTGCTGACATCCACTGATTATTTTAATGACCTTTGTTTAGAACTGGGTGGATTCTCCAGTTAGCATATCCCATCCTATATGTTGACACCAAAGTTTTCAGTTAAGTGATAAAAGAAATTCCTACTTCAGATGATGATAGGGGCAAACCATGTGGACTCTAGAAGAGAATAGCTCAGGGTTGAAGTGTGGCATCCTTGGTGCTCTGTTTGGTTGCTTGCTTGCAGATGTTTCATTACCCAACTAAGTAACATCATCAGTCTGAGTAAGATGGTTGCTTCCTGTTTATATATAATACCTTGCCCTGTGGGGGTTTTTTTTATTAGACTATTGAGTATCTGCTTGATTTTTTGTCTCCTTAATAGTTCCTTGATTAAGGTATGTGGACTCTATAAAGAGCTCATTAATTTACTCATAACAAGAGCTGAGACTTGGTAAGAGGCCCCTACAACCTAAAGCCAGAGGACCACAAGCAGTTGTGTATAGCATCATTCCAAAAACTGTTATTGATATACAGTTGTAAATGACAAAATAAAGTTAAATATATAGGGAATAATAATATTAAGTGTATTTTATTAAATTTAATATTAATTCCATTTCACTGAAACAAAGTGAAATTTAATTCTTGTCCAGGTCCAATCAATTTTTGGGAGCATAATTCCTGGCATATCCTTCAAATGTGAAGTGTGTCTCATTGTCTGAAAATCAGGTTGCATATCTCAGTTCTAGAATGTACTTTCTCAAGTATCTCAGCATCTCTTTTAATTTGGGGGTAGAGGGAATACCATAAAGATTCTTTTGAAAGTATGTAACATAGCTGCAACTTTGAGCTTAAGTCTCCTTCATATATTCTGTGTCAGCGGTGAAATGTACTTATCTTCGCTACCAGTTTGGAAATGTAAGCACGCACGCCTCTTCTGCGCATGTGCAGAGGGTCAAAAGTGGGATGTAATGATGTCCCAGCGGGTGGGTGGAGCTTCCAGCTGCCGGCCTTACCGATTTGTGCAAGCCGGATAGATCCGGCTGGATTTCACCATTGCTCTGTGTGTATGTGTGTGTGTATAGGTAACCCTTGACTTACAACAATTCATTTTGTGACTATTTGAAGTCACAACGGCACTGAAAAAAAGTATTTATGACCATTTTTCATGCTTACGATTTTTGTAGCATTCCCAAAGTCATGTGATCAAAATTCAGATGTTTGGCAACTGACTCATATTTATGATGGCTGCAATGTCCGGAGTTATCTGATCACTTTTTGCAATCTTCTGACCACCAATATCAACGGGGAAGCCAATTTCACTTAATAACTGTTAACTAACCTAACCACTGCAATGATTCACTTAACAACAGTGTCAAGACAGGTCATATAATGGGGCAAAACTCACCTGACGACTGTTTCACTTACCAACAGAAATTTTGGGCTCAATTGTGATCCTTAGTCGAGAATTACATTATAAGAAAAATACAGCAATTCTTTTGAAAATATGTGTCAACTATCTTCTTGTTCAGACATAGAATGCATTTTAGTACAATCATGGCTTATTTTGCATTAAAAATTTGCTTATAAAAGGATAGTTGAGTCTTTCTTACATAGGAAACCATCATGTATTCTAAATCACATTTGTCAGTTACAGGAAAAGGTAATATACAAAGAAAGTTTCCTTTTGAGAATTTGAGAACTACATAAATAGAAAAAAATAAGATTAATTTTAATGTTTTTTTTTTACTTTCCAGCTCCCAAACAATCTAAAAACTAAGCAACAAAATCCGTATAACTTTAATTCTCATCTACCCTGGTTAAAGATGTGTTCTCATTAATAAATCAAGTAATGATACATCTTCTCATTAATCCAAAAGAAAATTAGATGATTCTAGACATATGGGATTAATTTCTTTAAGATATAACTATAACTTTTCTTGGGCTGCTACAATTAAGGTTGAAATCTTTCTGAGATGGCATTTTGATTTATAAAAAGAGAAGATTAAAGTTTGAAGGATTTTATTAGTTGAACAGCAGTATTCCACAAATATAATTGACACCTGGTATCTGCCCAGAGACTATGTAATAAAAAGGGCAAGGTAATGTGGGCACATAGAGATTGAAAAAAATCCACACACCTCTTCCTTCCTTCATAAATTGTGACCCCAGATTTCATATTTAGCTGTTTGAAAGATTCATATGTCATGTTTGAAAGAATCTTCTACTTCAATTAAATAAAAGTTTCCAGGTGATTCCAAACCTTGTCAGTGAAATGCAGTCACAATAAAGCAGAATGGAGAAATTGTAACCGTTGGCATTAAAAATCATGACAAATTTACTATGAGAATTAGAAACACCAGAAAATATGTCACTGCATTGAAAGATAACATAATAACAAGACCCTGTGTCAGCATACACCATTCTTGGTCAAAAGGAGGGGGTGCCCCAGTGGCAGGCAGAAAGGAGTGGGGCAGGGGATGATATAGGTTATTATTTGATTTCTTTTCTACCATAGCTCCAATCAGCCCTGGACAGAGTCATCATTTATATTTCCATATCTCTGCAACCTATTTTGAAATTAACACAGTGACTTCTTCAGTTGTCATATTTGGAGCATTTTGACAAATGCTTAGGCAAAAAACCCCAAATGTACAAATACAGATTAGGTGAAACTTGGCTCAATAGCAGTAACTGACCTTCGCTCGTTCCTCCACGAGTGAAGACCTGGTTGTTCCGTAGCATGGATTGATGGGGGTTTTTAAATGAATTTTAAACTGTTTTAAATTGGATTTTAATTTTATATCGTTTTAATAAGGAACTATGCATTTTACCGTTGTGAGCCGCCCTGAGTCCTCGGAGATAGGGCAGCATATAAATTGCATTAAATAAATAAATAAATAAATAAATAAATAAATAAATAAATAAACAAACAAACAAACAAACAAACTGCAAGTGGGACCTTGGAGTACTAGTAGACAATCACTGACATATGAGCCAGCCCAGCAGAAGGCTGCAGCTGCCAAAAAAGCCCATGCAATCCTAAACTGCATTAACAGAGCGATATAATAAAGATCATGTGAACGCCTTGGTAAGACCAGACTTGGAATCCTGCATCCAGTTTTGGTCACCACAATATAAAAAAGGTGTTGAGACTCTGGAAAGAATGCAGAGAAGAGCAACAAAAATGATTAAGGGGCTAGAGGCTAAAACATGAAGAACAGTTACAGGAATGGGATATATCTAGTCTAATGAAAAGAAGGATTGGGGTGACGTGATAGCAGTGTTCCAATATTTGAGGGGCTGCCACAAAGAAGAGTAGATCAACTTGTTTTCCAAAGCACCAGAAGGAAGAACAAGAAGCAATGGATGGAGACTAATCAAGGAAAAGAGCCTTGATAGTACAGTGGTTTAATGCACCCTGTTATTAACACAGCTGCCTGAAATTTCTGCTGGTTCGAATCTCTCCAAGGCTCAAGGTTGACTCAGCCTTCCATCCTTTCTAAGGTAGGTGAAATGAGGACCCAGTTTGTGGGGGCAATAAGCTGACTTTGTATAAATATACAAAAGGATGAAGGCTATTGCTTAACGCATTGTAAGCCGCCCTGAGTCTCGGAGAAGGGCGGCATATAAATCAAATTTAAATAAAAAAAAAAAAAAAAAGGAGAGAAGCAACCTAGAACTAAGGAGTAATTTCCTGACAGTGAGAATAATCAATCAGTGGAACAGCTTGCCTTCAAAAGTTGTGGGTGCTCCATCACTGGAGGCTTATAAGAAGAGATTGGGCAGCCATTTGTCTGAAATGGTATAGAGTCTCCTGCTTGAGCAGGGAGTTGGAGTAGAAAATCTCCAAGGTCCCTTCCAACTCTGATGTGTTATGTTCTAAATGAAGATGGCAGCTCCTGGACTCAACTTTTCAAGGCTGTTCAGAATACAGCCACATTGTGCTATATATTCTATTGAGTATTCATATGTTTAATTCCTGCTACTTTCAATAAATCAGATTAACTGAACCCATTAACACTAGCAAGGATATGATATGTTCTAGACAGCTTGTAAAAAAATAATAATGAAATAATGGCTTCATTGATTGTCTATGGAGATTCTCAGTCATCAAGGTCATGATTGTCCCAAAGGTGCTTTTTCAAAAGGCATCTGAACTGTCTTTGTTTTTTCCTTGAAGATGTTTCACTTCTCATCCAGGAAGCTTCTTAAATTTGTTTCCTGAAAACAGTGTGCTTTACAGAAAAAAACTTTTTAGGTTATTTGTTTTAAAGTCTGAATCTAGACTAGATTTTTTACATCTAATGCCTTGCAAATATACTGGGAGTTCAAGGTCCAAAATTCACAGCCAGCATGGCCAACCAATGTGTTGGCTGGGAATTCTGGATGATTATATGTACTGTAACTTGTTTGGAGAATTCCAGTTGGAGAAAGCTGGGCTATATTCTCTTAATAATTAGTGCTGATCACAAGTACCCCTTTGATCTTCTGGCCATTTGTCACAATGCTTATATTTCTTTTATAATAAAAACATGTAAGGTCTTTTTTAAAAGCAGCTGGAATGAAAACAAGCACGTCTACCAAGTTTGGCAGGCAGACGAACAATTTGTTATGAGTTTCAAAGCCTTCTTCTTTCATCAATGGTAGAACAGAAAAGGATGCCGGGAAAATCTCATTTCCATTTTTATCGTTGAATGAGCAAAGCTGATGGACAATGTCAGGAAAATTAAGGGGTGTGCTGCCAATTTGTTTACAAGGGAATCTCTGGTCACAAATGGGGTGGGGATAAGAATATATTTTATTTGGTGGCCCAGAAAAACAAAGTCGTCCTGTTTATTTCCCTTTCCCTTTCCTGCTGGTGGTTTGGAACCAGGTTAGATTAGAGAAACAAGAAACATTAATACTGCCAAGTAATAAAAGCTGAGCCCATTCTCTGTCTGACACTTCTCAAGTGGTATCCCACCAAATATCCCTCTTGCAGGATTAAGCTGCAACCCTTACGGCAACCCACTGTTGTTCCTATATGTGGCTAGAGATAAACCTTGTATTATCTCAAGTTTCCTCTCCATAACGTCTTACTGTTTTCCATCCAGGGGTGAAATCCAGCAGGTTCTGACAGGTTCTGGAGAACCAGTAGCGGAAATTTTGAGCAGTTCAGAAAACCGGTAGCGGAAATTTTGAGTAGTTTGGAGACCAGCAAATACCACCTCTGGCTGGCCCCAGAGTGGGGTGGGAACGGAGATTTTGCAGTATCCTTCCCCTGGAGTGGGGTGGGAATGGAGATTTTGCAGTATCTTTCCCCTGCCACACCCACCAAGCCACGCCCACAGAACTGGTAGTAAAAAAAATTGGATTTCACCACTGCTTCTATCATAGTCATAGTGTTAATTTTTTACTTTTAGACTGGCTTCAATTCCAATCTTGGAGATCTTTTAAAGGTATCTATCACTATCATTAATTATTGTTGATTCATTATGGCCAGTGGTTTTAAAGGGTTGGTAAAAATATAGTCATTGATACTGTTAAGATAATATACAGCACAGTGTAATGCTTTAAATTCTTACGTGTTATATTTTCAACTGGTTTTATTTTTTAAATTTGGCCATAAAATTAATTCATGTTTTTTGCATTTTCAGTGGCTCATGATTGATACAAATGCATTTTTTAATTTTTTTTTTAAAAATACTTGAGTCAAATCTTGAGAAATGCTGTGCATTTATATAGTTCAATATGTAGAGAGCTTTCTAAATGTGCATTAGTTCAATATCCAGTTTGTTTTCTAAGGGAACAAGAAATATGCTTACTCGTTCACAAACTTCTGTTTACAACAAAGTTCTTGCATTTGGTAAGTATTTCAAATAGCTAGAAAATAATCCAAGGTGAATAATTTTAAAATCCTGTCCTATACCCACATATTTAGCAATAAAGCCAATGGGGTTGTATTGTTACAAGAATGATTTGTTTTAAGCGTATGGTTTATTCTCTACACAAGCCTTTTCTGTTTATTATTTTTGATTACCCTAAAAATTTAAATTCATAAGAATAACAAAATATATACTCACAGGCAGCCCCTTTATAATTTGAAATGTTCCTCCCTCCCAGACTTTGGGATAAATAGACTTCTCCATTTACCACTGACACATGTGTGAGGAACAGCCCATAACGTGATTGAACTCCATTGATTTTTCATAAAAGTTTAATAAGATGATACAGGTCAAAAGCTTTGCAAAATTTGCAATAAATTTTGGTGGCTATTTGAACCCGACTTCTCTGGGAAAGCTGATATAGTAGCAGTAGTAGTAACACTAGTACTTTGAAATGTTTGAGCCTTGCTTTAAAAAGTCCATTACACTGACATAGTTTCTCATCAAATAAAATTCTTCGATATTGAGATTTCATCCACTGGATAATAGATTCTTTTATCCAATCATCTATATTATAAAGGCATCTTCCTCAGAGTGCTGCCCTAAGACATCACGCCAAAGCAGATTGCCCCAGTGGTATTTTTGTTTATAATGTTTATTTGTTCTTCATTAAAATGATGCCTTCTCCTTCCTCTAGGAGCTTAAACAATGAGGAGACTTTCTTCTTTTTGTATTCGGAACAATCACCCAGTGAGCTAAGGAATAGCAACTACCGTACCTCAAAGTACACAAGAAATCTAATGGCTAAATGGATACTTACATCTTCAAACTTAGGATGTCATATCTTGGAGGCTGTTCAGTAAAAACTGTTCTGGTCACTATCTTCTTCTTTTTTTAAGTAATTTTTTATTCTTTTTTTTCTTTAAAAAACAAAAATATAAACAAGAACAAAAGGAAAAGGAAAAAAGTTTCCATTTTACAACAGTTACGTATCGGTGTATATCCACAATTTATATTTCCCACCCTTCATATTTACATATTTATATTTGTGGTTCCCTTATTTCTTACCTATTATTTATACTACTCCTGACTTCTTTATACATTACTATTATGTCGATATATTACTTTGCATACATTGTGTATTTAATACCATTTTCCTAATACTTCCTAATAATTTCTAGATCATCTCTATTGTATATTTTCTTACTTATTATTCCTGTCCTCCAACCATTTATACCATTTATTCCATATTAAGTAGTATTCCGTTTCATCTTTTTCTTTTATTTCTTTCATCAATTTATCCATCTCCACACAGTCCAAAATTTTCCTTATCACCTCTTCATCTTTTGGTATGACACTATTTTTCCAATTTTGTGCATAGGTTATCCTAGCTGCAGTTATAATATGTAGAATTAGATATTGTATTTCTTTATTATAATTTCTTATATTCCCAGTAAAAATAATTCCAGTTTCCAGTCTATCTGATGTTCAGTTATGGTCACTATCTTCTGTTGGATAGTTGAATTATTATTATTTTAGGTTCCTGCTGATTTCCTTGAAATTGAAAGAAATATAATCTTTAATGAAATTTATTTAATATTTAACATTTATACAACACCCATAATCAATGAACACCCTGGAAGGACTTTGCAAAGCTTATGGATGCATTAATTTCCTAATTGGTGAGGTTCCTTGTTTGTTCTGTTTCTAGTTTCAGTACCTGCACTTATATATATGGAAAATGTTGGGCTGTACAATTTAGTCCCTTTTACCCATGAAACGTTTATTGTATGAGCTATACAGTATGTTAAAAATAGCTGAAAAATCTGTCGTTTTCTTTGGTAAAATTGGGTTATTAGTACCTTAGATTTAATTATAATGTAGGTGATTACAGGTAGTCCTTGACTTACAATCACGATTGAGCCCAAAATTTCTGTTGTTAAGCAAAATAGTTGTTAAGTGAGTTTTGCTCCATTTTACGACCTCTTGCCACTGTTGTTAAGTGAATCACTGCAGTGGATAAGTTAGTAACACGGTTGTTAAGTGAATCTGGCTTCCCCATTCATTTTGCCTGTGAAAAAGGTTGTAGAAGGTGACCTTGAGTCACAGCAAGCATCATAAGTATGAACCAGTTGCCAAGCACCTGGATTTTGATTGCATGATCATGGGGCTGCTACAAAGGTCGTAAGTGTGAAAAACGGTCATAAGTCACTTTTTTCAGTGCCGTTGTAACTTTGAATGGTCACTAAATGAACTGTTGTAAGTCGAAGACTACCTAAAAGACATCTTTATAGAACTTTTAAAAGATAGGGTTTTTGATAGTTGATTTGGGTGCATTTCATTCTGTTGCCACCACTGTTTCAGACATTCTACAGTTGTTAAAGACTTTGGAGCAAACATTCTGAGGCCTCAATAAGACAGTGAAGACAGTTTACGAAACTGAATTAGACATTTACATGAATTCTGGAATAATGAACTTCAGTGTTCTTTTTTCTGTAAACCTGTAGAAGATTACTTTACAGAATATGAAATTAATTTCTTTTGACTTAAAACATCAGAAAAATCTATTCGGGGTATAATGAAAATCTTTGAGATTGCTGGATGCTATCTTTTATACTGGAGGTACAATGCATCCTCCTGGTCATGTGATCAAAATCCGGGCGCTTGGCAACGAGGTCATATTTATGACGTTTGCAATGCCCTGGGTCATGTGATCACCTTTTGTGACCTTCTGACAGACAAAGTCAATGGGGAAGCTAGATTCACTTATCTACGTTACTAACTTAACTGCAGTGATTCAATTAACAACTATGGCAAAAAAGGTCATAAAATGGGCAAAACGTACTTAACAGCGGTCTCATTTAGCAATGGAAATTTTGGGCTCATTTGTTGTAAGATGAGGACTACCTGTATTGTGGGCTAAGATTTTCATAGTATGAAAATCTATATGCCATATAGTATGGCATATAGATTGATCACTGTTGGATAAGGATGTATGTACTACGTGTTGTTATTATCAGCATCTAGAATTGATGAAAGACACCAAGACCATGCATAGAGAAAAATGAAAAAAAAAAAAAGAATAATTTCCAACTAATTTTGGTAGAGATACCAAAGCAAGAGTTCTTTCTATCAGCAAGAGTGGTTTCCAAGTAGAAACAATGTTACAGAAAGTATTTTCTAAAGGCAGGGTCTCCAACCTTGGCAACTTTAAGACTTGTGGACTTTAACTCCCAGAATTCCTCAGCCAGCTTTGTTGGTTGAAGTCCACAAGTCTTAAAGTTGCCAAGGTTGGAGACCCCTGTTCTAAAGCAGTGTTTCTTAAAGTATGGTCCTAGGAGGCTGAGGTCAAGGGTCAAAAAAATAATACAATATTAAAATCCTATCAAGCGATCATGAGAAACAATAGGGGCAGGAAATGGGTCAATTTTAATTTTCAGTATGATAAATATTGATAAAGCACTTTTGGGGTCCTCCATAATTTTTAAAAGTGGGAAGGTCTTGAAAGAAAAATAACCAGGTTATTGGAATCGGCCAAGAAGATTCAGACTCTTAAACAGAGCAAAGTATTTGATTGGTCCTTAGACTTTGTGAGCAGTATGTTATGCTAGCTCTCAACTTCCTGAATGGGTTGCCAAACAAGTACAGCTGGAGATAGTAGGAACTTTTGACTTACTGATAACAGCAATGTTGGCGTGATGTCCCTTTCCAACATCTATCCGGAAGGCATGTCTTTGCTGAAACCTGTGTGTTGCTGAAAACCCACAAACAAGCAGAGGATGCTAACACCAGCAGGAAGGAAGGTTAAGAACAGACAAAAAGGAAACAATTTCACTGGGAAACTCCAATTATGTTTGCAAACTTGGATTATGTTTTGCAAGAAGGAGGAGGAGAAGGAGGAGGAGGGATGAGAAATAGCCTTGAAACATCTCCTGAATTTATTTTTATTTATTTATTTTTATTTAATTTGTCGAATATGTACTAGATAACAGGTATAAGTATAAACATGGACATGAACTAAGAATGAGTACAAGTAAATGTGGACAGTAGGACATGGACGGTAGGCACGATGGTCCGCTTATGCACACCTCCTTTACGGACCTCTTAGCAATGTGGTGAGGTCCACCGTAGACAATTTGAGGTTTGAAGCTATGAGGGTTTAAGGCTGTAACAACGGGGTTGGGTAGAGCATTCCAGGCGTTGACCACTCTGTTGCTGAAGTTGTATTTTCTGCAATCGAGTTTGGAGCGGTTTACCTTGAGTTTGTATCTATTGTTTGCCATGTATTATTGTGGTTGAAGCTGAAGTAGTCATTGACAGATAGGACGTTGTAGCACAATGTATAAGGTATCTTTAGCTTTACAGATATGGCTTACAGCGTGATTATGGCAGCCTTTTCCAAACTGGGTGCCCTCTAGATGCAACTTTCACAATTCCCAAATTAAGCTAAAGCTTGGTTGAAAAGATTATGGGACAACACAGGAGAGGATATCCAGCTTCAGTTTGCTCTTTGACTGGTATGACTGTGTCTTTCACAATGGATTTGTCTTCAAGCAATGCCTCTGACTTAAGAACTTTCTTAGCAGCTATTTGAATATTCAATAAAGCTCTAGAGCTGACGTCAGAGATGATTCATGAGCAATGATTTCTCTGAGCACCTCTTCTTTCCTTGATCTCATTGGCTTTCCCCTGTGTTGGTTGGATTCCCGCTCATGTTTGTAGTTGGGAAAGGTGGGGGAAAGGAGAAGAAGGCATTGAATGGGAAAAGGTGCCATGGCTGATTTCTCTCCTGCTTTATAAAGTTTCCTGTATAGGGCTATTGTTAAACTACAGGTGAAAACTCAATTGGAATTAACCCTCCAGTCTTTTGCGGGACATTAACTCCTATTATCCCTAGCCTGAATGGCTGGGCATGAGTTTGGGCAAGAGTTGTTGGGCAGCAATGTACATCATGTATAGTAAAAGTATTAGAGTCCCTTTGGTTATGCTCTCAAGAAGAGTTTGAAGATGTAAATCCTGATCCAATATATATAAACAAATGCATAATTCACAATTTATGAGAATGTATTAGAATTATCTAAAAAAATTCCTGTGTTTTTCTTCCACCTTTTAATGTTACTACCCCTTTAGCTTTTAAATCTTTTAAGTCTCTTTTCTTCTGCAACATAGAACAATTTTAGAGATTAGCTGGTGTTAATCTGGGGCTAAAATGTAGATATGGGATTAAGAGACTTTCTCACCACAGTGGAGTATTGATCATAGAACTGGCACATTGGGGTTTTTTAGGTTGAAATTCAGTTCCCAAACATCTCATGTCAAGTCTAGCTTGATCTGGTATTGCTGCATAACATTAAATATTGTTTTGGGGTTGTTTTTTAAACAGAGATTTCTAGATTTTCTTACTTTAAATGAAGAACTGCATAATCCTTATAAAGAGGAGACTGAGAGGTGGATTGCATTTAGTTTATTGAGTTAATTATGTAACATACTGTATTTATTTAAAGTTTCCTTTCACATAATCTGGTTATCTCTTTTCCAGCCTTACATTTGTGTTCTTGGTTAGACTATCTTAATTTTTAAACATTCTACATTTCAGCAATTCTTCATTTTCCCCCTCTTAGATGTTTTTCAAGTATAAAAAGCATATCCATACTCCAAATATACTTGCATATAATACTTCATCCAACTTCCTACTGCTGTATTCATCCATCAGGCTGTTGATTGGTCTGCCAATGAAAACAATGCAAGGAAGCATTTTAGTCAGAGCAGCTTAGATTGCATAGACTGTCAAATTTATTTAAATAACAAGACAAATTGCTGAAGAGTTTATTTAAAGAATTCACTTTCGCCTTGTTCCCATTTACACACTGATGGTGAGTCTTACTGTTCACCTCTGTAGGAATGACTGAATAGGTCTAGGCTGGACTGGATTTATATCACTGATATTTTAAATGCTATCAATTAATTATTATTTCAATTTATATGGTCACCCCTCTCAAACATGTGACTCTAGGTG
Source organism: Pantherophis guttatus (assembly GCF_059756535.1). NCBI lineage: Eukaryota > Metazoa > Chordata > Lepidosauria > Squamata > Colubridae > Pantherophis > Pantherophis guttatus. The sequence goes on from NC_142065.1 coordinate 91,724,926, forward strand.
GCTAAAACAAAATTGAAAGCAAGGTAAAAATAAACAAATAAAAAATATAGGAGATAAGATAAAAAGCAACCAATACCATCAAGGTATGGTCTCAACCACACCAATCAAGTAAGGTACAGTTAGAATAGGTCCCGTAATGCCTCTGTCTTCTTATATCCATTGCACATAGGTAGTAGATTGACATAATGAAGTCCATGATCCTAATTCAGACTCAGATCTACCAAGTTACCAATAATGCAAAATGAAGTCGTCGTATTAGTGATTGCACAACACATTCATTTTTTTTATCAAGCTAAGATACCCAGCACACACAAAGTCTGTACAAACCTTAGTTTACTAAATTAAATCAGTCTTTTTCAAACAAAGGCTGTTAATTAACTTTCTTAACAGCCTACAAGAATCCAAAGAATAAACAATCGTAATCTTACTATGGTTGGCAGAAAGCCCAGAAGCAAGTTGCAGAGAACTAAAATCAAGATGCGAAACATGAGTGAACGAAGTTGTTTCCTGCAAATTGCCTCCTTCCTTAAATAGTGTGGCCAATTAGCCCCAAGCCTTACTCTCGAGGAGACCTCCTCCTGAGGAGTCACTTCTGCCTTTTGGCAGCTCTGTGCTCCCGTGCATCGAGAAGAGGCTCCTCCTCTTCTTCCTCTTCACTTATGGAAGCTTCTGGATGTTCTGAAGGCCCTGGCTGAATCCCCACCTCTGGCACCACATCTTCTCCAGCTTCCTCATTGTCCGACTCGAGTGCCAGTTGCACAGGCTGCTGGCGCAGCACCACACCAGCCTCCTCACTGTCGGAATCAGGCACAGGCCACTGACGGGCCGCAACAACCCATTGGTACATAATTGTAATAATCCCCCCCCCCCTGCATTGATATAACAGTTTGTGCATCTGAAGCATTTGAAGAAACAGCAAAGCAGCTTTGGTGAGAATGACAGCTGGAGTAATGGTCTGATTTAAAAAAAATAAGTGAGTGAGAACCTTCAGATGTTTTTGGACCCCAAGAGCTCACATAATATTTTTGGCTATGCTTGGAGTTCAAAGCATCTGGGAACAATAAAGTACCCTACCCTACTTAATCTGCAGAATGGGCACATGGTACAGCTCTACTACTGAACTATGTCTGAATTTTTTAAAAATCTATTTTTCTCCAAAGGTCCATCTAATATTTGGGGGAAAAAGTAAATTCAAATGTATTGCAATACATAAAGATATAATTAGTGAGTAGGACATTAGATGCTTATCACACTATAGAATAGCAATGTTTAAACACTTGAAGTAATTCTAAAATAGTATCTATTTTAATCTTTGCCACATTATCCAGGAGTTTTTGTCCTCAGCATTGCCACGTAGTAAGCTGGTTTATTTGACAATGCTAACAATTGTATTGTGGATTTGGGAAAATGATTCTATTTTGTGTGTGTGGGTGTGTATGTGTGTTTTCTTAAGAGACTTTAAAATATCAAATATATAAAATTACATCAGTATAAGCATATTATTAGTATAGGAGTATTTTTGCAATACATGCTAAAAGATTTTTGGCATGCAATATTTGAAAAATATATGAGGTAAAAAAATAGGGAGTACAGTTTTGTCACACAAAGTCTATTGCTATCAATGGAGCTTTTTCATTGGCTGTTTATAAATTGTAGTGAAAGTAGGCTCAGTTTGGAAAAAAATCCCATTTGTCAAAATTCAGTGGAATGCATAATATTGCATAGAATCTGATATAAAAAAATTGTCTTTGGAACATTATATAAACAAGTGGCGATGCCTTTTCTAATTCACTTGGTAAATTAGATTTTCTATAGAGCTTTGTTCCTGCTAAGATGTACTAATCTTTTTTAAAAAATAATTTTCTTGAATGACCATTTTAATGTTAGCTACTAAAAGAAGACACACTAACATTTTGAGAAAACTAAGACCCACCACAATTTATTCTGATCTTTCTAAGTGTTGCTAAGTATTTGAGTAATATGGTGTCAAACCTATGGCATTCCTAGGATGTATTAAACTCATACTTCATAAGTATGCCATAGCCCTGAAGATATATTATTATACATCATTAAAGCACTATTGCTTTTTTGACATATAGCTCAAATAGTGTTAAGTGGCATACCTAGAGCATCTAGTTTTGATAGACCTGGCAAGGTAAGAAACTGATTTTTTTTTTTTTTTGCAAAAGACATGCACAAATATAGTTAAATCAGATTTGTGTGGAGGAACTAAGACCATACATGACTTTCATAAAATAAAAATGTAAAAAGCTAGAACTAAACTTAGAATGCAACAACAACAATAACAGGAGCCTGGCAGGGAATTAGGCTCTGGCAACACTTCTGTCTTGGATCTTCTCTGCTGGATTACTTTCCTTAAGAAAACCTGCAGGTTTGTTGGGCTGCTGATTGTTGTCTATGCATTTGCCCAGTTAAGCTCAACCCAGGGGTGAAATCCAGGAAAAGCAGGTACTGACAGGTTTTGGAGAACCAGTAGTGGAAATTTTGAGCAGTGCGGAAAACTAGTAGCGCAATTTGGAGAACTGGCAAATACCAGCTCTGGCTGGCCCCAGAGTGGGGTGGGAATGGAGATTTTGTAATATCCTTCCCCCAGGAATGGTGAGGGAATGGTGATTTTGCAGTATCCTTCCCCTGGAGCGGGGTGGAAATGGAGATTTTGCAGTATCCTTCCCCTGGAGTGGGGAGGGAATGGAGATTTTGCAGTATCCTTCCCCTGCCACGCCTACCAAGCTACGCCCACGAAGCCACACCACGCCCACTAAGCCACACCCACAGAACCGGTACTAAAAAAATTTGGATTTCACCACTGGCTCAACCTATGTTGTGTGCTTGTAAGACACTTTGTCTGTTTAGCAGAAGGTGGCCATTGATGCTACTCATAATTTCTGTACCGCACCTGAAGCAATAACCGCAGAGTTAGCTGTAACATCTCTGTCCATGTTATTCTGATGAGAGAACCATGTCTGTAACTCATACCTGACTCTCTCTTGCTGCTTCTTTAAAGATGCGTGGTTTGCACAGAGTGTGCAAATTTTCGGCTTCTAAAATAGCTTTGTCAGTAAATTTCTATGATAGCACGTTAGTCATACCTGAGCTGCTTCCCTTTGGAATATGAAAAAAAGAAGAAAGAGCGTGAGAGAGAAAAGACGATTCTAATCACTCAATAACAATCACTAATGTTGCTCTACTTTGCACATGATTTCTTTGTTTCCCCATATTTAGATGCTGTAGCTTAGCTAGGGGACAAAGACAATGCTCTATAGAGTACTCACGACTTTTAATCGCAAAGAAAAAGAAAAGACTGCCATTCAAAAGATTAAAAAAAAAAAGGGGGGGGGGAAACCCCTTTTTGCTTTTCAGTTTCATAAGTATTTTTTCCCCCTCTGTGGTACATCCTTGTAGATAACACAACGGTTCAAAGTAGTCCTTCTCTACATAACCCTATTCGACATGTGTGTGACGGTTCCTGAGAGCCTCTTTTTGGTTTTGACAGCAACTTGAGTAGGGTGATTGTTACAAGTAGCTGTGATAGGTCACAGGCAGCTTTGACAGTTTGGCACACGTAATGATGTGAAGCAGTTCCTTTGGCCTAACAGATGCTGTTCCGCTATTCTCTTTGATCACTACATGGCTGCTTAAGAGGTCCTGCTGATGTAAGTGTGTCATTTTCATTAAAGAAGCTGATGATTTCTGATATCAAGTGACGACCTCTGGGACTGAAAGAGCAGCCTGCGTTCCACAGGAAGAAGGCGTGTCCTTCGGGCATGTGATAGACATAATACAGAATTCCCTCTACCCTGTTTCTGATGGAATGTTTATGTTGAAAAAGAGAAGGGATTAGCAAAATACAACCTCGTTGGGAGAGCGTGAAGGACCTCTTGAAGTTAGCCTAACAAATAAACATACTGGCAAGTATTCTCAGTGGAAGGCCAGATTTCTCTTTTCCAAATTTTGTGGAGCTTACAGTAGATTGAAAGATGCAAATTAATCACATAGACCTGGCTTGGGATCAGACCACGAGGTTTCACATTTGAATAGATTTTTCTTAGCATAGTGGACATTTACCTCTTGAGTCCTATGAAAGGTAGAAAACTGATATACGCCCACTGATATTACAATTGCTAAAGGGAAGAGGGAAGTATCTAGATTGAAAAATAAAATGTAAAACGGTTTAGGTTTGCTCAGACACTTGGTGTATCTTAACCAAGCTGAACTATTTTTTCTTCCAGCAGCAAATCCAAGGCATGAGTATCAGATTTTGTGTTTGAAAAGGGAATCCCTTGTCATCACCACATGCCTTTTTATGGGAACCTGAAGAACTGTCTGAGAAGCCTGGAGCCATAAATGTTTCATTCACTGTTCAATCCAGATGGTTGTGCTAAGAAAACCTATCAAAGGAAGTCTATACCTCTAAGCAAATCACCTCAATTGTCTACAGATGGACATCATCAGGTGTTAAAGTTCCTTATTCCTTTTTTTTTTTTCATTTTGTAAAGCTTCCCAGAATTATCTGGAAGGAGATATTGAAACAATGAAGGAAAGAAGAAAGGAGGGAGGAAGGGAGGGAGGGACGGAAGAAAGGAAGGAAGGAAGGAAGGAAGGTCACGTCACCAAATACTGATCCAAAGAGGGAGGGAGGGAGGAAAGGAAGGAAGGAAGGAAGGAAGGAAGGAAGGAAGGAAGGAAGGAAGGAAGGAAGGAAGGAAGGAAGGAAGGCCATGAAATCAAAATAGGTGTAAATCAACTATGAGAAAAATCTTTAGAGGGATTTTTTTTTTTTTTGGTTCTGAAGAGCACCTTTCCCTTGCTGCTTTAGAAATTCTATCAGATTCCACAGGGTTGCTAAGTAGTACAAAATCTGGAGCTTAAGCAATAAGACAAAGCCACCTGAAAGTACTGATAGAAGAGAATATTCGTAACTCTGGATTGAATTGTGGAGGTGCTCTCTGAGCTTGGTGTTTTTCTTGAGGTTACTTAGTTTAGTAATGAAACATCTGTAAGAAAATCACTAAGTCCAGAGAGCACCAAGGATCTCACTTTCTGTAAGTGCACTGAATTGAATCCATCTGGTCTCGTATGTCCCAAAGCTGAGTGTTCAGGATGTCTCACAAGAGGATTTGCATTCATTTATTCTCTCCCTCCACCCAACTCTGGGCATTTGATTGAGTTGGGAGAACACGACTGGCCTTTGGTCATCTATTAAACTTTGTGATCTAGGCCTTGAACCTAGGTCTTCCAGCTCAAATCATAGCTTCTAACTCTATATTGGGCATATTGGATTCCAAGCTAGATTAAAAGGCAAAATGTTAGAAAAAATACTCTCTCTCTTCCTGGAGTGGAAAAAGCCAGCGTATAGCAATACCCATTCTAATTTTCAGGCCTTTTCTTTCATAAATTGGATCCAGTTTATGAAGAATGTTGCACATTTTATTTTATTTTATTTATTTATTTTGTCAATCATATATAAGATAACAGGTAAGAGTACAAACATAATTTGGATACATGAAAAGAGTAAGTAAAAAGGAATATTAGGACAGGGACGGTAGGCACGCTGGTGCACTTATGCACGCCTCTTACAGACTTCTTAGGAATGGGGTGAGGTCAACAGTAGACAGTTTAAAGTTAAAGTTTTGGGGGTTTGGGGAAGAAACTACAGAGTCAGGTAGTGCATTCCAGGCATTGACCCAGTGGTGAAATCTAAAATTTGTTACTACCAGTTCTGTGGGCGTGGCTTGGTGGTGGTGGGTAATGTGACTGGGTGGGCGTGGCCAATTTTTTTTTTTTTACTTTTAAAACCATTTTTTCTACAACCTCTTCGGCAAAGAGGTTGTAAAAAAATGCTTTCAAAAGGCTCTGATGATCCCAGCTGAGTTGCCTGATCGGCAGAGGCTTTTTAAAAATGCCTCTGCCGATCAGGCAACTCAACTGGGATCGTCAGAGGCATTTAAAAGAAAAAAAGGTTTTTTTCTTTTAAAAGCCTTGGACAATCCCAGCTGAGCTGCGCAATCATCAGAGGCTTTTTTTTTAACTTTAAAAGCATTTTTTTCCGCCGAAGAGGTTGTAGAAAAAATGCTTTTAAAAGTAAAAAAAAAAGCCTCTGATGATTGTGCAGCTGGGCATTGGGGGGGGAGGGATTTTTGCTACCAGTTCTCCGAATCACCCGCCTCTATCGCTACCGGATCGGGAGATCCGGTCCGAACCGGGAGCATTTCACCCCTGCATTGACCACTCTGTTACTGAAGTCATATTTTCTGCAATCGAGTTTGGAGCGGTTTACCTCATGTAAACATGTAAGACAGCACATGTGAGGCTGTCTTTTCCTCTTGTTGAAAAAAACCCTTCTTAAGTATTAGAAGGAAAAGTAGTAACTTCCCAGGCGAAATGCTGTCATTCTGACCAATGACCCTGCCTTGTTTTTTTGGCCAGATTAGTCATCCACCTAGCCTGATAACTTTTATGTGTTGTTTTTCCTGTTTTGACATTTTCTGGCAATTTCTTTATTTGTGATCCCAGAGCAAGTTTCCCCTTTTCATTCTTGAGTCCGTTTGTTGGGTGTAAGTACATATAATGGTACCTTCCGCTTGTAGTCAAGATCATTCATACATTTGATTTGTGGTCCAAAAGAGAGAGAGAGAGACAAAGAGAGAAAAAATTTTTTAAGAAGGAAGGGGAAGAGAATGTCTTCTAGGAAGAAGGAATTACAAAGACGAATCTGAAAAGGGTGTGAGCAACGGGAAAGTTTTATGGGGCTTCAATTAAAATATTGGGGAGAGAATGTGGAAGAAAACCAAACAGAAAATAATTTTATTTATTATTTATTTATAACATTTATATAGCTTCTCATCTTATAAATGTGACCCTGGAGAGTGTACAATAAAACACAGCAATTAAAAATAAAACTTAAAACAACTAAATAATTGAAACATAAATTTAGAACTCCAGCACGTTTTTATGCCATGGTTCCAGAAATGACAAAAATCTGATGGGACATTTCATAATTGGAGCTCTAAAAGTGGAAATCAACATGTGAAAACACAAAAACAAATCTTGTAAGCTTCAAGCTGTTAATATCTACAGCTTCCTTCAATTTTTGGAAATTATTTTATGTAAAATTTAACATGCTTTTAACCAACTTTTTAAAAATAAAAATATCAAATCAATAATTCATCATGCACTCATACAAATAATTAAGTTCACAAGTAGAGGTAATACTTAAATTAAGGGAAAAATAAAATCAAATAGAAAAAAACTCCAAGTCCTGGAGATTATATACTGTAAAAGAGGAAACTTTAACTAAATATTTTAATTCCTCTTCTTTGTTTCTTTGAGAAGAACGTACTGCCAATTACTATTAGAAATGAATTGTATATCATTTAATACTAAACAGCAAATACTGGTATTAAGTTGCTAAATTCACATGCATGTCAAATATTGTCAGAACACTAAATCTGACCCAAAAGTGCTTTTTTTTTTTCAAAAGGACTTTGTTTTTTTACTTGAAGATGTTTTGCTTCTCATCTAAGAAGCATCTTCAGTTCTCCACACCATGTGCAAACCATGCATCTTTAAAGAATAAGCAGAACTGAAGAAGCTTCAGTTTATGCATTTTATGGATTATGCAACCTTCTGTTCATACAGAAGAAGACAAAGTCTTCTAAATTGCTTCCATACTGCGAAGCACATGAATACCACAGTTTCAGATATAGGCAGTATGTTCAGGAAAAAAGGAATGTCACTTTGGAATACCCACCCAATGGGTATAAAGAGACTTTTTAAACATTTAGATCTAACATCTATCATAGTTCATTTCCTAACTTCATTCTGCAAAAAAAGTCTGAATGGAATAATTAATCATTCTAATGTCTTCCTCAAAGTTGAATATGCCAAGTAAAACATAATGTCAACTCGCAAAGCATCCCTGGCCTGCTCTCGAGTTGCCGTCGGAACCCTGACACATATAATGTCAGATACAGATTAATAACTATGACATAATATATAGCTCTTTAAAACATAGGCACGCATTTAATATTTCAGCACAGTTATAATATAGCTTGCTGCATTGTTTGTACTTCTTGGAGATAAAAAGAGAAACAGATTAAGTATAATGTTAATGCATGTAATAACTATTATGCTTGATGATTTTGTAAATTTTCTTTGTCTTTCTCCATGTTATGTTAAAATAGAGTAACCGATAAGATGATTGGAAAGTTTAGGCCATCCGGATGAATCCTTTTAATCTGGGATATTGGTACTGGTTGTTTTTTGGACCATTTTCTCCTCTAGTCCAGTTCCTTCAATGAAGTTATGAACATAGTTGTGAGGTCAAAAAAAGCAATTGATATACATATTTAATAACTCCAACATTAAATATGATTTTTTTTTTTGCCCTGCACCTCTTATTTCCTTATCCTAGTCCGACCTACATTTTGAGATACATCTTAAAACTTGCAATCAGAAGACCATTCAGAAAGCTTCCTGCTCAGAGACCCACAGAGATGTGATTCTGATTACTGGCAGATACATTGTTTCTGGGGGTTTAGATTCAGATAGCAAGTTGGGGTTCCCGGTACCAGCCCCATCCATTTACCTAGTAGTCTCTCTGGACAATTGTTACAAAAACACAGGAATTGTCCCTGGCTCTGCCAGGGATTCATATTGCTAGCAGGTTATTTGAAACTTCTGAGATTGCTACCACTATTCATTTATCTAGTCATTTCTAGCTCCTCCCTACCAGAGGTGGGTTTCAGCAGGTTCTGACCAGTTCTGGAGAACCGGTAGCAGAAATTTTGAGTCGTTTGGAGAACCGGTAGTAAAAATTCTTACTGGCCCGTCCCCATCTATTCTCTGCCTCCGAAGTCCCAGCTGATAGGGAGGAAATGGTATACTTACAGTATACTTATAGTATACTTACCCTGGAATGGGGAGGGAATGATTTTACAGTCTCCTTCCCCTGCCACGCCCACCAAACCATATCCGCCAAGCCATGCCATGCCCACCAAGCCACACCCACAGAACCAGTAGTAAAAAAATTTGAAACCCACCACTGCTCCCTAAGTCCCATAGAGAAAACTGAGAACAGTCTTTTGAGTTATGGTTACAGTGGAACCCTAGGCATGTATAACACCCACCCACACCCACAAACACACCCACACCAAAGTAATCCCTCCCGGAGTTCTTTCTCAGATAAGTGGATTCCAAGCATTAGACTGCATTAGGCATGAATTGTTTAATCAACCTTTAATAAATGCACCATATGGTAATTCAGAAACTATGGCTTTACAAACCATTATGATCTGATTCATAAACCATCCAAAGCCCAAACTAAACAAACTATATTATGGTTCAGTTTAATGGTCCCTAACCTATGGCCTGTGTTTCATAAGCAGACTGCAGGCCATCCCTAGACTAGTGGAAGATAACACAATATCAGCTCATGTACCGCTTATGCATCATGAGCAACATTATTACATTATTATTCACACTGCAGTTAGCTTTACAAATATCCCAGCATAATATAATATTCTTTGAACTGTAGCCTGTTTGTGAGCTGGCATACTGAATTATTACAACATGGCTATATTTTTTTAATGATAATGTTGTGTGGTTCACAGAGTCTTTAGAAATGTTCTGGGTCGGCTTAGTGTAAAATGTGACTCTATTCTGGCTTCCGCATCCTCTGGTTCCAATTTTTTGACAGCTTCACATGATGTACCAGGAAAAGGCTTCTAAAATAGGAACATAGGAAATTGCTTTAGACCATTAGTTCATGCAATGTAACTACATTGACAGCTGCTCTCCAGAATTTGGTTTATGTTGTAGGAATGACACAACATGGGTCTTTTAGTGACTGTTTTTTTTGGGGGGGGGGGTTTGCAGGGTGCGTGTGTAACCATGAGGACCTGTGGACTCTTCGCAACCATTTAAAAAATGTTTAGTAGCAGAACAGTCAGCATTTTTTAAAGGTCTGAATTCAAATACAAGATTTTTTAAAGATCTGAATCAGAGGTGAAATGCTACCGGTTCAGACTGGTTTGGCTGAACCGGTAGCGGTGGCAGCGGGTGGTTCGGAGAACCGGTAGTAGCGGCAGCACAAGGCTCCACCCATCCGCCCGGACATCGTTACTTCCTGTTTTAACCAAGAAGTAATCTGTTTTTTACCCTCTGCGCAAGCACAGTGGGTCCAAAATAGCACGTGACACACGCACACAGGTGGAATACGCACTTCCAGACCGGTAGGGAAGGTAAGTAGATTTTAGCCCAATCTGAATTATAAATAGTATAATATAGCATAGATTCCTACCTTTGTCACTGGTTTTTGTTTGTTTTCTGGTAAACACACCAAATCGTTGATTGATTTTGATTTGATTGATTAAAATGGCAACAAGTTGGTGTCAACATTTAGTAACCACATAGATTTTCTCCAGAGATTGTCCATAGACAGTAATAATTACCCTTAATTCAGATTTTTGCATTTTTGCCTTGTTTTTCTTTTAAAGGCAGCAATCTCTTCTTACCAGGAAAGATTCCAAGGCATACTTCTTAATCTGACAAAATTAGAAATTAAACAGGCCTGTTTTACAAATATGGACTGTGTGGTTTGCTTACATAGAAGAGCTCAGGAATAGATCTAGGGAGCTAGGAATTTGGAGAGAACAGCAAGGGAAGCCTCCGTGTAAATATGGTGTGAGTTCAGTCTTATTTGTAATCCAGAGTTTACTTGGACCTACAATGGAGGAATGGATTTTGAAGATGGTGGAATTGGCAGAAATGGCAACGTTGATTTATTTGATCAGGGATAAAAGACTGGAACACTTTATCATAGACTGGAAAACTTTAATGGACTTTTTGCTGAAAGTGGAAAAGAAATTAAATGGTGATTTTTGCATTTGTTGATTAAAAGGGTTTAATATGTGTACAACATGATGTACTCATAGAGAGGAAGGAGGAGTATTAAATTAGTTTGTAGCTACAGTAAAGAAAATTAGAAGTAACTATTTTATATTTTAATTTTATTTTTATTTGTACTACCTTTCACATTTTTTCTTAACTATTTGTAATATGTTTTTATATTTATCTTTTATTCATGTAAAAATCTTCTATAAAAATTAGATATGCAACCAGAATTTATTTAGTATAACTGAAGTGGTGACAGTTATGAAAGGTGAGCTGCATAATCCATAGACACAATATTTATCTCTGATAAAGGAGAATATTTGTAGTTCAGGGGCGAAATGAGGAGTCCTTGGTTCTCTCTGGGCTTGGTTGTTTTCTTGCAGACGTTTCATTATGCAAACTAGGTAATATCAGTGCTAGTAGGGAGCTCCCCATTCCTTAGCTGTTGTTGGTCTTCATATGCATCTGAGTTCTTCTCAGGAATTTAGGATGTTGTAATGTACCATGTTTCTCCAAAAAGAAGGCAGGGTCTTATTTTCTTTTGACTCCCCAAAAAACGGCTAGGTCTTCTGTTTGGAGGGTTCTAATTATTGACTCACCTGGTGGCACCGACAGCCCTACCCAGCAGTAGCCCGCTGCTGGCCCACTTCTACGGTCACTTGCCACCACTCGCACCAGTGTTGGGTTGCCCCCGGTTCGCACTGGTTCTATAGAACCAGTAGTAAAACCGGCGGGAGGCCCTGCCCACTGACCCCGACGTCATCAAAATGCTTCTACGCATGCACGCATGGCCCCATTGTGAACTGGTAGTAAAGGTAAGTAGAACCCACCCCTGACTCGCACGCATCGCCCCGGCCTCTGTTTTGCCTTTAGATGCCTGCCGGAAGGCATCTGCACCCGATAACAGACTTCCAGATCAATCCGGAGCACTGTTATCGGCTACAAATGCCTTCCGGAAAGCCCTCTTCTGGAAAGCCCTCTCACACCAAGTGTTGGGGTGTGCAAGGCCTGCTAAATAGGGCAGCTCCATTCCCCATCCCCACCCTAGCTTATTTTTCACCTGTGTGTCTTGCCCCACTCACTGCACCCCAGGGTGGGCAGGATCTTAATTAGGGCTAATTTTGTGGGTGGGGCTTAATTTGATTGCATGTGCTCAAAAATGTGATAGGGCTTCTTTTCAAGGTGGGTCGTCTTTTTGGAGAAACATGGTATCTACATTATTATTATGGTTCATTGTCCAGTCAGCCAGAGATTTAGACTGGATTTAGCATGTTTATTCACTTATTGAGTCCTTCCCAAGGACCTGGGATAGGCAGCTGTTAGGTATCATCATGGGATGTTAGTTGTTTCAAGCAAAGCTGCCTTTTGCATTTGACTGATGGGACTTATTGTGATTTTGTTAGTGTCAATAGTGTTCAAATGGTGCTTCAGATGATTTGAGATTGCATCCTATTAATTGCACCCTAATAAAATGCCTATTTCTATTGGTACTAACTTTTCTTTCTTTTGCTACAGTTGTTCTAGTTCTATTATTACCTTGCTTAACATTGGATGAGGAGGAATATGTAGCTCTCCATATGCTGATACAATTCCATGGTTGCTAATTACTACCAAGTTGGATTGTTGAAACTATTTCCTACCCAAGAATTAATTTTTTGGTAACATTTATAAGTCCTTATTGCCCCAAAAGGTCTAAACCAGTGGTTCCCAACATGGGGCCTACGCTCCACAGGGGCAATTTGATTTTTAATGGGGGAAATTTGGAACCTTGTTTAAACCAAATTAATGACATTTTAGGCTTCCTCCATGTGAGTAGGAGTTCACTTTTTGAATAGTAAGAATTATATGTCACCGGGGGTGGGGGTGCATCAGGATTTTAAAGATGCTTAGATGGGGCATGGCCAAAAAAAGGTTGGGAACCACTGGTTTAAACAGTAATGATTCATTGTCTCTGTTCTAGTGACTACTGGCAAGGGCTTGGTTACCAGATGGAAGGCTCCTAGCTCAATCAATTAAAATATGGCATAAAAAGCTATTACATTTTTCTTCCTTCAATGAATTTATTTTCTTATTTCCTAGAAAGAGAGAAAATATAAGGGGCAGTGGAATCAACACAAGCAAGTTATAACACCACATCTGGACTTTAAGGGTCCATAAGTAGGATAGTGTCCTTGGACATAAAAGACCCTACTAGAAGCAGTCAATGTTATAAGGTTGATCAATATCAGTCAATCAAAATTTATTTACGGTTCAAGAACAAACATGTTGATCAGTGTGAGAAAACCAGTAAATTAGAACTACTTGAGTCATATGCAATCCAGCTTTCATTTCTCAGCTCCTCTCCTGGTTTTGGTCAAGTGTGCTTTGCTGCCAAGAATCAAAAGACAAGTGAATAAAAATTTGCCTTCCGATCTAAAATGTCTAATTGATGCCTGGCATTGCTTGATTGACCAAAGCTTGCAACGGTCTGGTACACAGGCACCAAGAGGATATTGCCAGGAATCAAATCAGCAACACATTTCTCCTCTGAGAACTCTAATCCAGCTTCTCCTTCTTCAACTGCTTTATAATAAATCAGCCCCAGAGTATTGGTCTACTTAGTCAAATTTGTTGCTACTCTGCCTAACAGTAGTGATCTCAGATCTTCTGTCTCAGGACTTTTGTCAGTTCTGCCATCTTTTTAATTAAAAATGTTAGGGACTTACCTTCAGGCTATGTGCATACCACATTATTGGCAGAGTTCACTGGGACTTTTGCAATATATATAATATCATTGTAATGACATCACCTAAAGCTTTGGAGAGAATGTTTTACCATGTATCTTGCTTTTCTACTCTTGAATGGTGTTTTAAAATACTAATAGTTATTAATGTTTTAGTGATATCAGAAAAACAATTTTAAAGTAATCAGAATGGCCATATCAATATTTATTGAAATTCTGGAAATAAAAATCCATTAGTGTTGAGAAAATTCCTGGCAAGGACTGACATGAGACAACATGAACTTCACAGATACATTCAGAGAACAAGTAACTAACTGCACAGTTTAAAGAGTTGCATGGATTCAAATGCCAGGTTGCTGCAGAACATAATGGTAATACAAATATTCAGACACTACAGTTGTCTGATTACAAACACTGAAACAACAATAAGAAACCAGCCAAAGCCAAAACCTTTGCATTTTAGTCTGCTTTTACTAATATGTAATCAATAAAGCAATTGTAAGTTAACTGTTTTGTTACAAAGTGGTTAACAATTAACATTTATTTTGCAAACTTGGGCAATCAGATGAATTCCTGGAATCTCAGATATTGGCTAATGTGTGTGATAATTGTAGGTGACTTTGTCCAATAATCATTCTTGGCTCTTAATATCCACGTGAATGATCTGGTTGTGTCTACTGAAAATTGTGCTCTGTGAGTGGTTTTCAGCTTTAAAATGACATCTGCCATGGTGCTTCAATAAAAAAAAATAAGGATTTTACAAGACACCCATGTGAAAAGTCTGAATTCAATAATTTTCCAATTAACCTTAAATACCACAGATGATGATTTGAATTTTTAAAGCAATCATATTGTTTTTATAGGAAATATAAAGTGAACTTTCAACATAAGTTCCCTAAGATAGAGCTGTTAGTAGTTGCCACTGGAGAATCATGGGAGAATTCCAGAGTATTGGGCTTCATCAAATTTCTCAGCTTCACATCCCCACTATGATGGCATGTACAAGAATTCTAGACTCGTTCTAGAGAAATTAGAAAATAATTGTCAATACTACTTCAACCATATTAACATATGCAGGGCATCGAAGATGGAGATATTTAAAACATTCGATAAGGTGAGCACATTTGACTTTTTGGTACCAAGTTTAAATAAAGTTTATTTAATATACTGTGGGCCTAGATACTAAGAGGTATGTTGTATGCAGACAATAGCTTAGCTTACTTTGTGAAACTTCTGAGTTTGCTTTCTCTTTTAATAGTACATTCTCAATTTTATCTTGAAGCCCATTTCACCATATTATACGTTTCTAATTTTGCATGAATATGCAGAAGTCCAACCCATTCACATCTGTAAAGTGAACTGAATGAGCTGGGACTTAACTATTAGGCTGCTACTTTGATTTCTACTTCTACTGATGTTGCCTCCCAGTACAACTGAATTATCCATGTTATTAATAGCAGGCAATTGCAGAAATAAGATAGGAGTAACTATTTGTAGTCAAAGAAATATCCTTTTATATAAGCAAAGATGATTTATCCTTTGTCTCTTCTGCCCCCTCTCCATTAAAAGTCTGGCATTTAAAAACAACCAAATTCACATGGTGATAAAGTAGTCTAATGCTAATACTACAGACCTAAGTATTGTCTTTGGTATACAATGTCCACTGCTTAAAAAAATGTCCAGATAAGAGTGCACCTCTCTCTGTTCACATAAAACAAAGAGAAGTGCTAATCACAAAATTTACAATAGATTTTAAATAAACAACATTTAGGATTATGAAAATGTATAAACATTTAATCAAAAACCTGATTTTAAACTGAAATGTCCCTTGAATGTCCCTGAACTATGAACTACGAGTTGAAGACATGCTGTAATAAACATATATATTTGGTTTCTTTATTCTGCCTATATTTTTATATAAAGATGAAACCGAGGAACAATAAATTAGCATCACAATTGTCTACAATGAAAATGGTGTTATACAATATAAATAAACTATTTAAAAGCCAGCAATCTTCATGAAAACAAATGGACAAATAAACAAGGCTTGTGGATTAGAAGTTTGATACAATTTCTACAAATGATTGTACAGCCAATAACCCAAACAGAAAAATAAAGTAATTAACACATACATGAGATTCTCCTTTTGATTTTAGTGTCTCACGACATACAGTAATTAAGTACTGGTAAAGCTAGTTACCAAGCTAGAAAGCAACATTAAGGAAACCATGGTTTTGCAATATTATCATGGGTTTTTCCCCTCCCCCCAGGACCTCACAAATGTAAACACAATAAACTTTATTTTCTTCAAAACTGTAAAGTATTAATACTTCCACCCTAAACATATTAGATCCACATTTGTACAGTTACCATTCAAAATTCTGAAATAAGGCAAAGCTTTCATTACGGTGGCAAATTTCATAATACTGATAACTTCATTTTGGATAGAATTATTTGTCCTTCTCTGATATTTGTTCTGCAGCGGACTTTGGCTTTACATAGATTTGGCAGTATCACTCTTCATTTAGCACACCAAAGATTTTTTGCTTTAATTCTTGTTTTTAAAATGTGTTTTTGGTTCCAAAGGATATACAAAAAGGATGCAGATTTTTCAAACTACCACTAATAAGAACCAACTGCTGGATTTCATCAGTTTATCTATTTGTATCAATAGGACTAACTTGTTACTTTCAAAAATATTTGACCCCAAAGTAAGATAAAGCTGAAGAACTTGGTTTTCTGAATGGATAAGGTGAAACAGACAAGAGAATATTGTGGAGATTCTCAGTCATCCAGGTCATAGTTGTTTCAAAGGTATTGTTTTTTCTTCAAAAGGCAACTGGGTTGTTTTTTCCTTGAGGAAGAAGAAAAAAAATTTTTTTGGATAAGAAGCAAAACATTTTCTTCTTCCTCCTCAAGGAAAACACAGTCCAGTTGCCTTTCAAAAAAACAAGGACCTTTGAGGACAAGAGAATATTACTTGGTGTATTGTGCCTCCTTGCATAAGAGAAGTTCTGGACCTTTCAAAAATACATCAAGAATGTGAGATTAAAAAGGAGACGTAGAGATCTGGACAGGCAATCAAAGCAGAATGAAGAAATGAGTTTATAGTGAGGTCATAAATGGATAGCTGTTAGGACCAAATTCTGACAAAAGCATATTAAAACCAAACATTGGTTGTGCCAGCTCAGAAGTCCATGACTATCTTCTGCACCTAGCATCCTTAATCAACTTGTCTAGGAAGGTTCTGGGTATTTTAAATTTCTCACAATGTCTCCTATTCCTCCCACAAAAGTTCACTGAAATTTAATATCATGCCCCTTAACTCATTGCCATGAGTTAAGCTTTGAGCCAAGGGCCTGCTAAAATAAGAGTCCCAGGAAAACAATCTGAAGATGGTTTCCTTAAATCTGACAGTACCTTTATCTGACATTCGTCCCCCACCCCACAGCTCCGATAGCTGATTTTATTAGACAGACAGTGAATTCAGCCAACTGTCTAGCATGGCCATCTAGTCACCTTTAATCCTTTGCTCTGTAGGCCAAGTAGGAAAACCAGGATGCTAAACCTACAATAGTGATTGTGCCTGACCTGAAGACTCCAAAGTTATGCTATCCTACTCTTGAACTGCATGTGCAAATGGTTCATGAAGAACCCCAACTGAGCTATATGTGGGAAAAGAAAGAAATCACAGTGAAGACAGACAGTGGGATATTAATTGAATCCATTAATCTGAATTCTCTCCGAATCCAGACTGGAGTTCAAGTGTGACAAGTAAAGAGATGCTACTGCTTGATGTTTTATTTTAGGTGGAGGTTAAATAGTAGACACAAGCTGATCTGGCACTAAAAGCTTTGAGAAGTGATTCCAGTAATGTTTAATTTGAACCTGGAATTAAAGTCCACTATCAATTGCTTTGGAGCAGCTTTTTTCCAAAATTTGGCCCGTGGTAGAGGAGAGATACTGCCTGGCTGAACAACATGAACCCAATGACAAAAGTAACCATAGAAAACATTAAGAATGTCACGCTGATCTTTATGAATAAAATTATTTTCTCGTCATCATCATCATCATAATTTTTCTCATGTTTGTTATTTGCAGGTTGGACTCAGACAGACGAAAATCCAGGCTGTATTTATTTGCTTGCTTGTGACACTATTCTGTATGTGTGTACACGTGTGAGTGTGTGGTTCACTCCAGATTTTTTAATATAATGTAGATATACAGATTCCTTTCAGAAGGAGAAATAAGAATTCAGTCTTTGGAAAGACGACACAGGGAAAACTGCAGTGTTGCATCCATTAGAGGTGTTTTCAGTCCTGCTAACCAGTGAAGGGTTGTAGTGCATGCAGATCCCTTTGATCTGTTAGCTGAATAACACAGATAAAACTCGCTCCTAAATTTATTCATAGTGGTAACTGGCAAAGTTTTTTTTAAAAAAATGTATAAGCATTGTTCTTTCTTTTCCATTTTTTTTTTTTTGCCTTTATTGATATTGATGTCGGTAGCCTTTCCGCTTGTAAAACTCCTTTTATTCGAGTGATTAAAGTCCTATACAAGTTCCTTTGGGGAGATTGTGTAGCATTTCATTCACAGTTGGCAATGCAAATACCCTGATACATCACTGATTCACTATTAGTATTTGATTATTATAACATTACTCTTTTTTTTTTTTTTGCAAAGTTTCTTTAAACCAAGTTATTTCAACTGGTGTCACTCGGAGAACTTTTATAGAGTATTTTTCTTTTCTTTTCGGAAAAGCAGAAGTTGTATCAAAGGCTACAATTTATGCTCTCTTTGCATGCAGCATTTCAATGAGAAGGTTATTACATGGCACATCCCCATTTAGGTGTTTATAGTAAAGGTACTCTTCAGCCTGCATGCTGATCGCCCGGATTTCAGGGAGTCGCAGGAGAAGCTGCCCAAATTTGTCTGTCTGCTGTGGATAGTTGCACATGGTGTAGTCCAGCAAAGCAGCATTCACTTGCTCTTGAACACCTTCTACCAGCTGGAAGTTCTCTAGGTTTTTGACATCTGAATAATAAAAAATAATAATAAAAAAGATTATGATCATGGCTTTAATCGTGGTGTTTATACAGGTAGCTCTCGACTTACAGCAGTTCATTTAGTGACCATTGAAAGTTACAATGGCACTGGAAAAAAGTGACTTGTGACCATTTTTCACACTTTATGACCATTGCAGCATTCCCGTGGTCACGTGATCAAAATTCAGGTGCTTGGCAACTGACTCATATTTATGACGGTTGCAGTGTCCCAGTGTCACGTGATCACCTTTTGCGACCTTCTGACAAGGAAAGTCAATGGGGAAGCCAGATTCGCTTAACAACCGTGTCACTAACTTAACAACTGCATTGATTCACCTAACACCTGTGGCAAGAAAGGTCATAAGCCGGGTCAACATTCACTTAACAAATGTTTAACTTAACAAATGTTGGGCTCAGTTGCAGTGGTAAATTGAGGACTACCTGTATTTAATTATTAAAATGGTATTTCATTAATATGTTTTCCTCAGCATAAACAAATGGTTTTCATGCTCCTGGATATTAGTTGAATCTCTCTGCCAAGTTTCTTGAAGACCAAAACAAAAACTAAACAACACCCCCAAAACAAAAAACCCCACGACGGCCTAACTTTAGAATGTCATGCTGAAATTCTGCATAAAAATTAGATCATTGAGATATCAATGGATTTTGTACAAGGTCATCTCTTTCTTCTCCATGTATCTTGTGGAGAAAAAGGTTGAAGAATGCCTCACATTCAGAATTGTAATATATAGTCGGCAAATGAGTCCCCGGAGAAGAAGGCGTACCTTTAACCCGATATATTACACAATTCATATAATTCTGTATTAATTCTTCTGATCCAAGGTGAAATCTCTGTAGTTAATTCTAATAAAAAATGACAGGCTTGTTTCTTTTTTGACATTTTTCTAAATTATTCTGAAAGACTTTGACTTGTCCATCCTGATGCTAATGAGCCATCTGGAACGTTCCAGTGACTGCCAAACTAACATGCCAAATGTGTGTGCATGTGTCTGTTTCTGAATTCCACAAATATTGCCCTTTAGACAAACAGAAAGGAATTTTTAGTGTTTTTTTAAATATTGATAAAGATCTTCTTCCTATTGGATGGTTTTAAAAACTTTAAACTCGGGGTGTAAAATAGTTTGCAAACCCCAAAGGTGCTTTTTTCAAGAGGCAACTGGACTTTTTTTTTTCTTTGAAGACGTTTCGCTTCTCATCCAAGTTTCTTCAGCTCAGAACTGAAGAAGCTTCTTGGATGAGAAGCGAAACGTCTTCAAAGAAAAACCAGAAAGTCCAGTTGTCTCTTGAAAAAAGCAGCGTTGGGACAACCATGCCCTGGATGACTGAGAAACAGAATTTACAAACTATAGACACAGTTTGCAAATATTTTCATTTATTATATTTATTCCTCTATCAACTACTCTAAATTCACTATCGGCTACTCTAAATTCCTGGTACAAATGATGCCCACAAAGCATTTCCCTTATGACTCTTCTAGACTGTCTTCAGTCCAGGATTTCTTAGGCCATGTAATAACCTGAAATACGATTCTGGAATTCACTCAGGCATAATCTTTGTTTAATACAAGCTATGCTGGCTAGTCTTATGTACAAGTGGATTCTCTACATGTTTAATTTCTTTGGGACACAAATCTATGGTGCTATACAAATGCACCTCTTTCAGTTTTCCTTTTAGACTCAATACCGTCTCCTTTACTGTCTCTGGCTATGAAATGACAAGTACATCCATCCTTTAATAACATTTCATTAGAGGTAAAGCAAGAGTTTATTTGATGTAGCGGTTTATGCACCGGGCTAGAAACCAGGAGACTGTGAGTTCTAGCTCTGTTTTAGACATGGAAGTCAGCTAGGTAATTTTGGTCCAATCACTCTCTCTTAGCCCTAGAATGGAGGCAATGACAAACCACTTTTGAAAATGTTAAGAAATCTTCCAGGATTAGACAATGCTAACTTGAATGCATAAAATAAAAAAGACATATAGTATACAATTGAAACATTTTTATGCATCTGCATAAAAAGGTCCATGTAAAAATATACACAGTATATATTTCTTGACTGTGTGCTAAAGAAAGTCACTTTGGACAAATCTCCCTATTTGGGTGTTGTAATTAGCAAAAAGGAAATCAAATATTTTTCCATTGCATGTGAATTCTTGTGAATGTTCCCCAGTTTCTTCCATTTGAATCAATAAAACCATATTTCTTTCATTATGTGGCCGATTGTACTACGTGATGCATTCATAAATTTGACAGCCATTCCCTATATGTGCTTCAGCCCACAGCAAAATCCTTCAAAACAATGAAATGTGCATTATAAAGATGGCACTGGACATATGACAGATTTTTCACATCTGGAAGGGTCCTTCATTTGTAAAGTATTCCCGGCCTTGAAGGTCATTTTACTAGACTTCAGGCAAAACACGTTTGCTCTATAGCTATTGGTAATAAAGACAATTCTTAAGAAAAAAAGTAATCTCTTATCCTAGACTAGACTGATCATGCACTCAAATGCTCAATGAGCATTCAGTTGTAATGTCCCATGATCCTAATTGATATTGGAATTTATTGATAATTTTGCACTGAAAATATGCAACTTTTCTTTTTCTAAAAATAACTTCTGCTTTTTTAAAAAACAAAACATTGTAATGAAAACAAGTTTGGTAAGGCTGACTGAAAGGAAAATATTAAATAAATGGTGTTTCTGAAAGATCATTTGGTTTGTGGCTCTTACCCAGATTACCTTTAACCCAAAACTCATTCTAAAATGAGTTATTAAACTACTTGCATACCTTCACTCTCTGCAATGCCTTAAATTGTTGATTAACTAATCTTAATTAAATTGGATAATTAAATGATAAAGGTTAGAAATTTGGTTACCCACAAACAAAAAAACCCCTTGTTTAACTGACATCCTTTAAAACAGGGTGTCAGGGGGTGTCAAACTCGTGGCCTATGGGCCGCATGTGTCATGCGCCGGCCACGCTCACCCCAGTTTAGTGAAGGGGAAAAAAAGTCACAATATGTCACATGACGACAACGTAATGCTGTGAGTTTGACACCCCTGCTTTAAAATGTCTTTTAGGTACACTTACTGCTGCAAAGCAGTTTGATTTATTTACAGAAAATGATTCACCTTCTGGAAGAAAAAAACCTCTGTGAAAACATAATGGCAGTCTTGGGGAAATACAATGCATTGCCAGCAGGACTCTTTTGGTATCAGCACTGCCAGGAAATCAAATCTGTTACTTTAACAAAGTAATCTTTGGAATTTAAAGCTCTTTTTTTTTCTCCCAGTGTCCAAGTTCTTGGTAAATGGAGGCAGAGAACTGAGAATTCATGAGTTATGCATAATCTAAGAAATCAGCATTTTCAAGTTCTGAAAGGCTTGTGCCAAAAAAGGCTTTCCTGCTGTATGCTCTTTCAATTCAAAGTACAAGAAAGGGAAAAACAGTATCAACCTCTTATCTCTTCCACTTTATTCACTCAGGGACTAATTACCAATTTTTAAATATGAAACAGTCTTACTGAATGTTCACAGTGGGACCCATCTCTTTTCCCATCCTTACAGGAGAGTAAACCCTGAAGTGTTGTACAATATATTGTATTTTTGCAAGCTCTTGCAATAGTATTTTTGTCAAACACAGAATATATCCTTTCTATAATTTACTTCTAAAGATCAGTTTTTTAAAAAAGAAAATTAAAATGCCATTCTCCATTATGCAGTCGCTCTAAAAGTCTGCCAGCAACTTCTTAAAATTCCTATTTCTGACAGTTTATCCCTTCATCACAAAATAAAGATGCTTAGCTCAAAGTCTGCATATTAAATACGAATAGAAAAGAGTATGATCTCTTTTTTCCCCAGTAAAAACACAATGGGTCTTAGCCTTCAGAGAAGCAAAATATTTAGGTTTCACAGAAGCTTCCTTTCCTCATATTTGAAGCGCTGAAATTCAGTGCAGAATTAATTGATAGAAAACTCATGTAGTTTGCAAATTCTGAAAAGGGAAATTAAAAGTGAATAGCAAGTTATATTTTGAAAAGTGGCTGCTGTGCAAAAGTTGGGTAAGTAGTTTCCAAAGAAAAATAGCTATATTTACAGCAGAACTTAGGCAACTGACTGCTATTCTCAAGGAACTTAAGGTTTTCCATACTCAGTTATATTGGTTTATAGTTGAAATGCTAGTGGCCTCTAAGAAATTGATGTCTTGTTCTATATCATTATTTAGAAGACTGGCACTATCTTCTTAAAAGATTGGCATAACTTAAAAAGGTAAAATAAAAGCACAGTGGGAACTACAGACAATAACATTTCACAGACAACGTAAGGTAGAAAGAGTGGAGCAATGGACATGGTACATAACAGAATATCCAGAAAACTATTAGTAGCTCTTCAGGAAAGGATCGATGAAAAAGACATGATTATGATGTTATGATGATACATTGTTCTAAACCACTGATATGATGAGGGAAGTACAGTCATCTTTTATGATATTCTTTATGAAAAGTGTAACATCAATGTAAATGCATTACTTATATTTCAAGAGGAAAAAAGAATCAAACTCCCAGCAAATGAACAGGAAGCGTTGACCAATGCACAATTTATAAGTTATGCCAGTGGTTTTGAAGCTGGCTCAGGAATTCTGGGAGTTGAAGTCCACAGGTTGTAAAAGAGCCACATTTGCCCACCGCTGGTCTAGTCTTTTCTTAAAACCCCCCAGAGATGAAGCACCCAAAACCTCTGAGGGCAAACTTTTCCACTGGATAATTGTTTTCATTGTTAGGAAGTTTCTCTTTAATTCCAGGTTGCTTCTCTCCTTGATTAATTCCCTCAAATACTGGGATACTGCTGTCATGTCACCCCAGTCCTCCTTTTCTCTAGATTAGCCATACCCAATTCCTGCAACTGTTCTTCTTACGTTTTTTTTTTGGGGGGGGTGTCTGTGGTCACAAAAGGAAACTAAAGGGAGTCCATGGTAAAGAAAAGATTGAGAACCACGGAGTTATGCTAAGAAACAAGGATGGTGGCCTTTAACATTTATTCAGTCACTCACCAAGAGGAGCGAACACACAAGGTGAACAAGCTGGCCAAAGAAAGTACAGATACTTAATATGTTTATTACCTGCCTGAGTAAGCTTTGGACACTATCTCTTTATTGTGGCCATAAAATATTTTTGAAGTTCAATGACATGTTAAATAATACTTAAATTGTTTTTGGAGTTTTTGCCTTTTTAAAGTGCTTTACAACCACTCATGAGTTTCCATTCAAGCAGAAATAATAGGCTGGATTCAATGATACTTTCTCTGAGATGCAGAATAAGATGCTTACATAGTAAGGAAATACGGGAATTATTGGGCTGAATCCTATTTAACTTCTCACTATTAAGGATAGTTAGAACCCCAATTTGTTACAGACCACTTCACAAGTCAAATAAAAAGCACCCTTTACAACACTTTATGGCATCAAGCTGCCAGGTGTATTATTTAAAATTATCTTTCATTTTTCTTTCCTTCTTTCTTCTTCTTCTTCTTCTTTTTTTTTTTAAAAAAGCATGGAAAATGGTACTTTTCTACACAACAGATCAGCCACGCCACCTTTCCTTTGCTAAATTGGAAATGCTATGAACCAGGAAAATGTCTTTTGAGGTCAAAGGAAGAGAGTTTCTCTTTTGTTCACCCCTAGAATATGCTTCCCGTAGCAGCATTTTGAATGTGGTCAGAGAGGATATAAAGGAGAGAAAATAAATGGGGAGGATTTCATTGTCCTCTCTACCCAGAGTGTTAGTGAAACTATTTTCAATAGTTGGTAGGATTGGAAAATAGGACTGGAAACTATATTTGAGTTTTATTTTCCTCCTCCCTCATCATCCTGTCTTCCTTGTTTGACAAGCCTCTTAGATCTGTCTGATAGCATTTGCCTTTTAAAGGATAGATTGAAGTAATGAATAATATGCAATATATATATATATATATATATATATATATATATATATATTTTCTCTTCCTCTGGCAGAATAGTGTTCCCTAAAGAAAACATGGAGCCTTTGCCCCTTTTGTCTTATAAAGACCTAAATGGCAAATATGGCTAAGCTAATGCAGAACGACTCCCATTTCTACAATTGTTTACTTTTCCAAAATTGTCATCCTCTCACAACAGTTTCTGCACTCTTTGCTATCTGATAGCTTCCTCATATAAACAGGCGTCTTAAAAACAATCATTCTATTTGCACTCCAGATCTATCCATTTTTATGGAATCCTCCATATACCATTTACTGCATTTGCATCCTATCCAGTTCTGCAGTATGAACCCTGGGAACCTCCTGTCCAGGATATTCTGAGGAAACCAGGTTGCAGGTTTTCTCTAGGTTGCTTAGAACAGGGGATCCCAATCTTGGCAATTTTAAGACACCTGGATTTCAGCTCCCAGAATTTCTCAGTCATCCAATCTGGCTGAGGAATTCTGGGAGTTGAAGTCCACACAACTTAAAAGTTACCAAGATTGGAAACCCCTGGTTTAAAGAACCCATTGGGGCTTGTCTGGATTGTACAACTGAACAGCAGTAAGAAAAAGGGGCATGGCAATGATTGTGAAATTGCAAATGCCATCCTGATTTATTTATTTTTTTACCTCTGCTGTAGTTACTAAACTAAATTTAACTAAATTTGTAACTTAACTATTTTGAATTATACTGATGAATATATAAAAAGAAAAACAAGGATTTTCATTTGCTTTCTGAAGACATTTCTCTAGATGCATTTTTCTTACATTAAAGCAAAGCCTCTTTTTAGTATATGCCAGAGGTCTTCAAACTTGGCAGCTTTAAGACTTGTGGACTTCAACTCCCAGAAATATGCTGGGAGATAATAGCTAGAATTAGCTATGCTGGCTGGAGAATTCGGGGAGTTGAAGTCCACAAGTCTTAAAGCTGCCAAGTTTGAAGACCTCTGGTATACGCATTCATAAAATAAATCTATATCTATTGAATTGGGGGAGGGGTGGAACTGAAGAACACAGAAACAGGTTTTCCTAAAGATGAAAAATTTCAGCAGATTAGAAAATAAACCAAACATCAATTTTCCTTTCATTTTCATTGATGAACTCTTGTTTATTTCTCTTTTCTCTCTCTTTCCCTCTGCCCCGCCCCCCCAAATTTTCTTATGTCCTTGGAATAAGATACTTTTGTTTGTTCAAATAGTCCAGACTATGAAAACATCCTCTTATAAAAGAGAATTAAATAAGCAGGTCCAAGTGGGGATATATTAAGCCAAAACACAAACTCTAGTCTTTGAATTTAGCTGGTACTAGATATCTGGCTTGCCTCGGGATAAATTCAGCTAATTGAATGAGGAAAACAGCCTCCGGTATGATAAAAATTACAAGAGTTTTCAGTCAAACGCTTCTTGTTATAAATATTAGCTTAAAGGCATTCTTCTGGTTCTTGGGAAGAGAATGATATTTGCATGTCATTACGGCATTCAAGCTTTTAGGAACTTGGCTAAATACACTGGCTTAGATAATGATTTCATGGGAGTGGGAATTCTAGCCTGCTTGTGACCCTACCAAACAATACAAGATGCTTCATTAGACAAATTTGAAAAGCCACAGGTGAAGAGAAATGTGTAACATGCACAATACAGGACATGTCAAAAGTGAAAGGAAAGCCAGTACCCATTTCTTTCTCAGATGGAAATTGCATGCTGGTTTCTTTTGCCTGTCTTGGATTTGTTTTGAAACTCTTATGTCTCTCCTTGACCATTTGTTTGGAAATTATTATTTTAACCCTTTTCTCACATATAAGATCTGCTTCAAAGAGGATGACGAGGAAAGAAAACATTCCTGCTAAAGCATTCACATAGCTTTTTAAAAAGAGTTTCAAACAGCATTTATACTTTTAAAACATCTTGGAGAAGATTAGGAAGATTAAGAAAGGATGCTCATCCATATTACACTACAGTGATATCAAGATGATAAACAAAACAACATCAGCAGATAAAAAATAATTTATTGTTGCCCCAGTTTCTTCCAGGATTCAATAAACTCTATGAAAATTGTCTGGTTCTGGCCAATGGTCTTTTATCCATCAGTTGCCTAAACTATCTGTGATCTTGTTACAACATTGGGAAAAAATGTTTCATCATTTGTAACCCCAGTTTGCATTAAGCCAAGAATGATTAAGCTTTAGAAATTATTTTGTGCTTTCTACGAGGGAAGAGTTGCAGGAATTGGGTATATTCATTATAGTGAAAAGAAGGACTAAGGGTGACATGATATCACTGTTAAAATATTGGAGGGGTTCCTATAAAGATGAGGGGGTCAAGCTATTTTCCAAAGCACCAGAAGGCAAAATAAGAAACAATGGATTGAAACTAAACAAGGAGAGAAGCAACCTAAAATGAAGGAGAAGTTTCTGAGCAGTGAGAGCAATCAACCAAGGAGGGAAGAAGTTATGGGTTCTCCAACAACTTCTTCCTTTCTTAGTTAATTGCTCTCACTGGTTTCTCCAACCCTGGAGGCTTTCAAACAGAGACTGGACAGCCAATTGTTTAAAATGGCGTAGGGTCTACTGCTTGAACAGATGGTGCTGTTTAGATGCCATCCAAGGTACCTTCCAACTCTGCTATTCTATGATCTATGTTCTCTTCTCTGAAGGAATAAGAAAGGAAAGGCAATTTGGGGATTGACTATCATTTTCATTCTAAGCAAATAGCTACAAGGGGATGAATTCAGCTATTGTCTTGATATCCTAAAGAAGCCATTAACACTAAGCATATGTTTAGAATTTTGTGACCGGACGGATATAATCCAAAGAACCCTATTATGAGCAAAAAGAATGCTTATTGTGTTTGTTTTTGTGTATGTGCATGTGTGCAAGTAGGGCATACAGAGGGTCACCAATTTTGTTACTCCATCCCTTTCTGATACATCAATAGCTTTTGCAGAAGGTTGTCTGATTTTCTAAAGCAGAAAGAGGCCCCAGCGAGGAGTCTGTAGGCTGGAAGAGGCTCATAATATGGGTAGAACACATACAAGCCCTTGGATCTCGGCCTATGTAAATTAAAAATATATCTAATTGCCATGGGAAATACATAAATTTGCCCTGTACACAGCAGAACATGTGGACTAACCACAGAAAACTGACACTTAAATGGTGGGTTATTTGGGACTGGATTCAACAAAATGAGTCATTTAAAAAAAAGAGTTAGAAATAACTAGTTTTTTCCATATCCTATTCCAAATTCAGAAATTCTGCCACACTCCTCATGACATTGTAAGATACACAACATAATTTTTCTCTCACTTCCATCAAATGACTGATGTTAGCAGAGCAATACCAGTTCAGGTGTCCTAAATAATGAGATGTCTACATTTAGCATCTACATGTCCATCAGCTCACAAAATGTTGGAGGCATCTGAAAGACTGAGCAACAACAAGGAACTGAAGAGGCTTTGGTATTGTTGTTGCCTTTGATATTATTGTAACTACTGCGACACTGCCACTATCAAGGATTTATGGGGCAGGGTTAATACCAAAGATAGAGCTTCACATTCTTACATTTTAATTTTATGAATGAGTCACCACATAAAAATTAATGGACAGACTGGCCCCTTGAAGTGATGTTATTGCTTTAAAATATTAATCATAGAAAGACAAATCTCTGTACAGATGCTGATTCCTAAGGAATGATCTGACTTTGAACACTGAAATAGCAAGAGAAATTTCCCTGGTGCCTCCAACTGCTTAAAGCCTTTAGGAATGATAAGGTATTTTTGAATATTGTTATCTCAATAGGCCTGGAGTAATTCTGAAACATGGATGGAAATTAATAAACATTCAGCAATCACCACAGAGACAAAGTAATCTTTCCCTACATGCTGTCCTACAAAATATATTAAAACCAGAGGTGGGTTTCAGCAGGTTCTGATCAGTTCTGGAGAACCGGTAGCGGAAATTTTGAGTAGTCCGGAGAACCGGTAGTAAAAATTCTGACTGGCCCCGCCCCCATCTATTCTCTGCCCCCCAAGTCCCAGCTGATTGGGAGGAAATGGGGATTTTGCAGTAACCTTCCCCTGGATTGGGGAAGGAATGGAGATTTTATAGTATCCTTCCCCTGCCATGCCCACCAAGCCATGCCCACCAAGCCATGCCACTCCCACCAAGCCACACCCACAGAACCGGTAGTAAAAAATTTGGAAACCCACCACTGATTAAAACGTATTAAGTCCATCATTCCCAAATTCCATGACCAGGAAATATTGAAATCAGATAAAACACCCTCAGATAGTGTTGGTAGCCCTAAGTCTTTTCCAAGGGATTCCATTACTGATGCCAAATGCAATTTCCAACCTTACCTTAAGTCATCTTAAATGAATCTTTGACGTAGTTTCTCCTAACTCTTGCTTGTCAAAGTACACAAAACTCACGTGATTGCTCTGCTTATTCTAGAGTAAAGCACCCTTTTGAGACATAGTGAACCTCCCTACAATTAAAATGTCCAGTTCAGGTCAGGTAAGCATGCCAGAAAGATTGCAACGCAATTTACAGAAAAACGCCACCCGCAGTTCTTATTTGGCTTTTTTTTTTTTTTTTTGTCTTTAATCCAAGTTTCATTGTTGGAAAGACAGATCAGTCTTGCTCCTTGCCTCAGGGAAGAACTGCTAGCTAAGCTAACCTGACCTAGCTTTGGTTGTCTCCAGAATTGGAGATGGTTGATGTTTCAAATTCAGACATCTTTCATTTACACCAAAATAACAGACATTTATTGTGTACCTTGCAGTCAGTGACTATTTAACAGCGAGACTCTCACAGCGTGGCCCTCTTTTACTTTATGTTCTCAGTAATGAAAGTCCACTATTGATTTTTCTGTAGCTGCTTGTAACTATTATAGTTGATACATCAATAGAAAAGGAAAGCACAATGTTTCATAGGGAGGCAGAAAATCAGAGGATATACCATGCTGGGACTGTAAATCATGCCATAATCTCTAGAATTGATAGATGGTTACTGCTAACTTGAAACCCATGGCTTTTTCTGAAAAGACTGGCCTATAATCACCCAATATGTCCTAACAGACTGAGTGCCCATAATAGCACTAAAGGACATCACACAATCATTCATTGCGTGTGCGTGCGGGTGTTTAGATTGCCAAACTTTGTCTACTTTATATAAGAAAAATCAACTCATGGTGGTTTTATTATCTTGCAGTCCAAATAGGAAGGCAAAATTAAATTAATTAGAAGAAATTATTGGTGGATTAACTGTTCCTGAAATTTACGAATTTGTTTAGATCTGGATGTTTCTTCTTGATTCTGAATGACACGTCCTGTTTAAAGGCATTAATTTAGAAGATAATTTTCTCCACACAGCAAAATGGGCAAGATGGAGTAATTATAGGTTGATAAAGTTATAGATTCTACTACTCTTACAGCTTTCATCAGGAGCAGAGTTCTGTTCCCTGAACACAGGTGGTCCACAATATAGGGATTCTCTGGGACCCATGACTCTTGTTCCAAGGCCAAAGGAAGCAAAAGAGCCTTGGCCTAGCTCTACAGGTTATGCCAACGATAGCCTTTCTTGGATTGGAAAACTTTTTGGATGGTCACTCATGGCTTTGCAATATACTCTACATGACGCACCTGTCTTTATCTAGAATACAACAGTCCAAGTAGTAACCGGGAAGAGGCTGTTTGCTCATGACACCACTTTTTGGGAGTTGTGCCAGGAGGCTTCTGAGTGCAATTAAGGTACTGGTTATTATTTTGAAAATTATTTATAGCTCAGGGCCTGGGTATGTACAGAATTGGCTCTCTGGGTGGTATCCGCCTAGCCAGTAAAACCGAGTAGAGGAGATTTGCTGTGGATCCCAGTCCATATAGGAAGTTGACATAGAACTCTAAATATTCAAAGGTATCCCAGACATAAGGATGGCTCATTGAGATGTGGCTCATTGGCTTCTGGGGATGATATGAAATTATTAATGAAACCTGAAGATTATTGGGGATTAAGTTATTTTGTTTTATTTATTTATTTTACTAAGAATTTGATTGTGACCTGAATTGTACTTTTTAAATCTAATCAGTGTGCTGTAAAGTATATGTTACAGACAGAATCTTTTTTTAAATTAAAGGCATATATATGCCTTGCATATAAAGAAATACGTTTTGATTCAACAGAGAAGATAGGTCTATGGGTGCAAATCTATGGATACATAAATCTATTGAACTGATTTCTGCAGTTAAAAAGCAGAGTTTCTTACTAGGGTGGTAATCTAGATTACGACTCTCTATAGCAGTTTAGTTCAAAAAACATGTGGCCTAAAGTTAGAATTTCAATAATCCTTAAAATGTATTGAAGCCCCCTCTAATAATTAATTAGTACAAGATAAAATCATTAACAGTGGTCCATTTAACACTAATATAATTTTGTGTTCCACTTATAATTCTCATAGTGTTGTTGAGTTTGACTTCTAATTTATTAATATGGCAGCTATTAAGCAATACAAGGAGTTATATTAATTGATATTAATTATATTATATTTGTTATATTAGTTGGTATTTAAAAGTCAGAATATTTTTGAATATGTGTATATCAAAGCTTAAAGCATTGTGGCTTAATTATGGTATATAATTAGGAAAGTTCCAAGACTATTCAAAAGCATTGATGAGTTTATTATTTACTATTTTACTGTTTACTATATCTCCTTTTTGTGTGAATTGACCTACTGAAGTCAACAGAATTTAAATCTAATAAATTCAAAAATTTTAGAAAGCAAAAGCTGATAAAAAGTGAGTCATACGTGACAAGAATGTTCAATCTCTTTAAAAAATATCCATTTTCCCCCCTTAAGTATTGGTGCAAATTAAAAGAGATTTTAAGATCTTTAAGGCAACAAAATTCATTCATTCATTCATTCATTCATTCATTCATTCATTCATTCATTTATTCACAGCAGCTTGCAGGTATCTGAAGAGCTATTAGAAATCACTAACCATAATTTTCTAACCACAATAGCTTTTCTACGTGGGCACATGCTAACAGAGCTTCTCCCAGTTTGAGTAACCCGATACAGAATATTTGATCCCTTCTTAATTCTGATATGGCAGCAAGTGAGTAGGAATGGGGGGGGGAGCTGATCTCTGGGTAACAAGAATTAGAAGCTCACTTCCTGCCATATCTGTATATTGTATACTGTATACTACAAGCCAGAGCTGATCTCTTGTTTTTAGAAGCTTTACTTCTAGGCAAAGCTTGAAAAAAAAAATCTGATGATAAGAGATTATGTTGCTCATTAGAAACCAGTGAATGTTGCTGAGAAATCTTCTAAACAAATGAAATGTGGAACTTTTCATTTATCAGTGTTTTATCTCCTGGTTTGTTCTAATTCACTGTTTGCCTTCCAAGACTTTCATGCAGTTAGTAGGTAAATATACAGAATGGCAGTCAATGTGCAGTAGAATTGCATATCTCCTATTCGTAATAAATGAACACTTAAAGCAGACTAAAGTATTTCTAACCCACAGCATTAAAAAATTTACCTAGGTAATCCATGCTATATTAAAAATGCTTAAAGGGTTTCAATTTTCTGTGTTTGTCCTACGTGTCATTTCATGTACCAAACCTGCCCACGGAGAGTTAGGCTGGAAATCTGGAGTTTAACAGGAATTAAACCTTGCTTACAAAAGACTGTCTTGGATTCTTTACTAAAAATTCATTGGAAATCTGCCAATGATCTCATGGATTTATTTATTTATTTTAAACCAAAAAAAACATACATACAAATGGAATTGACAGTGCGTATGACTAGCAAGAATGGTATTACTGATTAGAATATCAAATTTACTCATGTAGTAATAATTTAGAAAAAATAGTGTTATTTACTGTGGATAACACAGAACAAGAAAAAGTTCAGTTTGCCATAATTTGTTTTTTAAATCTGACATTGTTTTAACTTTGTTGCCATTAAAAACTTATATAAAATACAATCAGCAAAAAAAGTTTGAACTACTTTATGGCAATTAATTATGTGAACCATTTCCCACCTCAAAATAAAAAAAAATTAGCTAACCAGATTAGCCTCACTATCATATAATAGCAGAAAAATCAATGAGTTTTGAGAAGAAATCATTACGTTGCAAGAGAGAAGATTTTCTAATTATGGAATGGGAATAAACACAAAAGGGGATAAACCATTCAGAATAAAAGCAACACAAAATGAAGCCACACAGAAGAATTGCAACGTCTTTTTAGACAAATAGAGAAAGAGCGAGAGAGAGAAAAAAAGATAACAATCTCATCTGAGTTTGGTTCAACTGCATAATTTAACAAGTGGTAGAATTCTGTATTCACAATATTCAGACAGTGTAGGTGATAGTGATTTAAATTTTTTTTTTTTGTTTGCACAATCTACCTACATGTTTTGCTATGTGAAAACTGCGGCTTTTTCTGTGTTCAGTAAGAGCTTGTTGTTTACCATACATAATGATTAAATGTTTATCATCTGTACAAGTTCCAGTTGTCTCTTGTTAAGTGAGACGTGGATCAATAGTTGCTCTGCAATTATTTGCTCATTGATAAAGCCTTCATTTCTTAAATGAAGTACATTTATCTGTAGTCTTGACAGGGATAAGAAAACAGTACACATCAGTTGGTTGCCTATCCTAGCATTAAGTGACTGGACATGGGTCAAAAAATGTCTAACTTTCCTTGTATTGGCATTTCACTTTACAAGCTGTTCCGATGGAGGCTCTGACAAATCATCCAGGCTGACTTCAAGTAAGGAAAGCTAGAAGGACAAATGGAAAATTTGGGGGAAAAGAAAACAAGGACTGGATTCCTGTGGATGTGGCTGTGGCTGCCAGAAAGAGGATACGCTAAATAAGAGAAAAGGTCAGGCATGCTTAAGCAAGAACAGCCCAAAGGAAAAAAAAAGTTCTTATTTTTTGTTAACTGTTTAAAAGAACACATTACAGGTAGTCCTCGACTCACAACAGTTCATTTAGTGACCGTTTGAAGTGACAACGGCACTGAACAAAGTGATTTGTATGACAGTTTCTCACACTTATGACCACTGGAGCATCCCCATGGTCATGTGATCAAAATTCTGATGCTTGGCAACTGACTCATATCTATGACGGTTGCAGTGTCCCGGGGTCATGTGATTGCCTTTTGCAACCTTCTGACGAGCAAAGTCAATGGGGAAGGCAGATTCATTTAACAACTGTGTTATTAACTTAACAACTGCAGTGATTCACTTAACAAGTGTGGCAAGACAGGTTGTAAAATGGAGCAAAATTCACTTAACAGTTCTCACTTAGCCAAATAAATTTTGGGCTCAATTGTGGTCATAAGTCAAGGACTACCTGTATAGCTTTGCAGTGACTGAATGATTGTGTCTCCCAGATTTGTTCCCTAGGGGTGTCTATGCTTTTGAAATGATTTAGGAGAAATTTGAATACCGCACACAATGTTTTCAGGTTTTTGTGCAAACATGGGAAAAAAAATAGCTACTCTATTAAGGTGTAGGTAACAGTTATATTGTATATACTTGCATGTATAAACCATCTGTGGATAAACTGACCTTCAAAAATTTTGTATGTTTTAATTTTCATAATTAGCTTATCCATATTTCTCATAATATTTTTGTTAAATATGCGAGAGCCTGCTTATCCACAGATGGGCTTATCCACAAGTATATAGGGGATATACTGGTACTTTAAAAAAATTATTATTACATATAGTCCCATCTGTAGATAAGACAAACCCACTTTTGGAGGTGTATTTTGGCTCCTAAAATTCTTGGCTTATCTATGAGTATATACAGTGTTTTTAACAATCATATTGTTATTGTTTTATTCTGTTTTGTTTTGTTTTATATTGTTTTCAGATTATTTTCTTTAACCTTTATAAAAAATATATTTTAGAAAAACAAACATCTGAGTTCAGAGAACAAAGTTGCACTGTATGATTTACAATTTGTTCCTCCATTAACATGAAGCCAAGTAGTTCAAAAAATAAGAGCTATGAATAATACCAGACATACTAAATGAACGAACATACTTGAAGTGGCTGATGAAAATGACAACACATAATAATTATTTAAAATAAATGTGAGCATTTTTCAGATATAATTCAGCTGTTCAGCTGTTTAGAATATCACTGAAGTATGAAGACTTGCTTTAAATATTTCATCACAGAGCAAGCTACATAACTCCTGAGACATTTCTGCTGCATTGCCTAACATGTGTGAAAATATCTTACGTGCAAAACTATGGCAAGAGGTGTTGTGCTATTCAGCTAGTAGTTAATTTATAAGAAAATAATAATTCCTCTATAACAGTAGTGTTTTTTATTCCCTAGTCATCAACATCTGGAAAGAGTCAGCAACCTCCAGTTCAGAGCTTTAAGATTAGCTGATGCTTAACTTTGTTTTATTTTTTTTAAAGATTTGTAGTTCTACAAAGTTGATGCATATAATTAACAAAACAGATTTTTAAAATAGATCTATATGGTATTATATTTAACAATATAGATGCAACATTAAAAATACCCAACAGATTTTTCAGGATTCCTAAATTCTCTGGATTGAAATTACACTGCTTTTAAAATGGAAAAAATTAATTCCATTCCTAGAGAGGTGAGCAGAAGGAAGTGAGGACAATTTTAGCAAGATCGGCCTTATCTGATTACTTGTCACCACCTTTCAACAAAGGATAGAACCACAGTTTTATCTATTGATTAAATGTGAAGATTCTTTTATACCTAGTAATGGTCTTGATCAGAGGTGAAATCCACTTACCTTCGCTGGTTTAGGGCCTCTTCTGCGCACGCACAGAACCTTCTGCACATGCGCAGATGGTTAAAAAATGGGACGTAATGACGTCCCGGCGGGTGGGCGGAACCTCCTGCCACTGGTACTACCGGTTCGGTGAGCCGGATAGGACTGGGGGGATTTCACCACTGGTCTTGATTTCTTGTAAATAGTAAATAGTTTGGCCTAGTGGTTAATCCACCAAGCTAGAAATCAAGAGATTGTGAGTTCTAGTCCTTTCTTAGATATAAAAGCCAGCTGGGTGACATTGGAATGGTCACTCTCTCTCAGCCCAATTCATCTCATAGGTTTCTTGTTGTTGTGAAAATAAGAGGAGGGTATGTTTGCTGCCTTGAGTTATTTATAAACATAATAAAGGTGAGTCCCCCTGGGGAGAAGGGCGGTATATAAGTTGAATTAATAAATAAATTAATAAAATAATAAAATAAATAAACTATCAGCACAGGTTATACAGTACATACATCAGCATGCTTCTATGAGTATAGCATTGCATATACTTCCAGAAGGATATAAAAACATATATTTCCCCCTTATGTTTGTGTTTTAAACTGATGTATCTCTCTGTGCATTTTGATTTAAATGCTCTTGGCTAAATCAGAGGCACGCAAGACATGGCTTTTCAGAAGTTGCTGAACTTTATTTCCAGCAGGCCCAGCCATAAAGGATCCTGACAAGGGATGCAGGGAGATGTAGTCCAACAACATCTCGGGTGAATCCGCCCACCATGGTTTATAAAAGGAACACAGGCAACATATTTATTTGGTCATGCCTGCCACAAGGAAAAATGAGATATGAAAGTCTGACGAGTAAGCCAGAGTTTTGGCAGAAAAGGATGTCATTGTATTTCAGGCAGGATTAAAAATAAATAAAAGCCTAAGTGAGTCTTTTGAGGCCAGACTTTTGAAAGCAGGACAAAATGCATCGCATACATCATTGGCCCGCAGTTGCTTTCAATGGCTAGAAAGTTATTTTTGCATTTAATTTTTTTGTATTTATTTATTTTTTTTGTATACAAAAAAAGTATACAATAACAATTTTCAACCATATGGTATTTTCAATAGAATATGCCATTTAATTCTGTTTCTTGTAATAATTTCTAACCAAACCAAGTCCTTTCTTAGCCACCAAACTAGATAAAATTAAAATGTGTATGTTTTCCTATCATCTCTCTCTCTTTCTCCCCCTCTCTCATCTGTCTGTCTGTCTCTCTCTCTTTATCATCTATCTATCTATCTATCTATCTATCTATCTATCTATCTATCTATCTATCTATCTATCTATCTATCTATCTATCTATCTATCTATCATCTATCATCTATCATCTATCATCTATCTATCTATCTATCTATCTATCTATCTATCTATCTATCTATCTATCTATCATCTATCTATCCATCTCTCCATCTCTCCTTCCTCTCCCTCCCTCCTGATCCTTATATCTATCTATTATCTAGCTATGTAGCTATGTAGCTATATTAGCTTTGTTAGTTGCAGTAGACTAATGTGGATACAAATTTTAATCAGTGCAGTCTCATGTTACTTGGAGAAGATCGCAGAATTCCAAGACGCTATGGTTTTTGGTAGTTAGAAAAGCACCCACAATGAGAGAGCTTTGCTGTGGAAGTTCCCTTGACCAGCAGCAAATAAAGCTTAGTTGCCTTGTTTGTCACAGCAATGCACAAGATGAACAAACAAACAAACAAACAAACAAGCCATTCCTCAACTTTCAACTAATTTTGTGCATAACCTATAAACCTATATAACCTATCTGTATAAAACCTGAATCTCAAACATGGCAGTTTTGTATGCCACCATTCTGTTTCCATATATAGATTGCCTACAGGAACTTAAGTTTTATTTTTTATTGCTTAAAAAAAAAGAACTTCAGACATCGCAAAGCAGAGCAGCAGCCTCAGGCATAGTCTGAAGTTCCAGCAATGAATCTATGCTTTTGGGAAAATGAAGTGGAAGCACGCTGGCATGATGGGGGCGAAGGTTAGGAAGGAACACCGCAAGCTTGCTTTCCAATAAGCAAATATTGGCATTTTGTAAGAATGCCTATCAGATGTTCATCCAACATTTGATATGGGTTTTCCTCTCTTTTGGAAGAACTCATCAAAATGGATATTGATTATGTATCATCATACTAAACAAAGAATAGATCAAATGGTGTATATAATCAATCACATACTTTAAAAAAATACATTAATTTAATTTAGGAGCTTTTTTTACTTTAAAAGTTGTTTAAATCCTACCTTTCTTTCAAATATATAAACAAGCTGTCATTTCATCAAGGGAAAGAATAAAAAGCAAAATTATAAAAACAAAATTGTATGCAGTTGTGAGGTTATTGTGAGGATAAGGAGAATTAAACACGTATCTCATCCTATCTTATCTATTCTTTTTGTTCTCAAGAGAGTCATTTTAAGGCCATGTCCTTAAAAACATTTTAACATTAGGTATTTTCAAGCACAGTTAGAAAGATCTGTAGATGAGCTTTGAGTGTGCCTCATCTGTGGATGAAAGTTGAGTGGCACATTATATCCTCTCCTATATAATCCTATAAAATAAAACATCAACAGTCAGCAAGTCATTTTAAGGCCACGAACTTAAGGAATGAACTAGAATTCTCTCTTCAGATGTTATATTTCTATTCTCATCTCATTCCATTGCATAATGGAAAACTTCATAATATATTGACTCATGCTGTTACTGAGAGATAATATATGTCCAAAGGAAAAAGACATGGTCCTGATCTGTTCAATTTTCAGGGAGTAATCTTGTTGATGGGTAGAGTGAGAGGGAGAGAATGGGAGAGAAAGAATAAGAAAGATGGACAGAGTTCTGAGCAATTTTATAAAATTTCTAATATTTTGCTGAGCTGGAAAGAATAAAACCAACCTGCATATACAGTTGGGAAAGGATTAAACAGCAGAACAAAGTCAATCTATTTTTATTTAAATAAAAATCAGATAATAAGGATACATACCTAAACTGAATAGCACCAAAAATTTGAGACACACAAATTCTCGTAGATCAAACTGCAGAGATCGTAGTTTAGCTACCAGCTCCTGTGCATGGCTCATGAGGCTGTTGAGAGTGGCCCCTGCTTGAGATGCGATTACGGAATAATCCACCTGTAAAAGAGCACCAGAATTTTGTTGACTGAACTTAACCAGGTACATCTTTTTTAGTTCATGCATTTGTAAATGGGTTGCAGTGCTGGGACACAAGGAGGACAAGGATAAATATATACATCTGCATATCGTTTTCAGTTCTGACCAGTTCCTTACCTGAAGAACTCTGAATCACACCCTTCAATTTTGATGAGAATTGTCATCACACATTCAGTGTGTGATGTTCTGAGTACTGAGACAGTAATATATACCTAGATCTATCATATCTATCTCTATATCTATCTATAGAATAGACTAGAATGAGCTGGAAGGGATCTTGGAGGTCTTCTAGTCCAGCCCCCTGCTCAAGCAGAAGAACCTATACCATTTCAGATAAGTGACTGTCTAGACTCTTCTTAAAAACATCCAGTGATACAGCGTCCACGATTTCTGGAAGCAAGTTGTTCCAGCAAGCTGGTTAATTGTCCTCACTGTTAGGAAGTTTCTCCTTAATTCCAGGTTGCTTCTCTCTTTGATTAGTTTCCAACCATTGTTTTTTGCCCTGCCCTCTGGTGCTTTGGAGAACAATTTGGCCCCCTCTTCTTTGTGGCAGCCCCTCAAATACTGGAATCCTGCTATCATGTCACCCCTAATTTGTCTGTCTGTCTGTCTGTCTGTCTGTCTGTCTGTCTGTCTGTCTATCTATCTATCTATCTATCTATCTATCTATCTATCTATCTATCTAC
Organism: Pantherophis guttatus; assembly: GCF_059756535.1. Classification (NCBI taxonomy): domain Eukaryota; kingdom Metazoa; phylum Chordata; class Lepidosauria; order Squamata; family Colubridae; genus Pantherophis; species Pantherophis guttatus. The sequence continues at coordinate 91,764,314 of NC_142065.1, forward strand.
CTATCCTCTATCTATCATTTAGTTGGCTTCCCAAAATGTAATCATCATTTCTGAGAAAAAGGATCAAATTGGCTAGATAACACTTGGCTTGGTTTTGTGACGTTATTGTGAGGATAAGAAGAATTAAATATGTATCTCATCCTATCTTATCTATACTTTTTGTTCTCAAGAGGCAGGCTGAAATAAAATCTTAGATAATTTCTAGTTAAACATACTGTGTACACATATACATGCCTCTTACTATCATACATTTTTTTTTAACTCCACATTTCATCTGTTAATATATTGTCTCATTTGTGTACACCACTCTGAGATTAAGTCCTCTATTTGTAAAACTATGACATGAATACTATTGCTTATGTAACCAGATTATATCATCCCAACTCAAAAGCAAAATATGAACAAGTTAGGGAATATCCTAAGGCTTGAACAAATATTAAAAATCAATAAACAGAAAAAAAAAACAACAATAAGGATTTGGTAATCGTAAAATCAACAGGAAAGTGTATTTTTGAGATATTTTTAAGAGAAATGCATAGCTGAATGACCAGGTAGTGAACGGGAGTATTTTGAACTACAACATTTTATTGCAGAATGAGTTATTTAAATCAACCTTCTACAACTTAATGAGTAACAAATGTGCTGGAGTTCAACTTCCAGAAATAAATAATTGTATATTAACTGGAGATATATTTATTTGGATGTTCTACTTAAATTATCTTCATGACAGTTCTTAAAGCTACTGTTCAAATCTATCAGGCTTCAATGTGATTGTCTGTCTTATCTTAAGACAATAGAAAGTGTGGTATTTTTTTCAAGTTAGAAAACCAAGATAATTGCATTTATCTTGGGGAATGAAAGCAAACTCAATGTTTTAAATTAAGTTTATGTTGAGGTACCTTTCTTCTCCCTTGTTCTTGTTCACGAACTATGGATGAAATCACATCTGAATATATAAAGGTTCACAAATTCATTTCCAGCATAAATAAATGATCCTAAATACTATGGCCATTTAATACCCTATTTGTCACCTGTAACTAACATGGAATTGCTGCAAAGACAGGCTTATATGCTGCCAATTTCCTCTCTGCAATTTGTTGGGAAAATATATTGGAAAGAGATTGTCCCTTGATATGGTGACCAATTATCGTATTTTTTGGAGTATAAGACACACCGGACTATAAGAAACACCTACCTTTTTTAGTGAGGAAAAGAAGAAAAAGAAATTTCCCTCTGCCTCTGAGCAATTTTGCCTTGTTGCAGCAAAGAGCAAACAGTCTGCTTTACTTTCATTTTCGTTTTCAGCATAGCTTGATTAGCACAAGGGGAAAAAACAAAACTGCTCCAGCAATTTTCTTCCTTGCAGCAAGCAGCAGAGCCCTGCAGAAAACAGCTGAGAGCAAATCAGCTGAGAGTTGGGAGGACCATCCAATCAACTTGTGCTAATTAGGCTGTGCTGAAGCTGAAAGGAGCTGTTTTTTCTTGCTGTTTGCTTGCAAGGAGGTAACTGCTGTGAGGCAGAGGCCAAAGGGTGGGGGCCAGTGGGTAGGTGGGGCTACATTCGGTGTATAAGACCGAAATTTCACCCGCTTTTGGGGGGAAAAAGGTGCGTCTTATACTCCGAAAAATACGGTATACTTTCTTACTTAGTTTATTTATATTGCATCTTTATTATTTTTATAAATAACTCCAAGGTGGTAGTTGTCTATTTAGATTCTCAATCATCCAGACCATGGTTGTCCTTCTGGATGCTTATTTAAGAGGCAACTGCATTTTCTGGTTTTTCCTTGAAGATGTTTCATTTCTCATCCAAGAAGTTTCTTCTGGATGTAACAACATCATAACTTATGCTGCAAGTCTTAATAATGTAGCTAGAACATAATTTCTTTGATAATAGAAGAAGCTTCTTGGATGAGAAGGGAAATGTCTTCAAGGAAAAACAAAGAAAGTCCAGTTGCCTTTTGAAAAAAACACCTTTGGGTAAAATATCTAATACTCCTTCCTCTTCCTATTTTCCCCTCCACAATAACCCTGTGAGGGGGGTTGGGGTAAGAGACAGTGACTAGCCTAACACCAACCAGCTAGCTTTTAGAAAAAATATCATCTTCTCTTTCTAATAATAAATCAAGATTTTCCAATGAAACTCATGAATACTGGAGCTGTATCCTTCCAATGTAAAGGGAAACCCCAATAGATAGATTCTTTTACCCGCTGCTTCTGGTGGACTCTTAGGCTCTAACTCCTCTTTCAGATGCATTTAATATTTGCCGAACCAGCAAATTTGTCTGGGAGGCAAGTCTTCATCTGCCACTCAGCCAGAGCCGACTGTATTAAATTTTTATATTTATTGACATTTCATTACCATAATTGACTGCGCTTGGTTCCCTGGTAGAAGGCACGGGGATGCCTCCTAAGCAGGAGAATTGGTCCCCTGAGTCAGATTTGCAATTAAAAACAAGGCAGAATGGATTTTTTTTATTGTGTAAATATGATGAGTTGAATTTTCAGCTTTAGCTGGAGAATACGGAGAGCCAAGAAAACCCTTTTTTCACGAGTGAGCAAAATTATGACTCAATGGAAAGATGACCCCCAAAGGTGTCAATCAGTTTATATAAACTCAACAGTGCATGAAAAGCCCCGGTTAATGTCTCTTAGAGTGGGGGTAGGGGGCTGGAGTTCCTGTTAAAGAGAATATTATTTCTGCTACCTAGTCAATGGCCTATTTGTCTATGAAAGAAACAAATCCTTTGGAGTGAATACTTAACTCAGAATGTACAATTGAAAATCATGGAGGGGAGGGAATGCAGGCTGAATCCTGATGTTGATCCAGAGAGGAATTTTACTCAGCTATTTAAGATTTATCCTTGACTGTACTCGTCGAACAATTCCTTCTAGAACAACTTCTGTGAGATGATTTGTATGTTATAAAATGGTCATTAACAGAAAAAGAGATTTGGATTGTTGTTCTGGGACCCCAAGAGACAATGTTGTAGAAGTTAGAGGATAATTCAGATTTTCCCTTTGAGATCTAAGAGGAATGACAACCTCAGAGTGGAAATGCAACACTAAAAATAGTTGGGATTTATAGGAGTTGCAGAACAATATATCTGGACTGTCACTGGCTGGAAAAATTGTACAGGTAGTCTTTGACTTACAACAGTTCATTTAGTGAACATTCAAAGTTACAACAGCACTGAGAAAAGTAACTTATGACTGTTTTTCACACTTGCAACCATTGCATCATCCTCATGGTGATGTTATCAAAATTCAGACACTTGGCAACTAACTCATATTTTAGATGGTTGCAGTGTCTTGGGATCATGTGATCACCTTTTGCGACCTTCTGACAAGCAAAGTCAATGGAGAAGCCAGATTCATGTAACAACTATGTTGCTAATTTAACAACTGCAGTGATTCATATAACAAATGTGACAACAAAGGTCGTAGATTGGGACAAAACTCACTTAACAAATGTCTCGCTTAGCAACAAAAATGTTGGGCTCAATTGTGGTCATAAGTCAAGAACTACCTGTTTTCATCTTACTACAATTCATCTTACTATCTTATAAGATGCATTCATCTTATAAGATACTAGCTCCCAGTTGTTAGGATGTATTAAGAAAATATCAAAGGAGTATGATATCAGATAGGCAAGGAACGGGTAATTACAAACTTCACCTATCTTACCCCTTTCCAAATTCCATCAAGGAAGGGTTTATAAAGTTGCTATGGACAGTAGAAGTGTGCTTCTAATTGTTAATAGTTTAATTGAAGGATGATAATGATTATACTGATACGTTGTTAGAAAATTATTTCCCTAGAATAAACCGAAGTGGGAATTGGAAGTTAAAATTAATGATCCATGTAGTTAATGAGAAAGTAGTACTTTATTTAATTATTTCTTGAATCAATCTATATATCACTCTCCATATATTTCTTGTAATAAAAATAAGAACTAACTTGAGACAAATCCATATTTGTGCTTATTTCATTGTTTTTATCTGTGATTTGGTTTCTTATGGTTGCACATTTATAAAATAATCAGCTTCTTGACACTTTGACCAATACCTGGGTTTGGAATAGGACTATTTCATAAATAATTTCATGTGTTTGATTACTTAATGTATTTTTGGTTCATTTTAAAGTTGTGCAGTTTTTCTCTTTTACCCCAAAGCAGTTTGGAATATAGTATTTTTGGAGGCTTTCTCCTTTTGACAAATAATTTCAATTCAGAAAAAATTAATTCATTATTCCATAAAGTCAAGTCTGCATTTCAAGAATATATTATGCAAATTATTTAAATTATACAAAAATTTTTTTCCAAGAAATATTTTTTTTAAAAAAATTACATTTTAATTTACAAAAATATTTCCAGCAAATAGTTTGTGGGAACAAAGCAAAGTCTTTTCAAACCTTTTTTGTGAAAAAGAGTTCAGTCTATATAGGGATACATCCTACACAGAGACAGCAGGCAGAATGAAATCAGCTTTCATTAAATTAATTAAAATTTTGATGACTTGTACAATATACGATGCCTGTCATTTTAACATGATATGCCAATAACAGAAGATAATGAATTAAGTTCTGCGCAGACCTCTCCCTCTGGATGATGTTAGAGAGGTTGCTAATTAGTTCTAATATGCAAATAGTAAAACTGATAACTCTTCAAAGTGATATAAAACATCTAGTATGTTTATGGACTGTGACTATATCAAGAGAGAAATTAAAAAAAAAAAACAACCTAGCCCCTACTATACACTTGTATTCCACCTCATGAAATGAAGGTTGGTATAAAATTGTTAATCTGTATGTAGGCTTCCTTTGTTTATACGTAACTAGATGGATATATCCATAGCTCCTGTTTTGATAATTTTTATTTTATTTAACAATTTTAAATCTCTCCTTTTCAGAGAGAACTTTCTTCATTTCAGCTGCACAAGGACAACTGAGCTGAGGAAATGTGACTAATTCAAAGTTATCTAGTATACCTCTATGATGAAGGGTAGATTTGAGTCTGGCTCATTAAAATGGATCATTAAAATTAACCCCAATTCTTTACATAAAGCTGTTTTGTCTATAGTGTCAATTTGGTAAAGCAAACAGCATCACACTAGCCACGTAAGAAAACTGATGGCAAAAAAATCCCTCAGATGCAGATACCAAGCACAGTGGGTTCATCCTGCAACTCAGTTCTATTATCTAAACAAAATAAAGCTTGCCATTGCAAAGAGTGCCTATGATAGTTCTTGCCAGGTGCTAGGACTAGATTTAGAGATAGCAGTCCCATGAAACAGGACTTGGGGGGGGGGGGGCTTTTCTGTTCTTCTTATCTGCTTGATTATGGGCTCGACAGCTGAAACAAACAGTGTGAACAGTTCATCATTATTTCGAAAGTTGGCAGCAATGTATGGTCAGCCTCGTGTGAACATTTGTTGGTATGCATGTAACCTTTGGGGATATTGAGAGTGTCGGTGGCTATTCCAAAATGGCACACATGTGATCAGATCCATGCATACCAAATCATATGGCAGAGATAAATCTTGCATGCCTAGAAACATGGGGTACAAGGGTAGTAAGAAATCAGCTATTTCAGAATGAAACAAAAGGAAGAAAATCGCTTCTCTCTTGGGGGACCATTTGTTCGAAGGCTGGCCCTGCCAGAGGTGGGAAAAGGAGGAGTTTTATTCTCAAAACTACAACAGTGGTTGTATACCTCTACAAGAATAACAGTGGTTGAACTAAGTTATGCCGTGAAGCATAACTTTACTATGGGACCTGTGTAAGATCTATCTTACTAAAGTTAATCAACAAGTCAAGCATGTTACATGCACTATAGTCTGAAGAGATTTATCGCCATAAGACACTGGCAAAGGATATGAAAGCTGCTATACCAGCACAATGTCAGCTGGCACCATTTTGCAAGAAGAAAAAAACATTTACACACTCGCCATGGCATATGGGCCAATTTACCATCCAGTTTGACTAAAGAGACCTGTCGTGCATGCGTTTATTTATGGATTGGCCCGGGAACAAAATTTAAGAGGTAAGATCTGGTCTAATGCACAGTAAAGCATTCTGTAGATCTTCCAACAACCTAGAATGGTGTAAAGAAAAGGTGAAACATGGCGAAGTTTTATAATGTATTCTTTGAAGATTGGATTGTGTGTATGTGATTTTGTGTGTATATTGGAAGGTCTGATTATTAAGTTAGAGGAATGCTAGGCATTTATAAAGAGCAAGGATCTTTATTCCCAGATTCCTTGCACATTTTGATAAAGAAATAACAGGGATGAAAACAAACCAAGTTGAGCTGGGATTCCTCTCAGAGTAATAAGAGTAGCAACTGTGTAGTAAATGTGGCATCTGCTGATTCAACCTTTCCGGGACGCCCATAGCTGATAATAGGGAAATGCTAATAGAAGATTGCCATTCTGACAACTGCACTGGCATTATACTCTGCAATTTGGAGAAGAGTTTTGAAGGGCCCATGATAGTTGAAAGCTCGCTCCAGTATGAATGTGGAATGTGCATTTCACAAAGAACAGAACCCCTTTTTGAAATTCAGAAATGGTCACTGCAAATGGCAGTGTTTATTGTAGCAGTGGTAATGAGGGAGAGTGGTCTATGTGTTGACCCACATTCCTGTTCATCAATCCCTGGAAGTTTCTCAAGATTGCATTGCCAAAACTATCTTTAAAGAAAAAAAATTAAAATGTATTTTTAACGAAATCTTTAAACAAATAAAATGGATATTCCTATTAAAACTCTGAAATACAAGCAGCAAAATGAAAAGTGGGACTTTAATCATTTTGGTCTTGCGCATTTGGTGAAAACAACATCTGTCACTATCACAAATCCAATGTGTTTTTATTCCCCCACTCCAAAAAAAGGTTTTAAAAATCCATGTCACTGTGTAAATGTTGCCTGTCCCTAATTTAATATCAGATCGGGTGGGGTAAGGGATGCAAAATTTGATTTCAAGGAACACCTGAAAGGTCATAATTCTTAATGTTAAAATTAGTATATTAAATTTGCTTATTTCCTCTTCCATTCCCATCCTTCTTTCCATTTGTATTTATAATTAAATTTTAAGTTTATGAAAGAGATTATAGGATGACTAAAATTGAAAATGAAATCTGCGCAGCCTTCAAGGTTACTGTGATGAATGCCATCAGAAACATATGTGATGTTGGGTTGAAAATAGCTTGACAAGGCAGGGCCAAAAGTGAAGCTAGTCCAATCTAGACATGATTTTGATTTAACTGGAGACTGTATCTCTGCCTAGGAATAAAAAAAACAAACATTTCTAAAGATTCCTTGAGTTTACAGTCAGTGCTTGTGCCTATTATTTAAATGTGACTAAATGCTGTATGATGTTGTAGAAATCCATATTCCTTTATTAATGGTTTTGAAAGTGATGTGTGGAACTACCTGGCAGTGTATTTTATTTGAATAAAAAACTTCATAGCTCTTGGAAAATTGTCCCATACAGTACAATTTCTGAGGCCATCATTTTTGGTTTTATAGATTACAGCTGGGTTGGGACAACATCTCCCAGAGTTCCCAACCAGAACTGGTTGGGAATTTGAGGCACTGTAATTGCATCATGTCTAGAGAGTATTTGGTTTGGGAAAGTTATAAAACTTTATTGATTGATTGATTTGATTTCTATAGACACCGAGAATCGTTTGCTGAGATGGGCGGCTATAGAAATTGAATAAATAAATAAATAAATAAATAAATCTTTCCTAAAAAAAAGAGGTGTTCAGCTTCCACCAGCTCAAGAACCATAGCTTGCTTTGCATGCCACATTGGGGGTTGCACTCCAAAACTCCAAAAATTACATCCCATTTTGGGAAAGGGCTTCATGAGTTTTAGGGGGTGACATGCTGCCTTAAGCTTTTCAAGGATCAAAAGACCCATTTCAATTTAAAATATTTTTTTATCACATCTTTATTATTTTTATAAATAACCCAAGGCAGCGAACATACCTAATATTTCTTCCTCATCCTATTTTCCTCACAACAATAACTCTGTTAGGTGGATTAAGCTGAAATAGTGTGAATGGCCCAGGTCATCCAGCTGGCTTTCATAACTAAGGCAGGACTAGAACTCACAGTCTCCTGGTTTCTAGGCTGACACCTTCACCACTACACCAGACAGGCTCTCTATGGACAAACTTTTGAAATAGTCATTTCTCTAGTCAATTAAGTTTTGTTTTCATATTTCAAAAGAGGATGCGGGACTCACTGGGTAAAGTTGCTGCAGAATCTTAATTGAATAAAACAATTCAAAACCTGGCTATCAATTTGGGCCATTTCCCCCTTCAATCCAGGCTCTAATGAGCATAACGAGTGTAAGGACAGAAAGGCCTAATTTAATTTATTATTTTTTGGATATTATTAATCATGGTTTATAAAACACAAGCAAATTTTGTGTCCATGTCTTCCTCTCTTGCTTTTCTTTCCCACCTGGTAGTTTCTGAGCTTTATTGCATTATATCAATATTTCTTATTGCATCTGAACTTTAGAACTTTGACTAGACAATCCTTGCCCCATTGGGTTGTCCTTTCAGACACGTTTTCTTACAGAAACAGACAAACAGAATGACTGTGAGTAATTCTCTAAAAAACAATGGAGAGAGAGAATAAGTGGCCCAAGTGACTCATGTCTAAGATGGGACTAGAATTCATAGTCTCCTGGCTTCTAGCCTGGTGCCTTAACCACTAGACCTACTGACTCTCTTATCCCTTCAATTCCCCTCCCTCCACAAAAGGGCCCACATTTTCGGGGGCGCACTGAAGCATATTGTTTATTGACATCAATGAGTTTTTAAACAGCTTAATTTTGACCATGGCCATAGTTAATGAAGCTGCGATCAAAGGGTTGAACTCACCTGCTTCATATATAACGTATGTCTCCTTTACCTAATGTAGAGCACATACAACAATCCATATAAATGCAAACAAATGGCTTACATGGTTTAAATTAGGGCTAAGACTCTCTATGTAAATTTTGGAGAGCAATTGAATAATGTGGATTGCAGTCAAAACAAGCAACTGTTTCCTCGTATGTATTTAAATTGAGGCAGTTTAGGTTTCAGCTACTTAAATGCCAGTGGACCATCATTTGGTTTCACTTTGAATCAGAAATAAAATGCACAAAATGCACTCTGCCTTCCCATGACACTGTACATTCTTTTCCATTAGAGTTATAATAAATGTTCAAAGGGTAAGGTTTTGATTTAATTTGCCTTGTCACTCTCATTTATTTTACTTGAAAATTACAAATGAGTATGGCCACGACACAAGGATGTTCTCTTGTGACAACCTATCAAGCTCTGTAGTGCTCTGAAGCGGGCTGCATTCATTTTATTCAGGACGGTAGAAGGGAACTTCCTGAAGAAATGGATTCTAGAGGACATTTGTTTTCACTTTTAAAGCTGTTTCTGATTCCCTAATTGGGTCTGCCTTTCTCTCGCATACTCAAACAAGCCTTCGATTTCTGATAACACAAATGTCCTAACTTTATCCCATTGTTTGAGCACCCGACTACGCTTCATTTGAGGTGCTTGAGACAATGGTACCATAGAGTAGAATAATGTAGATGGGTTGGGTGCACCCCACATTTGAAGCAATTAGGTAAGTGAATAAGAAATTCTGTGAACGCTCTATGATTGATCTTACCTAAACGAGTTGTGCACACTGAACAGATGGGTAAATATTCTTAACTTCTCCTAATTTATCCAGTCTTTTGATAGCCGTGGAGAAGAGCCGTCCGTGGTGCTGACAGCTTTCTTCTGACCACCAGACCTTCTGCTCAGTCTCATCTCTAATTGTAAGATTTGTGTCAGCGCTGCATGTTTGATTTTCAGCGTGTTTTCGCTCTCTTTATGCTTTAGAAATTTTTGCCTGTAATGTACTTGAACGGAACTCTGTATTCCATTCAAAATTCTGTATTTGTTGAGCGGGGATACGAGAAGGGATCTTGAAGAAAATATAAAGATTCCTAAGCTGTAAGTTATATAAATTAAACACTTCCACAAGATTTTCCTTCAGTACTTATTATCACAAATGATCTAATCTAGCCTTGTCTGCCCTGAACGTTGTTTTCCCAGGAGAGCATATTATCTGCTTTAAATTCAGCTAAACTAATTTTTTTTCTTTAAGAGATGTACAATTAGCAAAGGGTTAGCCTGATCCATGACTTACTTGACATAAATTCATAGAAATAAAGGGAAATTACCATTTATCTCAGTTTTGTTTCTTCTAGCTCCAGGCTTTTGCTAACAAATTTCATCCTCTTTATCTTTCATATGAAAACAGTTAAAAATAATATATATATATATATATATATATATATATATATATATATATATATATATATATATATATATATATATATATATTTATTTATTTTATGTGTAAAATTTATCATTGGGACAGGCACAGAGAACACTTTCCATTTCACTAATACTCTGCTGGAACCTATATCTCCGTTCAGTGGAAAATGCTTTCAGTGTGACCCAGCAGTCTTTCTGATCTGTTTAAAATCTGTCTATTTGCAAAGTCATTAATAATAATAAAAAAAACTCAGCAATTTTATATGCAAACTTACTTGTTGCCCAGTGACTAGAAGGATGGAGCCTTCCTTCCCATGTACCACTTGCCGATAAATATGATCTAGAATTAAGAGTTCACTCCAACAGTTCTGAAGGAGCTTCATTTGGTCATCAACCTATGTGCCAAAACAAAGAAACAAACAAAAGAATACCTTGGGGTTATTGCTGTTGCTCTCTTTTGATTTTTTTTTTTAAAATCATGCACTTTGGCCACCATTTAAAGAGTACAAAAAACTCATTGGGAGATACTTTCACATAAACTCCCTCATGCTGCTGCTGTAATACCTTGCAACTGTATTAGTAAGTTTTTACTGCAACCGCCCATTCTGTGAAAGCATTTATTTTCTACAAAAGGGCACTGAAGTTGAGGTAAGACTTTAAAGGTGAAATCATTTTCCCAATTGGGATAAGTCCTATTGAGTTTTATAGGTCCCCCCCACCCCCCTGAGAAGATACAGACTTCTATTGCAGTATCATGAAATGAATGGATACTAAATTTTCGTGAGAGTTCATATTTCCAGTCTACAGCCTCCAGGTATTTTACCAATTTTCAGTGGGTTATTTTTGTATTTTCCCCTACTGAACAAACTTTGGCATTCAGCTGAGTCTGCTTAGTCTCGCTCTTATGCAAGGATGTACTATGGAAGCAATGCCACTGATAGCCAAGTAGGAGAAGGAATTATCTCTTTTCTCTGAAAATAAATCTATCTTAGAACTAGTTCAAGGTAGCTAATAAGATCAATAATGAAAACCACAAAAATGATTCAATTGCGGAGGGACACAGCATAAAACAGAAATAAACGATATACTGTAAAAATGACATTGAAAGGAAGAATTAATGTAAATTAATATCTCAAAAGACCAATATAAAATAGCATCAATAAATCCCCAGCATTTTCATTACAAGCTTCAGCTTTTTATCTCACAAATCAAAGACCATCCTGAAAAAGAAATAGACTTTGCCAACCAGTAACATTTCATAACAGACCGGATAAGTTGAATTTCCTTTAATGAATCAATTATTCTTGCATTCTTGATAAATGTAAACAAGTTATGTCAATTAAGTATTAATTTCAGAAAAAAACCCAACTTGTTTTACTAATGTACTTTTGTTCTAGGTTTGTATATAACGTAATTTATGGTTCAAGGAATGATCTATTTAATTAACAGTATTTCATAGTTTTGTAAACCTCTTTAAGAATTGATTTCAGTAAAATGCCGTGTTAAAAAAAAAGTCAGAATAAACTTTGTATAATAAAAAAAAGAGAACTTAAGGAACAATGAACCTTAAAAGTGAATTACTGTTTGGCACTTTGTGAATGTGTTGGTTTGGCCGAATCAATGAAATAAGAGAACAAAGTGAAAAGACAAAACAATTAAAACACAAGTAACATAAAAATATGCTTGATAAAAAGCAACAATATTTGTCAGACATATAAAATTTTTAGTAGTGACACAAAAATACCACTAATATTTTATTTTTAAAAATTTAACTATAAATTGTTATTTTGTAATGTGTTTTATAACGTATAAAGTATCTACTTTCCAAAATGATTAAAATACATTGATTAAAAATGTCATAGACATCTTTATTGCTGTTTTAAACTGTTTTTATCATTAGACTTAATCTTTGTAAGAAGCACAGAGGCTTGTACAAGTGGGAAACTGCTGAAATTGAACAATTTAATAAATAAATATTAGTCATTTATTTATTTAGTCATTTGTGCATTTATTTACATAGTACTGAAGCTCAGTACTTCAATTTCTAAAGTTGTAGTATTATCTTTGTGTGTGTGTGTGTGTGTGTGTGTGTGTATTTTCAGAGAAGGGAGCCATAATGTTATTTACTATTTTAGAGATTCACAGAATCAACAAACCTTTTCCCAAGGGAATTTATTAAACATTGGGAATATGATTTTTTCACAGACATATAGAACATCTATTATAAATATTCCTATTGGTATTTGAATATGCATATTTATCCTGGTGGAATGTGTATTTTTTTTTATGAAGTGCAGAACTATCACCTGGTAGCTTTAAGTAGAGTTTTAGGAATGCTTACTATAACAGTAAACTTAAACTTCAGAATAGGATCAGTCAACTCGACACCATTTAAGCACTGGATCTGCCTTGTGGCACTTTAATGCAACATCATAATTAATTGCAAGAGGTGGCAGCCAGTAGAGGAAGCTGCCATAGCCTCTATTGAGAGATTGAATCAAACACTGTTTCTCGATCTTTAAAAACGAGTAAAAGGCACTTCCAGGAGACTTAGTACACTTTGAAGAGAGGTGGTGCAAAGTGATACATTGGTAAATGATGGAAAACTGTGATCTGAAGCTAGCTTCTTCTTTTGCTGGAATTCTTTCTTGAACCATCCAATCAATTGTACAAGGAACAATTTTGTGTCCATAGCATTTAAAACTTTTAAAGCTAAAATGCCAAGGATCTTGCTGTAAGATAAGAGATAAGATAAGATGACCTTTACTGCCATTTTTTTTTTACCGTGAACACACTGGCATACATTAAAAATGATATTCTGTTATCTGCTCTCGAATGAAAGTATACATACCCATACATAACACATGTATACACATGCTATATACATTAATACACACAGAGAGACATACAGACATATACATACATATAGACATACATATATGTACACACACACACACACACACACACATTAATCACTGTCCATTTTGAATATGTAGCAGAAAGAGGTAATTTAAGAATTCACAAGGTTGATGCTATATGGAACAAAACTGACTGAATCTAGTTGTTCTGCTTCAGATACTACGAAGCCTCCTCCCAGAAGGTAACAAGGAAAACAGGTCGTGAAGAGGATGTGTCGTGTCCCAAACAATCCTGTGGACCCTGTTCAAGCATCACTTATGTGCCATGTCCTGGATAGAAGGAAGTGAACTACCAATAATCTTTTCTGCCATCCTCACCACTCTCTGCACTGCCTTCTCATGCTGGTTGCTGTATGCTGTGTAATGTTATGCCTACAAGGCTACTTATATGTTGGAAGCTGTTCAGACTAAATTCTTCAGGTCTCTACTTCGAGCTCCCTGCATTGTAGCAAATGCAATTCTTCAGCTTGAACTCAGCTGCTTTTCAGTGGAGGCTGAATTATTACCCTGCTGGCTGAAGTATAGGCTTAAACAAACTTGGGCCAGTCTGTGCTGAATCTGTTTTATTAGTTTTTGTAAGCAGATACAGCCTCCCTGAAAGAAACAAATAATGGATAACCTGGCTCATTGGCACTCCAGTCAGTATCTGTGCTAGGCTTGAATAAAGCCAGGAGAATGCTCAGACAAAGAATTATCATTTAATAAAGAGATAGAATCATTATTCCCTAATATTTATACTATTTATTCATTCTGGCTTTTACATTGGCACATCTAAATGGTACTGTTGGCTAGATAAATCTATCTCAGCATCTACTTCTGTCTTACTATTGCAGCACCATTGAGAGTGTCCTGACATACAGCATTCTTACATGGTGTGGGAGCAGCTCTGCAGCAGACAAAAAAGCTCTACAGAGAATCATTAAAACTGCCCAGAATATCATCGGACTCCAGCTACCAGCCCTGTACGACATCTTTGAATCTCGCTGTTTGAGAAAGTTGCATAACATTCTCAGAGACTCTTCCCATCCTGCTTACAATCTTTTTGGACTGTTGCCTTCTGGCAGAAGATACAGAACGATTAAAACTCGGAAAATTATTATTTAATTTAACCTAAGTAAAGAACAATCCATTTGGTGTAGTGATTACAATATTAGAAACCGGGAAAGTAGTTCAGCTTTAGGCACAAAGCCAACTGGATAACCTTGAGCCAGTCACTTTCTCTTAGCCCTAGGAAGGAGGCAATGGCAAATTACTTCTGAAAAATCTTGCCAAGAAAACTCCAAGGACTTCTTGTCTGGATATGTCCCAAAGGTGCATTTTCAAAAGGCAACTAGACTTTCTTTATTTTCCTTGAAGACCTTCAGAACTTAAGAAGCTTCTTGGATGAGAAGCGAAATGTCTTGAAGGAAAACAAAGAAAGTCCAGTTGCTTTGGTTGTTCCAAAGGACAACCATGACCTGGATGACTGAGAATCTCCATAGTCATTTGTCTGGACATGATTGAATGGAAAAATAAAGATAAAGTAACTATAAATTATCACACTGGGTTTAGCAGCACCACGCAGTCTAACTGTCAAAGGATCATGTGAGTTTTCAACAGCATGTAGTATAGTCTCCAGCACAGAAATTTATTTTCATTACTTTACCCTCCACTGTGGCATACCAGTCATATCCCACTTTGACAATACAGTTGGATGAAAGAAAGAAGAGTGGGAGATAGCAAGATGGATCCATGATAAGTCAAAGTGTAGCCTGTGTTATCACAGGAACAACCTTGGTCTTCCCCCATACTATAGGAATATAATAATAATTCATTTCTACATAGAGAACAGAACAAGGTTGAACCTATATTTTTCAAAGACAACATTTGTTTTGCTCTGTCCAGTTGCATTTTTTTGGTCTCTCTCTATCTCTTGTGCCTGTCTTAACAAAGCCACCAGCTATCTGGAAGAGAAGACTGCAATCAGGCCTTGTCAAAAAAGGATGAATCCCAGGTCCTCAACCTCTCTTCCCCAAATGTCCTCTCAATTTTAGTTTAGAACACTTTTCTGTGCCTTTTTATTGAAGGTTGAAGATAAATTATAACTATATTTAAGACTGATAGTTGACAGGTTAGGAATAAACAGAGCTGTCTATCTACAGCATGTTCCAAAATATATCTTGCAACAAAATGCAGTGCATGCTGCACACACACACACACACACACACACAGAGTGTGTGTGTGTGTGTATGTGTGCTGTGCAGCAATCTCAACTTAAAGGGTAAAATATGATCACAACAGCCTGGTATTTGATTATTGCCTGTTGGGAACACCTAAAACAAAATGTGTTTCCTAGGATTGTGTGTCAGTTGTGAAGGTTAGCTTCATAACCCTATTCGGACCGTATTCGGACCATTGCAGCTCTCCCCTCTCTCTTCTTCAAATCTCAGTAATCAATATTACTAGGCTAATGTCATTCCTACACATAGTTAAGACTAAGAAACCTATGCCATATTGGTTAGGAGCAGAGGTGGGTTTCAGCAGGTTCTGACCAGTTCTGGAGAACCGGTAGCGGAAATTTTGAGTAGTTCGGAGAACTGGTAAATACCACCTCTGACTGGCCCCACCACCATCTATACTCTGCCTCCTGAGTCCCAGCTAATCAGAAGAAAATGGGGATTTTGCAGTAACCTTCCCCTGCCATGCCCACCAAGCCATGCCATGCCCACCAAGCCACACCCACAGAACCGGTAGTAAAAAACCCACCACTAGTTAGGAGTACTTTTATTAAAACAGTCAGTCACAGAATCTAAATGTGTTTCTTCTTCTCCCTCACTTTATCTTTGTAAAAACTGGGGATGAGTGTGAATTATGGAAGATTATAGTGTAGCATATCTGAAGAACACCTATTAGTAAGGTAGGAATTGGGCTGTTTCATAACTATACAGTACCTATGGTATTTAACCATAGTTAAAGTAGCATATGACTTCCCTGTAATATAGGCCAATATTAAACAGTTTCTTAGCATGATGGATTTCTTTTTCTGGGGAAATGTAGGTAGAGAAAGCATTGGAAGTTGATTAAAGCAGCAGATTAATAGATGAAAAAGAGTCAGGGAGTGAACAGAGAAATTCAGACATAGTTGGATAGACATCAAATTATTTATTTTAGTGCTATTTATTGATGAACAGTAACTCTAACTTGTGGATTTGGACAGAGGAAGACAACTGTTCTTTTAAATATCTAGTTACATGGATTAAATGTGTGAGTAAGCACAGAATATACATTTCATTAATTAACAAATAAAATCTGGCAACCTAAATAACTTCTTATCAATTGAGAAAACTTTTATTCCAAAATGAACTTTGACATTAACAAATTGTGAAGTATGATCAGACTCTTATGCAATAAAGACTGAGACAGCTATTGCTTTCTCTCCTGTAGTGCTGTAAGCCTACCCCAGCTGATTATTCTGTAGGAGCATGTACCCTGTTTATTATATTTTTAAAATGCCACCGCTTTTGCGGTCTTGAAAGGGAAGTGATTCAATTTTCTTGTTTACTACCTACTTTCTATTCAAATTTCTGCCTTTCTTCTGCCTCTCCTTTGCAAGATGGTTCAGAGAAGAGAAACTTGCTCATTTGTGGTTCCCATCCAAGTGCTCCCAAGGATAACCATCAACCTGAGTTGTATCAAGCGGAGATATCGGCTTCAATCAGTGTAGATTTGGGATAGGAAGAGATTGTCCTCCAGGTGTTTTTACTGAACCATGTCGTAGTTAAAGTGTTGCATTAGGTTTGAGATGACCTACTTTTAGTTCATCGGTCATAATGCTCACTAAATGCTCACTAGAGTTCGATCACACTCTCAGGTCAACCTTCCTCCCAGTGTTGTTGCTGGGAGATTGAAATGAGAGGACTCTTCCAGGCACTGGAGTTCATGGATGAGGGCAAGTAGTTTGTATCAAATGGAATGGGCCAACTTGTCATGGCCAACTCGCCACAGCCAATTCACCAAGGGACAACTCGCTGTGAGACAACTCAACACAAGATAACTGTGATGATGATGATGATTATAATAATAATAAAAATTAATAATAATATTAACAGAAGAATGAGTCTACAGCAGTAGTCCCCAACCTTTTTGGCACCGGTTTCCTCGAAGACGATTTTTCTGTGGACTGGGTAGGCAGGGGGAATGCGCAACACCATTTCCCATGCACACATAATTTTGCTTGCCCACTGGCCATGGATCAGCAGTTGGGGACCCCTGGTCTTGAGTACAGTTATTTTTTGTTAATTTGTCCCATGTGAGTTGTTCCATGGTGAGTTGGGGGCAAGTTGTCCTGTGCCAAGTTGACTGTGGGAAATTGGCAGCAGTGAGTTGGCTGTGCTGAGTTGCCGCAGGAAGTTGGCTACGGTGATTTCTCCTAGATCCGTGTCAAATGTTATATGAGTGACACAAATGACAGAAACATGTCATTGATATGATGATGATGATAAGATGGATGTGTCATGCTGACATCATTATGTCTTCTTACAGGTGCCTTTTATAGAATTTCAAATGAGGATACTTTTGGGATATTTCCAGAAATACACACTCATTTTACAAAATACAGTGGCACTTCCACTTTTCCTAGGGAGAAATATTCCAGAAAATTATTATTCCAGAATAATTTGAGGCTTCAGTTACGACCATTATTTCTTTTTTCTTTTTCTGTTATGTCTTTCTGCTTAAAAGGCCTGATAATGTTTCACGGCACTATAAAAATGCAGTAACATTGTATAAAAATAACTAGATTATATTTAGATTAAGGTTGCCATTTCTTTTCTATGTCAATCATCCCAGCCATTTTAGTCTAGCTGCTAACTGCTGTATGAAAGCAGGAAGTTTTATTAGTAGTTTTCTTTTACAGATTTTACAGTATGTCATAAAAGTAGTTAAAAGTCTAATGATTGGATTAGATATTGAATATTTACTTGTACTGGTAAGACAAGCTAAACATTGAAAAGTCAAGAAAACCAAGCACAGAATATAAGCAAAGTTGTCAAGTTAACAGGATTTCCACCTACTTGACATTAACTTTTATTTTTATTCAACAGATCCTATTTTAATACAGAAGTGTGCATTGTATTACAATGAAAGTATACCCCTTGACCATGACAATGAATTCACTGTGGAGGGAGATGGAGACAGAAATTCAGGTTTTCAAGTTATAATTTAATAAGAGCATTCAATATTTATTTATTGTATTTTTATTCCATCTTTACTACTTTATAATTACCTCATGGTGGTAAACATGCATAATACTCCTCCCTCTTCCTATTTTCCACCATAGCAACAACCCTATGAGGTGAGGTGAACTGAGAGAGAGTGATAGGCTCAAAGTCATTCAGCTGCCACAACTTTGCCAAATTTCAAGAATGCGTCCCAGAGTTTGGATGCATTCTGTATGTTAGCTCATTTGAGATGCCTTACTTCAAAAATTGTTGCTCTGACATGCAGTTTCCATTTCAAACAAACATACATGATAGTTTTAGTAGTGTGTGTATGCATATTGAGATTTTTATTTATTTATTTTATTTTATTTTAAATTTATATACCGCCCTTCTCCCTGAGGACTCAGGGCGGTGTACAGCCAGAATTAAAAAACATGGAATACAAATATTAAAAACAATTAAAATATATATAAATTTGGCCCAAAATTAAAAATACAAACCAATTAAAACATTTAAAATTTCTTCTTAAGCCAGCCCGGCTTGCTGGAAAAAGTGGGTTTTAAGGGCACGGCGGAAGGCGCTAAGGTCTTGGATTCTCCTTATCTCTGGGGGCAACTGATTCCAGAGGGTAGGTGCCCCCACAGAGAAGGCCCTCCCCCTGGGGGTCACCAGCCTGCATTGATTGGCTGATGGCACCCTGAGGAGGCCCTCTCTGTGGGAGCGCACGGGACGATGGGAGGTCGTTGGTAGCAGCAGGCGGTCTCGAAGATAGCTAGGCCCGATGATGATAGACAGATGATAGATGATAGATATAGACAGACAGACAGACAGATAATATTGGATAGAAGGTAGACAGACAGACAGACAGACAGACAGACAGACAGACAGATAGATATAAATAAATGGGCTATCTATGAAAGGTTCCTCCTTCCACATGTATTAGAGATCATTGGCTATTAGTCTCTGTTAATGGCTGTTGGTTTTGATAGCTGTCTCTGGTTTCAAGGCGACATATCTTAGATGCAGTTGCCAATAGCTATCGATTCCTTTCCATACTTTTTGTGAGCTTTTTACTTGCATTTGGTTTACCAGCGGTATTTGATAGACTCTTGGCCAGATCCAGAATATCCTATATTCTTAAAACTTAGTGTAGATGGCCCTTTCGTCCAGGACAATCAGAAGTTAACTGTAGCCAAGGATGGGTGATGCCACTGAAAGGAATGCTTAGCAAATTGAAAAGCATTTTAGAGCAAATACTGAAGTGAGGGACTGCTTGATTATGTGTGTTTCTAGCATAAGCCAACAGAATTTACCAGCCCCTTTTCTCCAACTTGGGTAGAGAACACATTACAATAATGGTGGCAATCAGTACTTCCTGGTGATGTTTAGTTTGGAAGGAAGGAAGGAAGGAAGGAAGGAAGGAGTTACATAGTACAGGTTAACAAAAAATTCAGGAGGCTGAAGACACTAGAAAAGAAAAATGCTCTGTCTCTTGCTTCACATGATGTCAGCTCTGAAACCATCACAAACTAATGTATTAAAGATTCATGTCAATATTTTTTTAATAAAATCAATACCATTTACAAGTAGTAAATTGGAATAATACAAAGAGAAATAAGGGGAAATTGTGAGTAACAAAGAAAGTATCACAAAATAGCTGTAAAAATAGTATTCACATATATGTTATATGTCCTGTATTGTTATATTATGTTATAATAATAATAATAATAATAATAATAATAATAATAATAAATCAATACCATTCACATGTGTTGATTATGCACAAATATAGGGCATATTAACTCCATGGTGAAAAAATATCAAAGGAACATTAAATATATATATAAAATGTTTTAAATCTCCTATATTACTTTCACAATTAATAATATACTTCTGAAGTATATATACAGTATATACTTCTTTGCCTTGTAGATCAAATCATTTTAGGCAAATGGATCTTTTTGTTTATTTTCCCCTTTGGGACAAATAGCATTTGGAAAACTCTTGAGGGAAAGTTATTTCTTCTCTTCCAGTGCTGTGCAGCTGATAGAGATTACCTTTCAGCTCTTATTAACACTAAGATGTTATTTAATCATGTTATGTGTGATTTGGCAGATTTGCTAAAAGTCTGGTTGGCCCATTGGAAGCAAAACAATCATCCCTATCAATCCAATTGCCACATGTCAAGAGTCGTGTGATTTTTTTTAAAAAAAAAAGAGGGGAAGAAAATACCAGAAGACAAAGCCTTACTCTTCAAATTTCCTAATATGATTGGGAACATATTGGATGTACTCGGTGCATTCTGAATGTACTCAGGCAATTTATTCCAAATGGATACTTGACACCCTCAATGAATCACAGAAGGCCTTGTTGTAGCAGTCACTAGGCTACCAGAAATTGATGCTTTGAAATATGATTTCGAAAGCCTAAAGCAATAGAAAAACAACAGAGAATTGAATCAAACCGTGTTAGATGGGAGATGGCTGACCTGGACCCTATGTTGCAGTGCACCAATCAGGCCTATAACAAAGCATGTCATTCAGCAATCTGATGCATATTCTTTTGAGTGTCACTGTCTATTTCTTTATGGCCAGGAGCTCATTTACCAGTTCCATGTGAATCATTCCTTTTGGCCAAGACCTACATATCAGAGTTAGCTTCAGCAGGAACAAAACCAAAGAAAAAACAGAAACTAGGTTCCTAGTTTGTGCAATAACCAGTCAATGGCAGCCAGGATCTCTAGTATGGAAGTCTCCAGAGGTTTATTAAAATAATCCTAGCCATCATCAAAGCAACAGAAAGTACTATGGCATTTAAGTTAAGCTGGCCAGAGGAGACCATCCAACATTTGATCCAGATTCATCTAAATGTTCTTCTGCAAATAATGACCCTGTTGTTTGGGGAATTGTAATAGGAATTGTAATATATGCACATTAAAAAGGGTCTGTTTGAGAAAAGCTAATCTATATGGAGATTTGCTTCCAGGCTGATGGATTGCACATGAGTACTAAACATCCCTCTAAACGTTTGGAGAAACACTGAGTAAAACAATCTTATACCAATATAGCTTGCTTCTCTTTCCGTGTTCTTCTTTATGTGAAGCTGGTTTTCAATAGAAGTTCAGACAAATATAGCTTTTGAGCATAGATGGCCATAGATTTTTTAAATGTATGTATGTTTCTATGTGTGTATATATGTGCATATGTATGTTATATCTATCTATCTATCTATCTATCTATCTATCTATCTATCTATCTATCTATCTATCTATCTATCTATCTTCCATCCATCAGCAGGAATTTTGATTAAGCAAAGTATCAGATATGGCTCCTGAAATTTAAGAAGTGCTTTTGTGGGCTTTTTCATTTGTTTATACTTTGTTTGCTAGATCAAATATAGGTTATTCGTGTATGACATTCACCATTACTTATGATGAATTATAAATATAATTTTTTCTTTTTTTTCTTTTTTTTAAAAAAGAGGCAGAATTTAAAAAAGAAAATGTAATGTCTTTCTCCTCCTATTTTCTGTACAATAACAATCCTGGGAGGTGGGTTGGGCTAGCACAGAGGGACTGTTGACTGTCTCAAAATCACCTAGTCAGCTTTCACAGCTAATGTGGGACTAGAACTCACAGTCTCTTGGTTTCTAGCCTGGTGCCTTCATCAGTAGATAAATCCACATTCTATTTCTTGAGATGTTTGCAAAGCTGGTGCAGCGTCCAGTTGATGGCATAATCAACAAATAGTTAATGAAGGACAGAGTGCTAAGAATTATTATGAATCATATTGACTGCTTCTTCTCTTGAGGAACTTGTGAAGCATGAGTGAGTTGTAGTAACAGATCTCTACAACCACTGCATTTCTCCATTGTGGCTGCTGCCATTTATCTACCAGATTATGTTGCCACTGACACTAACCATTGATTAATCCCCAGAACAAGGCAAATTTCTGGACTGTAGAATATCCCTCAGAATAAGGCCTAGAGAGGCCCTCCAAAGAGACAAATTATACCAGTGCTATCCTCTAAGGCAGGGGTCCTTAACCCCCATCCGCAGACCAGCACTGGGCCGCCGCATGCCAGAAACTGGGCCGCACAAACAACTGAAACCCCATTGGCAGGATGCAGGCAGCAGGCAAAACCACACACCCCTCCAGTCGGTGGAAAAACCGTTCTTGATGGCACTGGTCCCTGATGCTCAAAAGGTTGGGGGCCACTGCTCTAAGGTAACCCTGGGCATTGCCTCTGCTTGATAGCATGTGCATTCTCCATGGCTCTCTCACCTGTAATGCTCCCAACTAAAGAAAAATCCTTCATGGTGAACTTTCCCCATAATGCTTTCTTAACTTAGTCTCTTCTTCTTTAGATCTAGCAACTTCAGCCAGAATAGATTGGTTTAGCTGTGCTGCTCAGGAAAAAGGGAGTAATACCAGAGGGCAGGGTTGGGCTTCAAAAATTCTCTGCCCAGTTCCTGGATGGCCATGGCCATGGTGGGCATGGCCTAGTTGGCTTCCTGCACCATGGCGGGGGGAGGGGCGTTTTTGTCCTCCCTGGGCTCCTTAGGCATTCCTCGAGCCTGAGGAAGGGCAAAAATGACCTCCCCAGGCTCTGGAGGCCCTCTGGAGGCCAGAAATGGGCATGTTTCCAGCCTTCCTGAACTTCGATAGGTCTGTTTTTCGCCTTCCGCGAGCTTCCGGGCGCATCCTGCACTTACACCCTCCAAAACAGGCTGCATGGGGATTCCTGGGAGGGGTGGGGTGGGGTGGGCGGAGCCAGCCAGGAGTGGGATTTGGGGGTTCTCCAAATTGCACAGAATCTTAGCTAGAGTTTCTCCTGAACCCCTGCGAACCCCCAGCAGCCCACCCCTGCCAGAAGGGTAACAGATTGGAAAAAACCTTTGCTAACCTTCCAGCCTCCAGTTATAGAAGAACGTCCAGAATTCTAGTTGCTGGCATGCCGTCTAATAATTGCAAATAATCTGAAGAGCTCCAGGTTAGAATAAATTCTACAAATGGATACAAGAAAACAGGCTAGAAATGAACGGAAATTTTAAAAAACCAGTAGTGAATATATATTTAAGTGTATTGTGGATCAAAATTAGCAACAGACCACATTATAAATGCTTCTGACTTTTTCAGTTTTTCTCCTGTTTTTCAATGTAATGCTCTCACTGTTCTCCACAACCATTTTTCAAGTGGAATAGGTTTCAATAAATTATATGCAAAGCTTTCCATCACGTACTGTATTTTAGAAAACAAAGCAACCAAAATTTTACAGCTTTTCTAAACGAAATGATTTATTGGGTAAAACAAATGGCACTTTTTCTGAGAGTAGCAATTCCAAACTTTTCAACATCTCTTCATTTCTAACTAGCCCACCTACTGAGGATGAATTACAGGTCTCTCATAATAAATTGCAGTGGCAAAATGTTAGTACCTGTTTGAAGTGGCATATCTGTTGTAAGAACCCTTTTTTTGCTTTTCAAGCTGAACCAATGCACTGCCCTAGTTTGTATAAAGGTTGCCTGAGTGATAAGGGCACTATTGTTTAGCGCCTGTGACATCCCTGGAGGTGATACAATTTTCGTTACTTTAGTTTCTTTGTAATGAGGAGCACAGGAGAAATAGTTTTAACAGAACAAATACATAATCCGTGTGTGTCATTTAGTAAAGTACTATTTTTAGTAATTAAGCATTGCATTCTTTCAAAGGTTATGTCATCCCTCCAAAAACATAAAAATGTTCCAGTACTTTTTTGAAATTTTTAACCAAACCAAAGACATGCATAACGTAGCCTAAAGCAAGTCATCCTTTGGCAAAATATGTCTTTGTTTTGTGTCTAAGATTGAACTAGACATAATAGCAATAGCACTTAGACTTCTATATTGCCCCATAGTGCTTTACAGCATTCTGTGGGTGGATTACAATGTCAGCATATTGCCCCCAACAATTTGGGTCCTCATTTTGTTGACCTCTGAAGGATGGAAGGCTGTATCAACCTTGAGTCCCCCATCAGGATTGAACTCCAGCCTGTGGTCAGAGTTTGCCTGCAATGCTGTGTTCTAACCAACACACCATGAGAAATTCAACTTCTTGTGATTTCTCAATGTCGTTATTATTTTAAAGAATATGTTTATCCCCTTATAATTCAGAAGATAATATCTAAAACATATTTGCTGAAATATCCTGGTTAGGGCCAGGGTACTTACGGGACCGCCTTCTGCCACCAATAGCCTCCCACCGGCCGGTTCGCTCCCACAGAGAGGGCCTCCTCAGGGTGCCGTCGGCCAGACAATGCCGGCTGACGACCCCCAGGAGGAGAGCCTTCTCTGTGGTGGCACCTACCCTATGGAACAATCTACCCCCAGAGATACGAGTGATCTCCGACCTTCGGATTTTTCGTCGGGCCCTAAAAACTTATTTTTTCCAGTTAGCCGGTCTGTCTTGATTTTAGGGTTAGTTTTAAAATTTTAATATTGATTTTAAATTGACAAGTTTTAAATTATGGGCCAAATTTATAAATTATTTTAACTTTATTTTTTAACTGTGATGTTTTGTATAGATGTTTTTATCTTGGCTGTTCACCGCCCTGAGTCCGAAAGGAGAAGGGCGGTATAGAAATTTGAATAAAGTAAAAGTAAAGTAAAGTTTAATCAAATCTGGGTGACGGGAAGAAAACTTTGATGTTTATTTTTGTTGTTGTTGTTATTTTCTTGTTTTAGAGTCAGTGCTGACTCTGTCCTGATGATAGTGCCTGGACAGTTTTAGAGGACAGAAGTGATTTGCCATTGCTTTCTGAGGGCTGAGAGAGAATGAGTGGCCCCAGTTTATCCAACTGGCTTTATGGCTAAGGCAAAACTACAATTCACAGTCTCCCAGTTTCTAATCTGAGCCTTTAGACATTAACCCACATTGCCTTTCCAAAAAGCTAGTAAAAAGCAGACAGATCGTGCTTAGGAGCCAATTATACAAAATAAATAATTAATAAAACCTCAAATCAAATAACTGAAACCAATTGTAAAATTCAGGTGTTTTTTCTCAGCAGAGAATGTTACTTTATTTTAGAAGTCAGAAAGCATCATGTGAAGTTCCTTTAAAGTTATTGTATATGAATGCTACCTTCTGCACACTATCCCATCTTTTACACATTACATGCTTATCTCTGACGAAGCAAAAGTATGGTGAATGATAAGCACAGCAGCAGTTATTCACATTGTGGGAAAAAAATATATTTAATGTTTAATAAAATGTTTATTATATGTGGATTTCCATAATTAAATCATGATACTGCATATGTAATGTTTATTTGCTTAAATATAATCAATACATTATATATGAAGCATTATAGCAGGTTTATAAATGAATGCCTAGGATAACCAAGTTGTTTCATTTTTTTATCAGCTGACTGTATTGATTTTGGCCCCTGTTAAAAAGGAAACAATGCTCAATTGTTTCTTGCATCGCTTCTCCATTTAAAAACAGGCTGTCAGAATCTTTGTGGAATTTAGGTATTTTGTATTGTGATTGCTTAGGGTGTTACTTATATAAGGTTTGTTGAGAAAAAGGTGAATGATGTTTGTGGAACATGTTTGATACTATGGAATTTGTGTGAATGATTAAGAATTTGAAAAACATGTTGGTACATATGCAGCAGTGGTGGGTTTCAAAAGTTTTTACTACCAGTTCTGTGGGTGTGGCTTGGTGGGCGTGGCATGGCTTGGTGGGAGTAGCAGGGGACGGATACTGTAAAATCGCCATTCCCACCCCACTCCAGGGGAAGGATACTGTAAAATATCCATTCCCTCCCCAATCCAGGGGAAGGTTACTGCAAAATCCCCACTTCCTCCTGATTAGCTGGGACTTGGGAGGCAGAGAATAGATGGGGGAGGGGGGCAGTCAGAATTTTTACTACCGGTTCTCCAAACGACTCAAAATTTCCACTACCGGTTCTCCAGAACTGGTCAGAACCTGCTGAAACCCACCTCTGATATGCAGACATAAAAAAGATCACATTTGTATCCTTTGGTACCTGGTCTACTTTCATAAGGGCTGTTCTGTTCCTGATCTAGGAGAATTTCCCTGTTTAGAAAAAGGGATTATAAATCCAGGAAAGCCTAAGAGGTCACACATGTAAACACTCTAGAACCAGTGGTGGGATTCAAGTAATTTAACAACCGGTTCTCTGCCCTAATGATTTCTTCCAACAACCAGTTCACCAAACTGCTCAGAAAGTTAACAACCGGTTCTCCCGAACTGGTGCGAACTGGCTGAATCCCACCACTGTCTAGAACTCCCTGCTATCTTCAGGTTTCCACCTGTAGAGACTTTTTAACATTTAACATTTTTAAGAATCCTTTTGTTTCAATAAAAGTCATTATTAATGTTAACCAATTGGCTGGGTTCAGAAGACCAAAGAAGCTTTAAAGATGAAATACACTAGAAGACAGACTTAAGAGAAAGACCTCATTTAACCCCATCAAAATAACCACTATGTAATGTAATATCTAAACAAAACTACATCCATTTAAGAATAGATTACAAAGTATCACCCATACATTGTTTTTAAAAGAGTGAGTAGACGTTGGACTACAGGTAGCCCTTGATTTAGCCGTTGCTAAGCAGGGCAGTTGTTATGTGAGTCACTCCTGATTTTATGATCTTTTTTGCCACAATTGTTAACTGCAATTGTTAAGTAAATCATGGGGTCGTTAAGTAAATCCAGCTTTCTTCATTGACTTTGCTGTTGGAAGCCAGCTGGGAAGGTTGCAATGGCCACTGGCTGACCCCAGGATACTGCAATGGTCATCATGTTGCCAAAGTGTCCAAATTTTGATCACGTGACCTTGGGGATGTGCGACTGTTGTAAGTGTGAGTCTCTTTCTTCAATGGTGTTGTAACTTTGAACGGTTGGTAAATGAATTGTTTTAAGTCCTATTTATATAGGACTTTCATCTTCATGGTATGTAGTGGTTCTTCCTGTATTCTGAATTGGAACGGTCTGTAGCAGCAGAGTAAACTGCACAAAATAACTACAGTATTCATACCAGCAGTGGCTATAGTGTGTAGTTTTGGACATAGAAATAAATGTAAGCATACAGCTTCAAAATAGGTAGGAAATCAAAGTGCAAATAGATCCCTAATTCAGTGTTTCCTTGGGAACTTGAATGGCCACTTAAAATACAATTTATCTCCGATAGTAAGCATTCTGGGAAATTTATGTGTGGGAAACCAGAAGATGTGCATGAATATCAGGAATATCACCAGTACCGTTATGGTAATGTTAAGGAAAACCACAATGTTTCTGCTACTGCTGCTGTTAGTATTATCTGAACTTCTATCCTTCCTGTACACTGAGAAAACAACCAAAGGCAGCCTTAGGTGTAAATTTTTAAATTGGTTTGTAATTAAAACAATTAACTTTGACTTATTTATTTATTTATTTATTTATTTATTTATTTATTTATTGACACCGAATAACTACTGTTCGTAAACCTTCTGCTTCAGAGATTGTTAGTTCTTGCAGAATTAATCGGAATTTAAATTTTAAAACATGAGATACCTTAGCTTAACTGGATCCAGTTTAAGCAAATTAAATGAATTCCAGGGGTGCCATATCTTACACGTCATTCACATGCAAGAGTAAAAGTCTTATCAAAATCTCATCCGAAACAAAATCCTCCGGGTCAGAGATCTATCAATCATTTTTCACACTTGAGCTAACCAATCCATGAAGCGAAGTGCCAATGAGGTATTAGATCAATATGAAGAAGCATGGAAATTGATCTTATCCCAACCCAACTCCATTAACAGACCAGTAAGAGAATGACCTCTCACCTGCACTGCAAATTATCTTCAGTTTTGCAAACCGCATATCTGAACAAAGGCCTCTGAGTATTGTACTTTTAATAAATACGTTTCATTGTTAGGTGATATAACTAAAGTCAGAGTTAAGAGCAAAATAAGTGGGTCTCAGAGAGAGTATTTACTAGACCTGGACACTCAATTTTACCCATAAATGAATTTACGTGTGGGTGAATCTCAAGGTTTTCTACATAACTAGTGCAACATACTTGCTACTCTACAGTCCTACTATTAATGAGGAGAAATCACATACTGAAAGAGGGAATTGAAAAGAAAATCTCCACCCAAGTCCTAGGTGGCTACAACTGTGATGTCAAATAATGAGTGCTTTTTCTTTGACTCCACTGAGCTCACATAAGGAAGACACCCCCAAATTCCTGATTCTTGGAGAATCATGTCAACTGGCATAGGTAATCTTCAACATTCATTTAGGGACCGTTTGAAGTTACAATGGCATTGAAAAAAGTTACTTAACGACCCAGTCCTCACAGTTACAACTGACGCAGTCACGTGATAAGAATTTGACCACTTGGCAACCAGGATGTATTTCTGACACTTACAGCATCATGTGATCATTACAGCTGCAGTGGTTTGCTTAACAACAACGACCAAAAAGTTAATATAATCAGGAGTGACTCACTCAATGTCCATCTTGCTAGCAACAGAAATTCTGATCTCACTTGTGGTCATACGTCGAGGACTACCTGTATACAGGTTTAGCTTTCTAATGAGTCCTGATCTAAACTGGCAGCAAAACATAGAACCAACTCCCTTTTAAGTTGTTTTGGACAGGAAAACAGCCTGCTTCATTGTAAATACGGCTTTTATTGCAGACTGATAGCTAAAACCCTGCATATATTCATTCACAGCTTCTTTTCCTGTAATTAAACAATTGCAGCAGTTAATAACCATTATACCAGTGGTGAAATGTAAAATTTGTTACTACCAGTTCTGTGGGCGTGGCTTGGTGGGGGGTAATGTGACTGGATGGGCGTGGCCAACTTTTTTTTTTTTTACTTTTAAAAGCATTTTTTTACAACCTTTTTGGCTGAAGAGGTTATAAAAAAATGCTTTTAAAAGGCTCTGACGGTCAGGCAACTCAGCTGGGCTCCTCAGAGCCTTTTAAAAGCATTTTTTCTACCAAAGGCTCTGATGAACAGGCAACTGAGCTGGGATCGTCAGAGCCTTTTAAAAGCATTTTTTCTACAACCTCTTCAGCATTTAAAAATGATTTAAAAGGCTTTGGTGATCCCAGCTGAGCCGCGTGATCATCAGAGGCTTTTTTTTTACTTTTAAAAGCATTTTTTTGACCAAAGAAAAAATGCTTTTAAAAGTAAAAAAAAAGCCTCTGATGATCGCGCGGCTCAGCTGGGTATGGGGGGAGCAGGGATTTTTTCTACCGGTTCTCCGAACCACCCGCCGCCATCACTACTAGACCGGGCGATCCGGTCCGAACCGGGAGCATTTCACCCCTGCATTATACAATGTCTCATAAAACTTTAAATAGATTAATAATTTGTTTAAGGGGGAACGTGGATCCGCCCTTCAAAATTGTGAGTTGCAATTCATCTAAAATTAAGCAATTTTTTTTGAAAACCAGCTTTCATTTCCTAGTCATCATGAATTTATTAGATACATTTATACCAGGAGTGAAATCCAGCAGGTTCTGACAGGTACTGGAGAACCGGTAGCGAAAATTTTGAGCAGTTCTGAGAACCAGCAAATGGCTGGTCCCAGAGTGAGGTGGGAATGGAGATTTTGCAATATCCTTGCCCCAGGAGTGGGGAGGGAATGGGAATTTCGCAGTATCCTTCCCCTGGAGCGGGGAGGGAATAGGGATTTTGCAGTATCCTTCCCCTGCCACACCCACCAAGCCATGCCCACCAAGCCATGCCTACCGAGCCACACCACACCCACCAAGCCACGCCCACAGAACCGGTAGTAAAAAAAAATTGGATTTCACCACTGATTTATACATTTGGAAATAACAGTATTTTGCACCCAACAGGTGTGACTCTGCCTTTTAGGGCCTTTTATTGGTAAATAAATGTGTGTCAGAAATGAATATGGACAGTACAGGATATTATTTAAATTTTATGACTAATTGGTGCAAGGAATTTTCTTGGCTTTTATGATTTTTCTGACTCTAGTGAGAACAATGATTGTGGATTATGGACAGAATCCTCACTAATATAACCCCAAATTTAAAACTCACCATAGAATTGCGTTGATACAAACTTTTATGAATGTTGATTGAACTGTGATTTAATATAGTTTCTCTCAAAAAATATTCCATTAATATCTCTAAAAAGACATCTAATGTTTCTAAAACATCGTTTTTAATACTCTGTTTTTACTATACTTTACCCTTCAGAGTATAATTGAATCAATGAATTAGAGGAAGGTTACTAAAAAAAAAAGGATTAATGCATTTTTAATGATAGAAAATGATATAACTTCTGTTATTCACTAAGAATAATGGCAGATCTATCAGGTTTGTACAGATAAGAGCTGGGTAGGTTTATCTGAAAGCTTCATAATGGCTCTCATTTAGCCGTAACTGGGGGCGAGGGGGTAGAGAGAAGGAGCTGTAGACATCCCATTTACTTTCCGATTCATTGTTTATTTATATGAGTTTCCTTCTATCTTGTAACCAGTTCAGAAGCCTAAACAAAGAGATGAAAATTTGTTTAATAAATATACGTTATTGATTCCCTTTAATAATATGCATTTTAAGATATTCTTACAGAAACAGGATGTAAATGCTGAAATGCTCAGACCACACCATAGGGATTTGTACCAGCTCTTTGGGGTTATATTACCTAAGATAATGTGCAGTAACAATGAAAAATATTTCAATTTGTGCAGGATTCTGATTCCTCATTGCCTTGACATAGTCAATAGAAATCACTTTCTTTTCATATAGCTGACTAATGCAAGCCTTGGAGATCAGAATACTGTAGCCAACTATTACTATGGTGTTTATAATTTTACTATGGTGAAGATGATAACTATGATGACTGTTGTGGCCTACAAAGACATTCATTGCACAAGGACTGCTTATTTAAGGGATTACCTGTCTGCCTACCATACTTCTGCCTATCCAATAACATGTTCCATGTTATTGGATAACATGGATAACATTAGTTAAGCAGGGTCATCAGCTGTGACTCAGGAGATGAGCCTTCTCTTTTTTTGTGCCTGGCCTTTGGAGCAACATTCCTTCAGAGAGTTGAATGGTCCCAACTCTGGCCACCTTTCAGATCCATCTAAGTAACAGGTCAGAGATTTTATGCCTATCTTGATTGTTTTTGAATTCTCCTTGGTTGGATGAGTCACCTCAGGTACAAAATCATTTATTATTTTTAATATTATTATTATATTTTTCATTTATCTACTACCTTGAGTTTCATATTGACTGGGAGATCATACTGATTCCACCAATGAACTAGCCAACCAGTCAGCCAACCAACCAACCTATGATGACATTTATGAATCATTCAAATTCTTTCTGTAATACATTTGTTAGAAGCTGAGAGATAACGAAAATCTCATCTCAGGTTACAGTGCTGAGATGGATACAACAATAATAATTTGCCAGTTCAGCTGTATGGAAGCCTGTGATTTGATTGAAACAGGAAATAGTGCACTCCACAAAACTGATTTATAATTTTTCTGTCCATAGTTTGCTCGAATATAAACAGTGAATTACAATTTGCCTTTCTATATAAAACAATCAGCCATGGTACTGTATCTGTTTGGATTTCCTGTCACTTAACTTAAAAATAGTCAATTTAATATTACATAATATTCTGCATTAAAACTGCTACTGTTGTAAACCCCCCTCTCTCTCACACACAGTTTATAACCTTAGTATAAACAAAAGAATTACAGTATAAAACTTTATATACTGTATAGCAATGACAACAAACATCAGCACTACAATTAAACAGCAGTACCTAAAACAATGCATAACAATGCAGTAAAACTGAAAGGAGTAATAATTCATTCCACTGAAAATGTCTGCATTTAATATGCCTGGGCAAATAAGAAAGAGTGAACTTGGTGCTGAAAATTATAAGGTGAGAGGATCAAGCATGCCATCCCTCAGGAAGATCTCTTGGAGTACAAATGTGAAGATGGGCTTCTTCTAGCAACTTTAATATAATGACAGTGTGAGATGAAAAGGTTATTAGTTTCCCCCACCGTAAGACATATAGGTCTGTTATGCTAGTATTTTGAAATAGGCTTTATAAATGATTAGGGTGTTATTAAGAATTGTTTTGTGAGTTCTATGTTTCTTGTGAGGTTTTTTTTTTACAATTTTTTATTTTATTCAAAAGATTAAAATATAAAATCCCAAAGAAAAAAATGTTAAACAGAGACAAGACAAAACTAGACGAAAACATTAAAAATATGAATTAAAATACTTATTTAAATGGATATTTCTTTTCTTTTTCTACTAGAAATGTATTCATTTTGATAATAGACATTTGTCCCCAAGGGATTGGGTATGTCCTAGACCCAGCAAGGGGTGAATGAGTCTCGGGAAAAAGCAGATGGTGTCAGCACTAGAGTTCCATACTATCACATGCGTAAGAAGGGCAAACCTGATGTCAGAGAGCAAGTAAACATTGCCCACCTGTCTACAAGAACCCAATAATCCTCAGATTATACTGGTAGCCTAAGATTGTCATTCAAACTGGTGTCATTGGAAGTACACTTAGCCTGCCAGAACATGTATCTGATAGACTGAGTCATATGCTGTAAGGTAAAGGTAAAGGTTCCCCTCGCATATATGTGCTAGTCGTTCCCGACTCTAGGGGGCAGTTCTCATCTCCGTTTCAAAGCCGAAGAGCCAGCGCTGTCCGAAGACATCTCTGTAATCAGGGAGTGAAATCCAAAATTTTTCCCTACCAGTTCTGTGGGTGTGGTGGACATGGCAGGGGAAGGATACTGCAAAATCTCCATTCCCACCCCACTCCAGGGGAAGGATATTAAAAAAATCTCCATTCCTACCCCACTTCAGGGGAAGGATACTGCAAAATTCCCATTCCCTCCCCACTCCTGGGGGGAGGATATTGCAAATCTCCATTCCCACCCCACTCTGGGGCCAGCCAGAGGTAGTATTTGCTGGTTCTCCGAACTACTCAAAATTTCCGCTACCAGTTTTCCAGAACCTGTTAGAACCTGCTGGATTTCACCCCTGCCATGGCATGTGGCTGGCATGACTAAATGCCAAAGGCGCACGGAATGCTGTTACCTTCCCACCAAAGGTGGTCCTTATTTTTCTACTTGCATTTTTTACATGCTTTCAAACTGCTAGGTTGGCAGAAGCTGGGACAAGTAACAGGAGCTCACCCCATTACACGGCACTAGGGATTCGAACTGCTAAACTCCTGGCCAGAAGTTTCCTGAGGATGAACTCCGGCACAAGTCCAAAAGCTTGGAAGATTAAACCTCTGGTCCCAGTGACCGACCCAGATTGGATCCTATAAACCTTGATTGACCAAAGCCATGATAGGCAGCAGAGGTATTCTTCTATAATGCCCATCTAGTAAACCAAATTTATTTTCCTTTTTTAAAAAAAACCTCAGACATCATTTTTTTTTTGCTCCGCTGTTTCTTGCTTATTTTCTGAGTTCAGCATAACACTGCTTTCTGTGAGAGGAATAATACAGTGGGCAGCATGTACATATCTTGCTTTTCTTGTGCATATGCCTTACTTGGAGTGCTTGGGGGGCTTAAAGTATTTAAAAACGATGCAGATTTTTAACTATTAAAAAGTCAGAAAAATAATCCCAGAGATGAGCTAAAAACTTACATTAAAAACAAGAATAGAAGTTTCTAAAGAAACAGAGTAAAGGAGGTAGCATTTAAATTACTTGGGAAAAGAATGCCTTCTTGAAAAACAATTTCACAGATTCCAGCCGGGCTGTTTGACAATCTTTTTCTACCCCAAATCAAACATCATTTTACTGCAGTTAAGACAAAAGAAGAGACATCTCCATCAGAATTTAGGAAGCAATGTCGCCCATACGGGAGGAGGCAGTTCTAGATGAATCTGAGACCTAAATTGTTTTAAGGCTATAAAAATAAGGATCCACAATTTGAATTGTACCAGAAACAAACTAGTAACCAGTGCAGCCCTTACAGGAATGAGTTATTACGGTTCTGAGAGGGAGTATCACTGACATTCTTGCAGCTGCATTACGGAGCATGTATTTATGTGTGAATAATGAATACGAAGAAGATAGTGTCCTGCCATACACTCTGTGTAGATATATTGTGATAAGTTATGCCTCTAAGAGAGGTGAAGAGCTTGCAATGTGCATCTTGATCAAAGTTTCCAATCATGCATCTGGACTAATTGTATTTCCCCAAGACTTTTAAAATGTGGCCCCAAGTAAAGCATTATTGCCATCCAATCTAGATTAACTCTCGCATGTGTCCCTGCAATCAGTTCTGATTTCATCAAGCATAGAGAAGGCTGATAACCTGTTCAAAGGAAGAACAGGAGATAAGATCTATACACACAATGTATGTTAACTACTTGAGTAATACTTCCAATCAAGTCTGGGGCTTCTTTTTGGCACTTACCAGAAAGAGAGAAATTTTGAAGAAAGAGCTATCTGCATTTGTTTGTCATTTATCCTGCAATCTGTACAAAAAGCTTTTAAAAGGACATCAGAAATAGACATGACTAGCCACCTGCTGATGTACGGTGACAAATTCCACTGACACAACCATGACCCCCAGTTTGTCAAGATTTAATTAAGGATATAATTAAGTCAGTGGAACAGAACACTAATGAGTGGTTCTCTTTCTTTTTAATATGGGTAATTACACCTAAGAATATAAAGCAAGGCAAGGCTCTAAATATGTCATTAAAATGAAGAATGCAAGTTTCTAGTGGCCCAGTTTTCACAAAGCATTTCCCTTTCCAGCCAGCTAGTTTTGTAGCCATTTCAAGATTAAAATTCATTCAGTTTCTCTGAGAATTTTCCCAAAGAGAATCTGGAGTGTATCTTTATCAACTTGTTTCTAACCATAAAGCACATTGTTATTATACGAACGGAACATAGAAAGTTTCAATGTTAAAAATGTTGTTGTATGCTCTTCATGATATGAACTTGGTAAATGCCAATGTTGATGAGCAATTGTTAGGATTTTAACAATTTTACGATGTTTATATACTTTATTTTCAAGAGAGATAGGCACACACCTTTCAGAAAATGTGCTACTATTGCTCTTCTAACCCTCGGCTCTCCTTGGTAAATGGCAGTTGACAGGTGAGGTGAATTCTGAAGGTTTCACATAACACTTTCACTAAAATAGGGAATGTATGGCTTAGGTAACTATCCTAGTGCCACATGAAGCAAATGAAAATTGGTAACAATTTATGGTTCAGTTTTGATACATTTAGGCTGGTATACTATAAAGTGCAGCCAGAACTACTTTATCCCAAGGATCTTCATGTTGCACTATGGAAACGAGGATCTCTAATCTAATTTAATAACCACAGTGGCCATTGCTATTTTAAATATTCACACTACAGGGATTTGAATGTTCAAGTAAGGTATGAACCGATTTAACAATTCATCAGATTTTTATTTCTAATCCCCGCCCAAACTCATTTTATGGGCATACCAATCCTATGAGATTGATTAGAATTATCAATTTATGTAAGATCTCACAGGGAAAGCTCATTCGTATTTTACAAATCAGTTATGTTGTAAGGACATTGACATTTCAGTAGACTTTGGTATGGTAGCAAATTTCTTCCAATATACAATTAAATTCAAAAGAGAATCACAATCAATCATAGCTTCATCGAATGCTTACTTTAGCCCAGTTCTTACAAAGAGTAGATGAGAAAACCTGCATTTTCTCTATCATCATAGCAAGATCACACGAGTCTACTCCATTATTGAGGGGAAATTCTTAATACATGGAAAGCTAGTATCTCGCATTCACTAAAATAAATAAATAAATAAATAAATCAGTCTTAAACTCTTTGTTTTGATGTTCAACTCATTTTAGTATGGAAGAATATTCAAGTCATATAAACATCTACTGCAGCTTTCTGTAGTAGTAAAGAGTCACCATAGACCAAAGGTCTTCAAACGTGGCAGCTTTAAGACTTGTGGACTTCAACTCCCAGAATTCTCTAGCCAGCTATGTCCACAAGTCTTAAAGCTGCCAAGTTTGAAGACCTCTGCCATAGACATATAAAAATGGTACACATATATAGTAGCACGGGGAAAGCAATACTTCTTATTTTCACAGGTTTAGTGCAGCAAACTAAACTCAAGCAGCATCTAAATATGGGTTCTAAATTCTAACATGATTTTATCTTTGAAATGTCTGTAATCTGAAGGGAGCCAAACAAAGCAATATTTTACAGGCCAGAATGGGAATAAATTATGTCATTGGACCAATCATAGAACTGGATGATGAACCAGTAGAGTAAATTTGGACTGGCCTTGCATATTAACTCTCATGTCATTCTACAAATTTGAGTAACCCTGCTTTCCTAGGCCTTATCTGCAAAATATATCGGATTTATATCAGATATTCTTATATCTAACCTGTTTTAGTTGCCATGTAAGGCAGAGTACTCTTTACATTTGTCTAGTTCTTGATGGATTTCAGCTGTTATAATCCCTGGATGTATGCTATTGATCAAAAAGTCTTGTGCAACTTTTCCAGCTTCTCTCTTTTCCCACTTTTTCAAAGGAAAATATACACTGCTCAAAAAAATAAAGGGAACACAAGCAGAAGACATCCGAGATCTGAATGAATGAAATAGCCTTATTAAATACTTTGTTCATTACATACAGTAGTTTTGTGTTCCCTTTAGTTGTTTGTCGTTACCCAGTGGAAGGAAATATCTCTGTTTTACATTGCCACTGTAAAAGTCTTGAAATATTTCTTGAATTCAGCAAGAAATGCTAGAAGATGAATAAATTGCAGCTTGTTCTAGGCATCAAGAGATGCTGTTATATAGCCAGACCAATAACGTGGTATTTCCACACTGCCCTTCAGTTTAAGGAACCTACAGAAAGCTCTAAGATTCATCAGAGCTACTGGATGTGCCGTTAACTTTAATAGCCTTTCACCAATTTTACTTGCTCACAAATGGCTTCACTAGTTGAAGAATCACTGCTGAGTGATGGTCATCCATATACATCACCTAAATCAATAAATAAAAGAGGAGGCGGGGCTGAATATATTAATAAGCCTTTGCTAGATGGTTGTAATGTATTATACATAGACTATAAAAAATGCTCAGAAACTTCATCAGATGCAGTGCGTGGTGATTAGTTCATTAAATGGGGCAGCAGATACCATTGCTGTCTTTAGAAATAAAGAGATCTGCTGTTACAAAATAGGCTACTGTTGTTATTGTTATTATTATTCCTTCTCTGACATGAACCAGTCTGCCAATTAAGATCTGTCCTTCTCTAATAACTTCTATGTTTGGAAATTAGAGAAATCCTAGAGAGGACCTTTTCCAGTCACTGTCTTACATATCTAGGCATATTTTCCTTATACCCACTAATGTATCGTAATCTTTCAACTCTGTTGTGTTCTTATGAAGTTGTGATAGCTTTTAAATAGGAGTCCCACCTCTTGACCTGGCTTATGATTATTGTTTTATCAGCAGTTTCTTATCATTATTTTATTGTTGTTTGCTCTATTGTATAGTATGGTATTTCTTATGGGGTTTTTTTGGGGTGGGGGGAGGAAGTCAACCTGACGTTATTGTGGAGTGAGAACCATTTGCCAAAATTAAGAATCAAACAAACAAATGCCCAGGAGACTCCGTTGCAGTTATAATTCCTTAAGCATTCTGGCCCTTTATCATTCTGTTCAGATCAACCTCCTGAAATCCATCAAAGATGACTCTACGTTTCACCTGATGCTGTAGAATTATGGGAATCTTCGTTCAGTGGAGTGCTTGGTCAAAGAGCAAAGGAGGGTCAATGAAAAATTAATTGAAAGAAAACCTGTAAGGCTTCCTCTACGGGAAGGGAAGATGGTTTCCTCCCGTCCTCTTCTTCAATTAGGGAGGATGTCTGTGATATAAACAACTCCTTTGTATTCTCCACAATAGATAAGGTTGATATGAAAGTTGTTTTTTATAGTACTGAGCAACCAGCTTTTCTGCTGAGATTATACTATCCATTCCCAGCTGGTAGCTTATATTTCACGACAGCCTTTTATCCATTATCAAAGCAACAAGTAGAAAAGCAAATTCTCCTGATCTCTAATGCTCGCTCTCTTCGGGTTTCTCTACAGAGTCGGACGCTGTACCTTCCTGTTAACAAGCCCTCGGATCTCCTTCTGTGCTGCTATCTGCTCTAAAGATTCTCTCTAGTCTTTGGCTTGCTTGTCTAACCTAAATGCAGCAGAATACCATGGGAATGGAGGATCATTTGTTTTTACAACTGTATATTATCTAGAAAGAGGGATTGGGAAAGGGAATAGTAAGAGATCATCCTGCCCCTCCTGAAACTGTGGTGTTTTTTTCCCAATGCTTGTAGCAGAAAGAGGCGTATACCCTGAAATGAGGTTAGGTAAAATTGTACATAGCAGTATATCTCTTTGAAGTTTATGGCTGTGCTGGCCTCATCTTATCAGACTTTAATATCTCTTAACAACCAATGAAGAACTGACCAAACAGAAAATATCCAGAGAACAGAAAGGGCATCAGTCTAGGAGAGGTTGCTGTACTATTGGTTAGATGCTGTAGTGCTAAACTGACAAGGCTACAAATGCCACAACTTCCCATTCTCTTAATTCCGAACAGAAGCATGTTAGTGAACTGACCATTATAATTCAGAACATCTTTAATTCACACTCAGAGGGTATCTGGTTATATTCATTATGGAACAGCTTTGAGCCGTATGAATTATTCAGTGTTTTTTTAGTTCAACAGTACGCAACCTGTTTGGACTACTGTCTGCATTTGCGGGTTTGATGGGGGCTATACTCAAAAAGTCATAGGGGCCAAGAAAAAAACCCCAAGTCTAATAAATTAATTAAATGAAATTAAATGAAAGCGAGATTACATTAATTAAATATATTTAGTATGATGGTCTTCGTCTGCTTAATCATTTTTCCCTGTCCCATTAGAAATAAGAGTTCGTGACAACTTTGGAAAGTCTTTATAAGCTGCACTGAACAGGAATTTTAAGTCATGTATTTTCAATTTACTGTTTTGAGAAATATAGCAATGAAGTTGGTAGAAAGAAAAACAATGCACCAAAATTTATACTCA
Source organism: Pantherophis guttatus (assembly GCF_059756535.1). Lineage (NCBI taxonomy): Eukaryota > Metazoa > Chordata > Lepidosauria > Squamata > Colubridae > Pantherophis > Pantherophis guttatus. The sequence goes on from NC_142065.1 coordinate 91,803,919, forward strand.
TAAGGTTTTCCTGTGGCATTGCCCCAACTTTGCCTTGTTTTCCTAAGTTGCAATAATGGAGCTTCGATTCAACAACTCTCGTTGCAACTGGGATAATTTATTTTATATACTGGCAGCAGTACTTATTACGCATTTGTATTCAATCTTCGCTTATTAAAATGTTTTATGTTTTTAAGATTTTTCTGTTTTTAATTTTTTAAGTTGGCTTGCAAGTCATTCAGGGAACTCCTGTTATTGGGCAAATTAACAAATGAAATAAAATAATAAAATATTTCTGAAGGCAACAATTTCCAACTGTTTATTTTTATTTTATTTAGGGAATTTACATTGCCTCCTATTCACACATGGAGATTCAAGGCGGCTTGTTGTGATGTTTGCATTAAGAAGCTTGCTCAAGGGCATATTTGTTGCAGCATAAACAACATAAACAACAATTCTCACATTTTCGGTGGGTGTCGTCATGGGTCATCATGTTTTACTTATATTAAGAACGGTGAACAGTTATTTTTACAGCAGCTATTCTTGTAAGTAAGTACCAAAATGCTGCACTGAAATATATTTCATAGCCACTATAATTAGGATAATATGTTCTAATGTAGGAGGCAAAAAAATTAATACAGCGTGAATTTCTATTTTCTCCATGTGCTGATTTGCAAATGATCAAAGTATCAAAAACATCTATTGCCCATTCAGAAGGTACAAAGGAGGAGGCTGAAGAATGGCAACATTATATATTACTGCATTGAAAAATTATTCTTTTAAAGTCTTTCTAAAATATATCTACAGTATGAATCAATAACTATCAGGGATATATATCGGAAAATTGGGAACTGTTTGCCTAGGTTTAAAAGTAAGTAGCTGGAAAGCAATATTAGCCAAAAAGGGAGATAGGGTGAGAGCAAGTGAGCTGTCCTATGGAGCTTTTTGGACAACTGCTTCATATTAACCCTAAAAATAGGTGTTGCCACCCTCAATTTGCTGTTTGAATAATTGTTGCTCTTTGTAAACAACCTACATCAGGGGTGTCAAACTCAAGACCTGGGAGCCAGATCCAGCCCGTGGGATGCTTGGAACTGGCCCACGGGGCTGCCCTGGAAACAGTGAAGGACTGGAGGTTATAAAATATCTCAATCTAGCAAAATAAGCCAAATGTTGAAACGTTATGGCATGGAGCTATGTATCCTATGGCACAGGATTTTCAACAAGGAGAAATCCAAAGTCCTAAATTTAGTAAGGAGATCTACCAGTCTCTTATAGGTAGTCTATCTTATATAAGCAATTGGTCGAGACCTGATATTTCATTTGGAGTAAATCAATTAGTGAGATATAATGCAGAGCCAACTGATAGGCATTGGCAGGCCGCAAAGTGTATATTAAGATATCTGAAAATGATGATGCATTATGCATTGTATCTAGAACCTAACAATGATTTAGTATTGAGCGCATATGCTGATGCCAGTTTTGCTACTGATTTGACCACCAGAAAGTCCACATCGGGTATAGCTATCATGTTAGACAATTGTTTGATTGGCTGGAAATCGATTCGTTAAAAACATATTAGTCTATCTACTATGGAGGCAGAATTCTCATCTTTGTCACTAGTTTGTACTGAATCTGATTTATTACAAACAACTAATGATGGATATTGGTTTAAAGATGGATTATCCAATTGTAATACATGAGGACAACCAAACTGCTATAAAAATGGCAACAAATTTAGCAGTTAAAACTAGATGTAAGTATACTGACATTCAGTATCTGAATGTTCGGCAGTGTATCCAAAGCAACATGGTTAAGTTGGAATATTGTATGTCTTGAAGACAATATTGCTGATAATTTTACCAAAGCACAAGGTGCTATCAAACATAAAACGTGTTGTGAAAGCTATAGATTAAGAGTCCAAACTGTATATATTGACCTGTCCAAAGGGGAGAATGTTAGGATATGGTTTGAGCCTAACAAGTTGTCCAGGCAATATATGTGTTCTGTGGCTTTAATATGAATATGTATTGTGTGACTTTAAAGTTTTACTGCTGATTCATTGTAATTCTGAGTCATGTTGTGAACGTATTTAAGAAAGGTACTGTAACGTATTCAGTTGATGATAAGCTACCATTGTGTGAGGAGTGCTATCCATTGTGCTATCATCGTTGGATGGATCTGCTACCATAATGGTTTGTGAACCAGAGTGAGTTTGTCATTCTAACCAACTACTATTTGTATGGTAAGAAGATATCTGTATCACTGGACTGATTTAACTGGCAAAGACTTGGATTGATTTAAAGACTATGAGATTGTTTTTTCACTATAAAGTAAACTTTTGATAAACCAGTTTGCACATCTCTTATTCATTGCTCCCAGCAATGTTCCTCTGTGCTCTACACTCTGCTGGTTGGTAACACAACAATATCCTTAACAATGGCGAACCTATGGCACGCATGCCATAGGTGCACAGGGAGCCATATCTGTGGGCACGCGAGCATTGTCCTAGCTCAGCTCCAGCATGCATGTGCACGCTGGCCAACTGATTTTGGGGCCTTCTGGACCCACCGGAAGTCGGGAAATGAGCCGTTTCTGGCCTCCAGAGGGCCTCCGGTAGGAGTGGGGAAGGCTGTTTTCGCCCTTCCCAGCCTCCTAGAAAACCTCTGAAACCTGGGGAGAGCAAAAACCACGCCTTCTGGTCCCACTAGAAGTCGGGAAACAGGCCATTTCCAGTCTCTGGAGGGCCTTCAGGGGGTGAGGAAGGCTGTTTTCACCCTCCCCGGGCTCCAAGAAAGCCTCTGGAGCCTGGGGAGGGCGAAAAACGGGCCTACCGGGCCCACCGTGCCATCGCATGCCAAAAGTGGGTGGGAGCATGGGTGGGTCATGCGTGCATGCACAGGGGGTTGGGGTGTATTGAATTATGGGTGTGGGCACGCGCGCGCAACCCTCCCACATGTGACCCCTGCTTTTGGCACCCGATGGCAAAAAGATTAGCCATCACTGGCCTAGGCTATGTTTGAATGTGAAAAAATGCTATGAGTGTGGTTGTGATATTTCCCTCTCCCTCCCTCTGTCATCCATTCTAAAACTCTGTACAGGTAGTCCTTGACTTACAACAGTTCATTTAGTGACCATTCAAAGTTACAACGGCAATGAAAAAAGTGATTTATGACCGCTTTTCATACTTACGACCATTGTAGCATAGCTAGGCAACTGGTTCATATTTATGACAGTTGCAGTGTCCCAGGGTCATGTGATCACCTTTTGTGATCTTCTGACAAGCAAAGTCAATGGGGAAGCCAGATTCACTTAACAACCTTGTTACGAACTTAACAACTGCAATGATTCTCTTAACAACCGCAAGAAAGGTTGTAAAATGGGGCAAAATTCATTTAACTTAGCAACATAGATTTTGGGCTCAATTGTGGCCATAAATTGAGGACTATCTGCACATCAGCTGGATTTTCTTCAAACACAGTTTTGTTAATATAAAATAATCCAAGCCAATTTTAGTGATATATGACCTGGTTCTAAACCCAATCCCACAATAACATACATACACTGAGTGTTCCATGGAGCTGGCGTATAGGGAATCATATAGGTCAGGAGTGTCAAACTCGATTTCATTGAGGGCCGTATCAGGGTTGTGACTGACCTTGGGGGGCCAGAGTGGGTGTGGCCAGCTTGACGTCACTCGTGTTGGTGGCGCCTGTGGTGACCCAAGTGCTCTCCCAGCAAAATGGGCTCCCAAGCTCTGTTTTCAGCTGCTATGGCCTCCTGAAGCCCTCTGTCAGTGAAAACGCAGCTGGTGAGGCATGTGTCACCTGCCAGTCCTTGTTTTTGGCTGTGACGGTCTCCTGCAATCCTCTGGGAGCTCCATTTTCTCTGGCAGAGTGTTGCAGGAGGCCATCGCTGCTGAAAAAAGAGCCTGGGAGGGCCGTATGCTGCCCACCCAAGCTTCTTTTCACTGGTAGAGGCACCACAGGCTGGTCCTTCACTGTTTCCAGGGTGGCCTCGTGGGCCAGATCTAAGCACCCCGCGGGCCGAATCAGGAGTTTGACATCCCTGATATAGGTCCTGTTAAGGAATTTCACTAGCTTGCAGCCTGACAGATGGCAGATATGACCAGCATAGAGATGCAAGCTATATCAGTGTGGTACACAAAGCTTTCCACAGTACAAAGTGGAATTCTATATTGTGTGTCAATCTTGGTTCAGTGGATGTTCAATAATCTTGGTATAGAATAAACTATGCATCTAATTTCCTAAAGGAAGTATGATGCAGTCATTAAGATGCAATTCTCCCAACTTCTATGAAGAAGGGAGGTTCTGTCAAACTTTTGACCAAGTGGTAGATGAGGGGTTGTCATGCAAGCCCACTCCTTTTAAACTTGTATGAAATATGGCTGCAAAAGAGCTGTGCATGGTAACCCTTTGTATAGCATCTTACTAATTTGATCTGTCCCAGGGATTGTGCTGGATGTTTCCCTGCACAAGGATCCTAAAAAGATAGCTTCCTGTACACCATGGAAACCCATCAATTTTTGAAACCTGAAGAGGCAGACATTTTGTCTACCCCTTTTCATGCTCATATATCTGCTTTTCAGGAATTTTTTCATTTCTAAAATGGAACACTGGTCTCAAAAGAGAAGCCCATGCAGTACCATGAAATCAATGGTGTGGCCTTTGAGAACCAGAATATTGCTAGGGTAATGTCCGTGCTTCAAGAAGAGCTCATGAATTTCCCTTTATACAAGTTATTCACTGTCAAGTGTCCTTTGATAATAGAAGGTGAAAACTGTGCAAAAAACTATTCTAACTCAGTTATCTGCCCAGTCCACAATTTCAAACCAATCTTGATACTCTAGGTATCTCTAGGCTGTGATCTGTCCAGAGACCAGATTCAATCTAAATATATTTTCCTAGTATGTACTCTAAGACTAATCTGCCTCTAATTCTGAATGCATGAAATAAGTTTGAAATTTATTTATTTATTTGGTCAAACACCAGCAACCTCAAATGGCAAAACGAGTGATAAAAAGCAGGAAACACAGCCAGGATCAAAAAGGAGGAGCTGATGCAGCCACAGACAAGGAACTACAAAATAAATCAAACAATACGCTGTCCACCCAGCCAATGTCAACAAAATCAATACAATGAAAGTATGCAACCACATATACGTTCTCTACAAATTATTGGAAAATAACTAAGCAAAGCATTAATATAAATAATGATCTTTGGTTCTTTGGATGTTTTTTCCTTATTAGGAAACAGCAGAAAATTTTGCTACTGCACGAGTGGTGGCTGGATTTGAATCCTGAAGGAAATGGTTTAGGAATTAGTGGATTTAATTATACTGTGATTAAATTCACTGAAATTATCAGGATGACTTCCTTAAATGTCATTGATTATACTGGGTCTGCTCTTATATCACTAAGTTTGGATTCTGTCTGGTAAATTGATAGGTAGTTAAATTCATTGGGCTCTGCTCAAATGTTAACTACAGATACACCATGACTCACGCCTGGTTGCTTAATGACTGACGGAAGGTATAATGGACCTCCCCAGAGCTACTTATGACCTGTTTTCTAAGATAAGACAGCCATACCCCTCTAGTCACGTGACCACATTTTGGGTGCTTGTGAACTGACTCACCTTTATGGCCATTTGTAACATCCCATGGCCATGTGACTGGGTTTGCGACGTGTTTGCTGGTTTCCAGCATTTATTTCCACAGATTCTGGCAAAAAAACACCCATTGGAGAAAATGGATTTGCTTAATCACCATGGTGTTCACTTAACTACCACTACAAAAACATTGAAACATTGGGTCCAGTCATGTGATGCCATGACTTATGGCCTTAATAACTTTTGATCATAATTCCAATTCTCCATTATGGTCACAAAACATGGTCTAACTGTAATGACTCCATGAATTGTTTTAAAACTCTTTCTTAAAAATAAGCATGCTGGAATTGCCTTGAAGGAACGTTAGAAACTGATGAAACAAAATGCAGATAATTGAGCAGAGTTGTCTCATTACGTTATTCAATCTGAATCATATTTCTCTCTTGCAGTTTTGTTATCAGAACTATTATTTCATTATACAGGACTTTTAAAAACCCAGGAACATTAAACATTTAAAAAACAATAACAATTTTTTTTTCTAGTCATGAGGTTATGCAGGGAGTTATTGCTTAATATTACAAAGGGGACAACGAACCAGAGGGTGGATATCACAGTGCTAAAATGTATTTAGAATCAGTAAGATTTGTTTCCAAACATGCAAGTTTTAATAAGCTTTTAAAGGAGGAAAAAAAAAAAAAAGGAAAAGGAATGATACTTCCTATTAACTGATTTCTGGATCAGGATCATTTGTTCCATCACGCTGAAAAACAAGGAAATAAGATCTCACACAGAAGCCACAGTAATTGTCAAAAATACAGAAGGTTGGTCTTATTCTTAGAAGTCTAAAATGTTTCTTCCAAGCATTTAGATGCAGGCAACGGCCACTATAAAGCCTTTTGTGAAAGATCCCTTCCTCCCGGCACACAGAGACGCAGGCACAATTGATTCCTAACATTGTTTCTGTTTTCCTTTTGCAAGGCCACCCCTTATCAAGTTATGTATGAATGAACAGAAGGGCCTTTCATTCCCCCCCTCCCCCTCACGCAAACTTGCCTTGGTGTTTCAAAAGGAATGACTAAAATAGCATCGACAAAAATCCAGCCCTACAGCCTGCCAGAAGAACCCGCACACGTCCCATCCTTAAGGCATGTGAAAGGTTGAAGAGCTCAGCGAAATTTTTATGTACGGGAGCCGGCCCAAGGAAAACTCACACGCCATAACCAATTGTGGACAGAGTATCATCTATCAGCAGACAAATGCAGGATCTCCAGAATGTCTCTCCTCAAATGAAATAATATATCTTTGAAAGCCAATGCCTGTTTTAGGCCCGTGGCCCATATATCAAGCCAGAGAGGCTTGTGGATACGCTCTACGGCCATTAACCTTCCACCTGTTTCCCCTTGTCCTTCAGGAGGAGACCCTGCCCTTGATTTTACTCCCTTCCCTTGTTCATCTTCCGACAGAGTGCAAATGTAAAGCAAAGGGCCTGCGAAATAATTCAAAGGCAATGGACCAGGGACATGGTTACAAATCTCTGCCACTGGCACTGTGACTTATGCAGGCAGTTTGTCACACATGAGCCAGGTGACCTCTATGACATAACAGAGAAAAATATGGCCAGAGATCAAAAAAGGAGACACGGAGCTAACTTTGGGAGGGGTGGTGGTGGTTTGCAAAGTGATATTAAACAATATATGAATTGTCCCCTTTTCTGAAAACTCCCCCTCCCTTCCTTGATAAGGGAAGCAAAAGTGCCCTTAACCACAGATATTTTTCTATTTGGAGAGGGAGAAAATGACTTGTCCAAATATTTAGGGTGATTCTCCCTGTCCGTCCGTCCCCCCAATCCAATCTCATATTCCTGCAACAATTTACAAGTGGAAATCTTATTTATACTACTTCTTAATATCTTCATATTATTATAACAAAGATCATTACCTGAGGAACATATATATGCTTATAGAAATAGGCAGCATTATAGATCCCCCCCTCTCTCTCTGTGCGGTGTGTGTGTGTGTGTGTGTGTGTGTGTGTGTTTTATACAGCAATAGCCTACTGCTGTTGCTAATAGCCTCTCTGGAGCAGCCTGGGTCATTCGAGTTTCCTACAATATTAAATCTCAATGTAATGGACCTGCCTATAGTTCCAACACATCAGAAATACAGCCAGTAGCTTTTACTATACTGAATATAAGAGTAAGAAGGAAGGAGCATGTTGGTATTATGAGTCAATGCATATACAGGTAGTCCTAGACTTACGACCACAATAGAGACTGCTCATCAGAATAGTGAGTTGTGATGGACATAAAACAGGTCACCCATTTTTTTGCAGCAGTTGTTAAGGGAATGCCGAGGTCATTGGGCCAGTTTTGCTAAAAACTGAAAGTAAATGCTGGTTTCAGGCAAAAACATCAAAAAACGTGGTTAGGTAACCACTGGACATTGTAAATGGCCAATTGTAACTGTGGGCCAATTCAAGTGACCATGCTGGGAAACAGCTATTGGAACTAAGTTGTAAGTATGCCCAGGAAGGTCTGTCATAACTTTGAATGGTGGCTAAGCAACCAATCATAAATCTAGGACCACCTAGACACAGTTCTATGAATATGTGCTAGGTGGAGCTCTGTTTCTCAAGATGTTTCTCATCATGTGCCGTGGTGGCGCAGTGGTTAGAATGCAGTACTGAAGGCTAATTCTGCTGACTGCGAGCTGCTTGCAATTTGGCAGACTGAATCTCACCAGGCTCAAGATTGACTCAGCCTTCCATCCTTCTGAGGTGGGTAAAATGAGGACCCAGATTGAGGGCAATAGGCTGACTCTGTAAACCACTTAGAGAGGACTGGAAAGCACTGTGAAGTGGTATATAAGTCTAAATGCTGTTTCTATTGCTATTTGGAGTTTTGTATTTCTAGAGACCAGGAGGTGTAACCAGACAGAAACTAAGCCTGATGATGGTTTGAAAAAGTAGTGCCACCATAAATGCTCCAAGAGGCAAAGAGAAGGGATGGCTCTCAGAGAACAGTAAGGAAAATACTTACACACACACACCCTACGTGACAAACAGGGTAGTGTAGTATAATGCTAAAGTACTGGATTAGGACTGGAGAAACCCTAGTTCTACTCCTTCTTTAGGCATAGAAACTAGCTGGATGATTTTAGAGCAGTCACTCTGTTAGCCCTGAACTGGGAGATAGAAATAACAACCCTCTCTGGACTAGTATGTTAGATAATCCATCATTTTCAGTGAAGTGGCCTTCATCTTGCAGTGGATTGATTCAGGCTGATAACAATAACACCACACTTACAGATATGTGCATACATATACACAAATGTGCAAAATGGGCCATGAACCAGATTTCCTTCCTTTTTCTGTTTTGTGAAATGTAGTAAGTCTACCTATAGTGTGGTGGTACAGGAGCCACTTAGGAACTTGCTCTAAAATTGTTTGAATTCTGATTAGCGACACACTTTATCAATATGTTTAGGAAAACAAAAATAAGTGACTATTGCTTTTAATTTTAAAATTAAAATTACAATTACAGAATAGTGCATCTTTTATTACAAATATAATGCAGCTAGTCTGATGAAGAAGGAAAGAGTTAATTAACTAATAAATTCACAATGCATGGTTTGCCATCCTTACAACCATTAGCATTTTTTTTAATGGAAATTCAAGTATAAAATTATGGGGTCCAAGGTGATCTCTGAGCTTGGTTGTTTTCTTGTAGACGTTTTATTGCCTAACTAGGTAACATCATCAGTGCTACATCAATACATAATTTTAAAATTATATATACAGAGCTGGAAAAGTAGGTATACAGATTCTCTCTGTGTATATGAGTTTGTGTTTTGGCAAATGACAATATAACCATAATTATGAAGTATTTTGAATTATGAATCGGTATGATCTTATTTTCAAAATGTTCTCAACCTTATAAATCTGTCAGAGTATTTGTGTGTATGTGTATGTGTGCGGATCTACACACACCAACACCCACCCACAACACGTGCATTCTTAAGATTAAGTTAAAGGCATTCAAGGAATATTTTACAAAGGGATTTGCAGACGACAGAAATTATATTCATGCCCCCGAAAGACTTAATTGGAACAAAATCCTGTTTTATGCATGTATGCCAAGCAAAGTTATGACCCTAAATTTCAGAAAATGGTTATCCAGAAAGGAACAAGGCTTAATCAAAATTAATTTCCACTTTCAATTCAACAATTCAAGTTGTACAATATATGAAATTTTCCAGCTGTTTTGTACATCGAAGATTTCTCTGCTGGATAAAGTTGAAAGGAAAGTTTTTATACAACCTTCCTTCACCCCTGCTGTGACTTTAATGGCTTGTCTGGTATGGACATTTATTTTTTTTTCCTTTTTCATAAATTATTATCTGCCATTATGATCCCAGATATGGTGGTGATGAAATTTACATTCTAAATATAAATGTTATTGCAGTTCCTTCTAAAGTCCAATCAGATTAGATATCAGAGAAATAAAATGCCTATTTTTTTTTCTTTTAAATGGTGCATCGTCAGTCGGAAATGGGACTGTGGCATTGCAAAAATTGTTTGATTCTCTATTTAATTTGCCTTTTCACAAAATAAAACGTTAGGAAATGTGTACTGAACTGTACTTATACATTTTCTCTATTGGAACAAACAGAAATTCCAGAAGTTGGAAGAATTTAGATAAGGAAGATGTCAATTATTAGAATATTCCTTTAGGCCTTTCTAAATTGTAGACTTTTAAAATTTAGATTTAAATATTAATGTGTTAAAAGACTTCATCACAGTTATCTACATCTTGTCTAATCAGGCAAACTTACCTATTACTGTTATTATTGCTCATATTACAATTTATTTTACAGATCACACTACTCTAAATTCTACAGTTCTACAGGTCTACTCTTAAAAGGAAGAGAAAAACTTATTTTAGGTGTAAATGATCTACACCCTGGCAGATAACAAAAAGTAACTCTTTCTGACAGGCCTAATTCTGTCAATAAAAGTGCTTTCAGTGTTGAATGTTCTTATTCTGTTATTCAATTAGTTAAAACCAACACCCTCCTTTCTCTCTTGACGCAGAGGCTCAACCAGAAAAACAGTTTTAGAACAGCCTTGAATCTGGAATTAATTCATAGAATCTTAAATGATGGAGGATTTGTTTCGTGGCTGTAGTGGTAGACACTTTAGATGACGATTTACATCAATGCATTTAACTTCCAAAAAAAGTAAACTGGTCCTACTGCCATTTTGGGCCACCACATTTGTTCTCCTAATGGAGTCATCCGCTTTATTCTCCTAATGGAGTCATTAAACCCAGGGTTAATGGACAGCCACCAAAAGGTTGTCTGGGGGAGATTCATACACACTGTTGAAGCTTCAATTTCCCATTATCATAGTGACTCATATCCTGGTCACCTCACAACCTGACCACTTGGAAGCTTGAATTAATCCAGAAACAGTGGCATGGGCAGTGATGGGCAAGCCTTGGTGTGTCTATGTAATACTTCTGCTTTGCAAGCTGCCCTAGTTTCTGTTATGTTTCCAGATGCTGGTTATGACCTATAATGCCCTACATGGCATCAAACCTAGATACTTGAAGGACTTTCTGTCTCCTGTGGTAGCAGTTGGCTGATTCAATCCAATAGGGCCGTGATGGCGAACCTATGGCACGCGTGCCACAGGTGGCACGCAGAGCGATATCGGTGGGCACGCGAGTGTTGCCCTAGCTCAGTTCCGGCACACATGTGCACGCCGGCCAGCTGATTTTCAGGCCTTCTGGGCCCACCGAAAGTTGGGAAACAGACTGTTTCCGGCCTCTGGAGGGCCTCCGGGGGGTGGGGGTGGGTGTGGGTGGGGAAGGCCTGTTTTTCGGTCTCCCTAGGCTCCAGAGGCTTTCTAGAAGTCTGGGGAGGACGAAAACAGCCTTCCCACTCCCGAAGGCTCTCCGGTAGCTGGAAACATCCCGTTTCCCGACTTCCGGTCCCACCGGAAGTCAGCAAACAGGCCATTTCCAGCCTCCGGAAGGCCTCCGGAGGGGTGGGGAAGGCTGTTTTCGCCCTCCCCAGATGTCTAGAAAGCCTCTGGAGCCTGGGGAGACTGAAAAATGGGCCTACTGGACCCACTATGCCATTGCTTGCCAAAAGTGTGGGGAGTGGGTGGGTCGCAGGTGGGGAGGCATTGAATTATGGGTGTGGGCACCCATGCGTGCAACCTCCCCCCACTTTTGGCACGTGACGGCAAAAAGGTTAGCCATCACTGCAATAGGGTATCCATACTCCAGATCCTTTCAGTTAAGCAATATTATCTATTGGGACTCAGGATGCATGCCTTCTCTGTTATAATGACTATCCTCTGAAATAAGGATCTTCCTGATATCCATGTGGCTCCTAACCTGACAGCATTCTGAAAAGCCAGGAAGACCTAGCTGTTGTCCCAGGCTTTGGGTTAGAGGGCTGGGGTACCTGGGCAGAATTGTTTAACAGAATAACGGAGTTGGAAGAGACCTTGGAAATCTTCTAGTCCAACCCCACTCTGCTCAAGCAGGAGTGAAGAAGTCAGAACTGAAGAAGTTTCTTAGATGAGAAGCGAAACATTCTTCAAGGTAAAACAAAGTCCAGTTGCCTTTTGAAAAGGCACCTTTGGGACAACTATGGCTTGGATGACTGAGAATCTCCATAGACATTTATCCTGGAGGACATTTATGGGGTCCCTTTAACCAACTTGCTCGGACTGAAGAAGCTACTGGGATAAGCCACAAAACATTTTCAATTAAAAGAAAAAGAAAAAAGAAATGTTTAGTTGCTATGACTCAGCTTCTAGGCAACTCTAGACAACTGAATGACTGAGAATCTTCATTGACATAGTAATTTAATAAAATACTTAATCAACCCTTCCACCACTGCCTGATGTCTCTTTTGCTGTGGCTTTTAACAACAGCACATCTATGATGCACTGATGTGGCCCATTTTTGGATTGTTCTTATTTCTGCATAAAATTATGTATTTATTATATTCTAGAAAATGTGCCTAAAGTGAAATATTAAAGGCCAATTTCTCTCCATGGTAATGATGGGATTTCATTCTTTTTCTAAGAAGTGATAGAGATAAATTGGTTGATAAAATGGGTGAAAAATTCACACCGAAGTTTGGGGCATCCAGCACAGATATCTGAATGGTTTGAGATGGTTGTGGCCATCATCTCTTCTCAGTATCTCTCCTGTCATTGGTTTCTGGCAATGTTGCTCAACTTTGACATGTCTAAGATTCATGGACTTTCACTTCGAGAAAGAGTACAGGTAGTCCTCAACTTATGACCACAATTAAACGCAAAATTTATGTTGCTAAGTGAGAAATTTGTTAAGTGAATTTTGCCCCATTTTATGACTTTTCTTGCCACATTTGTTAAGTGAATCACTGCAGTTGTTAAATTAATAATACCATTGTTAATACCATTGACTTTGCTTGACAAAATGTTGTAAAAGGTGATCACATGACTCAGGACACTGCAACTGTCATACATATGAACCAGGTGTCAAGCATCCAAATGTATATCACATGATCATGGGGATGCTGCAACAATGATAAGCGTGGAAAAATTGTCATAAGTAGGGGTGAAATCCAGCAGGTTCTGACAGGTTCTGGAGAACAGGTAGCGGACATTTTGAGCAGTTTGGAGAACCGATAGTGGAAATTTTGAGTAGTTCGGAGAACTGGCAAATACCATCTCTGGCTGGCCCCAGAGTGGGATGGGAATGGAGATTTTGCAATATCCTTCTCCCAGGGGTAGGAAGGGAATGTGGATTTTGCAGTATCCTTCCCCTGGAGTGGGGTGGGAATGGAGATTTTGCAGTATCCTTCCCCTGCCATGCCCAGCAAGCCAAGCCCACCAAGCCACACCATGCCCACCAAGCCACATCCACAGAACTGATAGTAAAAATATTTGGATTTCACCACTGGTCATAAGTCACTTTTTTTCAGTGCCATTGTAATTTCGACTGGTCACCAAGTGAACTGTTGTGTTGTGGCCCACCAGCGGCCTGCGTGGATTGTGGCTGATCCCGATGATGAGGAGGCTGGTGTGGAGTCGCGCCAGCAGTGTGCGCAGCTGGCGCTCACGTCGGACAGCGAGGAGGCTGAAGAAGATGTGGTGCCAGAGGCAGAGACTCAGCCAGGGCCTTCAGAACCTCCAGAGGCTCTTTCAAGTGGAGAGAGCGAAGTGGAGGAGCCTCTCCTCAATGCTCGGGCATGCAGGGCTGCCAAAAGGCAGGAGTGGCTACTAAGAAGGAGAAGGTCTCCTCAAGAGTAAGGTTTGAGGATAATTGGCCACTCCCTTAGCCTATCTAAGTCGCACGTAGTTAGTAATTTCTTGCTGGAAACAACGTGTAATTATTAAAGAGCAGTTTGGATAGTGAGTGTCTTATCGTATCTTGTTTTATGGGCCGGTTGCCAACCTTTGCCGGACTTTATTTATTCTTGGTACGTTATAACTTTGATAAGGACCGTTGGTGTGTGTCACAATCCTTGGGAATCTGGAACTGGGGCAGAACATGTTGTAAGTCAAGGACTACCTGTATTGCAGTCTCTACATCTTAAAGTGTGAAACATTGGTCTATGACAGTGGTTCTCAACTTTTTCTTCAACATGGACCTCTTTAAATACCTTTTGTCACCACAGACCACGACCATGGATCCCCAAAACTTAAATCATAATATGTCTTCAAATATCACACGGACCTCATCACAGGCCTCCAGAGGTCCGTGCACCACAGGTTCAGAACCACTGGTCTATGATAAATTGGGCTAAGGGAAGGTTTAGTCTAAACCTTCCTCAAAGTGTCATTGCTGAAGAAGACTGACCTTAAAACCTGAACAGCAACATTTATATACGACAAAAGCATTTCTAAAAGTCAAAGCTATGTTATCAGATGGGAAGGAAATATAAAGTACAACAGGGATTGGACTGATATAGTAAACTGGGGATTTGGGAGAGAAAATTAATTTGTATTAATTTCCCTCTTGTTGTTTTCTTCTGTTGTGGGTTCCATTAGAATTAACTCTCCTGTGAGAAAAATGGCTTTAAAGAGGAAAAAGAAAAGAAAAGAATTGAAAGAATGTACCTTCCCTATTCACAAGGCAATATTTCAAATCTCTTTCTATCCCGTTTTCTTGGGAATTAACACAATTCGGGAATTTGTTTTAGTTTAAATTGTGAAACCATTGCAGTCAAAATATGCTCATGTGCCTGAATTCATGTTTCTTTCCTCTTACATAAATCTTGTTCTATTTAACATTTTCTCCTTCTTCTTTATAGACTGCTCTTGGCTCAGTGAGAGCATTGTGGTATCCTTTACAGCTGAAAATTTTCCAGAGGAACATTAGTGGGTAATTTTTGCCACTATGACGGGATTGTTCACTCATTATCAGGCTGATAAATTACACTTGATCTTAGCCAAAAAGCTGAGAAGCGATTGGCTGATAGCTATTTTTTTCCTTCTGTTTGTGTGCTGTTACTTCTTATTCTAAATTGTTATTCTATCTTTAATTTTTTATTATTTGTACTGTTGTTCTACAAATTCAGGGTCCATATTTTTTAGGATCAAATGAGTGTTGATTCACTGGTTGTGACAGATATTAATTGGCTGTCTTGTCACAGGAGCTTGAGAGAGAATTACTGGCCCCAAATCACCCAGCCACTTTTCATGCCCAAGGCAGGACTAGAACTCATAGTCTCCTGGTTTCTAGCCTTAACACTAGACAAAATTGCCTCTCATTATTCTATCTTTAATATGCCATCATACTTTGCCATGATTCTTAAAGATTCAGCAGCATAGAAAATTATATAATAATAATAATATCTTGCCAAAAACACTTTTTAAGAACAAGATTATCAGTAAAATAGAAATGGGAGGTACGGAAGGACTGAATAGTCAGCTGAAATGTAAAAGAAAGATGTACATATACCTACATTAGAGTTTGTTTGTTTTTTTGCTATTTGCATGACCCAAGAAATCTGACTAATATGCTGATACTATTTCTCATTATACTATTTGTTCAACTACAGTAGAAATAAGAAATAACAGTGGGAGCTAAGGTTGGCTCCAGCTTAAAATCTAAGTTACTCTTAAGGAGTCTTTTGGAGTGGGCAGACATAATAAATTTAAAAGATATCCTTTCCGATCTATCCTTTCCATTATCTAAGTCATGTGTTTATTTATTCTGTTCTTACTACACATGAAAATAGAAAGTGAAGGAGGGAAACTGCCCATCTAACGGAAATCATTTAATGAAACCATCGTTTACTGTCAACAATACATTCTGAGATTATGTCTATCATTATCAAGATTTCTGGAAATCTTTGAAAAGGATGATGTGGCAGATAAATACATTCTGAAGTTCACTTTCTTCCGACAAAAAGCATTTCTTGTATTCTGTGGCAAACATTACTAAATGATATACATTAATCTATTTGTCTTAAAATGCTTCCACAAAACCAATAAACATACTGGTAAATGCCCTTTTTAATAAAAGAAACTAGAGCAAATTCTTATTTTCATGGCAGTATAATTTCTACCCATATTTGAGCTTTGTAACGATAGATGAATGTTAGTTCAAAATATCGATTGTGTACAGGTAGTCCTTGATTTACAACAGTTTATTTAGTGACCACTCAAAATTACAACAGCACTGAAAAAAGTGGCTTTTGACCATTTTTCACACTTATGAGCATTGCAGCATCCTCATGGTCACATGATCAAAATTCAGGTGCTTGGCAACTCACTCATATTTATGACGGTTACAGAATCTCAGGGTCATGTGATCACCTTTTGCAACCTTCTGACAAGCAAAATCAATGGAAAAGCCAGATTCACTTAACGACCATGTTACTAACTTAATAACTGCAGTGATTCACTTAATAAATGTGACAAGAAAAGTCATAAAATGGGGCAAAACTCACTTAACAAATTTGTCACAGCAACATAAATATTGGGTTCAATTCTGGTCATAAGTTGAGGACTACCTCTATATCAAAGTGAGTTTTGTGATTGCTTGGCGTTTATCTTTTATCAGCTGATTAGTATTTTAAATCATTTTTTTTAAATTAAAGTTTATATATTCTGTTGTACAAAAAGAATCACATAAAATGAGAATTATAACTTGATTCTCCAAATGAAATAAAAACTGTGCCTAACATGTATATTGTAAATTACATTGTATATCTTTTAAAAATAAAATACTTATGGATAGGGAAAATTATGCCAGATTTTGAGAATGTTTTCTGCATTTTCTCCAGAGCCAAATACAACAACGAGTTTCTGAGAGTGATGTTATGTGGAGAGGAAAAAAAAAAAGAACTTTAAAAGAACGTACACAAACTGTATTGATTTCTCAATACAAACTTTTTACTTCATTGTGACTGAACAAGATAAATTATTTTCTACCATAGCCAACATTTAAATCACAACCTTTTTTTTTTTAAGCCTTTTTTGCTTTTAAATGAAATCCCTCTATGGGCTTGCTAAATCTTCCCCTGTATGTCCACACCTCCCCAACTAAAATCAACTAGAATAAAGAATGTTGAAATTTGGATGGATTATTCAGTTTCCTAAGAATTCTGGGGACAGAGAACAAACACACACAGGTAAACTTGGCAAAATATATTTATTATACGCTAATCAAATCTAAGCTGCCAATACACTTCATTATAATTTGCTGAGGCTGCTCCGGTGTCACAATTACTTCCTCAGAATGGGCTCTGCACCCAGAGAAAGAAACATAAACCCCTTTGAGATATGATTCCCCCCCCCTTTACCCTTGCCCCCACCTCTCACATTCTTTCCCATCCACAAACAATTTCCGTTGGGAACAGGGCCATGTAATATTGACAGTGACAACAAATTGTTTAGCCTGGTGAACATCTGTTTCCCGGCTGCCTCACTGATACTGCAGGTTGGTTACTGAGGAGTGACTTTGTCTTCACAAGATGTCCAGCTACAAAGGAACTGGAAACTGCTGGTACAGAAGAGACTGGTTTTATTATTGGAACACAGGAAAGCTTTATCAGCGTGCTGGGATGTTCTGTATCTTTCTCAAAGACTAAGAGCTGGGGTTATATTAAGCATGTTTGCCTACTGGAAGATTGTTTCTAGTGGAAATATGGAAAAAAAACCAGCTCCTTGTGCCATCCATCCATCCATCCTTGAACGGATTTGGATATCCATTATTTTACATTAGTTATCACACCACCTAATTTTTACACTGGCAAAAATTGACTTCGACTTTCAGCAGCTCATTTAGTGACTGACAGTAAAGCGATACTGAAAAAAAAGTGACTTATGATCATTTTTCACACATGACCGTTGCAGCATCTCTATGGTCACATGATTTACATACGGATGCTTGACAACGGGTTCATATTTATGACAGGTACAATGTCCCGGGGTCAAGTGATCATCTTTTGCGACATTCTGACAAGCAAAGTCAATGGGGAAGCCAGATTCACTAACAACCATGTTACTAATTTAACAACTGCAGTGATTCGCTTAACAAATGTGGCAAGAAAAGTCGTAAAATGGGACAAAACTCACTTAACAAATTTCTCACTTAGCAACAATTTTGGCCGTAAGTCGAGAACTACCTGCTCTCCAACCCATCTTTACCGTATCACATAATGCAATCTGAAGACAACAGCAACATGGCTACAAATGTTGTGTTATTGTGACACAACATGTGACAATCACAGAAGAATCTGACAAGACCAAATCGGAAGGAGCTTTTTGCTATACTGTATTATGATTTTTGCAACCAATCCTTCTACTATTTAAAACTACTATCTTTCGGCACTCAAAAAGTGCAACATCAAGATGAAATAGCCCTATAAATTTTAGAAGACCCTTCCAAGCCAGCAAATCAACAATGCAGCAGCCACAGAATGAAGATGGATGTTGCCATCTCATCCAATGACACTCCCGGAGGCTGATATTTCCTCTGTTTAGCAAACAGGCCTGTTAAGGAATTTCCTTGGCAAACGGACAACATGGAAACATCCTTCAACCCCACAGAACTCATGAGCCAGCTAAAACCATTTCCTATGCTATGGCAACAATATCTGCGTAAGGTTAAACAAGACATTTTATGCTATCCCTTACTCAGGCCACCGTATCTATTTCTGGATGTCTTCTTTTGTTCAACCTTTGCTAATAATAGTGACCTAGCTTAGATGGTATTTTTAGCCTTTAAAGACTTGTTGCCTGCCTTTTCAGAACACTTTATTCATGCATATTTCCTTTGTTTATTGTTACCTCAACGCTTTTTTAAAATCATAATTAAGATGTTTCTGATCCAAGATTTTTATTTAGCAACTAATTTTCACAGAGAGCTTCCCGTTTTCCAACGAGCAAGCAAGCCAGATTCGGTCAAAGCCTTTAACTTCACTCTCGGGTAGACACAACCTATACATGTTTTGTTACAATGTCCCCTGTGGACTGAGGAATAAAATGTGGATATCACTTTCATGTCAAGGAAGAGAGCTTTCTGTTCCTTGCCAGTTGCTGAAAGCAGAACTAGAACTTGAGGCAACAAGGAAAGAGTTTTGCTAAAAGCTTTTTGTCCACCTCGCCAACTTTTTCGAAAATAATCCTTCCAGATTATTTCCATAAATGCTATCGTTTGCTACATTATGCTACTTGATTCCTATTTTACTGACACAATCTTAAATGGTGGCACGGCAAAAAAAAAGCAAAGCAGTCAAAATCCAAAGCACTTCACTCTAAGACAGGGTTTCCTAATCTTGAAAATTTTAGAATCAAGATCACGTGAAATGTTAATACCACTTCATAATGCCTTGGTAAGGCCACACTTAGAATATTGCATGCGGTTTTGGTTGACACAATATAAAAAAAAACTCTAGAAACAGGGCAGAGAAGAGCAACAAAGATGATTAGGGGACTAGAGGCTAAAACATATAAAGAACAGTTGCTGGAATTGGGTATGTCTAGTTTAATGAAAAGAAGGACCAGAGGTGACATGACAGCAGTGTTCCAATATCTCAGGGGCTGCCACAAAGAAGAGGGAGTCAAGCTATTCTCCAAAGCACCTGAAGGCAGAACAAGAAGCAATGAATGGAAACTAATCATCATAGATCAAAGAAGAAATTTCCTGACATTTAGAACAATTAAACAGGGGAATGGCTTGCCTTCAGAAATTGTGGGTACTCCATCACTGGATGTTTTTAAGAAGAGATTGGACAACCATTTGTCTGAAATGGCATAAGATCTTCTGCTTGAGCAGGGGGTTGGACTAGAAGACGCCCAAAATTTCTTCCAACTCTGTGATTCTGTTAAGGTTGGTAAATCCTGCTCTAAGTCCTTAAAAACTTGGTTGAATCATAAATGTACTCTTTTGCAGTCCAGGGCTACATTCACATTTCACATTATACTGGAAAAAACAAGCTTGGTGTGATGCAACAATCAAATCAACATCATAAATGGGACTCTGTGGTTAGGATTACTGTCCATACACCACAGAAATAATCATCCTGCTATTAAACAGAATGAGAAGTCCTACCTACCTCATTTGGCAGACAGGTTAATATGTATTTATTATCACTGAATCCCATTTGCAGGTTACCTCAGGGAACAATAACGGCTGAAGCTGCCCCTAAAAGAAACCTAAAATTTGTAATTCTACCAACTTACAAAGCTGGTCTTTTGTAAAAGTAATTCAAGAGACAGAAGGAATTGGGCTATTGCTTTCTTCTGTCCCCTGGCATCAACCATTTAATATGGGCAAAATGCTAAAAAAACCCAACAATGCCTACCTCAACAAAAACGAAGTATTGTTAGTCTTAAAAATGCTATTGGTAGAAATGTGCAAATATATATTCTGGCAGCATCTAGCTGACCATGACTAAACTTAAGAATAAGCAGGATAGATTTTTTTTTATACCACATCTGAATTTATTATTTTATTGTTCATAATGTATAGAAGAGAGAGATTGACACTTTGCTTTAAAGTCTGGCCAAAATTGGCCCAGACAGCTCATACAGGGAGAGCATGGCTATGTACAGGTAGTCCTTGACTTACAACAGTTCATTTAGTGACCATTCAAAGTTACAGTGGCACTAAAAAAAGTGACTTATGACCATTTTTCACACTTATGACCGTTGTAGCATCCCCATTGCCATGTGATTTACAGTCGGAAATTTGACAACTGACTCACATTTATGATGGTTGCAGTGTCCCAGAGTCACGTTGCAACCTTCTGATAAGCAAAGTCAATGGGGAAAACCAGATTCACTTAACAACCGTGTTACTAATTTAAGAACTGCAGTAATTCACTTAACAAATCTGATGAGAAAAGTCACAAAATTAGGGCAAAACTCTCTTAACAAATTTCTCACTTAGCAACATAAATTTTGGGCTCGATTGTGGTCATAAGTTGAGGACTACCTGTAATTTGAAAACTTGTTATTGTCATCACCATTTAAAGGAAAAACCAGTGAAATCCCTCTCTGCCTCTTCAGGCCTGATTGCATAGTACTGTGGTTATCATTATCTCCTCATTAGTTAAGGTGGAATATACAGTGTGGTAGTCAGGGATACCATTATAGTTATACACACACTGCAAAGCACCTTCCAGATTTTAATATTTTTAAAATATTGATTTAATTATAAAGCAGGGATACGCAATCTCATCATAAAGGGATGTTTTATGACCGGCCATACCCATTATAGAAGTTATTTTGTGAATATGAAAATTCTTTCCATGACAATTAATTATTGTTGGGCCCTTAATGTTCCAAATCTGCTCATTAATCTAAAAAAAGTAGCTTTCCTAAAATTAAGGAAGGAAACTGAAGGTCTGTCTGGAACAGCGGCTTCAAAATTTTCCACGGCATTTAACATTTCCATAAAAGAAGATGGTGTTTCAAGAACAATCTCTTACAAAATCTATTACCTTGGTTAACATAAATAGATGGGGAAACCAGTGGAAAATAATAGCACAGAAAGGTGCGAGATTTAGGAATGTCCTTGACATGTGGTTTGGGAGTACATGATACCATAATCATGCTGCAACTAAGCAAATTTGCCCAGTGATCTCTCTAGATCCATGATGACAAACATATGGCATGTGTGCCACAAGTGGCACCCAGCACCCTCTCTGTGGGCATGCGAGCCGTCACCCCAGTTCAGCTCTGCCATGCATGTGTATGTGGGGGCATGTGGCCAGCTGGTTGTCGGGTCTCTGCCATGCATGCATGGGGGGGCATGCGTGGAGCACGCAAGCATGTGCGGGCATGGGGGCGTGCATGCGCGGGGCCATACGCACATCGCATTTTGGGGGTCAGGCACACATGCGTGCATTCACAAATGTATATGCATGCTTTGGGCACTCAGTCTGAAAAAGGTTAGCCATCACTGCTCTAGATCATGTATGTGCTGCTTTGAATTTAATTGATGACAGGGAATAAAAAATAAACAAGGGAGCATTCTCTAAAAAAATGTTCCCACTTGGAACATTTGGATTCAGGATATCTTCTATGCCCATTTCCAAAATAAATGTAAAGACATGCTCACAGGGTCTGTTCCTAACCCCAATGATTGTTTCCTGATTGCTTATTTGTACCCTATGACTATCATTAAGTGTTGTACCTTATGATTTTTGATGAATGTATCTTTTCTTTTATGTACACTGAGAGCATATGAACCAAGATAAATTGCTTGTGTGTCCAATCACACTTGGCCAATAAAAAATTCTATTCTATTCTATTCTAAACATGTATTGCAATGTCACAATGCAACACCAGCCATTTCCATACTTGTGTCATGGTGTCACATACTGGTACATAAGGGGCAGAGTTTCTCTCTCAACCTTGTAGTGCATGCTTAGGTGTTTGCTCCTGTGAAGACACCTATGGTGTTTCTTTGTAGACAAAGTAATGAGAGGATTAACATAATGCATGAAAGCACTGAGTACGTTATGCAAACAATGCATGGTATTTCATTCACATCCTGATGCAATTGATGCAAATTAAATCATCTGCATTATTTGTTTGATGAAGTCACAATGAACGCATGTGACATTATGGCCTCTATCCAATGCATACAGTGAAATTTGAATACTCCATCCTCGCTATTTTCCATCAATATTTGGGTCCTACCTCTTGAATATTTCTTCATGAATGGTGTCTATGGCTTTAATCAACTCTAACATTCTTTCATATAAAAACTAAAAGATTTATCTGCAAACCTTCCAAGTGCATAGAAGGCTAATAAGAGGAAAAAATATATAGCTGTACTCCATAATGTAGTAATTTATTATCAACACAGGAACTTCTGATTATGCAAAACTTTAGACCTTCAGAGATATTTTCCAAAAGGATGTGACATAGATAGCCATAACTTCGGTAACCATACATTGGGAATTTCTGGGTTAGATGACCACAAATGTTTTGGGAAGATTTCCTTAAAAATAGTTTTCAAAAAATTAGCTAAATCAAAATTGAATGGGTAAATTATGCACATTGGATATTCTGATCGTAATCTGCGTCTACATTGTTTCTGCCAAAGGAATATGCATTTCAATAGTTATCCTATACCCCAGGTAAATGGAGAGAATCTTCTATAGTGGTAATCCCTGTTACAAAATACTGTTTCCAAAAACTGCTGGCTCTTTATATTTTCCACAGCTTTAATGTAGCCTTTTAAGTTCTCAGTATAACCTGGTTTTTATCTTGGTTTCTTTTCCCATATGCTTCCATTCGAATTATTCAACTGCACTTTACATGTATTTTTAAAATCCTCTTAAGCTCTTTTTAGGTAGCAAAAATAACTATAATAAATAAAATAAATATGCACACAAAATGCGACACACATAGCGGAAAATAAACTTTTGGGACAGAGAATGTTATAAATTTTAGGAAAAAGAGAAAGTAAGCCTCTCAGCAATAGGCAACAGTGTACTAAGTAAAAAGATGATGCTACAAAAGTGAATCTCTGAATTTAACTACTTTTATTTATTTTTATTTATTTATATTTCATATTTCTAAACTGCCACCTCCCTCAGATACTGATCGAGGTTTGTCTGCCTCTATCTTTTCTTCCATGTAGCCTTTTGGAGCAAAAGACTTTTAAAAATGAAAGGTTCAAAAAAAGGCTGCCTGTTCTAATTCTTTACCCTAGGAAAGGTTGTTATAAGACCTGTGAAAACTGAGATCCTTTTCCAAATATCACTTAAAAGCACTGAGAAAGCACATTCCTAGTGACTTCCAATGCTTACTTTTTTTATGGGTAAGCAGGGCTTACACAGCACTGTTTTCCACAAATAAAAATATTTTCCTACTATTTAATCCCATTTTCCTTTGCCCTATCATCAATGGATTGCAATTCTGTTTCCCCACTTCCCTACTGTTGTCTTCTTTAAAACAATCCATCTTCTCACCTGACATTCTTTCTTATACTGGTCAGAAAAATTCAGTAATGATTTTGTTCTGATTCTTCTCCTCAGTTTGCTCACCATTCATTAGCCTGCTACTCCAGAATATGGATTTTTGTTGGGATTCAGCAAGTTGTCCAGAGACTTGTTTTTGCAACATTTTTAAAAAGACTCTGGAGTTGCTACAAGCTAACAGGATACATGTTTATATATCAAACACATATATAATATTTGTCGATCCTGAATTTCATCTTGAATATACTGCACATATGGACCCCTCAAAGTACACGATTATTTTCAGTAATATAATTATTACTATTTTCCTGTCGAACAGTTGTTTTTTTCTAGAGTGTCTTGCTCAGTGAATCCAGCTAGCAGAAGAATAACTCTGATTTCATAATATATCTGATCACAGAACTAGGCTTAGTCTTAGACATTTGTTACTTTATATAACATGTATACATAATCTATTTTGCAGTATAGTTGAATGTTCATGGATCCGTATCAATTTTTTCCTGGTTTTATGACTCATTGATAATAGTTTAAAGGATTGATTAATAGGAGAGGGAACTTGGAAAATCTCCAAATATTCTGAACTTCAACTTCTGGAAACTCAAGTTGGGTTGGCCAGTGAAACTCTAGCAACATCTGGAGACCATAAATTCTCCATTCTAGTTCATACTTTTAATCCTTTCTTTCCGGAGTCGTACACTAGGACCTATGAATATTTTTCTCCTAATGTTGCTTCCAAAATATTTTACAAGGGATTTTTTTGTCTGTTTATCTATCAATAGCCTTCTTTTTCTACCTTCCAAGAAACAAACCAATGGGCAATAGGGCAGCAAAGGCATGAGTTTTTTTACTCACTGCTACAACTGTTCTGGTCTATATCTATTAATGCTGTTATTCAACAGTAGCCTATAATCATAATTAAGTTAGCCAGGCAAGATCCCAGAGTCCCCCCTCCCCAGATTTCTTAGCTTTAGAAAAAAAATCTTGATTTAAACATCCAATTCATCTTTTCAACAGATAATTAGTGAGATCAAAATAGTCATAATATTTTGAAATGTGTCTCTCAACAGCTTTTTCCTCAAAGAACAATACACAAATATGAGTTGTATCAATCAAATGCTAACCACATTTTCTTATACCAAAACTCTTGTTTTGTTTGTTCATTTATTTGTCCAATTTAGGTACCACCCATCTCACTCTCAGAGTGACCACATCCCATGAAAGAATTGCATGACATACCTTAAGTTCTCTGAAGAATATGCTACTCCTAGCCCACTCGACAATTGAGAAGAGGGTTTGGTCAGCCATTTTGCACATAAGCCCAAAAGTGTTGAGCTTTTCATGCTTGCTTCTGTTGGCCTGCTCTTGTTGCAAGTAGGCCATAATCTTAGCTTGGACTTGCGGCTCATCTGGCTCACACTTCAAGAGTTCCAAAATCAGATGAGGAATACTTGCTGGTGAGCTGGTCTGATGGTAACCATCCATGTAAGAGTAGCCCATTATTGACTCTGGAGAGCTAGTATAAGGGTCAGGGTACTCAGACTTGATAGCACGGCTTGGAAAGTGACTGTAGCTCTGATAACCTTGTAGGCTACCATGTGGTGGCATTGTCATGCTAATTGGAGAGGTTACAAAAGGACTTCGGTCATAGTCTGTGGGAGGCAAGGCTGTATGGTTCAGAGGTAGGCCCTTGGAGGCAGAATGGATGTTCTGGATTGCAGAAGATATTGTGAGATCAGTGGGCATTGCTTGAATCACCTGAGTCATGGCTTCTAATTTGAGTCCATTTGCTCGGATGAGAGCTTTCTTCTGCTGCTTCAGTGCCCTGTCCCTCTTGTACATGGGTCCAAATTTGTTCCGACCTCCACGCATTCGGTCAGCTCTCACAGCTGTTGAATGTAGCGGTGAAAAAAAAAGTTATAGGTATCACATTGCAGACATGATACAAATACAAATACTGATAAGAATCTCATGATTTTTAGTCTTCGATCAACCTATAGCACAAGTTTATGTTGAGTATACCGTGTTTTCCCCAAAATAAGACCGGGTTTTATATTAATTTTTGCTCCAAAAGACGCATTAGGGCTTATTTTCTGGTTAGGTCTTATTTTGGGGGAAATACGGTACTAAATGCATCCATCTGGCTGACAATCTTAACTGGGGCTTATTTTGGGGGTAGGGCTTATATTACGAGCATCCTGAAAACTTATGCTAGGACTTATTTTCTGGTTGGGTCTTATTTTCAGGGAAACAGGGTACCTGTTTAAGGGTTTTTATTTTATTTTAGTGTGCTGCGGTGGTGCAGTGGTTATAATGCAGTATTGCAGTCTAACTCTGCCTACTGCCAGGAGTTCAATCTCGATCGGCTCAAGGTTGACTCAGCCTTCCATCTTTCCTAAGTCATAAAATGAGGAACTAGATTGTTGGGAGCAATATGCTTATTCTGTAAACCACTCAGAGAGTGCTATAAGGCAATATGAAGTGGTATATTAGTCTAAGTGCTATTGTTATTGTTATTTATTGTAATTTCACTTTTGATGAATCACCTGAGAAGTTCTAACATGGTGAATAAAAGTATTGTATTAATTTGCAAGCATTTATTACTTTCTTGTTACATTACTGTATGAAAGCATACTGGTGAATAATCTAAAAAAGTATAATTCAAGATTAGTGTATTAAATTTTCTAGTAAATCTAACAGGAGAGGGCTAATAAATTCTTCTGCTAAGCACAAAGGTCTCAAAATTGCATTTGGGAGCAGTGCAAGACATTTTAATAACAGCTTTTCAAAATGCTTATCATTTATTTTTTCCAATGTTTATATTCTTTTAACTTAACCCCTTGAGTAGATGTTATTTAAAGGCATGTAATGCTCTTCACATTGGCCCTTATTCTGAAAAGAGGAATCTCACCAATTTTGGAGAGAGGTAATAAATTGCACTATTGTTATTTCCTCACGTTGACTGCCTATGATAAAGAGCAAAGTGTCACCCAGACTAGAAATAAAAGGATTTTGCAACTTCCAATGCCATTCAAATCATATCGGAATTAGGGTTGTGGAGAAAAATTGTTGGTCTGGGTTACAGTACTATGTCGCTAGAACATGTTTTGAAAGCAGCAATATTTTACCAAGACTAACCTTCCCAAAGGTATTCAGACAATAAGAAGGGCCTTTGACAGCTGGGTGACATGCTGAGATAGCTGGAGGTTACGTTACTAAGCTTTTATCTTATAGATTAGCATGCCATTAAAAATGTATTAGAAATCCTAGGTATACAGAGACCTATAAAACTATCATAAAGATGTTAACAATTAATGATTTGATCCTAAAATGTAATTTATGAACTAGAATGCAAGACTATGTATCATAATCAAGGGAACATGCATATAAATATTAAAAATGTTTATAGCTGAAAGCAGGAGTTCCTTCCCATTCTGCTGATAACAAAGAGGAAGTCTGTTCATACAGGAGAATATTGCTAAGTAATCTTTAATAAATGAATAAGTAAACAAATATTGGTCAGAAACACATCTACTTGTATTTTCTTACTGGCAAAGAAAAGGTAAACAGAAATGCCTAACAAATTATAGTTAAATAGTTTTATCTACTCTACTCAACAATGCCACATTCTGGCATTAATTTTTGATTACTTTTTTTTAAAAAAGAAAAGAGGTGAATTCAGCCTCCTCCGATTATGGATTTTCCAAGATATAAAAGGTATGTAGCACATTCAAACAAGATACACGGACTTCTTTTCTTAATTATCATCTCTATCCAAGAGCTGTAACTTCTGCAAAGAAGTCAAGTCATGTTTCTTTTGGAAACTAGCATTCAAGGTCTCTGTGGAGCATTTGGTATGCTTCATCTCGGTATATCTCATTGAACAATTTCTGAAAGATTAGGGCTCTTTGTAAAACGATAAATGGGATTTTTCAGTGTATTTACAGAAGAATAAAGGAGAATAGTTGAGGGTTGAACTGAGGGGTTCTTGGTGCTCTCTGAGTAGGCTGTTTTTTTGCAGACATCTAGACAACCTAGATAATATCACCAATGCTAATGACTATCACTGACAATGTCTATGGAGATTCTCAGTAATCTGTCCCAAAGATGCTTTTTCAAAAAGCAACTGGATGTTGCTTTATCTTGAAGATTTTCACTTCTTATCCAAGAAGTGTCTTCAGTTGAAGAAGAAGAAGTAGTTGAAGAAGCTTCTTGGATGAAAAGTGAAAGGTCTTCAAGGAAAACCAAAGTCCAATTGCCTTTTGAAAAAGCACCTTTGGGATAGCAGTGATGGTGGTACCTAGTTTGGGTAATGAAACAGCTGCAAGAAATATAACCAAGCTCAGAGAGCACCAAGGACCCCACATTCACAGAACACTTTATGCACATGCAGCCTCCTAATGTTTCTAACTTTGTTCCACAATATTCATATTTTTGGTGAAATAATCTGTTACACCCTTTTGTCATACTCTTGTGTTCCTTATTGATTTTTTTTTTTAATGTAGAGACTATTAAGCCAGTAGTAGACATCATAGCTTCTCTGGATAAGACAGAGGTACAAAGTAGCAAAACATTTCTAGGTAATGCTGATATAGACAGTGAAAGCATTTTTGAAAAGAATTTGCATATAAGTGCTTACATCTTGTGTTCTTGCTCCCCTTCTAAACCTTCTAAATATTTTTTGCTCCTAAACAAGAAGCAAACTTGTCTTGGATGTGTTTGTGAGACTGACCTTGTAAAGTGCATTTGCAAAAGAGGAGTACAAAGTATACAATCACTTGAGAATTGTTTCCTACTTCCTACCCAATCTCCATTTATTGTATTATCGTTATTCTGGGAACTGCAGATTTCAAAACATACATTTGATGCAATGACTCTTAACTCCGCCCTGATATTATCTGTTAATTCCAATCTAGATTGCTGTAGTTCAAGGAGTCCGAACAGCTCCAAAGTTAGGTTTAATTGGCATAATTAAATTATTCTGGAATGAGAAGTTTGTGGATCGCAATCCCTGTGGGCTAAACTGTTCACAAGTTCTACGTCTGTCCATAAGAAAATAGTGAACTTCTAATGAGAAAATTAGCTGATTTGCAGTCTTTAGCATGAGAATTTAGGAACTGAACCAATGCTGGTGACTTTTTGAAATACAATTAAACCATGAGAATGTTTATAAATAATAAACATTATTATAAATGTTTATAATTTATAAATAAATATTAATCACTACCTCCTTTTTCAGATAAAAAATATTTTGCATTATCTCAGAATCAAAGCAACTTCAAAAAAATAATGAAATCCCTACCAATAAAATTTAAGTTATTCATTAGTTGACTAAAGATTGAAATTATTAATAATTAAATTATAGTTCCACATCTTTGAAAATATATGAACATTAAAACCAATAAACCACAGTATTAAATGTTAGAAGGAAGATAAATTGTTATCAGTGGGATGTTCCCAATATTGTGTTTTTAACTGGACTATTAAATATCAATGAAGAGAAGAAATGAAGAATAAACCAGTCCCCATAACTAGAGTCATATATATATAAATACAAATATTTGGCATGAAATTTTTCTTTCCCGTCATTGAATTCTTACAAACCAATGAAAATGTCATACAGCATTACTTTCAAACTAGCAATGATTTAACCTAACAGAGGTGGAACCATGTAGACTGTTGAATTTGTAGTTACCAAAAAAAAAAAAAAAAAAAAAAAAAGACAAAAGTGAATTCCATCAATATTCATTGTTAAAAAAATACTACTAAAAATAGCAAATATACTACTAGCCTACATTAGGCAAATATTTATCAGAAAAGTTTCAAAACTTTTTGACAGCAAGATTCATTGTTACAATATATATTTTTTGAGCTAACTTTTGTTTTCTTGTTTCAGATTCTGTTACAGTAATTTACTCTGAACACAATAATGTGACAAGATGTAGCTCATATATTATCAATGGCCTACGGAGGATTATAATATACCTGAATAATTTCATAAAAACTGAAAACTATTTCTATTGGATGAGTAATGAGGGTTTTGTTGTTGTTGTTTTAAGAAAACCAAGATCTCTTTCTATGAAGTGCTAAATCATTGTTTAGTCAATGATTAGCCCAGCTGCATAATCCCTGCATACAAGCAATTCCACTGATAAACAAGAATGATCAATTGTCTCCGAGAGGGAAAACATGTCCAATATTCTATATTGTACTGTATTTATAACTTTCAGATATACCTGAAATGATTTCATTTTAGAAATCACTACAGTATCAGTTTTTCCCTCAACTTATTATTTTGCCTGCCCTGATTGAATTTTGTTTGCCTAAAGAAATCAGTGTCATTTGTTCTAAGTATTTGTGATTAATTCTGGATAGTGTGCACTCTTTGAAAATTATATTGTACAATTTACTGTACAATATAATTGTACAATTATACATATTTTTCTAATGCTTACATCTGAAATGAGCCTCTAAGTACCAAAAGCAGCAAATGGGACAAGGGAGCCTTCAAAACTCTTTGAGATTAAGTTGTAGTAGTGAATCATAAGCTTCCATTGTTTTTGGTCCATCATAAGCAATCATTCTTTGAAATAACACCTCAAATGACAACAGTTTAAATAATCCACACAGAAGGACTTGTATTTAATATGTAATTTTTTATATATATATACTTATGCAGCAACAATTGCAGACCTTACCTTCCAACTTCATCCCAACACTTAGACATTTTTGAAACCGACAATAAGGGCAGCGTTTTCTTTGAGTTTTGTCAATTTGGCAGCTTTGATTTTCTATACATGTGTACCTTTTGTTGTTCTGGACTGTTCGCTTAAAGAAGCCCTGTAAAATAGATAGTACATATTTACAAATTGGGCACAAATGGCTTGAACCAGGAATTGACTTCAGATTATGAAAACATTCACCCAATTCCTCTCTTCTACTGTCATCTTGCTAATTCAGCATTTATGAAATGGCTGGTTTGGTCCCACATTTCCTTGGAGGAAACCCACTAGGCCACAGGCACACTTTTTCTGAGGATAGTCTACGCTGGTGTTGATTTACATCAGATCCTAGCAATGCATCTTTATTGCTTCCCTAGTCATCATCTACCAGTAGCAACTTGAATGAATTAAAATTATTTTCAAATGATTCCAATTTTTTAAAGTGGCCTTTCAAAATCACCTAATGCCGAATTTTAAGACAAATCTTCCCTATGGTGTAAAAAACAAAACAAAACCTTGCCTATTTTTATTCATTTTTAAAGATTTCACTAATATGAATCCTAACTCAATTCTAAATCCCAAATGCAAGGAAGTTTCCCCAATCTACCGCTTGTTACTCTGGTTTCTCCTGCCTCTGCTAGTATACTATTCTTCACTTTATCATCCATCATTACTGATATCACCTTAATTCTCTGATATTTAAAACTGAATTTTAAGCTGCCTATTAAACTCTTTGGGATTTTAAAAAAGTTAGTTGCAAGACTATTTTTCTTCCCCCTTCCCCCAACACTAAGTACAGCTGCATAAATTGCTTCCGGTGGCCATGATGATTAAAATCATGTACTAAGTAAGGAATATTCTGGTTCTCATATCTCTTTATGGTCTGGGAATAGTGGATGATAAGTATAATTACATGGGGGTGGTATTGTAGTGTGATTAACTTTTGATTCAGCATGAATACTGACTTGCTCAAAAGTTCCCTTAACCAAATGTGACTCAAGTAACTTTAGCAGATACAGGTTCTGGCTATGTAAATATTTCTATAGAGTCCTAAAATTATATATGTGTTACTCCAGAAAGCCGTGCTAAAATGATGTTGCTTTAGTACTATGAAGTAAACAATTTGCTCGGTTTCTATACTAATCCAGAATTATTTTACAGAATTGCAATTTAGTCCAGATCTCAGGCACGGTTCAAGGCAATCTAAGGTTTTATTAGCTGGATACATGGCACTGGCCTATAATTTTGAGACTCCAGCTGGTACGCATAAAATGAAATGCATGAGCAAAAAAAAAAAAAAAATATTCATAGTGATGAATGGCATTTTAAAACCATTTAATTGATTTCCACTTAATCACCTTGCAGATAAATATGGACATAAAATGCTGTGTATGTATGAGCATGTATGCACATTTATAAATATGTGCAAGCATAAAAAGAATGTCAAAAGAAATTTACATTTGCATCCTGAAAGATGAAAAACTTGAAACAGTTGCCTTCAATATTGTAGCCCTGAAATTTATCAGGAACAAGATGCAGCAACAATAATACTCAATGTATATAAATCAACTAAAATCAATATTGAGGACAGCTAGGAATGAAAGTCTCTCTACAACTACATCACTTCACGACAACCAAATATTTAAAGGCAGTAAATATAGCCACTCTATAGTGAACACCGTGGGCAAGGTTTTCTTTCCATTGGCTTAAAAATAGACCCTTATTACTCTTTACACAACTTCTGCCTTCTTCTCAATATTCTTTTTTTCCATTAAAAATAATAGAAGTATGATTGCCTAGCCTTTTTTCTTGATCTGATTTTCAGCTCCCTCCCCCACTTTCCCCATGAAAATAAATTGTACAAAACCTTGCAACTTTCACAGGTAAGGAGTCCATAGTGATACCCAGAGACTTTATCTCCACAGACTGGACACAGTTCTTCAAGATCTTCATCATAAGAGTAATTCACCATTTTAAACTGAGACACTGGGAGGGGGGAAAAAAGGAAGAAAAGTAGTAGGAGGAATTAAACTCTATGAGAATGTACACAAAACATTTGATGCATTATTTATTTCCTCACTGGGGAAACAATTCCAGGACATCCATGGGTTTTTATTTCCCTTTAAATCCTCAAAACAGGAAAACACAATTTTGAAACAGCAGATTTTTTTTTTTAGCAACCAAAAATATTCTCTCCAAATTCAATTTAGCAGAATAAAACCTGTTAAAACTACCCACAGTTCTAAACACCCAGCAAGCATTTTATTTTACTAATTCCCAAAACTGGTTTTCCAAAATATTAAATTCTTAGTTCACTCCTATTTGTGCTTACACAGAAGTAGGCAGGACTAGTTCAAGACATCCTACTCTGAAGTTTACATGCCTGAGGCTGCAGTCTTACTTTTCTTCAGTTTATTGTTCTTGGGATAAAGATCGCCATTTATTTGTACTATATTTAAACTGTAATTGCATTTAAAAATTAAAAATCAGATGACTAAGTGGAAAAGTAACTTTTCTCTGTACTTTGAAAGTTCGGCTATAACAAGTCACCTTAAAAAAATGTTTACCTAACCCCCATTTCAAATTCACAAAACTAGTAGTCTGAGTGGGGAAAAAATCGACAGCTTACAACAGTATTTTAGAAGCGAGATGAAGGGAAGGGGGAAACTGTAGAAGGAATTGTAATTTTTACATATCCATCAAACTTGTCTTTAGAAAAAAACATTCTTCTGCCTTAACTCTTTTTCCTTACTGTCTTAACCCACCAGAGAAAATACATAAACTGTTCAAAGATTTAGAGAGACCCTTTGGATTTCTCTTGCAAACTTCTTCAAATGCTGGTAAATTGTACAAAACAAAGAAGAAAGTTTTACGGCAATCTTCCTTCCTTCCTTCCTTCCTTCCTTCCTTCCTTCCTTCCTTCCATCCATCCATCCATCCATCCATCCATCCTTCTTTCCTTCCTTCCTAGGAACACAGATCTTTTACTTCAGACAGCAGCGAGAAAACTCTGCTAAGAATTAATTCTTAACTCTTAAGAATTAAGAGTTAATTCTTAACTCTGCTAAGAATTAATTCTTAGCAGAGGAAGAAGAATTCCTAAGCATTAGGAAAACTCCTAAGAATTAATTCAATGAAATGGAAAGACCCAACTGATTTAGGAGCGAGATCCTCATGAAAGAATCCGATTCCTGTCGGGGGACCGAGGGAATCGGTGTTCCACCGACTCAAGGGGGGCGGGGGAGAACCAGAAAATCTGCTAGTTTGAGTTCCCCACTCTTTCGTTTCTCGTCGCCCCCCCCCCCCGCCTCAGACTATTCTAAGGGGAAAAGTGGGCTGATCTCTTTAAGAGAAGAAGGGATCGCTCGCCTGCGGGAATGTAGACGAGCCTTCTTCTGGTAGAAAAAGGTATGTTTGGTCCGAGTCGGAGTAGCGAGCCAGATTCAAGGGAGGCCAGATGTATCCAAGGTAAGCAACTGGGGCCAGACGGGGCAGAGAAGGATCTTCACCCCACCCCGAAGAAACTTCGCCAGCTGCTGACCTACCGTTCCTTCCCCTGTCTACAACTCCACTTCGTTTTCCACCGATTTGCTCCATTGAGGAAGCGATTCTTCCTTCCCCAGGTGACCAGAATCCCAGGAAAGAATGATCGCGAATGTCTACGGGGAAGGGGTGAGGGTAGTGGGTGGGTGGGAGGGAAGGGAGAAGAGAGAAATGACCTAAGTCTTCCCTACTCCTCCATTGGGTGGGAGCTTCCATTCAAGTCAAAAGCTTCAATAGTTGGTCAAACTTTCTCAGAACCAGTCGAAAGGGAGCTTCGGAGAAGAAGCAGGAAAAGGAGAAAGTCTATCGAAGCGTCCCCAAACCGAGGGGTACAAAATGGAAGAGGAGAGAGAGTGAGAGAGATGGCAGTGTGTGGGGGAGGGGAGGGAACTTCCAGGAAGACTTTTGACCAGGGAAGGAAGAAGCTGCAACCTGAACCCGGATCCCTCGCCCACCTCCGCCGAAGCGTTGAGAAATGGGAACGTTGAGACCTAATTTCAAAGGTGCGAAGAAAACGGGAGAAGTGGGAAATATACAGAATCGTGCCCTCCGAAAGCCCTTTCCCGGATTTTTAAGGCACACAGCAGGCAGACCATTGACCGTTGATCTGCCTACTATTGGAGGCGCTGACTGGCAGTGGACTTTTGGGTGGGAATTTTAGGTAGGAACTAGGAAGACCCCGTGGGTCCTTCCACTAATAGACGGAAGTCTTTCGAAGTCTTTCATTTTTCTCTTTTAGACGGAGCAGCGGCGCAACCCCAAATTGTTCGGTACCCCAAATGTAGTTAGCAGTAAAGATGCGGTTGGATGGGTTAGCAACGACCCAGTTTTGGTTTCGGATCTATTCAGATAAAAGAGTTGGAGAAACTCTTTCTCGCACACAGATATTGCCCGATTTGTAACTTGGAACTGAGGTAGTTTTGGATCTCGACTGCAAATTGAGATTCTTTCAGAGGCCGGTTCCCAGAGGGGCTTCAACTCGAGAGGATAAAGGACCGAAGCCAAAAAAAAAAAAAAAAAAAGATCCGAAAGCCGCATCTCCAAATCGCTTCGTTGTGGGGGAAGCCACGAAGGGGGGAAAACGCCTTAAGAAAAGCACGTTTCGAAATCTAAAAAACTGCCCACCTGCCCTCCCCGTTTGCCGCTGTGTGCGCCCGAATCCCCGAGGACAGCCCCGCGCCGCCTTCTGGAGTTCCCGAAACGGGATAAAGGGCTGAATCGAGGGATGGACGGACGGATCTGGGCAGAAGCGGCGAAGGAACCGTCAAGAACCGAGAGGCCAAAGGGTTTCGCCTCTCCGTCCGGGATGGGCGCCTCCAATTCTGTTTGCTCCATCATGTAAGGCCATTCTGAGCTGATGGGCAGCATCTCAACCAGGAAGAAGCTTTTAAGCCGACTGGAGTTTTCCCGGCAGAGCCGTCAAGGCAGAACTTCAACTGTCAACGACCCCGGAGAACTGAGCAGGACCTCCCGTAAGGCTTGCCGTCGGTGAAGTAAAAGGAGGCTGTATTACAGTTTTAGCTCATTTACCTGCGAATCTCTTAGAGCTTCTTCTGGCATCCTCTCCAGCCCTCGTCGAAATGAACCCGCACCAGGCTGGCTGGATGCCTCTAGAAGACGCCATAAGCAATTATTGGAGACCCAGGCCAGGGTTTATAATTGCCTTGTTGTATTTTCGGTCAGACTTTCGCAGGGAAAAAAAAAAAAAAACCTGACCCGCCCCATCACTCTCCTACCCACGCTGACCCAACTATCCGTGTCCTTCTTATGCCGAATTCAAAGCACCATTGGCAATTCCTGCTGACATCTCCTTACTACACTCTGGGATCGGACAATATTGCTGAGCACATTGTAAGCCGCCCTGAGTCTTCGGAGAAGGGCGGCATATAAATCAAATTAAAAAAAAAAAAAAAAAAAAAATTGCGTTTCCTAAAGTGATAGAGATGCTCAGGAACGGGCATTCCAGCACACGACTTCATTTACACAAGGCACCCGCCCGCTTCACCTTATTTCTAAATTAACTCGCGTTCTGGGTTCGGCCCTTGAAGCAGAAGCAAACCTAAAGGGCTGGTACTTATGGACCCCTTCCCAAGAAAGTTTAACCAACCAGACCGAATACCAAATTTGGCACGTTCTGCGAACGCACGCACTAAATCTCTCCCTCAGCTTCTAGCGCTTAATGGGGGTGGGGGTAGGGGTGGGAGAGAGAATACAGCCACTATGTTATCTTCCTCAGCAGCAAATCACATTATCTCTCTTCCCTCCTCCTCCTCCCCCAGTCAAAAGCCGTGGCACCAAGTTATTTTGAGACTTGAAGGGCTGGTTGGTTGGTTTTAATCCCATTTCACTACTCCTGGCTGATAAATGGTGATCACGGTTTTCCGCCCTATTCCGATCCCCACTAGTCAGTCTTCGCTTTGCATAATGGGAGCTTTCCCCCCCACCCCGCCTCCATCCGATTTGAAACTTGCATGGCTTCCATGCCATTCAGAGGCTTCCGCGAATTACTTGGCCAAGCCCTTCCAGATGGAGCGACGTTTTGAGGAGCTACGCGCAATGTCGCCCCACAGCCTTCAGAAACACGCCGATTCTTTTGTCGACGCCACTACTGGGAACTTCCAGGGTTTTTGTCCCCCCCACTTTCGAATTAAATAAATACAATTAAGAGCCTACGCCTGATATGACTTCGGGTTCAAGTTAGGAGAAAACCCGATTGAAAACAACGGAACGAAGCTTCCATCCTGAATACAGAGTTAACATCATGGGGTTTTTGCCCCAAGAGCCTTCCTAAGTATCGGCAGTCAAGGGATTTTTCCCTCCCTTCCCCCTGGCCAAAGACCCCTACATTTTAATTGATCAGCCGTCCTCGATAAGAACTGGGGAAGATGTTAAAATATAACTCAAATTCGCCTTTTGAATTTTCATTGAAGGGAAGCTAAGGGGCACGAAGGGGGCGGTGTGCCTGGAAGAGATTGCCGGCTCACAAAGTGAACAGAGGCGCTGCTGGATTTCCCGTAGCAATTAGGCTCAAGCAGCTCCCCTCCCCCACATCCCTACTTTCTTTCTCCCCGGCCCAGCTGTAACAAAAAGCACCTTAGCAATTCTTTCCTGTCCTGTCTTTTGTAAAGTTTCCCAGAGACTATTGCAAATCCTGCGCGCTTTCTGAAAGAAGCGAAGTCTCTTAAGGCGTTAGTACTTAAGGATTCCTCACAGGTATTAAAAGTGGAAGCCAATCCAGTCTCCCCCCCAAGGTTTTATATTCCCCGCGTTCAGGGACCCCCGGGACAGCGAGCTAAGCTTCCCGCGGTCCCGGCGGAAAGTAACTGTGGCTTCAGCACAGCAATAGGCTCAAATCCCAAGTCACGGGGGTGGGGATGGGGGACGGGAGAAGACGGAAAGGGGTTAAGAGCCTTGCATCACTGCGCGGTGCACTCCAGGTCCGTCCCCCGCCATCTGCTAGCTAGGGGAGTTTTGCTCTGGAGGAAAGAAATTTAGAAAGATTCCGTGCGATGTTTTTCCGCCCTTCCATTCCCTGCTTGCTTCCCTCGCCCCAGTGATCACTGGGATCGGAGAAGGGCGGCGCGGGATCAACTAGATCCCTCCCGAACTTGACGTCTCTTTTTCTACCCTTCACAAGTTTAGGATTCTTTTTGTGATTTCCTCCTTCGGAATCTTCGCCTCGTCTGATCCTTGTAAGGTCCGCTAAAGAACTTCGCCTGGCCCTTAAGCCGGGGTTTGCTAAAGCTACAATCTCTACCTTCTGATGCTTCAGGGGACGCGGTTAGTTAGCAGCATTCAGGCACCGTCTCGGAAAACGTGTACGCGCACACCCACCTTCTTGCTTTCTGTTTCCTAGTTTAATCAGTCAAACTCCCATTAAAAAACAAAAACAAAAAAACACCCCTGCCCTCGGAGGGCAGGAGAATTTCTCCATAAATGTTTAGACGTTTCTTCGTCTGCCTCCCACCCCCCATCTTTCTTCCTTCCTTCCACCCCCCTCCCCCCTTTCTTCCTATCAATCATACTAAAGCGAACGGTTCGGGAGCAACTCTGTTGGGATGGCCGACCCTTCTAATTTTGTGTTGAAAGCCGAATCTCCCCCCCCTCCCCCGAAACGATTTAAACCCCTCCGTAACTAGGAAAACCAGTCCCACGAATTAGTCTGCAGTGTGCCAGTTCATTGATTTTTATAGCTCCTTGAAGGACGCCGACCCCGGAGTCCAGCCTCGCCCGGATCCCGCGCGTTTGTTTCTTGTCGCCCCCGCCAAGAGAGGCCAACCGCTCTCAGCCTTCCTTACAAGAAAGCCGGCTCCCGAGCCCTTTTCTCTGGGCCGCCAGCTCCGGTTCCCTTCCTCCCCCGCCCTACCTCCCAGGAGAGAAATCCCCTGGCGTTTTCCAGGGAGGAACTTCTTTCCAAGTGCGCCTCCGGCGGCCGCTGCACCATCGGCGCGTCAGACTTGAAAGTCCCTCAGCCTGACTTTTCGGGGGGCATTTTTTTTTTACTTTCCTTTACTTTGCAGTACTTAAAAGGGGAGCTCGGGGGTGAGTAGCGGGAGGTTTTGACAGCAGCCTCCCCCCATCCGCCCCCCCCGGCCAATAAGACGCTGCGATCAAGGCAGCCGAGAGCGAAGCGAGTCCCACGTGGGGAGCGAGGGCTTTCCCCGAGCCGTGGGTCGCAACCCGAAGCGCCTGAAAGCAGGGCTGTCTGTAGCGACGCGCTCAAAACCGCCGGTCCCAGGAGCCGCTTGCTGCGAGCTAGCGAGCCCTAACCCGGCATGCA
The DNA here is from genome assembly GCF_059756535.1 of Pantherophis guttatus. Lineage (NCBI taxonomy): Eukaryota > Metazoa > Chordata > Lepidosauria > Squamata > Colubridae > Pantherophis > Pantherophis guttatus. The sequence continues at coordinate 91,843,028 of NC_142065.1, forward strand.
GGAGAAAGAGGCGGCTGGGCTGGGCTTGGCTTGTCCTATCCCGCCTTTTGACTTATAGGCACATCCAAGCTCCCTCGCCGCCCAGCCGTCCGTCTGTCCGGGCGCCCGGCGGTCCTCTCTCCCCTTACCTTGCATGTTTTCCGGCATGTGCCCCCGTTCCCCATTCGATCGGACCAATCCCAGGGCTTCCGTCTCCACTTTGGGCAGCATGTCAAGGCGGCCGCGGGCAGGGCTAGGCGGCGCGCCGGCTCGGTCAGTCCGGAGGCTGAGCAGCACCTGGAAGCTGATTGGAGCGGCGAGCCGGGGAAGCTGGAAGTGAGCGAGAGTCCGCTCGGCCGTTGCCTCTCTTGCCCTCGCAGCTGATCGCTCGGCAAACCTCGGAGTGGCGTCTCGGAGCGCTCCGATCCCAAACGGGAAAGGAGCGCTCTCTCGACCCCCCTCAAGCTTTCCCTCGGATCGCCTTAAAGAGGTTGGGAGGAGCGGGCGGAAGCGAGCGGGGAGAGGCGCGACCTGCCCAGCCCGGCCACCTCTCCCTGTCCCGAGCGCAGCAGGGGCATCGCGAACTTCCAAGCTTCCCTACTCCGGAGTCAGTCAGTTCTGCTTGGCGGATGGGCTCCGCTTTGGACAAAAAAGGAAGGGGGCACTTCCCAGCCCAGGCAAGAGGAGGCGGGGGGGGTTGGGTTGGGTTGAGTCCGGGCCGAGCGTGTGAACGTGAGCGTTTGTATGTCCAGGGGTGGGGAGGGGGGGTGGGGAGGGAGAGGAAGGGGAGCGCTGACACTGCCCGTGCAGCCAATGAGAAAGGCGCCCAATCAGACAAGGTTGTTAAACCTGGCGGACGAACCGTCTCCGCTTCCCAGGGAATGGGGAGAAACGCGCGCACGCCGGTATTCTGCCCGGTCCCGCCGACTACGGAGTTTCTTTTTTTTTTTCTTTCCTAAGGTCCATTCCCCTCCCCCCTCCCTTCCGCAGCATTTCCGCTCCTCTTACTCTGCTAGCTCTGTGTAGGGGTAAAAGTCCGTCCGGAACGTGAACAGGTCCTTCCCCCGGCAAACAAGGATCAGGGGTGACTGTTTCATTGATTTCACACACACGCCCGCATCCAGGAGTAGGTCCTATCAATCCTAACCAACGGAAGGAGTAAGTTCCGAGTAAGGAGGGAAAGGCTGCTGGACCTCTGGCCCTGGATCCGCGTTTGCTGGGAAGGCGTTCCCGAACGCGAATTTAGAGACTCGGTTTCGTTCGGAAGAAGCCTACTGCCGTCTACTTCGACCACCTCCAAGAGACGCGGGGGGAGGGGGTGTGGTGGGAGGAGAGAGAGAGAGGCGGTTATCCATTGCTCCGAGAGTAATGGACTTTGAGGCAGAGAATCGTCTTCGAACCCCCAACTACAGGCATGGAGACCAGTGCCCATTTATAGATTGAAAATGGGCGCATGATTGCACTCGGTGCAAAAGTTAACTCTCTATCTCTCTCTCCCCTTTCCTCCCTCCTCTTTCTCAAAACCCGCCTCTCTCACACACACACTTACACACACTCTCTTTTGGGTTCTAACACTGACGCGCAACTTTTACATTCTCGCTACGTTCCTGTATGCTGCAAAACTGATCTTAACGCGCCCAAAGATTTTTGTTCCCACATTCTCCTTATCCACCTCTTAATGTTTCCAGGACTCAGTGTTTTTAAAAAAACGTAGGAGTTCGGTCCCAGGGCATCCTCCTCTAGAATTATTTCAACATAGCCCGAGTGAAACGCGTTTTTACTTTCGATAGCTTCCAAATGGGCAAACCGTGTGAAGCTTCTAATGAAATCAGTGAGACTTAAAGATGTTAGCGCTTCCTTGCCCCATAAGCTGCAACAACACAAAAGCAATAGGAGAAGAGCACCAACTCTTCTCCAGCCAAAGCAAAACTCTGCTAGGTTCTCCTGAAATCTCTCTGATCACCAAAGAATCACCGTTTAGCTTTTATATTCCGCACTCCTAGTTAGTATGCGCATTTTCTTTGGGTGAGGAAAACATTCATTCTCATTTGTGACCCAACATTTGGAGGCTCCGAGCAGCTTCCAACGTTTGGTTGTTATTCTTATTTTCTCTCCCCCCACCAACACTTAAAAGTTCCCTCACTATTTCACTATTTCCCTCACTGACTTCCCTCACTATTCAGATCTGAAACAATAACACACCACACTCTACAAAACTGAACTGTGCTGGAGAATTTTGAATGAATCTTTACCAACAGACCACAAGAGTATGCAAATAAAATCAATTCTGCTGAACAGAAATACCCCTTCAAAAAAAGCAGTCTTCTTATCATGGTATTTCTAAATATCAGCCAAGCAGGTGCTGATATTCTCATATACTGATAAAATCCAGAAAACCTGATCTGGCAGGTTTTGTGGATTAATAACTATAGAATAACTATAGAGAACTATAAAAAACTATAGAGAGCAGGTTTTGTGGATTAATAACTATAGAATAACTATAAAGAACTATAAAGAACTATAGAGGCATGCCTATTGTCCCTGTCCTAATGTCCTCTTTATTTGTATGTATTCAATTCCTGTTCCTGTGCAAGAACCTATATTCTACTGGCTGTTATAAGGGTCATAGCTAATTTTGTAGGTGCTGATGCAATGAAGGGACATTGGGCAAAACAAACAAACAAATTATAGGACTCAAAACTGCTTGCAAACTTTGGGGTTCTTCTCCAGAGCTCTTTCTTAGCTGAAAGATAAAAAAAAAAAAAAAGGAAGGAAGGAGAGGCAGAAAAGTAGCTGACTATGCCTAAACTTCATGGCTTCTAAGCTCCATCCTCATCTTCTTTGAAAAGAGCCTCCGGGGGTGGGGATGGGGGGATGTTTATACAGAATATTGTGACTGTTTAAAACATTGTCATTGTTTTATGTCTCTGCAACTTTCCAATAGTTCCTCTAAGTATGAATTTTTCATACTCGTCAGAACAACTTCCTTGGCTTCTACAAAGAAATTCACTTAAGGTCCTGATCTTTGATTCTTTACTCAGTGGGAAGAGACTGCTTTCCATAAAGGATCTTTCTCTTTTTCTTTCGTCTTGTTGCTTTCCTAGAAGGGAGAGGAACCAACCATGCAACAGACCTCCGGGTAGCTCATGCAGCAAATTAAGGTTGGCAAATTAAGGGCAAATTAAAGACCGCCAATTAGCAAAAACCCTGCTCAGTCTTTTCTTCAAAGACTCCCCCTTCCTTCTTTCCTTGTTTTCCTACTGTGATCAGTGGATCTCTTAGACTCTTAGTGATGCTGCCAAAGGACAGAGAAGCGTCTTCCTCTGGGGAGGCCTGCTCTCAAGTCCATTATTATACACTCAGATTCAAATTCAAATTCAAATACCTCCCCATTATATGTTATGCTATGCCCCAAACCTTTAATGGTTTGAGTGATGGCTTGGTTCACACAACATGCTAAGTTAAAGACTGGACTGAATGACAAGTTAGCCAGTTGCATTTTGTCTTGGTCCAGCATGTTGTGTAAATCTAACCCCCTATGTCTTGTGGTTATATCTGGCATTGTGCATTATTTATTTGTTTATGCATTTATTTATTAGATTTTTATTCTGCCTTTATTACTTTATAAATAACTGAAGGCAGCATACATAATAGCAATAGCACTTATATACCACTTCATATTGCTTTACAGCCCTCTCTAAGCAGTTTACAGAGTCAGCATATTGCCCTCAACAATATAGTCTTCCTTTTACTGACCTCAGAAGGATGGAAGGCTGAGTCCTCCCTGAGATGGTCAGGATCAAACTGCTGGCAGTTGGCAGAGTTAGACTGCAATACTAACCACTGGCATTCTAACCACTGTGCCACCACGGTTCTTTTATAATACTCCTTCCTCCTCCTATTTCTCCACAACAACAACCCTGTGAGGTTGGCTGGGCTGAGAGACTGACTGGCCGAAAGTCACCCACCTGACTTTCATGCCTAAGGCAGGACTTGAACTCATTGTTTCCTGCTTTCTAGATCAGCACTTTAACTACTAGGCCAACTGGCTATTGTGATAGAGTAAGTACATATAGATTAATACTATTCAGCATCTTCCTGTGTACTTCCTGTGTATTTGTGTTAAATGGCCTTTCTTCCTTAAAGACAGTTTTTTCTTTAGCCATTTCAGTGCTAACAAGCATGGACCAGTTAATAACATCCTACCCCACCTTGCTTCAAATAATCTTTAAAAAATGGGTCACCGCAGAAAAAGTGCCACAGTGGGCTGTGGATACACCAACTGGAAAATACACTTGCATGCTACACCAACAAGATGTTATCAAACTTTGCATAGAGAAACACCTGACCTGAATCCAAAAGTTTTAAATCCTCACCTTTGAAACTATGGCTGGTGATCACCACATGCTCTAGTACTACCAAGAGAGGAACATGGAAAACAGTCCATCAGGCTTGAACTATGGCAATTGGTCAGCTTCTAAATATTACAAGGAATCATCAGAACTTGTGCGCAGAGGTTCTAAGATGCTAAATCCTAGATCTGCTTGGAGAAAAGGCAGTGGGCCTGTTACCTCCTCTCCCTTCAGAAAGGGGCAGTGACACTCTTCTAACCACCCCTCTGTGAATATATTTGACAGTCAACCTTCTTTCTAAGCCATCCAATAGGAGATGTTTCTCTGCTCCTGAAGAGAGGCTCTAGAACAGAGGTCTCAAAGACTTTCTGTAAGCAGGCAAAATCTGCAGGATTCTAGCCAGCAGCATAGCTCTAAACAACCAGAAAGTCACAGACAAGGACACAGGTTGGTGGAGACTTTAATCTTCTAAACCTCTGGTGCGGATTTCACGCCCACAGTTACTACCTGTCTCTTACCTTCCCAAGGAAATGCTAATAATTTCCTAAAACCTTTGTGCCCAGTGCCAAGAAAGAAGAGCACTGAGTTTCTCAGCGAACAGCCCCATGCGTGCTCACCTGCAAATTTGCATCAGTAGGCACAGAGGGATTTGCATTGATGAGCTACGTTTAACACAGTTAACAATGGCATCTTCTGCACAGATTAAGATTTTAGAAAAAAAAATAAGGGTGGCTGAGTAGCTTTGGCCTCTTTTTGGATGGCTGCCACTCTAAAGAGCTTTGAATTAAGGTCCACAGCATATGGGTTTCACTCATGACTAAAATCATTTTTTCAACTTTTCTCCACGTTTGCAGTGAGCTGCAACTCGGACTATCTGTTCACACACACCCCATGCTTAAGGCATTGTATTTAAGAAATAGGCAGAGTTTCTTTAGCTTGAACAGAAGAGGCAAGAATGGATAAGGTGTGACCCCTCCAAATATTGTGAACTCCTAATCCATAAACCTGGCATGTCCAATGGCAAGAGATTATGATAACTGAACTCCAATATCATTGCTAATATTTTCAAAGTACTTATCTGGGGCACCTTTCTTAATCCAATAGCTAACTAACTTGCAGTGAGGAAGAGGAGGAGAAAGAGGAGGAGAGGGATAGCTATTCAACTTTCAGGCCTCAAAGGAAGAGAGACCACAAACTTTATGCAGCAGCTTATCCAGCTGCATTAGTGCAAAGATGTTTTACAGTAGGAGTCTCCAACCTTGGCAACTTTAAGACCTGTGGACTTCAACTCCCAGAATTTCTCAGCCAGCTTCTTAAAGTTGCCAAGGTTGGAAACCCATGTTTTACAGAACAAAGGTCTTTCAAAGCTGCCTTAACTGAAACCCAGAACTTTTTCACAACTCCACAACTTCTACAACTCAAGCAATTTTGATTATTATTCTTGCAGAGGCGTTTCTTTCCTCACTCATTTCTCCAAACTTTTCTTCCTGTTATGGTGCATCTTTTTCTTGGTTGGTTGACTCCTGACTGATCAAAAAATGTTGTATGGCAGATTAAAAAATGAATATTGGAAAGCTTTTTACCAGGAGGGGAAAGTAGAGATCTATTTTCCTTTCTTTTCTAGGCAGAAAAACCCAATTTAAAAGTAAAGATCCTTCTTGAAGTGAATAAAATGCATTCTACTTGTAAACTGAGTCTTCTTGCTTTGGTGTGCCTTTCAGTGGAAGCATTTAACTTATAAAACACTTCCACCTCCTAAGAGTTTCCAAATCTTGTTATTTTCCAAAGTCCTGAAACACTTAAACCTGATCATGCCATCTGCATTAGAAAACAGTTGCCCAACCATATGTGGAGTGATCCAGTTTCAGGCTCACTCTCTACCCCATTCATCTGATTTGGGCTGTTGCAGGAGCATCCTTATGCCTCCAAATGTTTTGTTAGAGTTTGCTGTCCAGCTATTGTAGAAATTGTGATTCAATCACCAACTGGCCACCAGCCTTTGTAGCTCAGCAAATCCCCCTCCTATATAATTAATCAGCAATGTCCCACTACATTCAATAAGAATTATGGAACTGATGTCCATGCTCAAGCACTGCCATTACTAGATTTTAGTAGATCAGAGCCTAAGATGGCCCCAAACAAACCTTTCTTCTCCACACCCCAAATTTCAGCAAGAAGGGGCACTGCCAGCATTAACACCAGGTTGGTGTGGCACATCAGGACTCTACTCAGTATATCATTGTTTTATTTCTCTTATTTTAGAAACACTGTGGAGAGGGGGGTAGCAAGATGCCTCCTCCCACATTGGCCTATTTAGGCTGACAAATACTCAATTTATTGTTTTAATCTTTAAATTAAATTAGGCTTACATTGAATGTCAGGCAATTCCCAAGTACATGGGTTCAGCATCAGGGAAGAACTGCCAAATCATGTTTTTGTTTTGTTTTCTTTCTGCCTGAGGTGACTGAAGCGAGTTTGATATGTACTATATGCTCAGAGAAGAAGTGTTGTAAAATCATTAAGTCCAGGGAGGGCAATTTCCTGGCTAAACCACTGCTCCTGAGCACATAGTGTTTCCATGAAAAGAAACATGACTGGATTTGCACAGTGTGTGCCTTACTTCTGAGTAAACACAGAGAAGATGGGCAGGATGATGAAAACTAGATAATTCTATGGAAAGTAGCCTATTAAAAGACTGAATACTTCAATGATCTTGATATACTCCATCCAGGTAATGTCTACATTTTATTCTCTGCTCCCAAGTAGTTTATAATCCTCATTTGGCTTAATTGTCTATAAATTCACTTAGATCAAGTTCCACTGAATTCAATGGTCAACTTTGAATAGTGCCACGTTTGGCTTCCACCCATGAGTTTGTTTCATCAACTGATCAGCTTTGATAATGCTCAGATGTGAAATAAGCAAACATTTCCCCTAGTTTCTCTATTACATCACACAAAAATGGGCATGAGAAACTGCAGGTGACAGCATTTTGCCTTCTGAGTAGAGCATTACTGCAAAGTGGAAGGGAGACATTTTATTTAATCAAAAATAGTAAACAGTTCTCAGAAAGAAAGTTTGGTGAGTTTCACTGGAATTCCAAACAAGCATACTTAGATCTGTGATGGCATCCTAGCATTTTCCAGTTCTGGATTTACTAACCAGTCTTGAATATGTCACTTATCTCTCAAGCCTCTGCTGTCAGGCTGGATCCTGGTGACTTGTCTTCCCAGGGTTTTTGTAAAAAAAAAAAAAAAAAGGAGGCACATTATAAGCACAACATTTAAAACAGAAAGAAGTGCAGCAGTGGCTGTTAAACAGTTGATAAGGCTAAGCCATCTATCTATTCTCTTTAAATAAGCAAAAATGCATATCTATTATTTACTTCAATGTTCCACTACAGAATTGAATAATCATATATGGGGGTAAAATACTCAGGACTGCAGCCTTATTCACCTTTCCCAGTACAATTAAAATGTCTTCCTTCCTTCCTTCTGTCCTGAATTACCAGGCATCCCCCCACCCCATTCATTCCTGAGTCACCACAAGGCGTTTTTTTCCCCCCATTGGGCATTTGGGCACACAGCAAACAACCTGCTTGCCAAGTTTATCTGCGTTCGGTAACTTTCCCCGAAAAAGACTCAAAGATCACCTCAGCACACAAAACACGCGAGGGGGGTGGGGAGGGAAGAGGGCGGCGGGAACGGGGGAGTGGAGTTGAAAAGATCGCTTTTTATTCCCGCCAGGCGCGTGCGGGGAAGCTACACTCCGTGGCTCAGTCCAAAAATTCCCCCGGCGCTCCTTCCATATAAGCCGGCGCTCGGCTCGAACTCGGAGAAGCGCACGGCAACCCAGGAAAAACGAGGAGCTCCGAGTAACTTCGGCTCCTCAAGCCCCGCCTCCGACTGTGGAAGTTTTTTTTCCCCTCCTTTCCACCCCTCCCCTTTTCCTTACTGTAGGAATGTCTGTAAAAGTCCGCCTCTCTCAAAAAGAAAATTAAAAAAAAAAAAAATCCACTCAGAACTGACCCACTCCGAGCGGCCACGTAAACGCCGGCACGAAGCGAAACTTCCAAGGCGCGTTAAAAAACGCCTTGGCCTTAAGAAAGCAAAACAAAGCGGAGGAGAGACACAAATGCAATCGCTCCCGCCGATACTTCGTTCTATTAACTAAAGTTTCCCGCCATGCCTAAAATCCTGCACCGCACCTGCCCGGTTGCCCAGTGCAAATGCTTATCCGGTACAAATGCAAAAACCGTTTGGCCCTTTGCAACTGGCGTTTAAATTGCATCCGAGCCTGTATTCTGTTCTCTGCTTCCAACAGCCCCACCCCCACCCCCCAAATGTGCACGCGCGGGGCAAACTCTGTAAACGGTCCTAAAATGAGGATGTATCTCCTCAGAAATGAGACTGAGCCCCCATGGCTGTCCGGCTGAGGTGCAAACGGTGGTACACGCGTTTGGGAAGAGTCAGGGCGCTTAAAACCTGGAGTTTAAAAGCAGTTAAACATTTTAGGAGTGCGAGTTAGAGCTCGCTTTGCAACTACGGTATTTTAAAGTTCTCTCTCCCTGCAGCTAAAGTTATTTCCAGTGTAATTCTTAAAAGCAATATGAAAACGACTTGTGATTAAACAAGCTGTGAAAATCACTCGAGTTGTATAATGTCTTTTAAACAGTTTTTATTAGTTTATAATATAGCATACAAAGAAAATACAAAAGTAAATAGTAGGGAAAATAGGGAAGGGAAAAGTGAGGGAAGGAAAAGGGGAAAAAGAAAAAAAAAAGGCATTGACTTCCCACTCCCTTTGGTGCAGTAGAATAAGGCATTAACATCAAACCCCGACTTTTTACTTTTACATAATAGTATAAACTAGCCATTTCTATAACAACAAATCTAATAGGTAAAACCCAAAATCAAAGTTATATTTTTTTCCATCTCAAGCACAAAGTCCAGAAGTGGTTTCCAAGTAGAAATAAAAATATTTATATTTTTTCTTTCATCAAAACAGTCAATTTAGCCATCTCTGCCAACTCCATCAATTTTTGCAGCCATTCATCCATTGTGGGGATCGAGGTGGAATTGTATAATGTGATGGGAAGGGAAGGCTTTCCTCAAAAGAAGGAATCTTGTCAATCAGGTCTCTTTGGGTCACTGGTGGGAGATGCCAGCAATTAGGAGAGTAGCCCCCTTAAAAAGACCTGCTAGAATTAGGACCTGGGGAGAAAAGAAACCTTTCTTCAATGGCAAACTAACCATCTCCAAACTCTTGAGTTCCCACTGCTCTAGCATCCATAAGAGTTTATGCTTTCATTGTGCTTTCTAAAAGTAAATTAGCTTGACTTCTGAAAAGGGATAATATAAAGAAAGGGTAACCTGTGTGAAGTTGATTTGGAAGCAGCCAAACACTTCACGTGTAAATGCCCAACAAACCTGTGCATTTTTATCTGCAAGGAAGTCTCATTGAAAAAGCACCTTTATACATAGGATTGGGCTTTTCATAAGATGAGATGGCAATAAAGATCAGTTTCCTCTATCTCTTTCCTGCTCTCTGTTGGTTATATGAATTTTTACAACCCAGATACAATATGCCTGGATGAGACTGGGATTGTAAGGAATTTTAACCTATCTATTCTCAAATTGCTGCAATGAAGCAGTATACATGGGCAATAACTATGAACAAGAAGTTTGGGAAACATCTTTTGCACCTCTTTTACATCATACTTATTTGAACGACAACATCCACTAATTTGGGATTAATACAGCCTTTATCTTGGTAGGAAAGTTTATGATTTTAATACTGCATGCAAGCCACATTAGAGTTCAGCATGGAGCACGAATCCTGTCATTGATTTAGACAAGTTTTGACATGTCCACAACTTTAGCAAGACCTGACATTTATTAGTATAATTAATAATTTTCTTTATTTATATGACTGGATTGTATTTATTGCTAATCACCAACCTTTGTTTACACAGCTAGCCTAGAACCTGCCTATATCAGTGGCATGCAGTCTTTAGGATTAAAAAAAAAATGTTGCACCTGTCTACATATACAGCCATACTTTAAATCATTTCTGGGAGAAATGCAATATATGCAGTTTAAAGCAAACACATAAATGAAGTCAAATCCTTGCTCAAGCACTACCTCTCGATGGTGGTGCTTAAGTGGACCTATTTGGAAAGTCTCCCGGCAACAGGGAAATGCTTTAGGCGGCCATTTCTATTGACTGGATGGCCATAAACTTTTTACAAGCTGTAGAATTTCACAGGAAAAGTGACGTTGTTTGTTTTCTCTCCCCACCTTAGCTGACTTTCTTTCCTCCTCCTTTGACAGTGCTCGGCTTTATCCTTTTAGCCAAACAGTCAGCATTCCTTAATATTACAAATACTTTACCAGAGAGCGTGTGATTTTATAAGGGTTGAGGAAATAAAAGAAGAAATAATAGACATGATGTTTTAAGAAATTCATACTAGAGTTATATTGCTGGATAATTCCAGGAGTTGGAAGTCCATGTGTCTTAAAGTTGTCAAAGGTTGGGAAACTTGTTCTATTGTTTTAGAGCTCAGTATTAGAACTGGAATTCTAAATTATATGGACTTCGATCCAATTGAAAAGCACTCCTAAATTCTTATCCCATAAACAAAATCATATAATTTTCATGTACCTCACACTGAAAATAAATTCGTTGAACAACAGCAACCAAATGCAGTTTGTAGGTTGATTATGAATTTTTGCCACATCTTGCATATCATGGGAATTAGATATATGTTAAGTAATGGCAAAAGCAATTATATTTGAAAGTGCAAAAACTCCACTAGTTAATTCCAACATCACTTTCTACGAAGGTCTAAATCTAATTAAAAATGACATTGTAGCGATATATAAATATTAGGAGTCCTGGTGCACAGTGGTTGAGAATGCAGTATTGCAGTCAAACTCTGCCCACAGCCTTGCATTCAATCCTGACAGGGCTCAAGGTTGACCCAGCCATCTTTCCGAGGTCAGTGAAATTTGGACACATATTGTTGGGGGCAATATGCTGACTCTATAAACCACCTAGACAGTGCTGTAAAGCACAGTGAAGCAGAATATAAGTCTAAGTTCTATTGCTATATAATTATGATAATGTATATTAAGACAATTAAAATCAAAATCATTCTATTTACTCCATATTTTCTTCTATTTCTTTTATTGCGATAAAAGAAAATCAAACTTTTATATCAGTTGATTTAATATAGAATTTAATTTAACTAAATTTATCACTTCAAGGGTAATGAGAAAATATTTCAAGCTGTATTTTCTTCACTTGCCTCACTCTGCCCCCAAACAAATTGCTGAACTATTTTCTAAATCTAGAATGAAATGTCAAATCTTGGTTTGGTCCAAAGTTTACACTTAATCTCCCATTAATTGGTGAATAACAACCCAGAAAGTGGGCACAATGGTGATGAAAGCTAAATGTGATATATCCTAATAAATCAACTAAAATTAATCTATGCTTCTATTCAATTGTCCCATCCTGACTCATTTAAAATAACAATTTATCAACAACATTTGGAGAACTTTTTCAGATTCCAATGAAGATATTTGGATGGAGGTGAAATATCTCCATGGCTACATTATTACTGTAGTACAATACACACATCCACAACCTCACCTACATCCCACTGACAATCTGATCTGTATTCAAAAAACAGGTAGCTAAATAAACTGACAATTAAGAGCAACCTCCCAGCCTGTGGGGCCTATGGATGTCTGAGTCCCAGAATTCCCTGGCATGACTTTTGCTAAGATTCCATAAGATTAAAAGCCAAACCTGAAAGTCCCAAAGGTACTTTTTTCAAGCGGCAACTGGACTTTCTGGTTTTTCAAAGCTGAAGAAGCTTCTTGGATAAGAAGCAAAACGTCTTCAAACAAACAAACAAACAAACCAGAAAGTCCAGTAGCCTCTTGAAAAATGCACCTTTGGGACAACTATGACCTGGATGACTGAGAATCTCCATAGATCAAACCTGAAAGGTATCCAATTTGTATCAAGTTGGTCAAGAGTATTGTGCATTTCAGCTACCATCAAAAACGTGGCTAGGGAGCACGTCAGAACTTCCCAGAGTAGTGTCAAATTTGTAAATAAGGTACGCTGACATAATTTACAAATAGCCGTTATTTGTAATAGATCATTAGTCAAATCTATATATGTAAATTCAACTACAGTGCATTTCATTAGAATAACTCTCCAGCTGATGCAACACTGATGGTGGATCCTTTGTAGAAATTAAACATAAGGTGCCCCCCGATAAGTATATGGTACTGTTAGGACAATCACTTGCAAGTCTGTTAGAGGTTGGTACAAAAGACTGGTGAATAAAAATGCGAATGGTAAAAAGATGTGATTAAAAAAAGACTTTTAAAACAAGCTTAGGGAGATTGGAACTTCAGTTTTAAAACTTGGAAGATTGGGCCTGATAAGGGGTGTAATAATACTTTTATAAATATCCATGTCCAAAATAAATCCTAAATATTTGTTTTTCATTGAAATAAAAGAGAAAGATCCCATTTGTTTGGTTTGCTGCATATGTATGTATGTTTATATGTATATATGTATATATATAATCTATGTGTATATGTATGTGTGTGTTTATGTGTATATGTATATTGAACAATGTTATATTGAACAATTATGTGCCTTGATTTTCATCGCAAAAAGAAAAACTACGTTTTAAACAGTCTCCCCATCAGAGCAGTATTATGCTTGTTTACTCAGAAGTAAATCCAACTGTGTAAATCTAAGATTAATCCTGTACTGGTATACAAATCAATAAGAATGAAATACCTTGCATTTGCTGACAATGAATGCAATTCTTTATGTGTTACAGAAAGCATGTTCAGTATCTTACATTCTTTGAGTGGAATAAATATCTGAGGATAAATCTATTGCCCTTAATTTTGTTACATTGCAGCTCATCTGTATTTACATATATAGGAAAGTGACACAAGGCAAATGTTTGGACCACAAACCTAAAAGCATTGCAATCAAATACACATACAACATAACACACAACATAACACACAACACACACACTTCCAGCCAAAGACCATGATATGATAAGCTGTCACTACATAAAAGTAATATTTCACTTCAGTGAAATGAATCTAGAAAATATTAATCCATGTTCCTTTCAAATATCCAACTTGAATTGAAAGTATCCAGAACTTTCCTCTTGATTAAACCGATAAATGAATCCTAATAGAACGTTTAGCAAGAAACAAATATGGGCTGAAAATTTTACATGAAAGATAAAAAATAACATATGACAATATCACAAACTAAAATAGTGTACAGTCTTTTGGGAGTGGTTTCTCATTTCGATTTAGTATTTGATTTGTTTAAAATGTTATTTTACAATGCTGTATTTTAAAGATAAAATCATTCAGACTTAGATTTTGTATAATGCAGTTTTTCAAAGGTCTGCTTGACTTTCAACTGTCATGAAACTATTTTGCTATAGGCTTAGAACTTTACATATAAATGTGGCATACCTAGTGCATACATGCTTTCCTTTCTACTTTATTTCAGTAAAAATCTCTGAACTTCGGATTAAAACATGTGTATCTATTTTCTAAATGACAAGAGATTTCAGCATATGTTCAGCTGCTTTGCTGAAATAACGGGACCTTCAAGTTGTTTTTGATAAATCTGTTGCATTTGAAGAAAAACAGGCTAATTTAATCATCAGTATAATGGCGGCGTCCTTTTCAATATATTTATTGCAACTGAATACTTTTGAAGAATCAATTTATTAACTATGAAGAGATTCTACAATGATTATTCTCCATTATGGAATGCCCAGGAAGGCTTGGATTCAATTCTGTCTGAAACAGTTTATCAAAAGAGTTGGAAAAAGTCTGACTTACCACCTGGAAGAAGCCCATGTTTTATAGGTTCCTGAGTGTTGCTGGTATCCGAACTAGAAGACATAATTAAGCGCAAATATATAGTGCCCTTGGGTTGCAGGTATACAGCATTGAACACAGCGAAAGGTGAGGCTTGTAAACTTCTCTGGCCTTGGGACAGCGGCTACAGTAACCTTCAGTGAAAGTCAGGAAGCAGTCCATCAACGGTGCGCACACACAAACACACACATGCAAACGAAAAATCCAATAATTCAGAAAGTAACAGGCCGGGCTTTCAATGGACTCTGTACTTTTTCCAGCATTAGTGACCCTCTGTAAACCAGCCATCCCATTTCGTGATGGTCTCTAATCAGGAAAATCAGGAGCTGGGATAGGCTGGGCTTGATCACATGACCCCCAACAGGTTGATAAGCAGACCCTGTTATAAAGTGACAGCAAAAAAAGAGATAAGAACTCTTGGCAGATAGCAACAGAGAAATGATTAACTCTGTGTTGCAGAGGTGCTGTGAAGCAGAGAGAGGAAGGCTGTAAACCTGTGGGGGTCAGAAGATCATACCAAATGGATAACCTCCCCCCACCAGCTTCCATCCCATTCTAAATGGCAACACCTATAAACTCATGTTGGTGACTTGCCTCTTGATGTCATCATTTCTTTACAGAGTGGACAACAACGCTGAGCTTTTTGGGCTTCTGTAAATATCTGGGGAAGGCAGAGCAAGCAAACATTCCTGCCTTAACTTGGGCCTACAACATTTATTGCTCTGTATTCCAAAGCTACACTGTGGAGTAAACCTATGGTGATTTTCTGTCTGACACAAACATTTTATTGTACCTATTCATTAGACAGGAGACTAATCCCAGCTTGTTTGTCTGTTAGCCAGCAGTTAAATGTATAAACTCTCTCCTCCTCACTCCCCCAATAACTTAAAAACCTTTATTGCATGCTCGAATATAATTTTCCAGGAGAAAATAATGGCATCTGCACAGTTGCACTGAGTTCCTGCTCTTAGTTTGATTACCTGAGCTGAACGAAACATTTTTCCAGATTCCACAAACCTTAAACATTATATTGAGGTCCCAGCAACAGCATTTGTGGGTTGTGGGTTCTCCTACACTGAAGGTTTTTAAGAAGAGATTGGACAACCATTTGTCTGAAATGGTAGAGGGTCACTTGCTTGTGCAGGGGATTGGACTAGAAGACCTCCAAGGTCCCTTCCCATTCTGTTCTGTTCTGCTCACACGGACAAAACTGGGTTGGATAAACAAGAGTTTTCAAGTCTGTAAGGCAGAATCTTATGAAGTGATCCTTCTTTCCTAAATTACCAGGAAATCAGATTCATTGCTGCCAATAAAGCAATACATCCACGGACTGCTTGTCGCTTATCACCAATCAACTGTAATTTTAACATGTCAGGAAATCATAATAATAAAAATAATAAAAAACAGGGATAATAATAACTACAATTTAATATTTTAATTGAAGCTAGAATGTGTGATATTAGAATGCTGTTCACAACATTTAGCATTATTTATGATATTTTAGAAGCCAAATGACATTCAGTCTACTTTTGACATTTGATGTGCCTGGCAGGGGAGATTCCTTGATCACGAAGGAGGTTTTCCCAGGGAGAGGCTCATCCATTGCACTCCGGGTGTGCTGACCCCTGCAATTTCTCCAAATGCAGGAAACTCGACTGACATTTGATGTGCAGGATGTAGCTCCATTTAAAAAAAACAACAACAAGTACCATCCTCAAATTGATTAGGAGCATAGTTCCTGGAAGGAGAGATTTAATCCTACACTTTCTTTCCTCCAAGTGAGCAAATTTTCATTTAGAAAAACTGCCATTGGTGCCAAGAATGATAGGGTAAGGTAGATACCATTTGAGTCACTTCTGGAGCAGATGGAAAGTAATACCTTTAAAGGCATTCTTTTATAAGTATTCCGCATATAGTAAGTAAATCACATTGCACATGATCTGTTCATATTTGTTGGGGGAAAGCAACATATTTTGAGAAACCTTCAGAAATATGACATGCAGTGTGAATTTCTTCGGATGCTTTAATTAATTATTAATATTAATTAAATTAATTACTATTTAATAATTCTCAATTAATATTTATCTGGCCCACTGTGGCTTTCTTCTCTCTTTTGTGGCATTTTCTTTTATTACAATACTGCAATAATATCTGTCAGTGTTTTTTATATTTTCCATCTCTTGAGGTGTTTTGACGCTGACTCATCTATGAAGAAACTGCTCATCTCTAGTGCTTTTTCTTGAGTAGGCTACAGGTTGAGTCTACTTAATCCCACTATCAGCATAGATGGATTGGGAAGGAGGTTCAACAAACTGAAGGCCTCTCCTGTAGCTGCATGTTGGCCAGGGAAGATTCATACATCTTCTGCATTGTTTTTAATCATATTTATTGTGAGGGAAAAAGAGATTGTTTTTGGCTTTTTGTCCCAAAGGTGCTTTTTTCAAGAGGCAACTGGACTTTCTGGTTTTTCTTTGAAGACATTTCACTTCTCATCCAAGAAGCTTCTGCTTCTTGAAAAAAGCACCTTTGGGATAACCATGACCTGGATGACTGAGAATCTCCATAGACATTTTTGGTTTTTCCATAGAAGAACATCTCAGTCACATTTTTAGTGGTGAGATGAAGTTCAGTGGGTGAAATCATATTCTTATGTATGGTTATGAATAAGTGGAGTGTGTTTGAACTACACAATTTCATTGTATCAGGGGTCTCTCTAATCTTTAAATGGTGTTTTAGGAGCCTTATTGCATGAGGTAATGATATGATATTAACAGATTTAAAAAGATACTCTAAGAAATAATTAAATGAGTTAAATCCCTTAAATGCCCTGAGAAATACGGAGGAAAAATGTTTTTGAGTGCATGCTTGGCTGGAGCTGTTTTCAGGACTAGAACTATACTCAAACTTTTGTCACACACTTATCCATTTCTGATTTTTTTCTTCAACCTCTAAATTTGAGCATCCTAAGTGCACTTTTGTCTGAGATTAGGTCCCATCGAGCACAGTGGTACTTAGATTAAACACACAATGGCAGACACCAAGCTGCTGTTGGGAAGGGGAAATATTTCTTGCTATTGTTAGACAAACTGGAAGTCAGAATCATCATGGAAATCATCTACTAGGTGGTAATCTATCTTCTGCTGAGCCAGCTATAGCCTATAGGCTATTATTTGATGGAGCTGGTAATATTAGCCACATAGACTAGAGATGGACAGTCTGAATCTCTCCAGAATTTGTAGAATTACATTTTCCATCATTCCCATCCATGTTGGCTTTAGCTGGTGGATTTCAACAATATCAGGAAAACCCATGTGATCTTTCTAGGAAAGAAATTCTTAAGCTTAACTGGTATTTCTATTAAGTTTTCCATTCATAAAGGGAGGACTTATCCTGTAATTAATTATAAGAGTATTGGCGGCTTTTGGCGGTGAACAGGTTTAATGTCCTGTATAGCTAGTCAGAAAATGGACAATTTGAGCAGACAAAGATTGCTCAAATAGCTTGCAACAAGCACCCCTGTCCTCGGCTTCTAAAGCCTTTTCAACCACTCCTCCGTCTAACTTATTGGCATGCTAAGAAAAATGATATTAATGAGTTACATTAGCTACATTAGGCTTATCTGGGAGGCTCATTTGCTAGAGATGATAGTGTTGCAGATCATGCTGTGAGAAAATGCCAGATTTTTTTAGTCATTAAACAGGCAGGGGGGTGGGAAAGAACCTGTATTTCTGGAACAAGTCACAGATGCTTGCCTTTAATGCTTTGAAATGAAGGAGCATATTCAGCCAAAAATAAAATGCAGCTCTACCTAGAATGATAAAAAACAGAACAGGCATTGTAATAATGCATCTTTTTCTGATCATATTTTAAAACTAGGTTGGAGAAAAATGACAATCTTCTAGATGTTCTTGAACATTTGTAATACAATGATGGCTGTGGTCAGTTTTCTGAGGTTTATCCTACAGTAACATCTGGGGGCAATACAGTCTCTCTCTACCTCTTTTAGAACTCTGGCATCTAACATCGTATTGGTATTTCATGAATTTAAGGGTAACAGCTGAAAAAGTCAATGGTGTTATACATTTACTGGGATTGCATTTGATTCATATGGTTACAGGTAGTCCTCGACTTACAGCAGTTGATTTAGTGACCATTCAAAGTTATAACAGCACTGAAAAAAGTGACTTATGACCATTTTTCACACTTATGACCATTGCAACATCCACATGGTCACGTAATTTATATTCAGATGCTTGACAAATGGTTCATATTTATGATGGTTACAGTGTCCCAGGGATCATGTGATCATATTTTGCAATCTTCTGACAAGCAAAGTCAATGAGGAAGCCAGATTCACTTAACAACTGTGTTACTAATTTAACAACTGCAATGGTTCACTTAAAAAATGTGGCAAGAAAAGTCGTCAAATGGGGCAAAACTCACTTAACAAATTTCTCACTTAGCAACATAAATTCTGGGCTCAATTGTGGTCGTAAATTGAGGATTACCTGTATATAGTGTCTGTGTGGGGTGTGTGTGTGTATTTATTTATAAATTCATATGCCAGCCATTCCAAAAGCTCTAGATGTCTGTCTTTCTCTCTCACACACCAGTAGTGGGTTGCTCCCGGTTCGGCCCGATTTGGCCGAGCTGGTAACGGTGACGCTATTACGTCACCGAACCGGTTCTCTTTCTTCGGGAGCTGGGCCCTCCCGCCCGCCCCCACGTTATTCCAACCTTAGATTTCTTCTTTTTTCGCCCAGCTGAGAGGTGCGGCAGAGCAGATTGCCACACCTCAGCTGGGCAGATTTGCAACGCGCTTGCGCAAAGTGCAAGTTTGGCGTGCATGCCAGCGAAGTGAGCATGTGCGTGGTGATCGCGCACAAAATGAGTGACTGAAGAGGCAATCGCGTGCAAAGCGCGCGCACAAAGAGAACTGGTAGTAAAGCTGGTTAGAACCCACCCCTGTCACACTCATATAGAGTTATCCATTGTCAAGGGATGAGTTACCAACTGGTTAGAAATGAAAGGAAGGATATTAAAAGCATATTTATTTGTGAACTAACCAGAGAAGAACAATCAGAGAGTGAGCTGGGAAGAGAGAAGGTCTGTGTTGATGGGCATCGCACACTGTAAGACTATGATATCTTTGTGGCTGCAGGAAAATAGTTATTTATTATAACCTTTTTATAGTGCTCTGCTTTTTAACTCAAGATGATTTATACAATAAAACATAATCATAACTGAATAGAAGCAGCCCAGGTCTGTCGGGGCCTATCAGAAAAGCCTATCAGAACATAATGGATTTCATACAGAGGTGAAATCTATTTACCTTCCCTACTGGTTCGGAAGTGCACGCTGTTTGCATGGACCCTCTATGCATGTGCAAACCCTTCTGCACATGGGCAGAGGGTAAAAAACAGGTTACTTCCTGGTTAAAACCAGGAAGTAATGATAACCGGGTGAGTGGGCAGAGCCTCGTGATGCCGTCGCTACCGGTTCTCTGAACCGCCTGCCACCATCACTACTGGTTCGGCCGAACCGGTCCGAACCGGTAACATTTCACCCCTGATTTCATAGCTTTGTGAAATGCAAGTGTGACGGAAGCGTCTAGTAACTTTGGAGAAAAGTATTCCATCAAATCAGGTCACCAAAAAGAAGGAACATCTCTGAGTTCCCACCTCTTTTATCTCATTTGAGGTGGGAATTTGGGTACCCCCTCTTAAGTTAAATGTACAGGCCAATTTGATTCTGGTTAGAAGAAATAATCCTGCTTAGTGCCAAACCATGCAAAATGTTAAATGCTGCACCATGAAATGTGCTTGGAAGCCTATTGGTAACCAATACCTAATGAGTTACCACTAACCAGTGAGTTAGGTTTATTGCCATAGTACTGTTTATTTGAATAAGGGGATAGCAGAAAATAGTTGGTGAAGAGCAGACGAGGAAACAGTATGTTCAAGAAGAGATGTCAGACCAGCTAATATTGAGGAGGTGTAAGTAACCTGAAAGTTATGTCAATTAGAGTTATGAGCATCTTACCTGAAATGGTGAGAAATTCAGCACCTGGCATGGAAGATAATCAATTGTGCAAAGTTCTAATCTTGGTCAGGAAAAAACTGGAAAATACGGATCATTAAGCAGAATAATAATAATGTACTGCTTTTAAAAAGTTTTTTTGGGGGAAGGGAGAGGTGGGCTTATGTAAGAGTTGATCAGGAGTAAAATGGATATATGAAAACTCCACAAAGGAATTTACACAACCATAGTTGATCCTTATTTTAGTGAGAAAACTAGAAAACAGGGAACAGTCACACCATCCAAAAATTGGTATCTGCAGGATGCCCAACCTTGAGCTAAGAAATTAAATTGTTGGATAGCAGATTTAAGCAGCCTATCAGAAGAATAATTTAGCTCCTGTTTTCTGAAAATTGTTAACTAGAGGCTGATGGGCATTAATTATAAATGTTCTAACTCAGATTTCCTGCACGGAACAAGAATATAAACAATAGGAGCTTTATATGTGATTTGATATAAAACTCATTCTAATGCTATCATTCTATGGTTGTACACTTGATATTAGGAATGTGTCTAATCAAAGCAGATCTGTTCAGAGAAATGGAGCCATATTTTATTTTATTTTATTTTATTTTATTTTATTTTATTTTATTTTATTTTATTTTTTAATTTAATTTAATTTAATTTAATTTAATTTAATTTAATTTAATTTAATTTAATTTATTTTATTTTATTTTATTTTATTTTATTTTATTTTATTTTATTTTATTTTATTCAAAGAGATTTCTTCCCTTTGGCTGTTCTGCCTCACCTCGACTTACTCTGGCATCCACAGAAGTTAGAGGGGTTAGTCAAGGCAGATTGGTCCTATTTTGAAGGTGTTCTTTTTAAATCCTGAAGCACATTGCATTGCTGTCAACTCTTGAATTGAAGTGCCAAAGTTGAGAAGCAACTATAGAATATCATCGATTTGCCATCAGAGGCAGGTCACTGATAGCTGAAAAACTTATCCCTTCGATGATTTGTTATGAAGGATCAAGAATTGCCAGGGAAAGAAAATAATCATATACAGTATAGGTATTCCCCAACTTATAACCACAATTGAACCCAAAATTTATGTTCCTAAGTGAAACATTTGTTAAGTGAGTTTTGCCCCATTTTATGACATTGCTTCCCACTGTGATTAAGTGAATCATTGCAGGTGTTAAGCTAGTAACAGGGTTGTTAAGTGAATCTGGCTTCCCCATTGACTTTGCTTGTCAGAAGGTCCCAAAAGCTGATCACATGACCTTAGGTCACTGCAACCATCTTAAATATGAACCGGTTGCCACGCATCTGAATTTTGATCACATGACCCCGGAGATGCTGCAATGGATATAGGTGTGAAAAATGGACATAAGTCATTTTTTCAGTGCTGTGGTAACTTTGAACGGGTCACTAAATGAATTGTTATAAGTCAAGGACTACCTGTACTTTTCTAGATTGTAGATTTCAAAGACTTACATCTTTTGCTGCCTCTCGTTGAAATGTTTTTTTTTAATAACAGAAAAAAATTCTATATCACCAGTGTTACTGAGACAAGCATTACAAAATAGGAAATGGTTTCAAGGTTCTGTAGTTAAATTGTTAACTCTCAGGTAAGCATTTGTGCTGTTTATTAGATATACATCCCAGTTTTCAATGAAGAACTCCGAATGGCACACTTTCCCCTGGGGTCAATTTCTTCTCAGACAACAACCCTGTGAGGTTTAACAGGCTCTGACACTAGAACAGTGATGAGATCATAATGACAAGCAACACATACCCCAAACATACCTTGCTCCCCACTGTTGTTGTCCTTCCTTTTGAAAATGGAAAGATATTGAGTTGTTTGGTACAGTTAATCCTGTGACCAAATATTGCCACTTTGCCACTCTTTTGGCAGCTTAATCTTAGAGGGTGTTCCTCTGGAAGTTGCAAGAGGAATTGTAGGCTGAATGTGGCTCTGCTACATTGCAGACTCAACACCTCATTCATTTTCCTGATGCCTTCATTTAACACCTCTGCCTTTACTGAAGACTCTGCTGAAGGCTTCGTGAGATTGCACCTCTGCTTTTTTTAGTACAATCAATAGCTGTAGGTTTAATGAAGGCAAAGTGTATATACTTGGGCTTGCATGAGCTTTTAGCACTGAGCTAATGAGCTTCTCCAGTGGGAGTTTGTTTTATTCTCATTCTTGACATTCTCTCTGGGTTGGTAGCTGACATTCCATTTTCACCCAGTGAAACATATGTTTTTCCCCTTCCCAAGTAAAAACAAAGGTGAAGTAGCAATAGCAATAGCACTTACACTTATATACCATTTTACAGTGCTTTATAGCCCCCTCTAAGCAATTTACAGAGTGAGCATATTGGCCCCAACTATCTGGATCCTCATTTTACCGACCTCAGAAGGATGGAAGGCTGAGTCAACCTTGAGCTGATGAGAATCGAACTGTCAAACCCCAGGCAGCTGGCAGTCAGCAGTACTGCATTTTAGCAGTACTGCATTTCTAACCACTGCACCACTGCGGCTCATTAAATGGCTATGATTTCATTACTTTTAAAAATAGGTTTATAGGTTATGATAGTATCAGAAGGAAAGTGATGGAAACACACCTCCCCTTTATTCCAATTCTTCCTTTGGGTAAGGATCTATTAATATGCAGCACACAAATAGATATAAGAAGCCAGCTGACTTTTATATCTTCCGTCTCTTATTTCTATGAATCCTTAGTTCCACTACCCCATTGAATGAACTTCACTTGGCATCAGAAAGAGTCTTACCACTAAATTAATGATAGCATGTTTAAAAGCACATTGTTTACTATAGAAGATCACATAGAACATTTATGGATATGAAGGACACTATGCATCATGTAATGTTCTACATGAAGTGTACAACTTGAGAACACATGCTGCCCTTGGAAGTTCTGGCTATTGACGGTGAACACTAAATTGGAAGTTTGAATCAGTGGTGAAATCCAAACTTTTTTACTACCGGTTCTGTGAGCATGGCTTGGTGAGCGTGGCAGGGGAAGGATACTGCAAAATCTCCATTCCCACCCCACTCCAGGAGATGGATACTGCAAAATCCTCATTCCCACCCCACTCCAGGGGAAGGATACTGCAAAATCTCCATTCCCACCCCACTCCTGGGGGAAGGATATTGCAAAATCTCTATTCGCACCCCACTCTGGTATTCTCCATTCGCACCCCTTAGGTGGTATTTGCTGGTTCTCCAAACTTCTCAAAATTTCTGCTACTGGTTCTCCAGAACCTGTCAGAACCTGCTGGATTTCACCCCTGGTTTGAATGCAAACTTAAATAAGTTAATAGTGTTAAATTAATTTTTATTTAAATGACATGGAATCAGATTTAGTCATTATTCTGGCTTTCCTGATATATTTTTACCTGGCCTTTTCTAAGCTGCAGATCCAGCATAGCAACTGAAGTTACGCATTCCTGCTCTAAAAGATGATGGAATAGAAAGAAACAGTTAATTGCATATTGTTGTAATCACCAAGAAAAAAAAAAGATACAACACAGCACAGTTTTGTTAGGAAATCCATCTAATGTAATATGAATAGAGTAAAACTGTCAAGATTCATTTTGGTGTAGTGTTTAGTACCAGGTTAGAAACCAGGGCATTCTGAGTTGTAGACCTGCCTTGTTCACAAGTCAGCTGGGTGACCTGGGCCGGTCACTCTCTCTCAACCCTACAAAGAAGGCAATAGTGAACAACTTCTGAAAAAATCTTCCCAGTAAAATTGCAGGGACATTTCCAGACCAGGAATCAAGAATGACTCAAAGACAAACAAACCCAACTTATATCTGAGTAAATACACTTTGGAATATTTACCAGATTGCAACTTAAGATCTGTATTTTCTATGAGATAAGCACCTTAATCTTGACCAGGTTTAAGATTCAATAAAACAGACAACTAATTAGTATTCAAAATTGCAGTTGCACAGATAGATTCTCTACAAGTTTCCTTGCAATAAGTTTTACTGTGTCATGTAGTATGTGATTGCAAATTAACGGTATAATCTTAGCCATAGTTTCTCACAGGTAATTTCTATAAGGGATAATGAGGTAGAGATACATTGATTGTTTTAATCACATATGCTGCCCAGATGCAAGTGAGATGGAGGTCCATATAAATTCAGCAAATAGATAAAAATTATCCACCAAAGCACTTTCAGGATACTGTAGGTAGGGTTACTGTCACGTCAGCTTCACAATGTTGAGTTCTCTCGCTGTTCATTTTTTCATAGCAATGCTTGATGGGAGGGTGGGGTGGGGAGAGAAGAAATTCCAGCTTTACTGTGCAGATTCATGAATCAAGAGACTTTGTCTAAAAAGAATCATATTTTGGTTCAAAGAAAAGAGTGGCAGGAAAATCACTGTCTTAGATCCTTCTAATCTTTCAAACAGTGATTGCTTACAATCATCCAACATGTATCCCCTTGTCAGTACATAGAGGTAAGATGGTTGGAAGCAGAAATGAAGAATTCATAAGTTTTCATATCCCAACAGCTTTTACTAAAATCCCTCGGCTCAATCAGGCACATTTTATATGCTTGTGCCTTGCCCTAGTCATTTCAAATTTGGGACTTAGACATATTGCAGCTGAGTAATTTGTGTAATCAGTAAAAGGCCCCAGGGATTTTGGATGAGTCTGATAATTTACTTAGTAAACTGTCATATGATTTCATAGAACTCAAATTCCCAGGATTCCTTTGAGATTGGAAAACTCTTCTTTTCTGAGGTTGGAAGGAGAAGGGTCTGTACATACCTTAAGAGATACTTAAGATGCTGTAATTTAAAATAAACATCAGAGACTCTATGCAAATGATGAACGATCATCTTTTTTTTATATATTAAAAAATGTAATATATGTTCAAATATTTAGAACATAGAAAGTCAAATGTCTTCTAGTCCAATCCCCTGCAGGAAACCTTATGCCATTTCAGACAAATGGTTGTCCAGTCTCTTTTTGGAAACCTCCAGTGATGGAGCACCCACAACTTCTCAAGACAAGCTATTCCACTGGTTTATTGCTCTCACTGTTAGGAAATTTCTTCTTATTTATAGGTTGCTTCTCTCCTTGGTTAGTTTCCAACCATTGTTTCTTGTCTAGCCTATTGGTGCGCTGAAAAATAATTTGACCCTCTCGTCTCTGTATGAGTCCTTCAAATATTGGAACAGTGCTATCATGTCCCCTGTTAGTCCTTTTCATTAGACTAGTCATACCCAATTCCTATAACAGTTTAATCAAATGTTACCCAATTTAATTAAATACCCAATTTCTGTAAACATTTAATTAAATATTTCAAACAAGTTCAATTCTTGGGTGAGTTTTGTGAACACCATAAGTTTAAAGAGTGCCGAACCCCATTAAACATATTCATTTGCCCTTTTAATTTTTTAAAAAAGGAAGCTAACCACCATTTCCAAAAGAGTCATATACTGATACCTCTGTGCTACTAAAGATTAATCCTAAATGCATACATTTATGCCACAGACAGTAACGTTCCCACAGTGGGATATTAATCATGTGTGGGTGGGTGTGTTTCTGTCAGAGAGATAGTTGCAAT
Organism: Pantherophis guttatus; assembly: GCF_059756535.1. NCBI lineage: Eukaryota > Metazoa > Chordata > Lepidosauria > Squamata > Colubridae > Pantherophis > Pantherophis guttatus. The sequence goes on from NC_142065.1 coordinate 91,868,945, forward strand.
GCGATCTTGCTCTGTAGCCAGTCCACTGTGAGTCTCAAACCTTTTCTGCAACACTTTGGAGCGCACGAAATCTGAACGTTCATCCTCCAGGATCATGATGGAGGGTTCAGTTTGCAAAAAGTGAGGAAAGGTTTAGGGAATCTCCCTGAAAGAATAGGGCTGTGCTGTGATATGATAATGACTTAGGTGTTCTTTGCTTTATCTTGTTTAATTTGATCACCAACAATGTTGAAAGTAGCTGCTACGTGATGGTACTTTGTACTTTGGCTTAAGCCTCTATCACTTCGACACCATTGTTTTGATAAGCTGTTTAGGGTGTTTTTGAGATGCACTGATGGCATAAGGTAATCTTACAGACCTAAAATACACAAATCGCTTATTGTCCTTATAGGGGAACATTGGGGGGGGGTAGTCTAATTTACAGCTTTTTAAATGCTGTACTAGATCTATAAAACAGTACCAAAATGCATCCCTTCCAGTGGTGGGTTGCCCCCAGTTTGGACCGGTTCGCAAGAACCGGTAGTAAAACCGGTGGGAGGCCCCGTCCACCGCCCTGGATGTCATCATCAGCAATCTGCGCATGTGCAGAAGCAAGGCGCATGTGCCGAAGCAAGGCGCGCACACGATCCCGTTTCAAACTGGTGGTAAAGGTAAGTAGAACCCACCCCTGATCCCTTCCCATAAAAAACACATGTTCACCAGTGGATGCTGCTAATGGCCTCATTCCCTACAGCTTTCCAATGGTTGACAATGGACTGCTTTAAGATTCCACCCTTCCTTACCTATATGGAGATAAGACATGGGAAATTGTAACCGACAAGGCCTTGGACTTTGGGGGTCATTCATAAATACAGCCATATCCAAATGTGCTGTACCGTTGCTTTACCAAAAAATGTTGGTGTTATTTTTCCATTGGGACCCATTAAAATGTGATTGTGCATCATTTAAAAGTACATACTAAGGGGATATATTTTTACGGGGTATGCATGAATGAATATCCCTCTGTTTCTTCAACTGGCTAGCAGGCTACAAATGAAATCTCAAGTACGTTTCTCAGCTAATTTTTCAGAGCATGGCTGCTGTCTCAGGCAGCAAATACTGATGGCATGCTCTTCCTTATCCTTCTGCCCTTATCAACTATCTTCTACTGGAGGGTGGCATCACCAGCTGTTCTGGACTCCCTAAATTTAACCTGCTCTTCAGATGTGGAGGTTTCCATTCCACTGGTAATATTAAGGGCAGCCAGATCTGAGCTGCATAAATCTGATTGGCCATCAGATGGCAACAAAGAGATACAGTATGGAAAACCTGTTACCTTGATTTCTATCACCCAAATCAGATAGGCCTGCCACTGTGGGAGGGCTCGAATCAATTACATATATGGATTGGAGCAAGAGCTGTTACTTGCCCTTCACGTTCTATTTTAGCTTTATCCGACTGTTTTTTGCAACAGTTTGAGTTTGAGTTTGAATTTATTTAGATTTATATACCGCCCTACTTCCGAAGGTGAACAGCCAAAAATAAAACAGATACAATATAAAATTTAAAAAACAATTTAAAAACATATTAAATAAATTTGGCCCATACTAATTAAAACACCCCTGTTTTTAAAAACAAATTAAAATTAAAATTAAGCAATTAAAAAGAGTTAGGCCAGCCCCGCTTGTTGGAATAAAAAAGTCTTGAGGGCACGGCGGAAAGGAACCCTATGGTACTTTATCTTTAGATATTTATATTTTTCAAGAGACGTTATTACTAATGGTGTGCGAGAATGACCTTGAGAGAGGAGGGGAAGAGATGCTGCCTAGGAAATAATCATATAAGAGAGGGGGGGCTCCCCAGTGGCTTAACTGTCAGAGGAAGAAATTTAGGAAGGTGGGAAGTTTGTCCTTTCAGGCTTGCAAGAATTGGTTAGTGTAGCCTTACAATAGAGTTGAATTAGCTCATCTGGTCATGTTTCCTGTCCGGTTTATCTGGAAGGCTGACTGATATTTTAAAAGCTGGATATTCACTGTTACATTTACCATTTGGGCAAATAGCTTTAGGGATTGGGAACTTTTGATCAATAGAGGTCATAGTCCTTACTGCCCAAGTCCTTATGGCCAAAGATGAGGTATGCTGGAAAACGCAGTTCAACAGCATCTGGAAATTTTCAAGTTCTTTACCCTTTCAGAACCAGTGCAAATGAAGCAGCATATAGAGTTTTTACTCTCAAATCCATCTGTAAAATACTTGAAATGTAATTATTATGTTGAGCAATTTAGCTGCCTGGGAAGACCAACAACTTGGCCAGGTCTAATTTCAGGACTATAAAACCAGAATTAAGAGAATAGATCCATTTGTAAGCATTTCCTTATCTTTCTCTGAAGGAGATGTATTCATAATAAGTCTAGTGTGATGGAAATGAGAATTATTTATATCCAGAAGAACCCTGATATCTTCTCAATATGTGACTTCCTTAGTTCTCCCTCCACCCCCCTATGAATAGCCAACATCTCCACGGAGTTTAAGTGTGAATTATTTTTGCCTTTGGATTGTAACTTTTGTCAACTATTTTCTCCTGCTTTTATTAAACAAGATATGGAGACACTGAGCTCATTTAATCTTGCTGTGGAGGAACCAGCTGGCAGCAGGGTTTCCTGAGCACCTGCGTTTACATCGATGGCTATTTCATCATATTAGTCAGAGAAACTGAAACATATAAAGCTTTCAGCAGTGGCTACACTCTACCAAATAGCCAAGCAGACATGAACTGTTCAGCTAGTATTCCTCCCCATAGTCATGTGATCAAAATTTGGATGCTTGGCAACTGACTCCTCTTTATGACGGTTGCAGTGTCCCGGGGCCATGGGATCACTTTTTGTGATAAGCAAAGTCAATAGGGAAGCCAGATTCACTTAACAGCCATTTTAGCAATTGCAGTGATTCATTTAACAACTGTGGCACAAAGGGTCCTAAAATGAGGCAAAATTCACTTAACAAATGTTTCACTTAGCAACAAAAAAAATTGGGTTCAGTTGTAGTTGTGAGTTTAATTTAATTTAATTTAATTTATTGCATTTCTATGCCGCCCAACTCCCAAGGGACTCTTGGGAGTTAAGAACTACCTGTATGCAACTGTATGCGTAAATGCCTGTGCATGTAAATAATTTCTTAAAATATATTTATTCATCTACTGCTCATCTCCTAACTATTAGCTTGACATGTCATTTACCCTGCCACAAACTATTGCCTGGAACCACCTATTTTGGAAGGAGAGAAAATACCTGAGAATGAGAGACAGTTTGGTATAGTGGTCTAGAAACCAGGAGACGGGAAGTTTTTATTTTATTTATTTATTATTAAATTTATATTGCTGCCTACTCACCCATGGAGACTCAAGGCGGCTTACAGAATATAAAAACTGCATTTTAAAACAATAAAACTAATTAAAAATCAAATAAATTAATATAGTAATAAAATGATAATAAAATCACTCCTCACCCCTCATCCCCTGTCTCGGCGACAGCAGATCACACAAGCCATTTAATGGGTTCCATCCCACTCTGGGTTCCCCAGGCCCGCTGGCAGGACCAGGTCTTCAGCACCTTCCAGAAGACTATTAGAGTGGGAGCCATTCTAATCTCTGGGGGAATGATGTTCCAGAGAGAGGGAGCTACCAGTGAGAAAGCCCTTCTTCTGGGTCCTACCTGGTGTATCACCCTCAGGAATGGGACCCGCAGCATTCCCTGCCTCCCTGCTCTGATGGGTCGGGTAGATGTAACCGGCAAGAGATGATCCCTCAGATAACCTGGTCCCAGGCCATGAAGGGCTTTGAAGGTGACAACCAGCACCTTGAATTGCAACCGGAAGCAAATCAGCAGCCAATGCAGCTCCCGCAGGAGAGGTCATACATGTGTACAGTGGTCTGCACAAAACCATGCAGGCTACTGCATTTTGCACCAACTGGAGCTTCCGGATGCTCTTCAAGGGCAGCCCCATGTAGAACACATTGCAATAGTCAAGATGGGAAATGACTAGGGCATGAGTGACTGTGAGTAGGGATTGTTGGTCCAGGAAAGGGTGTAACTGGCACACAACCTGCAATTGCACAAAGCCCTCCTGGCCACAACCCCCATCTGTTCTTCGAGGTTCTAGATTTCCCTTAGGCATGAAGCCAGTTGGGGCACTTTGGGCCAGTCAGTCTCTCAGCACAAACCAACCATGGTTTTCCCCATGGTTGTGGGGAAAATAGGAGATGGAAGTATTAGGTATTTATGCCACTTTGAGTGATGGTATTAAAAATAGTGGGAATAATTATAATAAAAATGCCCATTCCTCAAGCCTCAGTTGCTGGTCCAGAAGGATACCATGTTCAATGGTACTGAAAAAGTTTAAAGAGGCTAAAAGGAGCTAAAGGGGCACACTCCCTCCTTTCACGGCCCAAAATTAATCCAGTAGTATGATTAGTACAGATTGGGCAGGGCAGTTGTCTAGTACGATCATCTCAAGAAGTAACCCCTTGACAAGAAGGTACAACGCATACAAATAATATAGAAACATGGAAACTTTATGGAGACCATAGAACAGATAGGTAATACAAATAATGCATAAATTGCATGCATGCCATCTGATTGCATAAAGATGGGAAAGTGGTATTTTTGGTTTATCTGCCTAATATGATTCAACAGAATTATCTGGATTCTGTCTGGCAAAAACAGTTTGGACCTCAGAAAAGAAAACCTACCCCACCAATAATTAATTGTACGACAAAGGTGGGGTTTTTTTTTTGTTTTTTTTAAAACAGCTTTCGTTACCCAACATGGCACCTCTGCAGACTTCAATTCCCCTTCTTCCTGGTTAGCACTGCGTGTTGAACTCCAAGTCTCTTAGGCTGAAAGGCTGGGATGCAGGGGTTATCTTATTTTGCTTTGCTTTTTGTATTGAGTTATAACTACTAGGAGCTACTGCATTTTGTTTGATGATTAGGGTAAAAATACTTTTGAGTAAATAATGATTGAACTGTTAAATGCCATTTTATGCAAGATTATTCTGAAGGTAGCCTCCAACTCAGGGAATATAAAGTGTAGCTTTGATTTACTTGTAGAATCAGAACTGAACCAAATTAAAACCTGCATTTTTGTAATATTGTAGAAGTGAACTGGAACCATGTCTGAATATCTTAGAGAAGTATATGGTGGTGTATTCATTTAGTATAATCAGTGCACACATAAAGGGAAGAAAGTGGCATCCTAATGTCCCATTATACACAATGAGAGAAAAAAAAATCTATAACAAATTTCCTCTAAGTTTGATCTCTCCAGATAAACTGGAACTGCAGTTCTCAGAAGACTTGGCCTAGAGAAGGACGTCCTAGGCTGAACTCACCATTTTCCATGAAAGTACCATTGCAGATTCTACCCATCCAAATAGACTTTGGCCTTCCAGCCTCAATCACATGTTAAATCACAAATAAAATATAAATAGAGGGACACAGTTCATACTTAGCAACACTTTAGATTCATCCAGGCTTGTTCTGGAAAAAAAAATGTGGGATACCAAAGCTGTGGTTCAGTTCACTTAAGTGTGAAAATAAGGACCCTGGTGAAAAGAATGGGAAAAGGGGAATAGGGGGAAAGGAAAGGAAAGGAAAGGATTATGTGAACTTCAGTTCTCCTTCTGCACTATTGCTGTGTAATATAGTTCATGTTTTTCTTTAAATAATCAACTTTAAAGAATTGTTTAAGATTTGATTCAGACTTAGGCTGGGTTCACATCTGGCAGAAAGTTAGTTGCAAGTTCTTGGTTTGGGTTTAATACAATGTGCCAAATAGCCATCACAATGTACAAATCATGCACAATTATGATATATTCAATAAAATCATGGTTAAAGAAATTCTAGCTGATTGTGATCAGGCTGAACCTGACCTTAGTAATGGTGAAATCATGGTTAAAATTGGTACAGTTATTCAAATAATGCATGAATAGTTCAAAGAACTGACAAATTGTGACTTAGTGTGGCATCTGAACTTCTTAGGTGTTAATAACGCTGCCTGGTTACCCTTCCTTCTGAACAAGCCAGCAACCATTTTTAGAGGGAAATAATGAATAACATTGATATGTACTCAGCCCAACCCAGGCGTGAAATCCAGCAGGTTCTGACAGGTTCTGGAGAACTGGGCCAAGAAGGAAGAAATGGTAGAGCTGTTCAGAGTATCAAGGACCTTTGGATAGATAACAATGAAGCTGTATAAAAAGAAGCATGAATGCCTGTTCTTGATGTGAAACACCAGGTCCACATGTAAAGGTTAAATTAAGCTGCTTCATTACTAAAAGCTAGAGGTGGGTTTCAGCAGGTTCTGACCAGTTCTGGAGAACTGGTAGCAGAAATTTTGAGTAGTTCGGAGAACTGGTAGTAAAAATTCTGACTGGCCCCGCCCCCATCTATTCTCCCAAGTCCCAGCTGATCGGGAGGAAATGGGGATTTTGCAGTATCCTTTCCCTGCCACACCCACCAAGCCACGCCCATCAAGCCATGTCACGCCCACCAAGTCACACCCACAGAACCGGTAGTAAAAAATTTTGAAACCCACCACTGCTAAAAGCCTATGCACAGGAACCTTCTCAATTAGATAAGGGTCAACAGCACTCAAGGTGGGATTGGATTTAGTTCTTTTGTGGCTATGTAGGGATTCTGGGTTGTGAGCCCCCTTTTCACTCTGCCCCTTCTGCTTTCCCTTCTCCTAAAGTTCTTTACTTGGATCAAAATGCTAATTTGAGAATTTTATTCAGAACCAAACACAGCTATTTTGAGTGCTGGTGTTTAAGATGCTCTACGTTGTTCTGGACAATCTCAGTAGTGTTTTCTTATGTCTTGGGCCACTAATCGTGTGGCTGCTACTTTTCCTTAGGTTTGGTGGTATGATCTGGGAGGTGGGCTAAGTGCCCAGCAACAGCCATTGAAACAGCGCATGGCCCTACAAAGAGACTTTCTGCAGCTGGTTAGTAATGCCATCTTTGCTTCTGCTGGAATTGGCAGAATTCTGCTGGATGAGTGTCTGCTTCTCATTCCCCTCATCCCATTTCAGTTCAGTGGCTGATTTTTTGCTTTGTGTTCTGCTTTTAAAATAAGGTTTGACTGATGATTAAGGAGAAGAAGGATTCTCACTCCCACCCACTGCATTTCTGTTTTGCCCCTTTAAATCTAAAAGTACATTTTCCATTCCACACCCCCATGCCCTAATTTTCCTTGGTTATTTAGGAAATTTATTTTTTCTAGCTAAGTGTCTTATGTGTGCAATAGTGGCAGCATTTCTATCTTACTTGCTAGATACACATACAAACACACACACGAATACAGAGAGAGAGGGGGGGGAGAAAGAGAGAGAGAGAATACAACTATTATTTCCCTTTTAAATAGAAATTTGCTCTTAAGACTTTCCTTCAAACTTTACCAGTTCAGAGCCAGCTGAATAGTTGCATCTGTCTACTTCCACTGTAAAATAGTCCACTCTCCCAAATCACAAATGCAAAAGATGGAGGCAGAAGGCCAAGCAAAAATCTGTTAAGTATGAAGGTGAATATATGTGTTCCAGGATAATGTTATAGAATCCAATCTGGGTCAGTCACTGGGATGAGAGGTTTTATTTTCCGAGCTTTCAGATTCATGCTGGAGCCAATGGAGACCATGAAGACAAAATTTCTGGTCCCAGTGACGACTCAGATTGGATCCTACAAAGTTCTGTTGGTCAAGGGACTATGTGACAGCTTTCCCCAACAAGAAAAGCCTGCTGTTCCTGTTTCAGCAATGAACCTAGAATTGTGGTGAGTGAAGAGGAGAAAGGGTTCTTCTCTGCACAAGCAGAAGAGGTGGAAATGCAAATTCTTCATGTAGTCATCTCCTCACCTCCCTTCATCAATGTCGGGGATCTGAGGGCAGAGTCCAAATGAAGAGTTACTCTTGAATCCATGCTTGATACTAGTGCCCAACGTCACCAAAATACTCCCATTGCCAAGAAGGTGTCCATATTAAGTCCTGAGGGTTAAAGAAGATGCAAACCCTTCAAACTTTAACACCAATGCTACGCCATGTAAAAACCACTGCAAGGCACAGATCAGCAAGGAGGGAAGTACTCTGATTATTTTTTGGTCTCAGAAATATTTAAGCACCGGCTTAGGCATCAGTCTGGCATCCTTCCTACTGCTGATAGAATATGCAATCCATATTCTAGCTGGAGGCAAAGAACCCACACTTGAACAAAGCAAGATCCTGCTAAAGTGATTCAACCCTCTGTCAAGAATAAGAGGTACAGCAGTCCAAAGACTTGACACAACTTTTGGATGATGAACCTTTCAACATGATGGAAATGGTTGGATTTTGGCACCTTCTTCATCTGATTGCCTTGATTGCTTTGGTGACACCTTCAGCAGAGAGGTGATGTCTTCCTGTATCAGTAGTGCAACATGGAAATTATGAGGCTGACACAAGAATTTATTTATCTTAGACAGTCCAATCAAAGTAGTGCGCATGTGACAGAGGAGCCAGGCATAACTGGATGATGTTTCACATCAAGCTGCTGAATCTCGTTCATATGACAGATATCATGAGAGTGACCATAATACCATGACTTAGTACTCACGGTCTTAAATATGGCTCCATGGTAATGGACAGCAGAACCAGCTTGCTTTAGACAGGTCTCACTCCAACTCATTTTGTCAGCATCAGATGCATTGGTTATCTGATGGTACAAGATAGTACTGAAATGGAGGAGTACAGAGTACAGCTTGAAGTGCTGACACTAAGATCATTGTAGGAGGCACTGATGTTTTCACTGGTGCTCTCATGGAGAAGTGTTATAAGATCACTAGTTATTTCCACCTCTGAGTGAAGGAGAGGAAAACACTGGATAAATGCTTGGTTCACTCCATCTGTTTTGAACAATGATCCTTTGGATAGATGGGCTGCAATCAGATGATAGGTGAAATAAAACACTTAAATAGGAGTCACAGATAAAATATATCATACTGTATGTACTACTACTTTGTATAATCCTATAATATATTTTCAGAAATGCATCACAGTATTTCGGAGGTTTACTTAGAAAAATTCTTGCCCTCACTTTTTACTCGAGAAGCTCCAACTACTGAAAAAAAGTTTAATTTTTCAAATGGAGGTTTTAATATACGATGTATTTTTTATTTCAAGTTAGTAACAACTCTTATAATTTGAAAACCCTTAGAAGCCAATTATATGGAATTTCCCAGTCAGAGAATGTAAGTTATATAACATAAATGAAAACGTTCAGAAAAATGTAACATATTCAATCATTTTCAAATGAATTTGGCATATAAATTAGACAACTAGGCATATAAAGTTAGCAATGGTAGTTCCAAGAGAGAAAGAAATAAAATATATCACTTAGCATTTCACAAGTGCATGAACTCTGTAAATCTGAAATGCCAATTTATTCTTTCTTTTATGAAAAAATAAGTTTAAAAATACAAAATGAACCTATAAAGTTCATAGAGAAAAATTTAAAAAGAAACCATAAAGAGAATAAACGTGTCATTTTCTTAATATGTTAATTTACTTGCCTGGCTTGATATTTAACAAAATTGTAACTCATTAAAGATTTGTAATTGATTAATCTCTGGAGTGTATTTGATAGATCAATTGATCAATTACATCTGGTTAATTTGCTTATTAACAAGTCCCCAGTGTATCGGCTTCAGCAAGGAGAATATTGCTTACTTTAGTTTGTAGTGGTGTATATTTGAAAGGCAACATATGAATGATAAATGTAACTACAAATAAAATTAATTGACTGTTAGGTCAACACAACCAAATAAGAACACCTTTACAAAACTGTAAAGGTAAAGGTTCCCCTCACACATATGTGCTAGTTGTTCCTGACTCTTGGTGGCCGTGTTCATCTCCATTTCAAAGCCGAAGAGCCAGTGCTGTCCAAAGACATATCCTTGGTCATGTGGCCAGCATGACTCAACGCCAAAGGCCCACGGAATGCTGTTACCTTCCCACCAAAGGTGGTCCCTATTTTTCTACTTGCATTTTTTACGTGCTTTCAAACTGCTAGGTTGGCAGAAGCTGGGACAAGTAATGAGAGCTCATCCCGTTACGCGGCACTAGGGATTTGAACCGCTGAACTGCCGACCTTTCGATCGACAAGCTCAGCGTCTTAGCTACTGAGTCACCGCATCCCTATTTACAAAACTATAATGTATCATTAATTTTCTTGGATCAAAATTTGTCTTAGCTCCATGGAATTAGTGAATGGAAAAAAAAAAAGGTTGATATCCATTCTGCCAATGGGTAAAACTAACTTAAGCCTGTCTCTCTAGAAGTGATACCATGAATCCCAATAGATTGTTTTCTTCTGCTTAGTCCTGTCTGATTCTTAGAGACTGCCTGGACAAGTTCCTCGACAATTTTCTTAGTAAGTTTTTCATAACTGTGGCTTGTCATTGCTTCCTTCCTAGAGTTGAGAGAAGGTGATTGGCTAAAGGTCACCCAGCTGGCTTTGTGTCTAAGGTGGGTCTAAAAGTCCCAGATTCCTGATGCCTTAATCACTACATCAAACTGGCTGTCTAATATGGCTTACTTTCCCATTATTGTATTTAGATAGTAGCTGAAAGTTCATAGTTCTTGCATGAATGAACTTGCAATTAAAAATCAACTTTTTTTGTGTGTGTACCAAGATAAATAATTATAAATAAACACCACCCACTGTAGGCACCTGTATTGTGGTGAATTCTGTTTTTTACAGATTACTTATTTCACATGAACATAAATTTGGCATGGGTTTCTTTTATAATCCCATCTCCCACTTTATCTCTCTGCTTGTTACATATCATTCATTTGACTTTATTCTAATCAATAATTTTCAGAAAGGGGTCAGAATGTAGCGATCTCAGGCTCATTACATGTTGTCCTAATAACTGCATTGTCAAAAGTGCAAAGGAAAGTTGGTGTTTCCCACAACAAGGTACAGGTCTGTGGTTACATTAGACTGGGATGGACAAATTCTAACTGTTAGAAGTGGCCAGCTGACGTTAGAGAGGAACATTAGTGTTATGGGCAAAAAGTCATCATGACTGTATTGATTTCAGTGGAAGCTCCACTGGAATCCCATCAGCTAGTTCATGACATCAGAGGCTTCCTATTGATCTCGACATTTCTCACCTGATCGATCAACTGGACATTTGTCAAACTGGAATTTCTTTCCCTAGTTTTGCCTAAGGGAGAGCAGCTTCTGCCTAATGACAAAGCGATAAATACTAACATTTTATTATATTTGTCAGTTGCTCCCCTCCCTTTCTGAAATTTATTATTGCATTTTGCATCCCATCTTCATCGGAAATGGACTTGGGATGGAATAAAGTATCCCCCCCCCAATTGTATCCTTACCATACTCTTTTTGAGGTAAACTTGATCTGAGGGAGAAACTGCATTAAGATTTCCCAGGATGAAAATTTTATGCAAACGCAGATCTTTCTCGCTGACATCCCCATTTCATTAAATATTTTAAGTTGTGACTCTTGTTTCTGGCAAAAGCCAATCTTAAATTAACCAGAGTTGTAAGTGGATTGGAAATCTTTAATTCTGCAGACATTTTTGCATGTCTGAATGTGAATCAAGGGCTGCTCAAAGGGGCACATACATTATCTCATACCTCCGTTAACTGTATTTTTGTATGAGAATTTATACTATGAAGGCAGTCTATGCATGGATTAGAGGTTGATATAGAACAGAACAGAACAGAACAGAATAGAATTTTTATTGGCCAAGTATGATTGGACACACAACGAATTTGTCTTGGTGCATATGCTCTCAATGTACATAAAATAAAAGATATGTTCATCAAGAAGTTCATATTCCAATAGTGGCCCTATTGCCAAGCCTGAAGTCTTTAAACCTTTGGATGATCCCTGGCTTCATGTACTCCCCAGAGTGACAATGACAAGATGCTAGAAACAAGAGATAGACCTTCTCCCTCTCTTTTTGAGGCAGTGCAATTGAACACAGAGGAGCAAGAAATGGAATAGCTAGGCCTAGAGTCTGATCATTTGCAGGACTATCTCTTCTGATAGGAACCTTTTTGTTTCTTAGACCAACAAGACAGGCCCTTCTAAGATCCCCCCCCCCTGCTCTCCCAACAGAAGGTTGGCAATCTGGAATGCAAGATCAGGGCCCTTTTTGTAGCTTCCACAATATGGAAGACTCACCAAAATGTTGAAAGCATCTCATTTTCTTTCTATACAGAAAAATGGCAAAAGTGGTGGTGGTGGGTTTTTTTTTTTTTTTTTTGCCAAGGCTTTAATTGTTAATTATTTTAATAAAATTGGTTTGACTTTCCTGGTTTTGATGTTAATTGCATCAGTTTTACTCTTCTGTTTTATATTCTGTAATTTGTCATTCAAAGCTGCTTTGAGTATTGATATAAACAGGAGAGTGGGGTGCAAATTAAATAATAATAAATAGGAGCAAGAGTTCAATACTCCTGCCCCCCTTATTATATCCAAGCAAATGCTTTCAGTTTTTATTCTCTTCTCACTCCATTTGGATACATATACGAGAGCACTAATCATTTGCAGCGGAGTTGAACTCCCAAATGACAAATTGTAGGTAGAGCTTTTTTTTGAATCAAGTCAAAACAATTTAGAGGTATTGGTCTCATCTAACGTGAATATAAAAAATTATCACAAATTGCTTTGGTGCATGCTTGATTGAAATTATATCCTAAGTCTTATTTATTTATTTATTTTATTAATTTAATTTGTATACCGCCCTTCTCCCAGAAGGGACTCAGGGCGGTGAACAGCCAAAATTAAAAAACATACAAATGCAAAAGTTAAGATAATTAAAAGAATTAAATCATTGGCTACCCAAATTTAAAACCCCAAATCCATAAAATTTAAAATCCCAATTAAAAACCATTTAGGCTAGGCCGGCTTGATGAAATAAAAACGTCTTCAGGGCTTTACGGAAGGTCCGGAGGTCCGGGATCAATCGTATTCCAGGAGGCAGCTCATTCCACAGGGCGGGTGCCCCCACAGAGAAGGCTCTTCCCCTGGGGGCCGCCAGCCGACATTGCCTGACCGACGGCACCCCGAGGAGGCCCTCTCTGTGAGAGTGTATTGGCCGGTGGGAGGTTATCGGTAGCAGCAGGCGGTCTCGCAAATACCCTGGCCCTAAGCCATGGAGCGCTTTAAAGATGAGAACCAACACCTTAAAGCGCACCCAGAAGACCACCGGGAGCCAATGCAGCTCGCGCAGGAGAGGTGTTACGTGGGAGCGCCACGTCGCTCCCATAATCACCCGCGCGGCCGCATTCTGCACCAGCTGGAGCCTCCGGGTGCTCCTCAGGGGGAGCCCCATGTAGAGAGCGTTACAGTAGTCCAGGCGTGACGTAACCAAGGCATGAGTGACTGTGCACAAGGAGTCCCGATCCAGAAAGGGGCGCAACTGGCGTATCAGGCGAACCTGATAAAAACCCTCCCTGGCCATGGCTGTCATATGCTCTTCTAAAGACAGCCGTGTGTCCAGGAGGACGCCCAAGTTGCGAGCCCCCTCTGTGGGGGTCAGTGACTCGCCCCCAATAGCCAGCGATGGCACCAGCTGGCTATACCGGGACGCCGGCATTCACAGCCACTCGGTCTTGGAAGGGTTGAGCCAAAGCCTGTTCCTCCCCATCCAGACCCGCACGGCCTCCAGACACTGGGACATCACTTCGAGGGCATCATTGGGGTGGTCTGGGGTGGAAATGTACAGCTGAGTATCATCAGCGTACAGATGGCATCGCACCCCAAAACCACGGATGATCTCACCCAGCGGCTTCACATAAATGTTGAACAGGAGCGGTGAGAGGACCGACCCTTGCGGCACCCCGCAAGCAAGGCGCCTCGAGGTCGACCTCTGCCCCCCTGCCAACACAGACTGCGACCGGTCAGAGAGATAGGAGGAGAACCACCGCAACACGGTGCCTCCCACCCCCAGTCCCTCCAGCCGGCGCAGCATGATACCATGGTCGATGGTATCAAAAGCCGCTGAGAGGTCTAACAGGACCAGAACAGAGGAGCAACCCCTGTCCCGAGCCCTCTGACACCTATTGCAATGGTCTGTCTATGTGTTTCTGGTATCCAGTTTGGGACCACATTGTGAGCATAGATAAGCATGTGCAGGTATGGAGGAATGTACTCTGGAGACCCAGGAGGGAGGGGTTGCTTTCCAGGGGGCAAAGGAGCAGAAGAGCCTGAAATGTCTGACAGGCAGGAAGAGGGCAAGGATGGACCCTCCCTAGCAGTTCACAGAATATATTGATAGTTATGCAGATAGCTGCTTTAGCCTGACAAGATTTCTTTCTGTAGGCGAACAACAATAAACTACTCAGAAATAACTCCACTTGTTCTTGGTTTATGGGGCCTGACTTCAACTAAATACATATTTTATGCAGATGAGCCCACCTAGGGAGGGTCTCCATGAGATTGGGCTGCCTGCCACTGTATTTCACAGAAATCCTTTTTAAATTGTTACTCCTAGCTTCCTGACTATGTACAGTGAGGTTCCCATATGTGCAATGGAAGGAGCAATGACAAACTCACTGAAAATATCATGAATCACTCTGTCTCATCAGCCTGTGTCCAGTCATGTGAAGGTGCCTAAGAGAGGCAAGTCAGACATTTTCTTTTGTCATCTGTCCAATTTCATTTCTGAACAATAGCAGAATCTTTTGCTGAAATGACATCATCCTTTTGCATTTTGGTATCTGCAGCCCTGTGTTAAAAAGTTGTTTTAGCAGGACTTAGGAGGGGTGGGGTTTGTGGGACTTATTGCAGAGCTGTAAACCTTATCTTGGTCAATAACATAAAAACTGGCTAATGATCACCAATCTTATATTCTTTTCTTGCAAAGAATGGGGAGAGAGAGAGAGAGAGAGAGAGAGAGAGAGAGAGAGAGAGAGAGAGAGAGAGGCTATTTCTTTCAACAGTCCTGAAAGCATCTTAGAGAAAGACTTCACTGTGAATCAATAAAGATAAGCAGCTCTTAAGAAAGCTGGACACTCCTAGGCAGGCAATTCTTATGAAATATGTAAAGCATGTATATATTTAAACCTATGAAATTCCTCACCCTTGTATAACTCCTGTGAAAAGAAAGGGGAACCCACCTTGCATTAATGAGAAAAAAGCAAGTTGAGTGTTGACAGCTGGGGACCAATGTCTGTTGTGTATGCATGCATATCAGTGGTGGGTTGCCCCCGGTTCGGACTGGTTCGCAAGAACCGGTAGTAAAACCAGTGGGAGGCCCCGCCCACTGCCCTGGATGTCATCATCGGCGATCTGCGCATGCGAAATGAGCGCGCTCGCGCGATCCTGTTGTGAACCGGTAGTAAAGGTAAGTAGAACCCACCCCTGATGCATATGCATGTGTAAACAGAGCTCGACAACAATTTAAATGCCATTAAATCATTTTTATTTTATTTATTTTATTATTCATATTTCTATGCCGCCCAGTCTCCGAGGACTCTGGGCGGCTTACACCAAAGACAGTATACTAAATAGCATATTGCCCCCAACAATCTTGGTCCTCATTTTACCCACCTCGGAAGGATGGAAGGCTGAGTCAACCTTGAGCTGGTGAGATTTGATCCGCTGATCTGCTGAACTAGCAGTCAGCTGAAGTTGCTGCAGTACTGCACTGCACTCTAACCACTGCGCCACCTCAGCTCATTACTTATAGGTAATGAGCATCATTACCTATAGGTAGTTGGTTAGTATGGATGACTCTTGGGCTTTTGAGCCTCTGTGGAAGCCATGTTGTATTGGGAAGAGATATGCTCCTTCATGACAGCCATTTGGTGTGATGATGATCCACATAGAGATGTTAATTTCCACTGTGCTGAGAAGCTCCCCCAAATTCCCTTTCCTTTACATTAGCAAGCATTGATGTATGGGCAAAAAAAAAAATCAGGATAAGGATGATCAGAAATGAAAACCTTCTAAGGTAGAAGATTCCATCTTAATATCCACCCTAATGTTTCTGTTTAATCTAATCTGGAACAATTTGAGGAATTAACAGAGTGCAAATAAAGCCTAGCCATTGTTATTTAGGGTATGCTTGTATAATCTGTCAATCTAATCAATTGTGTGTTTAACTATGACAAGTTTCTGTTGTTTTTTGTTTGTTGTTCTCTGACCCGCTTCTTCACTTAAGGCAGAAAAGCCTTCAGGTTCCTATCAGCTGCAGCTATTCTAAGACAAGTATGAGGAAGGCTTAGAAAGTGCTGGATTCTAGATCTGGGGAAGACCGTTGGTCAAAGTAAGATTTTATTTTTTTTTGAACATCGACAAAATGGCCGACTATCAAAAAAAGCAATTCAGACAGCTTATGTTCTCCGAAGAGCAGTTACAGATTTCAAAATGTTGGTTTATGACATATGGGATTTTCTCATATGAAATTTTGTGTACGATTGCACAAATATTGTTTGTTACGTAGAAAATCTATGCATTCTGACTCTGTATTCAGTGTAGTCCTACTGATGTGAGATACTGTATATTCTTAACGCATCTCTCTTTTTATCTTCCTGTTCTCTGCATTCCTGTTGTTGTTTTGTTCAGATGTTGTTCCTATAATAGCATGAGATAGGTGGGTCACCTTGCCCATTAATAGTTCCTCTGGTGAAAGATCTCTGTCTCTGAGCAAGATATTTAGCAGGATAGGAATTCTGGATGTCATTATCGGCAACTGCTTTATGGGAAGGAATATAGCAGTTACTTGTTTTTCAATAAATCATTATAATTTTGACTTAACAGTAATGTAATTATGAATTATGTTCTAACAGTCTAGTTGCAAGAAAAATGCATGGAGAAAGTGGGATGATGATGATGATGCAGGGAGGGAGGGAAGGATTGTAGTGATCTGTGTAGTGTACTTGTTCTGATTAACCACTCCTTTGATTTATTCCCTGTGGCAACAGTCTCTGCTGCTGTATGAGAAACCTGGTTCTGAAACTGTAGTCCTGCCAAGGTTAGATATGAGATGTCAACCTTAGTCAACCAAATATTTTGGTTAAGTCAACTGATGACTTGGTTGTTTAATAACTGTTCCAGATAAGAAATATTTGTACATTCCAAGGTATGGCAACATTTTCACAGTCTGGCTAACATCGTGAAATCTAGTGTTTAAATATTCCCTTGAATCTCATGAGATTTTTGGTGATCTTACCCCACAATCTAGTGAAATCTCAAATAAGAGTGCAGTATTGGGCAAGATCTCATAAGATGTAGGCATTCTTGTGTGAGAATTCATGAGATGGCTGAAATTTTGACAATGTAGTGAAATTTTGGCTTTTTAAATGGGTTAAAATTAAAAGTGTTTAATTTTAATTAAATTCTGTGGGTGGGCCATTGTTGGGTGCATTATCATTTCTTTGATATCTTCTAGCCTGTGTATCATGAACCTCTAATATCTACCGTATTTTTCAGAGTATAAAACGCTCTGGACTATAAGACGCACCTACCTTTTTTGGGGAGGAAAACAAGAAAAAAAATCTGCCTCTGCCACCCAGCACTTTGCCTCCTTGCAAGCAAACAGCCTGTTTCAGTTTCAGTTTCATTTTCAGCACAGCCTGATTAGCACAAGAAAAAAAAATGGCCTCTGCCTCCTAGCAATTTGCCTCCTTGCAGCAAACAGCAAACAGCTCATTTCAGTTTCAGCTTCAGTACAGCCTGATTAGCACAAGCAGCTGATTGTCGGTTGAATTGGCCTCCCAAGGATCAGCTGTTTCAGGCTGCAGGGATTGTCATAGCCTATTGCCGCCTCCGTTTTCAGCCTCCATGTGCCCCATTTTCCACCTGTTCTGGGAGGCAGGGAACGGAATGGACAATAGGCAACGGCAATCCCTGCAGCCTGAAACAGTTGATGGTTGGGAGGCTGATTCTCAATCAGCTGTGCCGTGCGATTGTCGGAAACTTTTTTTAACTTTCTTAAAGCATTTTTAACTACCTATTTGCCCAAACTGGTAGTAAAAAAATGTTTTAAAAAAGTAAAAAAAAAAAAAGAAAGAGAGATACCGACAATGCATGGCACAGCTGTAATCGTTGGAACCTTTTTAAAAAAAACTTTTTTAAAGCATTTTTTTACTACCTATTCACCTGAACTGGTAGTTAAAAAAATGCTTTAAAAAAGTAAAAAAAGAGGTTCCGATGATCGCGTGGCACAGCTGATTGTCAATCAGTTGTGCCACGCGATGGTCATAACCTTTTTTTTTTACTTTTTTAAAGCATTTTTTTTACTACTGGTTCGGGGAAATAGATAGTAAAAAATGCTTTAAAAAGTAAAAAAAAAAAGTTGGCCACACCCACCCAGTTACATGAACCCCACCAAGCCATGCCCACCAAGCCATGCCCACAGAACTGGTAGCAAAAAAATTTACATTTCACCACTGGCTAGGAGTAAACCTCATAAGAATAAAATATATTTTTATTTGTGTTAATATGCCTAGGATTGCATTATAAGCTCCCAGTAAATTTAGTTAATCATGCCTAACTTCTTCCATTTTTCATTTTAAATAAGGTTAAAAAGGATTTTAATGGAATATGCTTACTTATATTAAGTTAACAGTAGGTAAGATATATAATCTTAATGGTTTACTTCAGTGGTGAAATCCAATTTTTTTTACTACCAGTTCTGTGGGCGTGGCTTGGTGGGCATAGCAAGGGAAGGATACTGCAAAATCTCCATTTCCACCCCACTCCAGGGGAAGGATACTTGAAAATCTCCATTCCCCCCCCATTCCTGGGGGTGTCTGCCCCAGCTATGGACCCCAAAGAATGCAGCACACACAAAGTCCGTACAAACCTTAATTTACTAATTAAAGACTACTAATGAGCTTTCTTAATAGTTGTTCAAACACAAGTACAATAAATCAGTCGTTTCTTTTTTTTTTTTTATTGGAAAAGTTTTACAATTACATTTTCTCCCCATTTCCCCCCCCAACCCTCCCTAACCTCCCTAACCCTCCCTAACCCCCCCTAACCCACCCCTCCCCCCCAGACTTCCACAGAATATAATCCAAATCAAAATCCCCTTTTTATAAAACTTGAACCCCCTATATATTTTTCACATCTTCACAAAATTCAAATATTTCTATCTTTATATAATACTTTCAGTTAAAAGCTATCTGATACTTCCTAGTTTGATATTTATTCTGCACATAATCTATCCACTTTTTCCACTCCCATTCATAAGTCTCTTGTGAGCGATCTTTTAGATATGCTGAAATCTTCGCCATCTCTGCAAGGCTGGCCATCTTCAAAGTCCATTCCTCAATAGTGGGCATAGCTTCATTTTTCCAATATTGACCTATCAGTAATCTTGCTGCTGTTATCATATACAATATCAACTTTGTTTCACCCAATGTAAAACCCTTAACTATACCCAATAAAAACAATTGTGGAAAAAACTGAATTTTTTTCTTCAAAACATTCTGTATAACCCACCAAATTTTTATCCAAAAAGCCTTCACTTTCTTACAAGTCCACCACACATGATAATATGTGGCATCTAAGCAATCACATCTCCAACATTTTGGTTGAACATTAGGGTACATGCACGACAATTTCTTAGGATCTAAATGCCATCTATAAAACATTTTTTAAAAATTTTCCCTCAAATTCTGCGACTGTGTAAATTTAACATTCTGAACCCATATTTTTTCCCATGTTTCCAACATCACTGGTTCTGCAAAATTTTGTGCCCACTTAATCATGCAGTCTTTAACCAATTCAGTTTCTGAATCCCTTTCTAACAAAACATTATAAAGCCTTTTAATATGCATTGGACCTTTCTCTTTTATATGTCTAACCAATTCTTCCTCATGCATCATTATACCAATTTTTTGGTCCTCTTTCCATCTCAATTGAAGTTGATTATACTGTAACCAAGTTAAATTAATCCCTTCTGCCAACAGCGTTTCTAAAGTCTTCAGTTGCCATCTGCCCGCACCTGCAAAAAGAACTTCTTTATATAAACCCCCCCCCCCGAGTGACATTATATTTGTATTCCACATAATATGACCAAGATCCAGCCATAGCGGTATTTTGTAATCCCATTTGAGTTGGTGCTTCTTCCAAACTCTCATCAAGGAGTCTCTAAGTATGTGGCTTTTAAATACTTTATCCACTTCGTTCTCATAAAATAAGTAGGCATGCCAACCAAATTCAAGATCAAAACTTTCTATATTCAATATTCCAGTCTTTTTCCTTCCAAACCAATCACTTGCTTGGGTCAAAGCTGCTGCTTCATAATATAATTGTAGGTTTGGAAGTTTAAGACCTCCCCTTTCTGGAACATCTTGCATAATTTTCAGTTTCACTCTCGGTTTTTTCTCGTTCCAGACAAACTTATTCAGTCCACTTTGCCATTCTTTCAATTGTTTATCACTTTTAAGCACCGGAATCATTTGAAACAAAAAAAGAAATCTTGGCAAAATGTTCATCTTAACTGCTGCTATTCTTCCAAGTAAAGACAGCTGCAGTTTTTTCCAAGTCTCCATATCTTTCTGTACATCTCGCCACAACACCTCATAATTATTTTGAAACAGTTACATATTTGATTCTGCAACCTGAACTCCTAGATATTTAACCTTTGGTACTATCTCAAAACCTGCCTTGCTTTCAAGTTCGTGTTTTCGATCTTGTGTCATATTTTTAACTATCATCTTAGTTTTTTTCTGGTTCAATCTAAATCCTGATACTGTACCATAGTCTTTTATAATGTCTTTCATCTGGATTATTGATTCCATTGGCTGTGTTAGGGTAACAACCAGATCATCTGCAAATGCCCTTATTCTGTAATCCTCTTGCCTTATCACTATTCCTTTCAAGATACTTGAGTCCCGTATTGTATTCAACAAGACTTCTAATGTTAAAATAAATAACAATGGGGATAACGGACAACCTTGTCTTGCTCCTTTTTCAATATTAAAGTCTGTTGTCAAACTTCCATTAATAATAATCTGTGCCTTTTGTTCTTGATAAATTGCTGAAACCGCCTGTATAAATTGATCCCCAAAGTCCATCTTTTTTAGAGTCTTTAATAGAAAATTCCAATCCACTCTATCAAAGGCCTTCTCCGCATCCAAGAAGACCAGCACTGCAGGGATCTGTTTATTCTTCTCAAGATATTCCAGTAAATCTATAACTTGCCTTACATTGTCCTTCATGTATCTGCCTTCTATAAATCCCGCTTGGTCACAATGAATCACCTCTTGAATAACTGGCATCAACCTGTTGGCTAATACTTTTGCAAATATTTTATAATCATTATTCAGAAGAGATATTGGTCTAAAATTCTCAGGTTTTTTAGGACCTATTTGCTCTTTCGGTATCAATGAAATATAAGCTGTTTTCCATGATGGGGGTATTTTACCCCCTTGTTGTATACTACAAAATAAATCTTTAAGATGCTCAATCATTTCTGCTTGTAAAGTTTTATAGTACACCGCAGTTAAACCATCCGTCCCAGGAGCTTTAGCTGTTTTCAATTGTTTAATTGCGGCAATAATCTCTTCAGCTGTTATAGGATAATTCATTCTCTCCTTTTGTTGATTGGTAATTTTTGTAACTCTTTTGTTTTCTAAATATTTTTCTATAAGTCCATTCTGCGTGTCATCTTTAGCATATAATTTAGTGTAATAATCTACAAAAACTTCTTTAATTAATTTTTGTTGAGAAATTTCCTTCCCTCCAATATCAATACTATCAATAGTCCGTGTACTCTGCTTCTTCCTTAGTGTGTAAGCCAACCATCTGCCTGGTTTGTTAGCGTTACAAAATGTATTATGTTTCGCATATTGTAAATTTGTTGCTATTTGTTCTGCATAAGCATTTGAAATTGATCTTTCAGAAGTTTTATAGCACCACGTATTCTTTCATCTGTTGGGTTTTTTATAAGTAACTGTTCTTTGTTCTTTATTTCTACTTCCATTTCAGATCTTTTCTTTTGTCGATTCAATTTATGTTTAGAGTTCATATGAATGAGTACCCCTCTCATATACGCTTTACTCGCATCCCACACGATTTCAATAGGGGTACCCTTATTCAAATTCATTTCAAAAAATTCTTTCATCTGCTTTTTAAGTTCTGTTATATTTTTTTCATATCTAAACAAGTTTTCATTTAATCTCCATGATCTTCTCTCAGTCTTTCCCATCTCAATTTCTATCCATACTGGGCTATGGTCAGTTAAAGTCCTTGGAAAAATCTTTGTTCTTTTTGTTTTAACAAGTAAATCAGCTGATAGTAAAATAAAATCAATCCTAGAAAAGGATCTGTGTCTATCTGAGAAAAAAGTAAAGTCCAATTCTTTTGGATTATGTATTCTCCAAATATCTTTTAATTCCAAATCTTCTTTCATATCAAAAAAAGTCTGTGGTAGTCTAATCCTTGACTTCGCCAAACTCTTTTTATCTATTTTAGAGTCAATTACTTCCGAATCGATAGTCTTCGGCTTTGCTCCCCCCATGGCTTCACATTCTTGTATATTACTCTTGACTCCCTTCTTGTATTGTTGTGGCTTGGGCCTTTCCTGTTGTTGCTTTTCTTTAAGATGCTTAGAAATTGCTCGAGTTACGCGCTGGTCTTTAGCTTCAGCCATCCGGGCTAGGTCCAAAGCCACATCTCTTGTGGTTTTAGGTGAGTCAATCACAATCGGAGAGGGGTCTAGCAGGGGCTCCTCCAGAAAACCTCCTGTAGCTCCCTGCATTTCCGCTGCCTCTGGTTCCACCTGCTTAAGCTGCTCTTCCATCTCTTGCTGAAGTTGCTTCTCCTTGTCACTCTCCTTTATCTCCAACACAGTAGATGTACATGGGGATGGTAAACTCTCTTTAAAAACATTAGAATAAAATTGTTCTGCCTTCTCAACAGTGTTTAATCGATATCTTTCTCCATTATACCTCAAAATTATGCCAGTTGGAGCGTCCCACCGAAATGGAATTTGTTGTTTTTTTAATTCATTCACTAAAAATCCAAAATCTTTTCTATCTTTTAACATCTTAGGTGGTAGCTCTTTATAGACTCCAATCTGAGTTCCCTCCACTTGCACAGCAGAGAGAAAAGACTTTTGCAAAATATCATTTCTCATTCTTCTGTCTGTGAAATATATCACCACATCTCTAGGCAATTGTCTTTGTCTGGCCACCCACGAATTCATTCTGTAAATTTTATCCATTTTGTAAAAAATCTCTTCAGGGCTAATCTTTAACAACACAGCTAGAGCATCAGCACAAATCTGTCTCAAATCTTGTCTATCGTTCTCTTTTATGCCTCTCAGTCTTATAGCGAATTCCATGGACCTGAACTGCATCATTGTAATTTCATTTTCAACTCTCTGCATTTTGTTATCAGCATCAAAAATTTTATAATCAGTTTCCTTCATTTTAACATTCATTTCTGATTTAAATTCTTCCACCTTAGCATCCGTTTTAATAATTGCTTCTGACAAACCATACACCACTGTCATTAATTTTTTAGTCACCTTGTCATATTTCTCTTGCACCACCTCTTTAATTTCATTAATCTCCTGCTTAATTTCCTGTTGTGACTTTTCAAATTTCTCATCCAGAGCCTGAGTAATAAAATCCTTTAAACTTTCAAAATCAAACTCTTTTTTCTGGCTCTGCTGGCTGGGAGGCTGCTGTTCAGATTTACGTGTGGGGGATCCCCCCACTGCCGCCTTCCCTTCCTGTTTGGATTGCTTGGAAGCCATTCTGCCACGTAGGCTAGCTTTTCCAAAAAAGGAGATCCTTTTTCCTTTTCCACCACCACAAAGTCCTCTAAAAAATTCCCCCAGGTTTAATCAAATTGGGGATGAGATTAAGATTGAAGCAAGATCAGGCTTGTTTTAAAAGAATTTTTCCTTTCTTTTCTTCCTTGTTACAGACAGCGCAACTTTGTAGCTAGTTGAAGTAACGTTGCTAATCCACTCTCACTTTCAGCTTGTTAACGCTGAAGCCGGGCGCCATTTTCAAGCAACTTTCATTCACTCACGCTTCTACTTTGAATCACAGGGGTAGTAATACTTGCATTTTCGAGGTTTCGAGGTTCAAGTTGTTGTCTCCCCCTGGTTATTTGAGTTAACTTTGTTTAAATGGAAAGGTTGCTCCTGCCGCCTTGCTCTGCACTGGGCAGACTCGTCCCACGCCGTCCGGAGTCTCGGCGAGCTGAAAGGGAGCCGCACCTGTTTCCTCCCCAGTAACAGTTGTCTGGGGGCTCACAGGGGCTCAACCTGCTCCTCGCCCACTCTCTTCCACAAATCCTTTGGATTTGGGAACTTCCGAGCCGCTTCTCTGGATCGAAGCGGCTCTAACAGGCAGCGGGGCTGGCGGTCCAAAAACGGGACCGTCTTTCGTCGGCAGGAAGCAAACTGGAAGTCCCCAATAAATCAGTCGTTTCTGAACAAGGGTTCAGAAACAAGACTCGAAGGAATGTGAACGAAGTTGTTTCCTGCAAATTGCATCAGTCGTCGTCCTTCCTTAAATGGGCTAGGGGAGTGGCCAATTAGCCCCAAGCCTTACTCTCGAGGAGCAACTCCTGCCTTTGCGCAGCTCTGCATGCTCGTGCATCGAGAAGAGGCTCCTTCTTTTCTTCCTCTTCACTTATGGGAGCTTCTGGAGGTTCTGAAGGCCCTGGCTGAATCCCCGCCTCTGGCACCACATCTTCTCCAGCCTCCTCATTGTCTGACTCGACTGCCAACTACACAGGCTGCTGGCGCAGCACCACACCAGCCTCCTCGCTGTTGGAATCAGCTACTAACTGCACAGGCTGCTGACGGGCCACAAAAGGGGGAAGAATATTGCAAAATCTCCATTCCCACCCCAATCTGGGGCCAGCCAGAGGTGGTATTTGCTGGTTCTCCAAACTACTCAAAATTTCTGCTACCGGTTCTCTGAACTGCTCAAAATTTCCACCAGTGGTTCTCTAGAACCCGTCAAAACCTGCTGGATTTCACCCCTGGTTTACTCCAAGCGTTCATTTTGAAATTTAATACTGGAATGCCACAATTTTTAAACGTGATTTAACTATTTCTCCATGTCTCAGAAAAGGCCCAAGATGTGTCTGAATAATTGTCAAGATTAACTTAAGTAATCTGACACTGTAAGGCTTTGGGGGTTAAAAATGAACAATTTTTTAATGCTATGAAGGTCTTTAAAAGTGATAACCAACACCTTGAATTGGATCCAGAAACACACTGGCACCCAGTGCAGTTTGTGAAGCAGAAGTGTTACATGTGCAACCCTACATGTAACCCAGAACTGCTCGCGCCACTGCATTCTGCACCAGTTGCAGCTTCCAGATAGTCTTTAAAGGTAGCCCAGTGGTGGGATTCAGCCAGTTCACCCCAGTTCAGCCGAACCAGTTGTTAATTTTTTGCATAGTTAGGCGAACTGGTTGTTCCCACCACTGGCTGGCCCTGCCCTGCCCACCGGGATTGCCATTCAGGGTGGGGAGGCTGCAGGGGCAGGACTGGGAGCTGCGCTGATCACCTGGGAGGCGGCAAAGGACCAGTGGGGCCGATCAGCTGGGAGGCTGATTGGTCAGTTCATTCAGACCTTCCAACTTCTCTCCCCCCACCCAGAAGGTGGAAGGTCTGATTGAATTTTTCTTAAACTGGTAGTCACATGGAAGTGAGGATTTTGCATTATCATTTCTTTGGGATGTGGTGGAAGTGAGGATTTTGCATTATATTTGCTCTGGGATGGGGTGGAAGTGAGGATTTTGCATTATGATTGCTTATAAGTAAGTAAGAATTGATAAAAGAGGAATGGAAAAATCCCTATCTGTAGATCAGCATTGGGAATTGAAGTCCATGCACCCTAAAGTTGCCAAAGTTGAGAAGCATGGGTCTACAGTAGAGCTTAGTATTTTCCATTCCTGTTTTATTTAGTGTTTGGTGCAATTAAATAAATAAGTTGTGGTTTCCTTAACAAATAGTGATTAAAGTGATATGAACCATTCCTGGACTTTTTGTGAGAAACTGAAATTAAAAGTTGATCTGGGTTTTGAT